>NC_088801.1:10077323-10694823 GCF_011386835.1 Chrysemys picta bellii | reverse complement strand
TAGTATGAAGAGTCGAGAAGATAATTGCGTGAACTTTAGTATCCTTGACTGATGGAGGGTTGTGTGCCACCTGACCACAGCTCACAGCTGATGCATATGTGCATGCGCCACGTAGTGATCTCTGCAAAGATAGACTCTGCTTTTCTTTAAATAGACTCTGTTCTTTCTGCAGCTCTTTTGGGTGCAAGGAAAACCATCTCCTTTGAATATGCCTCTTCCTTTAAAAGTTTTGGGTTGAATCTGTTCCACTGGGAGGGGGGGGGGGGGAATCTAATATTAGAAGTTTATCACTCAGTCAAACCACCCCGTGTTTCACAGGACTAAAACAAGGAGCTGGAATCTGTGTTATAAGACTTCCAAAATCAATGCATTTAAATAGCATGCTTAACAACAGGATACCAGCTCCGAGCCAGTTATCATGAGAACTCCTTCCTCAGGGTGTTATAAGACTTGAGGCCCTGTGACATGCTTTAACACCTTCAGGAGCAGGATTATTTCATGATACCTTACACACTAGAGCTGCATTATTATTTTTGTTAAATTAGCATGCGCTTTCCTAAGGGATCCAAGAAAAATCAGCTGTTGGATCAAAATTTCCAGTTTGAGCGATTCCATAGCTGTGTGTAACCAAGGCGAAAGTATAACACAGGACTTACCGGTGCAGAGGCCGGCACCTTGGGCGGAAGGGGCAGGGCCTCAGGCGGAAGGGGTGGGGCTGGGGGTCAGCGTCCCCCAGCCAGCCCATCCGCTCTGCCTGGCCTGCACCGCCCAGGGCTCCAACGGAGGTTTAAAGGGCCCAGGGCTCCAGCCGCCGCTGCCAGAGCCCCGGGCCCTTTTAAATCACTGGCCCCGGGGCAGCTGCTCCTTTTGCTCCTCCTGTCGGTGGCCAGGGAGGAGTGAGGGGGGAAACGACGTTAAAGCGCTGCTGCACCTGCACTTTAAGCAGGATCCTTAAAGCGGTGACGTGGCAGCACTTTAAAGTCAGCTGGGTACTGGCCACTGTACCAGCCCGTACCGCCTTACTTTCACCCCTGTGTGTAACCCTCGTGCCATGGGTCTGTGAAACATTTAATATTTGTTAAAGGGCTTCTCTACACAGCGTGGCAACGTGCACTACAACAATGTGATTTCTAAGTGCACTAACTTGTTGCGCACTAACTGGTCTGTGTAGACTCTGCTGGTTTTCACTAAAATTTCCCTAACATGCTTTAACATCATGCTGTTTGAAACAGCACTGCAATACAGTGCACTGGGGAACTTCTAGTGTGAATGCAGCGTCCCGGTGCGGACCAGGTAGTGCACAACGTGTTAGCATGCTGTGGCTGATGAGAAACAGTTTAATAACAGAGTATCTGGGAGGTTATGCAGCTGTAAGAGAAGGGAAGGATGTTTTCAGTATACAAAAGAACTGCTGGATTTGGGGAGATGCTCTTAAGTGAGAACTTGGAAAGATACATTGGACACATTTTGCTAATAATAATAATAATAATTAATAATACCTAGCTCTTTTCATCAGTAGGTGAACAGAGTTGAGATTTCAAAGCTCTGTGCAAAGGAGGTCAGTGTCATTATCCCCATGCTACAGATGGGGAAACTGAGGCAGAGGGCGGGAATTGGCTTCCCCAAGGTCTCTCCACAGGCCAGTGGCAGAGCTGGGACTAGAACCCAAGTATCCTGAATCCCAGACTAGTGCTCTATTAGGCCACACTGCCTAAATACTTCTCAGGAAATCATTCATTTAGTATCGTCTGTGACATGCTTTGAGGGTCATTTAAGAATCTCATGCTCCTCTGTCGGTTATTCCTGTGCACGTGAGTGGAAGGGACCATTGTGATCATCTAATCTGACCTCCTGTATAACACAGGCCATACAACTTCCCCAAAATAAATGACCTATATTTTAGAAAAACATTCAATCTTGATTTAAAAATTGTCAGTGATGGAGAATCTGTCACAACCCTTGATAAATTGTTCCAGTGGTTAATTACCATGTCAAAAAGTTGTGCTTCATTTCCAGTCTGAATTTGTCTAGCTTCAGCTTCCAGCCACTGGATCACACTATATCTTTCTCTGTTTATTATATTTATGATTGTACTATATTGAATGTATTCATTAGACATGGGTGGAAATGTGAATGCATTAAGTCAAGGTTATTAAGCATAAACACCTGCATAACACAAATGATTGTTTCCTTTTTTCTGTAATCTGAATCTTTCTTTTAGCTCTTCACACATCATGAAGGTGTCGTGGGGATGCCTAGGCCCTTTGCCTCCGATAGCCATCTGGCCATCCCCTTGCCCCCTTTAACCATTGGCAGCAAGAACTATCATGTCAGGACCCACCTGCCTCTGCCCCAGAATCCTCTTTGCTTGGAAAGATTCTACATCATGGCTTGGGTGTGGGGGCATGGGGAATTTCCACACGGACCACAGGTTCAGGCCACAGGCCCTTGCACTGATTTTGCTGCAGATTTTGTGCGTGGAGAACACCTAGCAGAATGCAGCTACCCTTTTCCCTGCTCTTCTGAGCCCAGGTCTGCAGATTCCATCTCATCCCCACTCCCAGAAGCAAACAGGAGTGTAGCAGCATAGGCCTTGGGCCAGCTGAAGATTTTGAATCAAGCCCCTAGTCGTTCAGGTTTCTTTGTACATCTCCATTAAAGGCTTTGGAAAGTTTGGCTACAAATTGGCTCTGAGTTTTGTTACAAAGTTCATGACAAGACAGGCAAAGGGAGGTTATTGTCCTGATGTGTTTGCCAGTGCTGAGGCCTCAGCAGAAGTATCATGTCCAGTTTTGGGTGCCACACTTTCAGAAAGATGTGGACAAATTGGAGAGAATCCAGAGGAGAAATAAGGTTTAGAAAACCAGACCTATGAGGAAATGTTACAGCAAAAACCCTGGATATATTTTGTCTTGAGAAAAGAGTGAGGGGGACCGGATAACACTCTTCAGATATGTTAAGGGCTGTTATAAAGAGGATGGGGATCAATTGTTCATGTCCACTGATGGTAGGACAAGAAGTAATCGGCTTACTCTGCAGCAAGGGAGATTGAGGTTAAAGATTAAGAAAATCTTTCTGACTGTAAGGACAGTGAAGCACTGGAATAGCCTTCCAAGAGAGGTTGTGGAATCCCCATCATTAGACGTTTTTAAGAACAGGTTGAACAAACCCCTGTCAGGGATGGCTTAGGTTTAGTTGGCCCTGCCTTAGTGCCAGGGCCTGGACTAGATGACCTTTAGGGGTCCAGTCCAGCCCTACATTTCTGTGAAACAAGAGGCACCATTTTAGCATTTCTTTTTGTTCTTTCAGTGGATCACGTGGACACTTTTCTTGGAAAGCCTTGCTGCCTGTATAAATGCATAACCATACATTTTAGCCGAAAGTATATGATTTTTCCCTCACTTTCTTCTCCCCCGCCCTTCCTTTTTTAAAAAGTTCTCCTGAATCTAACAACTTTTTTTTATTTCTTCTTTCTCATGCAGGAACTACCTCTTCAGACTTAGTCTACACAATGTTTCTCTTATCCAGGTATGTCTGTTCATTTTTTACCCAATCGTTTTGCTTGACTCGTTCATGAACGTGCTACTGGAATCGCTTGGTGTAAGCTGTCAATATGCGTTCAGAGTGGCAGAGGGAAGAATTGGACTATTTGTTCTCACTGAGAAGATAATGCTAAAAGGGAGGGCATTCCAGTGCTTGGCCATTTGGATAGCACTTCCTTGCTCTCCATTCTTGAGTGTTTTTGGTGGTGATGGGATGGGTGGGTGCTGAGAATATGACCTCTTAAAGAAACAAAGCAGGTAGCATGACTGATAACTGGTGCCGCTTAAATAAAACCATACAAAGAAATCTTTGGCTTTCCTTAGTGCAGATGTCAGCAGCTTGCAGGGATGGCTTTAATAGTTCTCGTCCATCACCGCTCTCTGCTTTTGTTGTGCCCGTGGGAGCATGGAATGCTGAGGAGCTGAATGTGTTACTAAAAACAAGATAGGACGTGCAGGCGTTCAGAGGCACAGCTGGTTATAAATGTGTGTCACCCACCACCCAATGGTAGAGGAGGAGGCTTGTCTGCACTGGACTGAAAAGGCTTACAAACAGCCAATGGGATGAGCAGATTTCCCTCTCCCCCCCCCCCCCCCCCCCCTCCAGCTTGAATCTGGAAGTGAAAGGTGCAGCAAAAATTAATAATTAATTAATTACTTTTAAATTAACAGAGTGTCAATAACAAATATGCTGGGGTATAGATTGTTTGTTTTCTGTAAGCACCAAAAGATGTGCCTTGCTCTTGTTAGACAGATCAAAATGTGGGCACCTACCCCCAAAGACTTTAGAGTCCAAGGCCTCATTATGGCATGTCACTCAGTGCTCCTGTTGACTTCCAAGGCGCCCTTGCCCACGTAGAGTCTGGCTAAAATGCTCTGACCAATGGGCAGTATTCATCATGGCTGGGCAAAGCACCTGCCACACCCTGTTTCCTTGCATGCGAGTCTCTTGACATTAAGTGTGAATGGAGGGCAGCATAGCTATTTAGCAGTCACACACTTAATTCCCGTGCATCTTCCTTTTTTATTCTATGAAGTACAAGTGACAGTGGAACGAACTCTAAAAGTGGACCTCATCTAACAGAACTTTCCCTTTCAAGGATGGTAGGTTACGTGTGCCAGAAGAATTCCAATGGGATATAGAAGAGATGGGAGCCTAGTGGTGGTGGTGAAATAGTGTTTCTCTGTAGAGGGCTGATTCCCAGAGGGACTATCACAGCCTGTTGTTCTGGTTACCCGCTGGGGTCCCCTACATCCCGACCTGGTTGAGAGTCTCCTGCAGGCAGTACTGCAGTGGGGCTTAAACAATGGCTAGAGCTTTGTGCAGGCTTCCTGCACTGGGGTAGATTTCTTCCACAATGGCCTGCACGCTACACTGCCTAAAATTGAAAGCCCTCCTGTATGCAAGTGGAGGATGTGGTGGGATCTCTGATTAACATAAAGAGCTTAGTTTGTTCCTGCTTTCTGGGTGTATCCGGCCATTTCTACAAAACTCTTTGCATGACAATGAGAGCATGGAATTATGCGGACACACGTGTTGGAAATGATGGAAACGATTGTTTCCAGACCTAGTGGTTGCCTAAGTAGCTACTTGGCTTGCATCCGTGAAGCACATAATGCTGCTCAGAGAACACCCCACCCCTCCATATACATCATTTTGAAGAAAAGAATAGACAATCAAGTCGAGAAATGAAGGGGATTCTAAGTTCAGTTCAATAGAAGGGGGAGGGAGGCAGGCAAAGTTTAGAAAATAACAAAATGGAGACTGTTTTGTATTGAAGTGTTAGCAGCTCTTTTAAAATATAATCCGGATCGTACAGTTCGACATGTATTGGGAGGGTCTTTTCTCCTACCAGTGGATCTGATTCACTTCTCACTGGAACCCATGCGTGGTGCAAGTCCCCACCCCATCCCTGCTTTGCTGAGATTGAACTGGGCAGCACTGCCCACCGAGTAGGAACTGTGTGCTGAGTAGGGGGCAGAGCCAGGACGTGCAGAAGAGATCCTGATTCAGCGCCTCTTCTAGGCTACCCTTTAATGGAGGGGATCCGATTGAGTACTAGTCTGAGCTTAAAACTGCCTTCCCTGCCACCCCCCATGGCCACAGCTGACTGTGGGTAAAGGGTGAGTGTAAATTTCAGTCACTCTGCACCCACAGACAAGAGTCAAGCCCCTTCAGTGCTTTTGCCACAAAGGAGGCTGATCTTAGTACACCTCTACCCCGATATAACGCCACCCGATATAACATGAATTTGGATATAATGCGTTAAAGCAGTGCTCCGGGGGGGGGGGGGGGGGGCTGCGCGCTCCGGCGGATCAAATCAAGTTTGATATAACGCGGTTTCACCTATAACGGTAAGACTTTTTGGCTCCTGAGGACCGCATTATGTCGAAGTAGAAGTGTAGGTTTTTTTTTTTTTTTCTTCCAATGAGCCTGGCAACACTGGAGCAATATCCTAGTGACACTGTTACCTGGCCCACTGAATTGGGTGCTTGAAAATCTCTCTCCTTCTGTAATGTTGTAGATTTAGTGGCCAACTCTGATTAATGCATCCTCCCTGCACCGTCTTTTCTCGACTCAGAAAATGAACATTTCCTACTGTTGAACAGGTGACAGTCACTCATCATATACATTACATTATTCACTGTTTCCATTCAAAGGAAATTCTTATGCCCTTGAAAATTCTGTAGTTACCATTAGAGCCTTGCGCGGATACAAATTTATATCTGCGGATGTGGATATCCGTGAATATAAAATTGTATCCGTGCAGGGCTCTAGCTACTATTTCACAAGGCTAGAGTAAACCGTCTTGGTGCTGTTTGGTTTGGAAACTTGAAGGCCTTCTGGGACTTTGGTTTCTCTCTTTCCACATAGCTGGATTTTCAGTTTGCTGGCAGCTCTGAAAAATAGAAAAAACAAAAATTAAAATTGTTTCAACCTGAACTGAACACACACAATCTGAAGAATTTCAGTGAATAGAAAAAGTTGAATTTTTTGTTTTGTGTCAAAACAAACTGCTTAGTGTATTTTCTGGGCACGTTTTACTGTAAAAGCAAAGGAAATGCAATAAAACAGCCAGAGGAAGCAATGGCATTACTGCAACTGTCTTCCTTCTGACCTGTAGTCCAGTGGTTGGGGCACTCAGCTGAGATGTGAGAGATCTGGGTTCAATTCCCCACTCTGCTGCTTGTGGAACAGGGGTTTAAACTTGGGTTTTCCACATTGTGGGGGAAGCACCCTAGCTTAGTTTGCTGTGGGTCTCTCTGTCTCTCCTATTGAAGCTGTTCCATTCTGGATACATATCTACATAAATAGTGAAGCAGGGATTTGAACTTGGTTCTCCCATAAGGCATTTTTCAGTGAATAAACTATTTGCTGGAGGAAAAAATTGCCCAGCTCTATTCCATACAGCATTGCAATGAATGCTTGTAAGCTCACAGCACAACAACAAAAATGTGCTATACTGACATGAGATTCAACCCATTTTAAATTGGAATAGAACATTACCCCCCAATACATAAAATATGGAGCTAGGATCTTGAAATTACAATTACAAAGACAAACTATAACACATCTTGCCCATATGATGAAAACTTGTTTCGCATCCTTGTTTTCTGGAAGCACATTACTGGTATTGTTGGTGCAATGAAAGATGTGTCAACAATGAATGTTTCCTGATAAATAGGATAGGATTTTGGTGGCGGGTCGGGCATGGGTATGGGAAGGTTTTTGTGGGTGTGTTTCAAGGGGGTGAGTGCAGGAGGATGCTGGTGGGGACACTTTGGGGAGGTAAGGGTAAGATATGGCAGGCTTTGGTGGGGAGGAGGACATGTTAAGGAGACAGTAAAGACTGTCCTTTCCTTTCTCTTCCTCTGCGTTCACTCTCAGCTCTTTATCTCCTGTCCCTTCTCCAGAGTAGGTTGCTTTGGTCCCCTCTGTCCTGCCAGGATCCAAGGTTCACTTCTGGTTCGGGGTGGCTTTAGATTTTCATTGGAAGTTAAACATTCCCTTCCCCTGTTTGCCCCTCCAAGAGCTGCAGCACCGGGCCTGTGCTTGAGAACCAGGAAGCAAAATGGATTAGAAACAAAGGGGAAACTATTCTTGTCCTACCCAAGCTGAGAGAAATGAAAAATGTTAACAGTCTGTGCTAATGGCCAACAGTGAGCTGGGGCCAAGATATTGCAGGAGTCACTAATGATTTTGGGTGTCTCAATGTTTTGGTCCCTATCTTAATGAAGCTGAACTTCCAGGAGACAAGTTCTCTCAACTTTCTGAAAATCAGTCCCTTTAAGGTACCTCAAGGTACCTAAAAACATTAGTCACTATTGAAAATCTTGTAGATTTTTAAAATTCTGGCAAAACTCCGGAAATTCGCCTTTAAAACATACAGGTTTTTTTAAATCTGCTAATGTCCCTTTAACATGAAATCCATACATCTTCCTTTTCCACCCTGAAAGCAGCTCTCACGTATGCATTATGTTTCATAAATATTGGGCATTTTTTAAACCTAGGCAATGATATGCATGTATAGCACACACTGTTCAATTTATGCAAGAGCCAGGAACAGGGTTACCCTCTAATCCCCAGCTTTAACAGAGAGGCCAGTAAGGGGGCTATTTATACTAGACTTCACAATTAATAGATTAGGTGGAAAGTGTCCGTTTAAAAACAAAATCTTCATGGCGCGTTTAAAAAAATACACTGGGCTAATTTGGGCCTCTTAAAAGGACTAAACAAGGACATTTGCCAGCATATATAAAATCACTCTGCCTGGCACACATTTCTCACTAGACCCTGAGTACTGAATACCCCCAGGTCCTACTGACTTCATTGGGAGTACTCACAACTAGAGCTGGGGGAATAACTGATTTTTCGGTTCACTGGCAGTTCGGGGAGGTGGGGAGTGGGAATTGTTTTGGCCTGAACTGAAATGGAAAACTTCTGAAATTTTCAGTGTATCTAGAAAGTCGATTGGCCATCGAATGAAACTTGGCTTGACCTGACACGTTTTGTTCCTTGGTATTTTTAAAGGGGCTAGATTAACGAAGTGGGAAGGGAGGTGAGGCTTTGACTGCTGCCACCTATAACTTTAGGCTGGTGGTTAGGCTACTCACCCATGATGTGGGAGACCCATTTTCAATCCCCCTCTCTGCCTGATGGGGAGCAGGGGTTTGAATTTGGGTGTCCTACCTCCCAAGAGAGCGCCCTAATCACAGGGTTTTGGGGGATTCTGGGGGCAGGACTCTCTGTCTCTCCTGTTGTTGCTATTCCACTGTGTATAAAATACTTGAATAGTCATTGGGGGCAGAGGGAGGGAGAGAAAGAAATATATGACTCTGTACCATGGTAGTTAGGACTCTCACGTGTTAGACCCAAGTTCAAGTCCTCCTCAGATGACTATTCAAGAATAACCTGTTCATCCAAACCATTTTGCCCAGCTCGGCTCACAGCACTGCAGGGTATGAGCGCATCATGTATATTGATGACATTATTTCATGAAGGCAACTTTAAAACTGTTTCAAGAATACTTGCTCCTTTTATAAAAGGGTGCCATTAAAAAAATAGGGAGTTGAGCCATAAAGTATTTACATATTAAATGGCAAAATAAATACCTGGTCCAGACTTGCAGAATGGAGGCCCTTACTCATACCGAGAAAAAAAGCATCTTAGTAACAACATTGTCTTTAGTGGCTTATCTGTGGAGTAAGGTACTTTTCAGTGTGAGTAAGAGTATCAGAATCTAGGCCTTAATTCAGTCTATCCCTCAAGCAGGTAAATATGGTACCTGTTCAGCAAAGCAGTTAGCTGCTTTTGAAAATTTTACCCTAAGTGAAAGTCAATGGGACGTATGCTCCTAAATCACTTAGGGGCTTTTGGAAATTTTACTTGTAAGAAAGTACTTAACTTTCAGCACGTGAGTTTGTCCCATTGACTTCAGTGCCTAAATCCCATTGACCATGTGCTCAAGCCCTTTTCTGAATAAGGGCCCAAGCCCATACGGCCTGATCCAAGACTCAGTGAAATCGTTGAACTCTTTCCACTGACTTCAGTGGCATTTGGACCAAGCTGTAAAGGAGCAGATCTGTGCAAAGCTCAAGTACAGAGGAAAAGCTGATATACATTTCTTTACTAGTTAAACTGCCCTTCTTAGCGATCAGGATTTCCATTGAGAGAAGGTACTTTACCCTGCTTCACTTTTTCTCTCTTAATCTGACAATCAGAAACAGCTGCACTTCCCAGAGCCAGCTCTTCAACTGAACTGCTCTTGCTACAGACACTCTCCCTCTGACACTTCTCTGTGGAGGGATCACTAACTCTAGGGCAAAACCACTGGTAAATCAATAGTACCTATCAACGGGTTGCAGTTAACGGTAATAAAATGTCTCCATCGGTCCTGAACATCTCTCCCTGCAACAGAATGAACAAGATTTGTATTTCTGGTCTTGAATCAAAAACAAGAATTAAACACATCCTGTTTGCTTTATTTCCTACTATTCGAGGCCTGACACTGCCTCCCTTACATATGTTGATTGGTACCTTACTCTGCAAGCAGTCCACATATTAAAGCACTACTCCAGTGTAAGTAGAGATGGCAGAATCTGACTTCCAGTATTTCCCTGGACAGTTGCATAAAAATTTATAAGTATAACAAATGATGAATAGTGAATAATGCAGTTTTCAGTAGAAATTTTCATCCAAATGTTCATTCATGTTAAAATTCATGGAACTTTAAGGGTTCAGAAACATTTTCATGAAGGACCAGTACTCAGCAGGATACTTGCAAATGATTACTGTGATTGGTGGAATGACATTATTAAATTCAACTTGGTAGGTAGTGTTGCCTACTGGACAAACTACTGCACTGGGACATGCAGTCTGTTCCCAGCTCTGTCACTGGCCTGCTGAGCGACTTTGGGCAAGTCATTTCAGCTCCTTGTCACAGTTTCCCCATCTGTACAATGGGGATAATGATCCTTTGTAAAGTGGTTTTAGAGCTACAGAAGAAAGGCCTATATAAGAGTAGCATTATTATTTTAATTTGTATTTATTTGCAAAAATATTTCCAAATCAGGGTTCTCCTCAGTATTCAACCTGCTGTAACTGAAACAACAGGAACCACAATTTTATATGATCTTGATGTAAAACCAGATTTGCTCAAAAGCAAGTTTCCTCCAAAGTCCACAAATTTCCTCCAAGTTTCCTCCAAAGTCCACAAATTTTAGCAAACCTTTAATAGAATCTGGTCTGAGTTCCAGGTTTGTCATTCAACACAAAACGCAGATGAGTTTTGGACCTTTTTCATAGCTTTATTTACTAGTGAGGCTGCATTAAAATCCGTTGCATTTTGAAATTTTCAAGAATGTAACTTTTACAGAAGAAAATAGTTTTTAAGTTGTAGTTAACTGCAAGTGTTTTGAATATGGCTTGTCTGTTTCAGCTATTCAGTTACCACTGTGAGTGATGTGGTATAAATACCTAGATAAAATATTTATTTCTTATTTTTCAGGCACATCCAGTTATTTTTTTAAACATAATCAACACCTTATATAGTACAGCAGAAGCAAACCTCAATATGTGGATTATAGTTTAGTTATGAATGTCACATTTTATCAGAATGATACATTTTTTTATTAGCAGATTAACATATAAATCTATTCCTAAATTACCTACCATAGCTACACCTAAAATCCCTTACTCTCAGCCCAGAGTTCTAATGCCATTCCATAATAAATGGCTTATGTGACGGATGTACTGTGTGCTGAAGATCTGACAAATCTTGTTAGTATCTTGGACCTGTTTTTGAGCAAATCTGGTTTTCATCAAGATCATACGAAATTGTGGTTCCTTGTGTTTCAGTTATAGAAGATTGAATACTGAGGGAACCCTGATTCTTGTTGTCATTGTGTGTTTTTTTTTTTTTTTTTTAATCTGACATCTGTGCCCAAATCAAAGCGTCCATCTGAATACACTCACCTTTCAAAAAATTTAGATCTGGACCTGAAAATTGAATTTCAGGTTCTTCCCAGATTTTATCCAAGAGGTTGCTGGAGCTTCTGGTTTCTTGAAATCTAGGATGTAGAGGAAAATATGAGAAGTGTCAAAGTGTGTGTCTGGAGTCCGCATTCCTTTCTAAGGACTCCTTCCTCCAAACACTCACTACAGAGGTAAGGTCTCTATTTAGGAGTCCATCTGTGTTCTATAAAGCACTTAAACACGTGCTTAACTTTAAACAGGTGCTCAAGTTCTTCTTGGACTTGCTTAAAGTTAAGAATATGGTGACATGCTTTGCTGAATATGGATGGACTTCAGGATATGCTTTAATGTTTTGCTAAATTGGGGTCATATTGCTTACCGCTGTGTGAAGCCTCATTGAAGTCAGTGCTCTCTGTGGTGCACTATTAGGGTGCAGTAAGAAGAGTTTGGAGGTTCACTTTCTGACACTGTGTTTGGACCACAACCCCACCTGATGTAAATCAGTGACGCTCCATTGCAGTCAACAGAGCTGCATTGATTTACGTCAGCTGAGGACCTAGCACTTGACCTTCATGTGTGAAAAGTGCAGCTTCTGTGATGTTTGTCAGCGGCTGGTTGTCAGCCCTCTTCCCAAATAACTTTTCAGGCGGCCATTCCCCACCCCTCACCTTGGAATGTAAACGGTGAAACAATTGCCAGGGCTTTGGGCTTTGTCAGCAAACATTTAGAGTAGGAGTCAAAAACTGAGAATTTAAGTAGCTGCTGAAGTCACTTACTGATAACTGTGGCATATTGGCTTTTTATTTGATAAAACCCTGTCAGGCATTTTATGTGTGGGGAATGAAGACTAATGTTCTTATTACTTGCAAGTTACAGCCAGGGCCATTAAACATGCTTTACACAGACCAGAAAAAATGCACCTCGCATTTGTTACAATCAGCATTGCCTCTGATTCCTTGTGCTGCAAAAGAATGTGGAGCATATTTTGGCTTTAGTTAGCTTATTTTTCTCTCTTGCTTCCCACTACTCTGATTCCAGGGTGCCCAGAAGACGTCGGTGTACTTGTGCTGTGATTCTCCTCTTGCTCTGCACCAACATCAGTTCATTGTCTTTAGGGACTTACTCCTTATTTATGTTGGTGTTACTGAGCGAAGAATCAACATTCCACCAAAATTGACCTACTGGCAGAAGTTTATTTATGTTTGCTTAGGGCAATATTTTTTTTCTTGGACTCAGTAATGAGAAGTTCTGTGAAAGCAGATGAAATGTTTGTTCCTAAAACCTGGCCAGAAATGAGCTGAAAATCCCTTGACACTGCTGAAAAAGTATTTCATGTTTGCTCCCCTTCTGCTAGTACTCCTGTGTGTTCTTCCATGACCTTTAGTAAAGGAGACAACGTTCTGTTCTTCCATACCAAAGTATTGCATCTTTCAAGAGTGAAATTGCAGTATTTGGGCAAGTTACTGTAGAATAGTGTAGGTATAATATAGGTTAATATCTGCATTTTAAATTCAAAACAGGGATTGAATAAGACTTAAGTGGTTCCTATATCTTTTGCTGGCTGTCTGCACAGGAGCAAATTTGCCCCTGGTAGCATAGGGTAGTTTATAGTGGGAGTGTAAGAAGACTAGTTATTGATTTGTGCCTCTCTAAAACTGGCCTAAAAACAACCTTGTGTGTTTCCTATAAAACAAACTATTGAGCTCTTGTAAAAAAAACAAACCCCAAAACATTTATTTTACAGTAAATACATTTCATGGTGGCACAAGCAGTTTCCCGGGATAAAATGATCCTGATTTGTTTTGGTTGGTAATAGTTTAGTTGATATGTAACCGTTTTGAATGAGTAATTCTCATGGGATTATCGCAGCCTGAAGCCATACAGCAGAGTCACTAACACAGGCTGCCTAGCTCTGCGGCTCTGAGGGCACGTCCAGAGTTTGGGGAGGGAGGGGAACAATTCATCACTTTTGTGGAACATTGATTTCACCGCAGCATGCCAGGGTGAAATCTTTGATAACATGACAAGGCTTTTGGTTGGAAGGGTTCCCCCGCTTAATCCTATAAGCCAGGTATGAAGAGGAGAAAAAGATGATCAAGCCCCAATTTGATTAGCTCTAAATACCTCTCGTTGCCTCGATTGGGAGAAGATGCTATCATTAGGGGACCAAGAGCGGGGGAGACCGTAGTTTCAGGGATTATTTCAAGCGTCGCTTCAGGAGTCTGAAGAAGGCTTAGGTTTGATTTCTCCACAACTTTAAGAGTTTGTGCCGCCAGCTGAACTCATGCAGGTTTTCCAGTCTAGCATTTCAAAAAGCCGTCTTAGAAGAACAGATCCTGCTCAAGGAAAAAGGCTTCCAATGCACACAGTTCTGTGTAGGGTATAGGTCTTCCTGTGGAATAACTTGTGATTGCCACTCCTGACTGGCTAAGAACGGTGCACATCCCATTACTGTGGCTATCTCTCCCTCCCCTGCCCCCAGTTTCTCATCCTTGTGTATGTCTTCTCTTTCAGACTGTCAGCTCTTCGTGGCAGGGATTGTTGTTTCTTAGGCCTTGGCTACACTTGCAAGTTACAGCGCTGTAAAGCCTCCCCCAGCGCTGTAACTCACTCCCTGTCCACACTGGCAGGGCACTTACAGCGCTGTATCTCCCTGGGTACACCGCTGCAGGTAGTCCACATCTCCGAGAGGAATAACAGCTGCAGCGGAGTGGCTACGACTCAGGGGTGTGAGTGTAAACGCTTGCAGTGCTGTACTAATCACCTTGTCAAGTGGCCAATCCTCTCTATTGTTGTGACCGGTTGCAGGAATGCGGAAGTGCCGGTTTCAAAGCTCGTACCACAGAGAAAAGCAAACAGTTTGCAGCTTGCTTTGAGTGAGTAAATGAATGAGCAGGGGGCCGGGAGTTCTGAACTTGCAAAATAGAGAGCTGACATGCTCCAAAAAGCACTCTCATTCCCCCCACGCTCCCTGTCACAATCCACCCCCCCCCCCCCGTTTTGAAAAGCACATTGCAGCCACATGAATGCTGGGATAACTGCCCATAATGCACCGCTCCCAACACAGCTGCAAATGTTGCAAGTGTGGCCACGCCACTGCTGGCAGCTGTCAGTGTGGACAGACTGCAGCGCTTTTCCCTACTCAGCTGCACGAAGACAGGTTTACCTCACAGCGCTGTACAGCTGCAAGTGTAGCCAAGGCCTTAGATGCTTGTGCAGTGCCTGGCACAATGGGACCCTCATCTAGTTGCCCTCTAAATGCTAACGCAATATGAATGTTAAATAATAATTTTTAATGTACTTTGCTTGTAGCATCTATTGAAATTTTCATTCCATGTAAAGTTTGCACAGCCAGAAAAGGATCCAGAGAGAAATGGGACAGAGGAAAAATATCCTTTGTTAAGACCAATAGAGAATCAGACTGTGTTCCCACATCCTAAATAAGGGGCATACTCTTAATATGTGTTACTAGAGCCTTTGACCTTGGATAGAGGTTAAATTAATTGTTTTTGAGGAGTAGGTAGGGGAGAGGGACAGGTGCCAGAAAGAAACTAGGGGCTGAGCTCAGGGTGAAAAAAATTGGAAGATAAATAGTGGGATGGCAAGAGATAGGAAGGAATAAAAAATACAGGATGAGAGTCGTCTTTACAGTAGAAAGAGCAAATAAATTCCTTGTTGGGACGGAGCTTGGCAGAGACGACTGGAGCATGAGGTGCTGACGTCTGGTGTTGGAGAGGAAGAGACAGAAGCAAGGCAAACTGTGACAGACCAAGCAGGGAGTCTGAAGGCGTCTGTTTCAACAGACTCTGAGGAGGAGATAGAGCAACTGCTAAGTGAAGCCTGGGGAGGAGGCTTACTTGTAGTGAAGAGGCAGATAAAATTTTATTGCTGCAAGAGTTGTGGAATGGGATTCTGATGGAGGCACTAGAATTTTTGGCAACATGGAGTAGGGGGGAGCCTTTTTCTTTAAGGTAATAATCTTGTTTTGATTAAACTCTTGTTTGTCTCTGTCTTGTAGTACTAAATGCTGGGCTTTATATAGCCTCCCTAAAGGTCTCTTTCTATAAACCCCATCACTTTCTCTCAAAGCTGGCACTCTGTGTTTCTCTTGGAGAAGTGTCAGATTCCCTCACTCCGATCCTGTGCTGTTTTTTTTGCAGGCTGAGCAAACTAGCAGCCAGCTGGTCGGTATGATGAAGCACCAAGCCCTAGTTTTATATCTACATCTGAGAAGTTCTGGCAAGGTCATCCTGACCTGGGCCTAATAATGTTTTAGTGGCCAGTGAGGAAGTAATTGCACACGGTGATCCATCTTACGGAGCTGGGCTCTAGGAGAAAATGGGCGCATTGGTCTTTCTGGAAGGTGCATCTAGGACTGGATCAATTTTGGTTTGTTCAGAAGATTGATTTGAGGGCAGTGGGAGTTTAGAATAGGTCTTGGGAGCATGGCCTGAGGAAGTCAGCACAGTTTGTTCTGCTATCTCCTTTAAGTAAAGTGCTCCATTCCTGATAGACCCTGGATGGTCTGGTGTTAATGAAAACACACCGGCACTGGAAGTTAGTTTCAGAGCGAGCTTGAGGTAAAGCAGGCAGGAAGCTGTAATTAGACGCTGGGTGCTCTGAGTAAGGTGCTGGAGAAGTGTAGATTTGTAACACAACTGCATCTACAGTGAAATTAAAAAGATACTGCAGGGGACTGGATTGCTCTGGGGGTTGGTAATGCATTATGAACCTTTCATCACTAGTTCAGCTGATTTTTAATCCATCTGTGGCGGAGTGTGATGACTCACTGGCGTGGCACCTCCTGCTGGTTGTCCTAGGAATTAGCTCTTCACCAGCTCCGAAGCGCCACACTCTGGGTCTCCCCACCCAGGGAAACCCCCAACCCTCTATCCCCACCTTGCCTCAGTGGCTACTGCCAGTCACCATCTAGCCCTGCTCACTGGGGCAGACTGCAGTCTGTAAACCACTCATCGTTGGCAAGGGGGGTTGAACTAGCTGCCTCTGCCTATTCCCAGGCTACACTTCTGTAGCCCCAGTACCTTTCCTGGCCTTTAGCAAGGCCTGCAGCCTGGGTTTTTTCAGGCTGGAGCTCCCCAGCTCCTCTGGCCTTCCTCCAGCCCTGCTCCACTCTAGGTACCCTGCTCAGCTCCCAGGCTGCCAGGTCCTTCTCTCTCAGAAGCTAGAGAGAGAGTCTGCTAGCTTCTAGCCCACAGCCCTCTTATAAGGGCCAGCTGGCCCTGAGTAAGCTGGCCACAGCTGTAGTCAGCTACCCAGTCAGCTTCCCCAGCTGTTCTTAATCCCTTTCCCTGCTGCAGCCCTCTCCAGGGCTGCTTTTGACCCCTTTTCTGCAGGAGTGGGGCAGCTGCCCCTCTACACCATCCCTTATTGGTAGCAACTGAAAGTCGCTACCCACTGATTGCTGTAGTGTTCGTTACTTAAGGGAAATGAGTGGTGATTTCAGTCTGCTTTCTGTTAGATGTGTGTTCAGCATCCCAAATTCCACCAACTCCGGTAGCATTTGGTAGGCCATGGATTGAATGGGCCCTGGAGACTGAACTGTGCTTTCAGCTGTCAGGGGGGTCCTTCCATGTCAGGATTGAGGCATGTTGCCAGTGTCCCATTGGGGAAGCTTTCATCGCTTCTGCCTGGGCTCCATGTGTTCTGTGGCAAAACAGGGATTTAGTCTATGACTGCCACTTATTACACTGATCAGTGATCTCATTGTAACCTTGTGCTCTGCCATCTCTTTGCTGTGCCTACCTGTTGTCTCTCGCTTTATTCTTAGATAGTAAGCTCTGTGGGGCGGGGGCTTCCTTTTTGTTCTACATTTAAACAGCGCCTAGTGTGATGGAGCTCTTCGCTCCAGGCACTACCACAATTACATATAATAATAATGGTCAGCTGTCTGGATTCTTTCCCCAGCACTAAATATATATTTTAAAAAGAGGGCGAAACTTTGATCTCAGCAAAGTGGATCGACTAGGGTAAAAGAGTGGGCTGACTTGTACCTGTGGGTGTTGTGCCATTCTTGCCTTTCCTCCTGAAGTTATGTCTTCAGAAACATCATAAGATCGAGAAGTAGAATTAGACTCTGGTTTTGCCTTTTGTGCTGCAGACGCAGAGAGTTGCGTAGTGCAGTCATGTTTATTCAGGATCCTGTTGTTTTCAGTCTGTCTCTCTGCAAAAGACTTTCCCAGTTTCTCTGGCTTGCACGAAATTCCCCTGGGCTAATTAATTCAAGCCTTTCATTTGGTCCCAGTAAGGCATTTTTTTTTTTTTGCTTCATTAAAGATTTCCACTTTTTTCCCCTTTGGTTGCACTACACCAAGCTTAAATGCACAACCAGAAAAGAATGTGGATAGGATAAGTCGAATCACATGAACATTTTATTTGTTTAATTGCCCCTTTTTTAGAGCCGAGACAGGACTAAGCCCATGTTGAACAACTTATACGATTTTAATGAGAATATATTGCGGTGTTTGTCATCTGAAAGAGTATTAGGCCCCATTGATGCAATAGATGTGATTTCCCTGAAGAAAAACAAGGAACACAGAACAGTGAAAATGTCATCTTGAGTTCTTCATTAGTCTCTTTAAAATGGCAGGATGTGCTGATTTTGATTCATGAATCTCATCCTAATTGTTGAGAGAATTGTGTCCACGCTGGGCAGTTTCCTTGAGCTTAATTCAGTTATTTCTCTAAACAAACAAATAAAGGCTTAAAGGGACTACTTCTTGCAGTAACCTGAAGTGGAATAAGGAATGCATAGTTCCCCACTTTATTATCTAGGACGCTGATAATGTGTGGAAGCTTCACATAGACTTTGTTGATTACATCTTTGATTGGAAACGTTGACGAAGATCCCCTTTCATAGCTGGACGTTAAAGCCTTTTAATGAGGGTGCACAAAAATCTCTCAATTGACTGTGCGGTATCCATCCGGGCTATCTGTGTAGTGGAAAAAGAAAAGCATGTGTAGTGGAGAAGTCTTAACATCTCTACACAGCAGTAAGCTTCAAAGGCAAGCACAATGGAGAGGAAACCCAGAGCAGAAAAATGAAGGAGAATAAAATCTCCTTGCTTGATGCAGAAACACAAAGGGGACTGCAGCCATGGTAAATCGATTTTGTACTGAATATGGGCTGGTCCATTGGAAAGGTTTTTGAACCTTCTACTGCCGAGATCATTGTGCAGAACAGTAAAGGAAGGCTGTTTAGGAGTCCTGGCACATCCATCAGTGGACCCCATGAATGGGAGGGAGGCATTTATTTCTGAATGGTGACTCTACTAAAGAACAAAAAGGGGTGGAGATGGACATCTTTTGGTGATACATTAGCCTGGAAGGGAGAATTGAGTTATGCTGCTAAAATGGAGGCATTGCTGTGGTTGAGTCAGTCCTAAGGAATACTTTGTTATACCTATGAGAGAAGAAATGTAAAAATTGATCTTTGCAAAATAAACAGAGCTGGAGGTGCGAACAAAGTGTATTATGTACTACAAAAATGTCAGGTGTGTCTAAAGATTATGACCAACCTAAAATAAACTAGCGTTCAGCTATATTCATATCCTTGACTTGTGTCTGACATACTAAAGTGACATTTTTATTTTTTTGGCTGTGTACATTTTCACTTCCTTTATATAATTATTTTATTGATTTATCATATAATCTTCATAATCACCTGTCCCTTTTGCCAACATTTGTTGACATAATTTACAAGATATATTTGATATGGCAGGAGACCAAATTCTACCATGGAGGTTAACTGCCTACTTTGCTAAATACCTTGTCATGGCTCCTGTATGCTTTTGGTTCTCAATCATAGGAAATACTGTACCTTGGCTTTACAGAATAGCTCAGTGGTTAGCATAACCGCCAGGCTAATGGCTGTTCTGGGATAGGGCTTGTTCAGTCTCTCCTATTTGAGCTCTTCTGTTTTGTATAAATAACTATATATTCATTGGGTCAGAGAGACCAAGCAAGACTGACCTGCTAGTCCAGCAGCGTTGACTTGGGATGTATGAGACCCAAGTTTGAGTCCCCATTACAAGGAATATTTAACCCACCCCAGGATAGCCAGTTGCCTGGTGGTTAAGACTATCATCTGGGATATTTGGTTTTGTTCTGATACGGAACAGGAAAATTTTTGAAATCTTATTTTTCACAGGCCGGAAAAATCATTTCCCACCCAACTTTAATCTCAGTGAAGGAACACGATCAACTTGCATTTGGACCAAACTTTGACTTTGTAAACATGTGCTTTTACAAACTTACAACCAATAGAAATATTTGTTTTTTTTCTAACTGCCAATAGATATAGTTGTTTTTAAACAAAAAATGTTCTTCTGCAGTATTTGCAACCAAATATTGCAGTTTTGAGCAATGATTTGTAAACAAAATGACATGAATGTCATTGACTGTACTTTGTGCAGTGCAAGAAATGCAAAAAGTAATTAGTGAAAAGTAAATTGGAAATTAAAAAATACTTCCTGTTTCAACTATCTAAGTTTACATTATTGTTAAGGGCTCAAGTTCTGTTCTCAGTGGAAGTCAGTTTGGTTAGACTGGATATACACCAGAATGACTGAGGGTAAGATTAGACCAGTGATTCCCAAACTTTAACAATCTGTGAACCCCTTTCACTAAAATGTCAAGTTTCACGAACCCCCTTCTAAAAACGAATATTTCCAGGGATTTTCTCCATTACATGAGTATAATTCATAAAAGCAGTGATCTTGGACATATAAAATTTGTTTTTATGATATGCTTATTACACACTATTTATTAATTATTATTTATCATTACAGTAATTTTATTACATTATGAAAACAGCAACACTCTTCCAAGATCTCATTTTCGTAGCATGTATCACTTTGAATAAGCCTGTTATGAGACAAGGCTCCTATATTTCATCAAGGAGTATCAGATGTGAAACAGCATGAAGGTATTTAAGACGCCAACTCAAAGAGTTCTTCCTACACAAGCATTCAGGTCTTGAGCAGTCCAGGCAAACAACACACGTTACAACAAAGCTTAAACTTGTTCTTCATAATAATTTTTAAAACAATAGTAGCTGCCTAATTAATTTTAAAAACAGCAAAAAATATCCACCTCCCTTTCTATTTCTTATAAGGAGTCTTGAAGTTTAAATCTCCTCAGTGCGATAGATCAGCTTGCTTTGAAATGTGTAGCTCTCAGAAGTCCAGGGGCTCCGGGTTGCTGGCCCCGTGCTGCCTGGGGTCCCTAGGAACAGCTCTGGCCACCATTAGGAAATTTTTTCCCGAGAACCCCCTGTAACATTTTGTGAACCCCCCAGGGGTTCACGAACCCCAGTTTGGGAACCACTGGATTAGAGCAACTAGCAAGGAAATTTGCTTGTTTAAGTTACGAATTTGAAGTTGACAGTCTCTTTTTAAAGATGAATTGGCCATTCTATTATAAACTGTGATTTTTATTTCATTTTTTTAATTCCTTTGTATCTATGTCCTTAAAACAACAAAGAGCTGAAATGGGAATGCAAGTTGTACCCTGGCTGTGATTATCTTTAGCACTTACTTTAGAAAAACATTTTAATCTAGTTTTATACCATTTTAGTTCTAGAGGGCTGGAAAAAAATTTGTACTTGGTATCAAATGCTCTTCAGTAAAGCTTTAGACAATAATCTTTAATAATAATACTTTGCACTTGTACAGTGCTTTTCATCCTAGAGTGCTTTAGAAACTGTGGTCTATTAAGCCTCACACAATAACCCTTTGAGATAAGGAAATATAGAGTTTGGAGCTGTAAATTCCTACCCAACACTACAGGAAAGAGGAGTGTCTGATTTACAGGAACCCAGTGTTATTCAATGGAATCCCCTGCAGGGCAAATGAAAGTTTACAGCTACAGAACAGTGATGCCAGTTTCACAGTGGCAAACAAAGTCAGAGGTGATTGACTTGCCTAAGATCACACACCAAATCCATGTTGGAATTAAGAATAGGACCTGTGCATCCTGTATCCAGTCCTTTTTGCTCTAGCTACTAAACATAGATCATCCCTGAGAGGTGTCTGTCTAACCTGTTCTTAAACCCCCCCAGTGCTGCTCCGTTCCAGCTAGCACTGACCTGGTGATTGAGAAACATTCTGTGATACTATTTCTATGA
This sequence comes from Chrysemys picta bellii, assembly GCF_011386835.1. Lineage (NCBI taxonomy): Eukaryota > Metazoa > Chordata > Testudines > Emydidae > Chrysemys > Chrysemys picta. Next base: position 10,673,162 of record NC_088801.1, on the reverse strand, counting down.
AGAATGCTATACAGAAATAAACCTGGGAGGCAGTGTGGTATTGTGGACCTGGCAGCACACTGGAAATCAAGAGAACTGGCTCTGTTCTTAGCTGTGCCACTGACCTGCTGTGTGAGCTTGAGCCTCTGTGTGCCTCTGTTTCCCCTCCCACCATTTGCCTGTTTTGTCTGTTTAGATTGTAAGCACTTTGTGTCAGGGGTTGTCTCTCACTGTGTGTTTGCATAATGCCAGTACAATGGGGACTCCATCTCAGTCCAGGCCTCTGGGGGTACATCTACACAGGAACGAAAGCCCCAGGAGCTGGAGTCCTCTGACCTGGGTCAGCTGCAGGTTTTTTCTCCCTGTGTAGAGCTTCTGTAGTACAAATAAATAATAATACATGATAATTGCAGCTGCTCCGGAGAGAGAAATAACTAACGTTCAGCATTAGCAAGAACACACAGAAGGCAAAGTACTTGACCAAAAACATATTACTTAGAATTTCATTTAAAAACTAAGGGCCAGATTTTGTCTACCTTACTTTGCAGTAAGTCCCATTTGTTTTGATTGAGATCAGGACCCTATTCTGCTATGCACTGTACAGACATCTAGCGAGAGACAGTTCCTGTCTGGAAGAACTTACCATCTAAATAGACAAGACAGACACATGATAGGAAGGGAAACAGGCCCTGCCAGGAATAAATGGTGCAAAATGGTTAAAATAAATACAACCGGAGAAGAAGAAAGAGTTAATCTGAGTGTCTGATCAGTCCTGCTTTGTCCCTGTTGACTTATTTAGGAAGAGTGGTTGTAGCTGATTTGTACAACTCTTGTACAGCAGCTAACCTGGGGCTATACCATTTCTCAGTGTACAAGGACTTTGATAAAACTCTTTGTGGGCTAGGTTGTTTAATTCATCCTCAATACACCTACAGATCCAGAGCAAACCTTAAATAAGAACTTTCTTCCTTTGGCTGGTGTATGCCTCCCCTTAATGTCACTTACGCGTAGGGTCTGATTCTGATCTTACACTGTTGTAAATCAGGAGTTACATAAGTCTAAGACCAGTGTCTGAGCAGAATCAGGTGCACTGTTTTAATAGGTTATTTTTCGTTATAATAAGAGGGCTTGATTCACTATGGCCCTGATCCTTGTACGCTGATTTGCACTGGTGAAAAATGTATATACCCACTAATACAGGTTAATGGTGATCTGGGCCTTTTGATTTTTTTTCCAGTACGTATCCCTCCTGCCTCCTAAATGTTCCATTATAATGTTCAGCGCCTGCAGGTGACTTGTAGCACATATGGTTAGCCCAGTCACTTGGGGTAGAGCCAGGTTGTTATGCTGGCTTTTGCTGATATACAGTGTGGTTAGTTTGGGTTGAAAATGAAATGTACAACTTGCATTTTATCACATCCTAAGGCTTTGGAGATCATTGAAGGGAAATCAATTAGCAACTTGATTAGCTGCAGTGCAGTTCTCCTCTCCACACTTCTGCTCCCATCAAAAACTAATTTGCTGAATTCCATGACCATTCCTCATAGGCATCACAGTCTGCAGCAATGTTCTATAATTTGCCCAGTGCAATACTTAGCGCATCTATTTTCTGAGACACAGCATTATATTCGCTTTCAACTCTATCTGATTATCAGCCTTGTGTATCACAGTTTTAATACATTTAACTGCTGTGGAACTTCAGAAGTGGCTTTTAGGGCACTGAGCTTCTGTTCTGTATTATTAAGAAGTTAGATTTTGATAAATTATTGTTTATAGAGCAAGGAAAATGTGCCTGGTACTTAGCAGACAAAAACCAAGGCCTTTATGGATAAGTCGAATAGAATTTAATGAGGAGGAAACCAGTGAGGCTAGGTAGAAAAGGAATAGGTTTTTAGAATACTTTTTATATAGAATGAAATGAGATCCATTCTTAAGAGTTTTCTTGATCCAACCCTTAGAATCATCTAGTAGAGGTGGTTTCTTTTAAATTCTGTAATTTAACACCAATAGAAAGTTATCATTTCCTTTTAAACTCTACCGGATTTTCCATAAACGGTAGGTCAGCATTGTCATTGATGGTGTGGACTTTGTCTTCTGTGGAGATTATCAAATATTTATGAGCATAGAAATGGCCTTATAAAGTAGTTTGTCTACATCAACAGTAATCTGTATGTTGCACTTTATGGAACTGACATTTTTCTGACTGGTGTTAAATGGATGAAGAGGTTTATGATGGCAATTTGTAGCGGAAATGTGCTGGCTTCTGTAGGCAGCATTTTGCCCAAAGGGCTTTACGCTGACCCCAATTCAGCAAAGTACTTAAGCATTTGATTAACGTTAAGCACATGCTAAAGCCCATCATTGTCCAGCAAGGTGCTTTAGTTCTGTTGAAATCAACAGACTTCAGCATATGTTTACATGCTTTGCTGAATGGAGATGGATTTAATCACATGCTTAAAGTTAAGTGAATGCTTAAATGCTTTGCTTAATTGTGCCTGTTGTGGAGTATTGAGCACCCTCTGTGCTCCCTGCTGTCAGGGGGATTTGAGAGCTGTCTGCACCTCACAGGGTCAGGTCCAAAATGAGTCAGTACAAAAAGATTTACTAATGTAAATGATAAGAAATGCAGACGTTTGTGCTGGAATAAGGAATATTGGAAGCTACCTTGGTGGTGGTGTCTCTCTTTTCAGAGGAGTATTTTAACTGCAGATACCAGCCCCCATTAGGGTTATTGGAAAGGAACATGTAAGGGAGAGAAATAACTTTGCCAGCTCAGGTCTAAGTGCAGGTTGATGGAGCTGGCAATCTGGGCTCAGGGTGCCGTTCATTGAACAAGCATGGAACCAAAATCACCTCTTCTGTCCTGGGCAGATGGAAGAATCCCCCTCTGTGTATTCTTGTGAATTGATTGTCTTTAGCAGTCCCTGTAGACCTCATCTAGCAACATGCTGAGCTCCTTCCATTCCTGTAGACATTTGTAGGAGTTGGGGGGGGGGGGGGGGCCTCAGGGTCTTACAGGAGATGCTCGGCATCTTGCAGAATCAGGCCCTGGGTTTGCAATACGTGCATTCCAATCACCTCCAGATATAAATAACATAAGATGTAAAAACAAAAGATCTTAATGAAAAGAGAAGAGAACAGCATGATTCTGGGCCTAGCTGCAGGCACGAAAGGCTGTCAGCAGCTCTTATGGAACACTTATTTAATGGAAGTGAGGATGGTGACAGATGGATGGGTTTGTAATGAGATACTTTAGAAATTAAAAATGGGTTTCATTTACCAAATACATATGCAGTGTAACTTTTTTTTTTTTATAGTCTCTGCTTTCCATTTTTGAAATGATACCTTAGTTAGTTCTGGGCAAAAACTGTATCTTTGTAGTCCAAGTATAACACAGGGATTATTGTGAGCTTAATCTACTTCATTAAAATGCAGTCTCAAATTAATTATAGATTGCGAATCAACGTTACTGGGCCAAAGACAAGTCTGGCCCAGGAAGTCAGTGAGAGTGTTGCATCAGAGTCTGAGGGGACACATGACTTAGGTCACCAGGATTTGTGTGACACAAGGAGGTACTGAGGATACCTGCTGTGGCACCTGTAGGTAACTGAGTAGCTGGATCTACAAAAGTCCCCGAGAAGTGTGTGCTGAGTGCTAAAGAGTTTGAAAGCACAAGATAGAATGGAGTTTTCAGATCAGATCAGCGTTAAATCCATCAGCGTTAAATACATTCTGAACTGGATGCAAACTTTACAACTGGCCTCTATCACCTATTAAAACAGCCGAAACCCAGACTCTCAATCAGAATATCTATGAACTTTAAGAAAGTTCAGATTTGCGTCTGTGGCTCATCTCTGTGGTACTTAGTGTTCTCCATTTAGCCACTGTTGCACCATGTATCTGAGATGGCTTGCATGGCTTCAGAAAGTTGCAGAAAAAGCCTTTGGGGAGAAGAACTGTGTGTTGAAAGGAACACAAGTCACAGAGGTGGAGGAGAGGGGAAGCAGATGCACCTGTCAATTTTATGAATGAAAAGCACATTAAATGGCACCATCAGTCCTCAGATACTGTTGCCAGAATTTTTAGTGCCAGCCCGCACAGATGGGTGGGCCACTCTGTGCATGTTTTTTGTGCCTATCATTTTATGCAGTGACGGTGCCCTTGGACTAGCTATTCAGACTCGTATAGTACAAGAATATGGGCTTCATTATGCATATGGATCACATGGTTTCATATGAGGTCCCCAAAGTTTCCAGAACCATTGACAATAAGAAACCCCACAAAGTTTGTTTGGAAATAGGAAGAGGGAAGGGGCGAGGGGGCTGGAAGCCCCCCTCCCCCCAGGTAGGAGGTGAGAAGAGATGGAACCCTCAAGGTTAGGAGGAACAGGGAGTGAAGTACTGGTGCCCCCGATCAGTCAATCCTCAAACTGCTAAATATTGCTTGCAGGTGTAAGCATGTGGGTGATGGGGAAGCAGCTAGAAGAACATTCATATTCTCCTGTTTTCCTGTTCTGCATCCTTCTACCAGCTTCAGTGACCTAAGAGCTGGTGTCTTACCATGTCATTCCATAGGCATCTGCTGTTTTTCTGATTGACACACATATCAGGAGGCACGGAAATAGTCCAGTCTATGTTTGCTGTGGCAGTGAAACTTAAATGGCTCAGACAGCTGAGAAAATGAATGAAAAATTCAAGATGATCTCCAGCCTGGTGGGTAGCAGCCTGTTGCTTAGTTAGTTTGCAGTGTAGCTAAATGTGCATAGACAGCTTTGAGAAATAAACAGAAATAACTTTTTTGTTTTGTTTTGTTTTGTTTACTAGGGGCTAAGAAAATGTGTCATGGCTGGGCTGGCCATATGCATTGTGATCAGGTAGTGAAATGAGTGCAAGGGTGCCTTACCCCCAAAGTTTGGTATTACGCTGCTTATGTAGGTATCAGCCAGACACACATGTGCTTTATATACTCAATGTGCCGCAGAATACATATGTCTCCTTGGAAAGACTGACTGAAGAGATTCTGAAAGGTACTGGGAGATAAAGTTGGCTGAAGCAGAAGTGTTGAATGTGTCTAGGGGAAGAGGAAGGCTTCATAAGGAGCTTCTGGAAAGGAGAGACTTGGAAGGGAAGTAGAAAGGACAAGCTTACACTGAAGCCTGAGCAGTTTTTAGGGAGGCTTGCAATAAGGGTAAATCCGAGATGCTTAGGACAGCAGAAATGAAAGAAGAAACTCGGAAGTGGTTGCAGAGCTGAAAAGGGGGATCTGGCCAGCAGAGGGATCTAAACAGCTAGAACAGATTGAGTCCAAAAGGAGAGGTGATAAAAAGGCTGAGAGCTCGAAATCCTGGCCCTCCGTGGGACCCTTAGAGCTCATCAGAATGAATGGCCAGACTTCAGTTGGCTTTGAGACAGGCCCTTGGCGCACATTCATTCATCGAGGTACAATTACTTTTCCTTAAACATACATTAGCATTTTGGTTTTGCAGCTATATTTTTATTAGTGACAAGAAGCTCCAGGTTCCCCTTTGCAGGATCTTTAATATGCTCTTTGAGTGACTGGAGGTCATTGGAGTCGGTCAGCCCTCAACCCTGTGCCTCAGAGCTTACCTGAGGTGTGTATACTGGCCTAATAAAACATGCCTTAGTGCTTAATTAGCCTCTTGACTCTAATGAAACTTAAATTGACGAATGGTGCAGTCACCGGCAACATGTTGCTATAATTCGTTCTATCAGCAAGGGCTTCTGTTATCAGCAGTCTCATCAGGGGACTTAGGGGAACCTAAGGACAGTGTTGTCCACAAAAGGAAACAACCCAGCACCAAAAACATGGTTTAGAGCAGAGATACATCCCTGACTTGAACTGTGTTTGCAGAGTAACTCTGAGCTTGTGTGTGGAAAGTAGAGGCTCTTCTATAGAGGGCCAGATTCTGCTCTCAGTTACATTGCCGCAGTCCCAAAGAGCCCAGATTATTTACCAAGTGGCAGCATCAGTTGCTAAAAAACCAATGGTTCTCCCAAGCCAAATGAGACTGTTCTGAAGGCAAATATTGGGGCCATGAGCTCCAAATGGCCAACTCGTTTGATCCTGCTGTTGTCGTCCTCCTTGGATTTAGAGGAAAACTTACTGCCATGCATATGTGCATGCTTCTGTGGCTCACGGTAGGCCCCGATGCAGAGTCCATAGCACTAGTACCAGCAGATCCTGATGGAGGCTCTGCAATAGGGGGAGTGCTCTTGGAGTGTTCAAGTTGATGTACAGGGGTGGGGGGTTCCCCAACCAGGATCCAACTTTGGGCCCATTGCTACCTCCATGAGGTGCTTCTTGAGGCAGAGAGCTCTGCCTTCCCATGTCTGGCCAGGGAAGGAGAGGCAGACACTGCACCTGGAGCTTTATGTGGACTTTCCCCAAAAACAGGACAAACAATGTTCATCACTGATGGAAAACAAGCGAGGGCAGGAAGCACAGACTTTGAATCCCAGCATCTTCGGCATAATCCAGTACCCAGACCTGGGGGGCAGGGGAGGAGAAAGACTGGCAGGAAAAACTGTTGAAGCGGCATCCCAAGTCCTTATATATAAAAACTGCTAGAAATTACCAAAATACAATGAAAAAACACAAAATCCTAACTACGAGCAAAAATAAAAACAGTTGTGTAAAATTTTTTTAAAATGTGTCACTAAAACAAGAGGTCAAGCAGAAGCTCCTACTCGGACCATGCGGTGGTGAAAAGGAACTGGAGCTGTGGATGGTCCGCCCCGCCTTTTTTTGCCTCGGGCGAAACCACGAGGTAATATGAGTGCGCATGCGTGGACTGCCGAGCAATACTACGTTGAAAAGCTCCGGGGGCATGCAGCATGTGAATAATCCTCTGTGGAATACAATAGGGACCATCACTCGAAGAAGAACTCCTGTTTCACTGTCTCACTCTTCGTCCAATAGATGTTCGGAAATGGAGTTAGATGAAGCACCAATCAGCCTGGCTCCAATGGTACTGGTGGTTTTGGAGAGATTCCCTTCATTGTCTCCAAACACAGCTGTGTCATCGACATCTTCCTCCCCGGCAAATGACCTTCAGTTTCAAGAACTCTTACGGAGAACAGCCAGTGCTCTTGAGATCCCCCTAGAAGAGATGCAAGACAGTCAGCACCAGATAGTAGACATTCTGCAGGCATCGGTACTGACAAGTATGGCCTTACTGATCAGTGATGCCATTCTTCAACCAGCATGCACTATGTGGCATACCCCGGCCACATGTGCACTGACCCCAAAGGGGACAGAGAAAAGGAACTACTCCCCCCCCAGAAGGTCAGTGTTTTTATTTTCAGAACCTCCACATAACTCCTTGTTAATACAGGCTGCGTCAGAGTGGATCAAACCATAACACCCATGCTCCACCTCGGCAGACAGGGAGGGTAAGAGACTGGACCTCATCTGTTGAAAGGCCTCCTGGGCTGGACTACAGTTCCAGATCTCTAATTACTTGGCACTGATGGCCAAGTATGATTTTTTTAAACCATGGCTGGACGGAGGAATTTGCAGATAAACTACCTCAGCAGGATCGTACTTGATTCCAATAGATTATACAGGAAGGCAAGTTGGTCGCCAGGTCCATACTTCAGGCTGCAGTTGATTCAGCGGACATGTCCTTACGTGGTGATTGGAATTGCCATGAGGAGGGAATCCTGGTTACACTCCTAAGGTCTCCCTGGAGAGGTGCAGAACACAATCAAGGACCTTCCCTTCCATGAATCACACCTCTTCAACCAGAAAACTCATGATTCCTTACACTCTCTAAAGGACTCTAGAGCCATCTTTTGATCCTTGAGCATATACACACTGGCACCAAAGATAAAATGTTATCATCCACCACTAGTCCAACGCTATAGAACTCCTCACTTCTATCACCATTGGGCCTATAAACCTCCTCAGAAGCGCCCTAAGATACACAGAGCTCATCCACCTGTTCCGGCAACTCGGACCTCTCCATGACGCACTCAGTCATCGCAAAAATGGTATTTCTGAGTGCGCCTAGAATGCCGTCAACCACTCTGTACATCAGTGCTCCTACCCTCCACGCCTTTTGGGAGTTGTCTCAAACGCTTTCTACCAGCTTGGAAAGCTGCAACAACAGACAAGTGGGTCTTGGACGTCTTTGACATGGCTACACCATAGAGTTTATGACACTGCCTCTTCCACATCTCCCGTCCTAACCCCCGCATAGAGATCCCTTTCACAGCAGTATTTTTACCCTAGAGGAGGACTATTCAAACTATTTCCTGGCACCCAAGAAGAAAGAGGGATGAAGACTGAACTTGGATCTCCGTCACCTCACTTGCTCAGTTCGCAAACCGAAGTTCCGTATGGTCATGCTTGCAGCCATCATTCCCTCACTAGAAAAAGGCAGATAGTTTACAGCTCTCAACATGCAAGACACCTACTTCCATGTTGACATACATCCGACCCACAGAAGGTTCCTGAGGTGCAAAGTGGTGCATAGACCCTTCCAATTCAGGGTTCTCCTGTTTGGACTTACCACTGCCCCATGAATTTTTACAAAAGTTTTTTCTTGGTAGTGACTCACCTACAATGTCAGGGAATTCTTGTCTTCCCATGCCTGGACAACTGGCTGTTGGCAGCATGGTCCAAAGAGGAAGCTCGTGCATTGATGTCCTCGCTGCTTCTACTCATCTCCTCCCTAGGAGTGAGCATCAGCGTTGAAAAATCAACTTTTTACCCTATTCAGTCCCTGATAAACCTCCAACCCTTCAATCTTGGTCAGGACCTGCCTTTCCATCTTAGGGCACATGGCAGCGTGCTCATACATCATGCCCTTTGCCCACCTGCACCTTTGTTGTCTACAGCTATGGCTGCAAAGAATCTATTCCCCTGTGCATCAGTCAATGGACATCAGACTCAGCATTCCACCCGAGGTCATCTGTTGTCTTTGTTGGTGGACAGACCATATACAAGTCTGCTCTTCCTTCAAACTGCTGGACTCCTGCACTTTCCCTGTCCTCTCCAGGAAGATCGCTTTCCTTGTTGCCATTACCTCCGCGAGGATGGTTGATGAGCTGGAAGCCACCATGATGGCAAAAAAAACCCTTTCACCACGTTCCATCAGGACAAGTCCTCGCTCCAACTGCATCCCACGTTTCTGCCAAAGGTGGTTTCCCAATTCCACTTCAACCAACCCATACATCTGCCTACGTTCTTTCCAAAACCACATACCTCAAACGAGGAACGGCGGCTTCATTCCCTTGAGGTGTGTAGGGCCCTGGTCTTTTACCTGCAAAGGACAAAGCCGATCCGGAAGTCTCCCAAGCTATTTGTCGCCATAGCGGAGAGAATGAAAGGACAGGCCATTTCCACCCAGAGAATCTGTAAGTGGGTCTCAGGGTACATTCTGCGACGGATTCCTCATTCGGTGCAGCGGTCCTCCGTTCTACAGTTCTGCCATCTTCCTCGCACCCTCTGCCTCTCAAGGTACTGCTTGTCAATCAACTTCTGTGGAATACAATCGGGACCATCACTTGAAGAAGAAGAAGAGGAGGTTACTTACCTGTAACTGGAGGTTCTTCAAATGTGTGGTCTTGATCTGTATTTCAGTCCCACCCCTCTGCTATGGTTCTGTAGGTCTGTAGTTCTGCAGTGGAGAAGGTGTGGCCAGTCCTCCTCACCCTTTATCACCTAGAATGAAATCCCAAGGCAATACAAGGTTGAATGCACGGATCGCCAAGCAATACTACTTTGAAAAGCTCTGGCTCTGGGTGCATGCACGTAACCTCAATGGAATACAGATTGGGACCACCCATCTCAAAGAACCTCCAGTTACAGGTAAGCCACCTTCTCTTTTTGTTTTCATTTTGTCCTGCCAAGGGCTGTCATGCTAAACGGGTGCTGTAAAGGAGAGTGCTGCTTCTCAGTGTTTCTGAAATGGGAAGAAAACTATCAAATAAGCTATTTGCTCTGGAGTTTGTGTCGTGGGGGTGGTCTTTTGTTGTTGTTGGGTTGGTTTTTGTTTAGCTTGTCAAAAATTAATCTTAGGGTAGAGAATATTGCAGCTAGCTGGCTGTGATGATGGGACTGAACCAGGACCTAGAATCCAAACCCCCTAACTGTAGTGTTACATCTCTCTGATGGGAGCTGCAAGTTAAAATTCCACATCTGGACTGAAGGGACTGTTGGAGTCATCTCCCTACCTCTGATGGTGTCTTTCCCCTATCTGGATACTGCTTACTGGGTGGTGCTACCTCCGTCCTTGGTTGTGATTATGAGAGAGTGTATTTTGTTGAATTGGAAAAACTAATAGCTCCCCTCTGTTCTGCAGGCACTCCTCTGTGTCCTATGGCAACCTGGGTTCATCTTGTGTCAAGGGGACAATTTCTGGAAACACCCATTATTAAAATATTGGCAGCAGTCAGAAAGTTGGGAGAAAGTTCAGTTCTAGACCAAACTTTGCTGCTATTACCAATCTTTGTTATGAGCTGGAAAAAACCCCACCAAACCCCTGTCTCCTTTAGCGGAGTTTGGATCCATATCTGAATCTTACAATCCAATCTTGTTAGAAGGGCTATTTTGCTAGCACTCAGAGCAATGTACAGTCTGCATGTCTGTGTGTATTTTCACTGCCAGTTATTAAAGCTAAGAATATTTGTTAGAATTTATTTATTTTTTTAAAAATGCTTAAAGGGGGAAAAATTGAGACAGTGGTAAACAGCTGGCTCTGGTGCTGGTATATTTTAAAGCTGGAAGTTGCTCTGTTTGATACAGTCTTGCTGGGGGTCTGACTCCTCTTTCTAAGCAGTCCCTATGGGTCAGATCCTCAGCTGGTATAGACGGGCATAACTCCACTGTTGGCAATGCAATATAGCCAGGGTTTAAATTCCCATATAGTATTCCCTGGAGGCCCCATCTCCTTCTCTGCCCCCCCCCCCCCCCCCCTGCATTCAAGGTGCTGAGCTCCCCGGTGCTCAGGGCTTCAGCCCCAGGTTTAAAAATGTTTACCGGAGCCAGGGGCGGCTCCAGGCACCAGCGCAGCAAGCGCGTGCCTGGGGCAGCAAGCCGCGGGGGGTGGCCTGCCGGTCGCCGTGAGGGCGGCAGTCAGGCTGCCTTCGGCGGCATGCCTGCGGGAGGTCTGCCAGTCCCGCGGTTTTGGCGGCAATTCGGCGGCGGGTACGCCGATGGCGCAGGACCAGCGGACCTGCTGAATCTGCGTTACCAGCGGACCTCCCGCAGGTGCGCCGCCAAAAGCCGCCTGACTGCCGTGCTTGGGGCGGCAAAATACATAGAGCCGCCCCTGACCGGAGCTCCGCTCTGGACAGCTCCAGCTGAATTTAAGCACTGAGCATAGCCATTTTACACTAAGGCTAAGCTAAGCATCTGGCCCAAGCACTCCACATTTCTTTAGCTGTAGAATCACCTTGAGGTCTCTTTCCCCCATATTCCCTTGCCAAGATATCCCTCCATTTCTCATCTTATCCAACTGATTTTGCAGTGTGACTAACACTAGGTTTCAGTAATAGGGTGATTATCTCAGGGGAGCTTTTAAGAAAACTTAAACAAGTTTGTGCAAAATTATTGTTGAATACCTACGACTTCGCTGTAAGGATTTTTGTTGTTGTTGTTCCATTTAGTGCTTAAAGATGGTACTTTTACACTGCACTGTACCTTTAAAAAAGGCAAAGTCCTGGTGTATGGGACTTGTGTATTGGACCCTTCCACTTGAATTATAATCAGATGTTGTATTTACATGCAAATTAAAATCTGTTCTCTGTTAACGGGTTAGTTGCCTCAACCCCTGGATGGTTCATCTATTTATCATTTGTTTGCACTGTGAGCACAAGAAGAATGATATATATGACATTATGTTTACTGTCCCAGTGCCTGCTGCAAATTGCACTGCATAAATTGACTTGAGATGCTTGCTCTTGTTTCTTTGAGTCTCCAGATGTGGGTTAGCCAAGAAGCAATAGTTCACACTATTATCATGTGACTTGTACATTTTGGTTTCCCAGGCAACAGAATGGGGCTCAGATGAAGACACTAGGAGGTCCTGTCAGAGTAAAGGAAAAACTGAGGTAAGTTTTGCTTTGGCACAAAGAGGCTGCAGTTAAATTATTTGCTTCACACCCTTGGAAATACATGCAGGGAACATCTGACACCCGCTCTAGTTTGTAAATCTGCAGGGTTTTAGAGCCTCCACAACAAATGCATAAGCTACATAGAACCAGCCATTTGAAAGGCCCTCTGTTCTAGTTATTAGACCTGCTCTGCATGAAATTTGAAGGTAATTCACTGCTGGAAGGGGAGTAATTTGTGACAAATCAGAGAGCAGAATGGTGGCAGACCAGGAGTAACATTTATTGTATAGCTGAGACTGATCAGGTCAGCTTACGCTTGGTGTGAGACAGTCAGCCAGTTTCTGGATCTCAGCCATGTCGGTTTGCATTCGGCTTTAATTGCAGACAAGCACATGTCCTGGTATAATTCACTCAAACAGCATTGTTTAATCTGATGACACAAAACAATTCTCTACATCAGGGACATGGCAGCATTCTTTATAAGATAGGTCCACCTTCCTAGAATGCAATTCAAACCAAAAACAGTCACTGTAAAGAGCTTGCATTCCAACACACCTGAATTTGTGGGTGTTTTTGATTCAAGCTCAGATCCGCACCCACAATTTGTAAATGGCCATTGTCGTCTTATGAAGCCCAAACAAACCCCCGGTTCTGAAAGCTAGGAACTTCAGGGTGTTTGAAATTGTTATTACTGTATTACAATAGCACCTATAGGCCCCAACTGAGACTGGGGCCCCATTGTGCTAGGTGCTGTACATACATATACCAAAAAAACCCAAGATGGGAGAGAATTTAAAAAATCAAGACACTGGGAACTTTTGTAAGTTGAATCTGAAATCTTTTGTACTTATGTTTTAGAATATATACGCTTACGTGAGCATTTCACTATCACCACCCACTGTGGAATGCGCAAGAGTAAAGTGACATTCCATTGTTCATGAAGTACTTGAATTTATAACCAAGCATTATTTTGTCAAGCCACAGAGCAACCCGGTATGAGATTCCCATGCACTCAACTGAGCACATCGCATGATAATTTCTCTTTTATCTTTTTAACATCATGTCAGTGGAAAGCAATGGTTTGTGTGTCTGGTTTTTTGCTGCCTGCTCTGTCCCTGCCGATCACATAGCAAAGAGTTTGACAAACATTTCACTAGAGGATAATGTTCTGAACAGTTGAGTTCAAACTCACTTTGAGCCATAGCTTAGCGGATCGTAGTGCATGCAGTTGGCCTTTGCTTGCAGATATGTCTTGAATCCATCTTACAGTTCTCAGGGACAATAGTTAGAGTGGCACTGAACTATTAGAAGCACTGAAAGCAGACAGGTGTTGCCTACTGGTCTCACAACAAGACCTGTAGCTAGGCAGGAGGGAGGAAAGATGGTCCAGTGGTTTATGGTGCTAATTTGGGACTCAGGAGAGCTGGGTTCAATTCCTTGCTCTATCAGTCATTTTATGTGACAAATGACTTAGTGTCTCTGTCCCTCATCTGTATGATGGGGATAATAGTCCTGCCCTACCTCACAGGGGTGTTGTGAAGATAAATACACAGAAGATTGTGAAATGCTCAGATACTGCAATAATGGGCACCAAAGAGATAGAGCCAAGAGTTCTGGACATCAATTATCCCATAGCCAGGGCTAAGTTACTTGACCTGTCTGCTTTAGTTCCCCCATTCAAACATATATTTATTTGTACTTTTCAGGGAGGGGTTTTCAAAGCCACCTAGAGTATTATAGTGCCCAAATCCCATTCATTTTCATGGCAATTGAGTGTCTAAATCAGATCCCTCAGGTAGTTTAGAAAATCTTGCCATAGAGTGCCTGGAGCTTCAGCCTAAGAATACAAGTCACAGATTTAATATTAACAAAATACATGGTGAGCTGCTCGTATATTGCCGTAATAACATTAACTGTAGTAGTAACCCTACACCTGACCACCTATTGCATGAGGCTGGGTGCTTGCTCAGGTCCAAGTCCCTTCGGGATTGCAGGTTAAAACCAACATTTTAAAGTGTCACCTTATTGGCTGGCAGTGCATTGTGTAACATTTTGCTGCCTCTTTCCCTGTCTTTCAAGTGATGTCACATTGAGGGTGTGGCTAGCATGAGTAACAGGGTGGGGCATGGGGAGAAGTGACCCCATTGGGTCAAAGATGCATTCATTGTCGCTAGCGAGGAGCTCAGCATTCAGTGTTTTTTGGTCTGTCATTAGCTGATGTTCCTCTCTGGTTGCATAACAATCAGACCCCACCACTGGTCATTTTGCATAGTACACGGAGACTGGCAGCGCTCCGAACACGTTGCTCTGGGGTGAGTGCTAAATTATTTTTAGCTCTCCAAATTGGCATGCCTTCCCGCTGGGGATTGTGTGGGAAAACTTTAGTGGAGGCTGCCTGTAGTGTACAGTTGTGAGAGTCCCAGGCTGTATGGCTGTCAATAATACAGGGGTCAGAAAGAAAAAGAGAGACAAGGAGCTAATAGTGATTGGGGAGCAATAAATCTTACTGAGGGAAACACCTGATTAAAAGTCGAACTAGAAGAAATCCTACCGTGGCATTCCTTGTATGCTTGATCAGCAATATGCTCTTATTCCTCTCATGCATTTAGGGGCCAGTCTTTCCCATGTGCTGAGCCCAGATACAAAGGCTTGGCGCAGGTAGTCCTGTATGCCAGAGGTTGGAATCTGCTATCCCCATCTGTGGAGTGGCTCTACTGCTACAAGAGAATGTGCTTTGTGGGCTGATCCCGTGCTGTGCAGAGGGTGTGTCCTCTTAGTTCCATTTCACCCTGGGTCCTCTCCACCCATTGGGAAGGACACAAACCAGATATGATAGGGGCCATATAGCTACCTAGATAGATGGATATAGATAAATGTAGATGAGTCCGGATTTGCCCCTTATAATTTTTCCAATGACCTGATCCTGTGTTCCTTCTACTCCTGTAAAGTTGGCAGTGCAGGATTGATCCCCAAGTTTGATATGAGGTCCATTGAAATAAAACTGGCTGGAAAATCATTAGGAAATCCTGCTTGGTATCTGCTGCATGTTGAGGAAAGATAGCTTGGCTGGGATGCAGGCTAAGCTGATTAATGGAATTGGTTGTCTAAGGAAATAAATATAAATATCTGAAAGCATATTAATAACAGTGCTCAGAAGCCTGCAAGGGGGTGATTTTTTTGAAAAAAGGAGTGGACTGCAGCAAATAAATTAAATCTGTTTGCTGCAGCCTTAAATGAAATGGCTTTGGAAAGAGCAGTGTGTAGTTCTGCTGGTTAATGCTCTGTACCTCAGTGCCATGCGGGAGAGATGGGCTCAATTCATTGCTATTGGTGCTCCTTTAGGCTGGGAGTGCTATAGAGTGAAGAAGCATGTGTAGAAGAGGAGAGTCTTGGGTCACTCAACTGGGATCTCCTCTGGCTAGTGAAGGTGACCCAGTCAATCCAGCTCGGCCAATAGGTCTGGGATTGTGCTAAGGTTCTTCTTGGGGAGATGATGTAAATGGAAGGGGGAGAGATTGTGAACTTCAGTGCTGATTCCCCAGAAGGAGAAGAGGCCAGAAGAAGCTGTGACACTTTCTCAACGCACTCAGGATTATAAATCACCTTGTTATCCCCCCTGCCTCAGTTAGAGAGAGACAGCTCCCTGTCACTCCAGTCTGTTCCCACCCAATCTCCTCAGAAGCTCTTCCAGCCTTTTTTTCGCCTTTCAGTTCATCTTTAGGTGCACTCTGAGCCCTCTTGAAGAGCGTTCTCCTGTAGCATCCAGCCCCTGTCACTGGACACTCACAGAAATAACCAAGTTTGCTGTCTCCAAAGAGAAAGTGTACACACCAGCCTGTTTGGTTTAGCGGAGCATTTACACTTCACTTAATATACAGCAGTGAGATGAATTTATAATAAAACCAAGAATAAGTTTATTACGAAACAGAGATTTAATTGATACTGAATAGGGATAGTGGAAACAGAATTGGGAACAATTAAAACGAAAGTATAGCAGCCTTTTAAGAGATTAAACACAACTTTAGCAGACTACAATCCTTGTCTAACGAAAGTTGCTCACCGAAAGCAGCTTCAGTGTCACTAGCCCCGTCCCTGGGCCAGGATCCAACTTTCATTAATGCAAAAATCGCTGTTCTTTTTGCTCCTTCGGTGATGGATAGCAAAATGGCTCTTTTTTCCTTTTTATAGTCTGGTAATCCTTTGAAATGGGTCCTTTTGAAGTGTACCTCCAGCTAAGATCCTTCTCCCCTGCTGCTTGTGCTGTGGTATGCTGACACCATGCTTCTTTACCATCCTCTGGTTAACTTGATCTTCTTGTATACCTCAGATGCAAATATATTCCATTGGCTTTGGTTTACCGTGCTTAATTTGCATCTGAGACCTAGTCAGACAGGTAAACCAACATTCCTTTGTCTGGGAAAAACTTGTTTATCAATCCCTGCCTGCTTACATAGTTTAAACATACTTTTAGAACGTTCATTACTCCTGGGGAAATTCTTCACCACTGCGCATGTGCAGAATTTATGTCCCCCGCAGATTTTTTTGCTTCCCCGCAGAAAAAATGACTTTCTGATGAGGAAGCAAAGGGAAGCCACAAGAGCGGTCATGCGACCCTCCCCAAGCAGTATGTTTCAGGTGCCCAGGGCAGCTGGCAGAGTTGTAAATCACTGTGGGATTGGGGGCAGGATTGGGGAAGACCCGGCTGGTGGCTCCTACCCTGGGCCGGGCTCAGCTGCTAGTCCCGGCTGAGCTGGGTAGGATTGGACTTCCTCTTCCTCTGGACAGCATCCAGGACCATGTCAAACCCACACCCAGATTTCTCCCCTGGCTATAGGAAGCTCTGCACACTCCCCCCCACCCTCCCGTGCTTCCTATACCCATCGCTCCTCAGCTGCAAGGGGAGGGATCACTATACAAGGAGCTGCTTCCCCATCTGCCTAACTCCTATGCATCCAGATCCCCCTCATACGCAAACCCTCCCGCTGAGCCTCACCCGCCCCCCCCACACACACACACCCAGAACCGCCCTTGATAAGCCCCACTCCCCCTGCACCTGGACCACCCAATGAGCCACCCGCACTTGGATCCTCACCCACTGAGCCCCAATCAGCTGCACCTGGATCCCCACCCAACTGAGCACCACTCCCCCAGCATTTGAATGCCCTCATTAAGCTCCCAACACCCAGACCACCCAGCTGAGCTCTATCCCCCACACACCCAGACCCCCCCCGCTGAGCCCCAACCATCTTCACCTGGACCCCCCTGCAGAGTTCCATTACTGTTGCACCCAGAACCCCCAACAAGCCTCCCTGCATCCAGATCCCCCCTCACACACCCAGATCCCCCACTGAGCCGCCCACACACAGATTGCCCCACACAGAACCCTCTCAACCCACACCTGGCTCCCTCCACACTAAACCCCTCCACACTTGGATCCTGCCTTGCTGAGCCTGCCTGCCCACACCTGGTGCACCTGGCACGGAGGGGCAGGGCCCTGGGGTGTTTCTGGGGCAGGCCCGGTCCTTGCGCTGTATCAGGGTTGGGTGCAGCCTCACTGCTGAGTCCATATCCCGGAGGGGGGACCTGCACAGTGATCTTCCACCTCTGTGTAGCCAGTGGCCTGTGCTCCCCAATGCCTTACTGGAGCCTCCACATTTATTTGACAAATAAAATTGGCAGAATTTTAAAATATTGTGCACAGAATTTTTAATTTCTTGGTGCAGAATTTTTAATTTTTCAGCACAAGATACCCTCAGGAGTAGTACATGCAACTACTAACACATTACTCGTACATCTGTCACACGGTGCTTATGAGGACCACTAGGATATAAGCTTTCATTTGATGTCATCTTGATCGATAAATGCTATGACAGCAATGTGTTAGGTGTAGTGAATTTGTCAGGGCTGATCGTAGTTGCTGACACAGGGTGGCAAATCACCAAGGTGTCACAGAAGCCCTTTCCCTTCCCACTTCACCACTCACACACAGCGAGCAGGGATGATCTGCTTGGTTCTTGCTAGCAGTGCCATAGAACTTTTAAGGGGCATGCCTGGGGAGGGCTGCCTGTGCGCACTGGTATGGCTGCACTCTGCTGTCTATACCTGTTACACGTGAGTAGAAGTGGGAGCGCCTCCGAGGCTTCTCCCACACCGTTACCAGCCAGAATTTCGTCCCGTCAGGGCTTCTCCACTGGAGCGCAGTGTGTTTTCTGCTCCAGGCAAACCCAGACCCACGGGAGGCACAGTCGAGCCCGCTGCAGCTGAATGCACTCGTATTCACTGTCCCTGCAGCCAAGAGGGCCGCGAACAATGTCTTTAAATGTATAGAGCTGTAAGTGGGAACTGAAGCAAACCCTGGTGCAGGAGGAAATTCCCAAATTCCCATCCCTGTCAAGAAATGTTTCCCCTGCATTCAATCAATGCCATAGATAGAGCCATGAGTCTTTGACAGTAATGTGTAAGTTACAGTGGAAAATACTGAATCATAGAATTAGAGAAGAAATACCAGCCAGGGCCAGTCTAGAGTCCATCCCCTGATACCAGCCATGCAGGGTCTCTCCCCACTGTGTATTCTTCAGTATTTGCTCTGATCCGCTTTTAAATGACTCAGGCAATGTGGCTTCCATTGCCTCACTTGGGAGGGTAGGAATGTAGGAATTACCATATTAACTGAGGGTTTATCTTCACTTAAAACACTACAGCAGCACAGCTGCGGTGCTTCAATGTGAACACTACTTACGCCGACGGGATGGAGTCTCCCGTCGGTGTAGATAACCCACCTCCCAGAGAGGCAGTCGCTAGTTCAATGGAAGAATTCTTCCATTGACTTAGTGCTGTCTACATGGAGACTTCGGGCAAGTCTACACTACTGCGCTGCACTGCTGTCACACGTCTGGTGAAGACACGCTATGCCAGCAGGACAGCGCTCTCCCATCAGCATCGTTACTCCACCTCAATGAGAGGCGGGAGCTATGTCGGTGGGAGTGAGAGTGTCTCCTGCCGACTTAGCGCTGGTGTGGACAGCTCTTAGGTTGATGTAATTTGGGTGGCTCGGGGGTGGCTTTTTCACACTCCTGAGCGACATAAGTTACATCAACTTAAGCGGTAGTGGAGACAAGCACTTAAGTCGGCTTAACAATGCCACTCAAGGATATGGATTTTTTGCACCCCTGACCAATGTAGTTAAACGGACCTAATTTTCTAGTGTAGACCAAGCCTCAGACCAATGGTCCATCCAGTCCAGTATCTTGGCTGTTACAGCACCGGTAACAGCTGCTTCAAACGAAAGATCCAAGAAACCTTTCAGTAGTAGCTATGGAATAACCTGCCCACAGGGAAGGTTTTTTTCCTAGTTCCTTCAGCCCCTTTGATTAGAGGCTGGTTGAAACCCTGAAGCATGAGAGTTTTTATCCCTTCCAAAACACGTGGAATTAAACCCTTGCTGTTGAAACTCTAGATGTTATTTTTCTCCCTATAAACTCCTATTCCTTTTTTAAAAATACTTCTAAGTTCTTCACCTGGATGATATCTTGAGGCAATGAGTTCCACAGGTTAATTGTGCGTAGTGTGAAAATATACTTCCATTTATCCACAACCAAGATCTTACCACTAGGGGTCTGATTGTAGTCCTCCTCTTACCTATACCTTTGTTCAACGTTATTCCATTTCTCCTAGTAAAACCACTGTAGACCCCACACCAAGTGGCTCTTCTCTTTCCTTGCTATCTGAATGGCTTATGTGTTTCTTTGCCAAGGGCAACAGATCATCCAGAATCGATCCTTCCCCATTATATCATGTGTTTGTATTTTTACATGCTAGTTTCATGATCCACCAAGATGTTCAGCTCACCTGTTGTGCACTATTTTGAGCCAAATGACTAAAAACGAAATAAAAAGCACACAGAAAACCCATCCCCACTGATGTATTCAAAGTGAGGTCCCAATTAAAGGGGGTCCCACCATATAGTTAGTCAGAAGGAAAAATACATCTGTGCAATGAGATTAAGGGTTGGCACGTTTCAAACCCCCAGTATTCAAAGATGACAGATTACATGCCTTGGGAAGCATCTACAGCAGGTTTGTTGTTAATATGCTGAAAACTGCCTTTTGATTTTTATCTGAACCTCAGCTCAGCAGGGACTTCATCCCCCTTTCTTTGCCTTGCTGGTCTCCCCAGATGAAGAAGGGCAGTAATGGGGAGAAGGCGAGAAAGGCGCCATTTTCTGTGATTGGGTTTGAAATGCTCTTGGTGACAATTCAGAGCAGCCTGCAAGTGTGTAAATGCCAGAATGAGGCCTGCTCTTAATACCTTGCTAGTCTATATTATATCTATCGTTCATGGAGCTTTTACAGCCAAATGTTGGAATGAATGAAACCAAGTAGCAAAGACTTAAATTAGTTGGCAACAGTCCAAGTCATGGAAACAAAACTAACCATTAATTAGCCATTGGAACAATTTACCAAGGGTCATGATGGGTTCTCCATCACTGAACATTTTAAAATCAAGATTGGATGTTTTTCTGAAATTTCTAGGAATTGTTCTGGGGAAGTCCTATGGCCTGTGTTCTACGGGCAGTCAGATTTGGTGGTTACAATGGTCCTTTCTGGTCATGAAATCTATGGAACCGCAAGTGAGGGCTTTAGGGAAGTTCTCTCCCTGATATTGAAGCGGGGTGACCTAGTGGATTGAGTACTAGGCCAGCAGTTAGATGCTCCTGCTTTCTAGGAAAACAGGAATAGCTCAGCTGGATCAGACCAATGGTCCATTTTATTTAGTATCTTGTCTCTGAGAGTGGCCAGTGCTAGATGCTTCAGAGGACAGAACAAGAACTCAGAAGTGGATAATTATGGAATAGCCGGTCCTTAGTGGAAGTTCTTTCTGACCCCTATTTAGAGGTTGGCATATTTTTGAGCAGTAAACATAAGGGTTTATATCAGTTCCATCCTCTTTTTTTGAAAATAATCCTATCTATTGTAATGGGGGCTGTTTTTGTTAGCCATGTAAATTCCAGTCTTTTTTTTTGGAATCTGATTAAACTCTTGGACTCAGTAATATTTTGTGGTGATGAATTCCACAGGCTGATTGATCACAGGTTCATTTGGGCTGGTGTCATGACATCAGATTGTGATGTAAATATTGTCGTATCATGGAGTCTGGCTTGCCAAACTTTGTGACCAGGAGGAAAACCTCTTTGGATTCAGCCACACCTATTTAGAACAGTAATTGCTCCACATCTAGCTAGTAAAATCTAGCACTGAATAGCTTCTATTTGTTTAAAACGTTTATGTCTAAGAAGCTGGCAAGTCAGAGGCTGTGAGTTGAAGTTGGTTATTTTGCAGCATTTGATTTAATTTCACTAACAAGTTACACTTCTCCCTATAACTTAAATTTGTGTCAAATACAGCCACAGATAAATTTTCAGAGAGACCCCAGGTCTTGTGGGACAAGGTGGTAAATTTAAAGAATGTGTATAGAAGGCTGGCCTTTTACAAAGCTATTTTGAGGGGGGAAATAAGAGGGTATTTCATGTTAAGCACATGGGGAAGTTTTGAGAGTCAGTGAATCTAAACATTTCTGCATCATTCTTGCTTTTGCTTGAGGCCTTCACATAGCACAGACAGGCAACTGAGAGTGTGGAGGCAGCAGTGAAAAATGTAAGATTAATACGGTACTATTTTTAGGGATGTATAGGAGGTTGTGCTATTTGGCGGCTAAAGAAGGGGACTGGAAGTCAAGACTCCTGGGTCCTGTTCTCAGAGCTGCCACTGACTCTAAGTGCATGACCTTGGGCAAATCCCTTAACACCTCTTTGCCACAGTTCACCTTTCTGTAAACAGGGGAGAATAATAGTTATTATACTGTTTCAGAGGGATGTTATGAGGCTTTCAATAATGCCAAGGACAATTCTTTAAGCTCAGTGGATAAAAAGAGCTATGTTATCATTGCCCTTCTTCCAGAAGTGTGCAGCATTGTTATTGTCACTAGAGACGTAGTTCGGTTAATGAAGCTATGCAGATTCCAGGCAATTATTTTGTAGGAATAAGACAATTACATTTGCCCCATGTTATCTCTCTGCCTGGCAGCGTTCCCTTCCTCCTCCTCCCAAGCGGTGTAGAAAATGCCACTATTTGCCCTAGCTTCCATTACAACCAATGAAAACTTTAGCAAATACAGCTCATTCAATTTTGTGAAAAATATCAGCTGTCAAATGCTTCTGTTTTAACCTACTACCCCCATACTAACCATGTTCTTTGCTGCCACGATCAGGAGCGGACAAGCTGAGTCACAAGTCAGAATGTAATGCTATGAGCTCAGACCACAGTGGTAAGATCTCCTCAGCCAAGAGATTCCTTAGCCATTCACCTTCTGTTTTGCTAAATGGCCTACATTTTTGCTCGAGCGAGCACAATTAAAAACCGTGCATAACCTCTCAAAAATACAGGTAATTTACCAGCCAGATTGGGATGCTTTGAGCATCCTAATCACCCTGGAGTAGAATTCATGTCATATTTTGCTGCTTATTGTTGCTGGCTGCCTGCAGAGTCAGGAAGACCCTGCAGCATCAGTTTACAGGTCGTTAATTTTTTCAGTGTTATCTTGCCAGCCATGAGGGCTTTTTTTTTTTTTTTTTTAAATGGAAGTGAAGGTCCAGAATATCGTTCTGTGGCAAAGCGGCAAATTCTGTAAATGATGTTTAAGTTGTTCCTAAAATAATAAAAAGGAATCTAGGCAACACTCTACGCACCCCTAACACAAGTTACCCCCCAAAAGATCAAATTAAACAACTGTGGCTAATTCAGATCAGATGCTGATTACAATCCCCTCAAGGCTGGGGAAATTGGGAGTCGGAGTGGGGTTGGGTTAGCTTCTTTGAGACTAGAATTTGGATACAGATCTGCATACTGGGTTAGATGCTGAACCTTCCCCACATCCTAAATAGAAAATTTTGTGGGGAAAAGGGATTGGGCCCATGTCTAGTTATTTATATAGCAGCCACTGACCAACATATTCTTGGTCCTGTACCACTATCAACCCCAAATCTGCAGTCCTAATTCAGGCAAAACCCCCGCTGAGTTATTGGCTGAGTCGGGATTGCAGAACTATGACTTACATATACAAGAATTACTTTACCCACCAGTGAAATGCAGCCGCCTCTAGGGTAGAGGGGGGCAATCAGATCACACAGCACAACAGAACACGACCGAGCGAGAGGAGACATGGTCAGACAAGCCCTTAGTCTTATTTAAAAAAAGCACAAGAGCTTTAATTTCAACACAAAACAGATAAGGATCTTGTTATTTAATGTCCCGTTTGATAGACAAAACAACAGTTTATCTGCTTCTGAAAGATGAAGTGGTGAATCGACCCAGCTAGGATTTGAAGCTCTGGTTCCAGGGCACTTGGGGTTTCAAATTTGATCCCTGCTATATCTGATCAAGAAACGATAAACCTGATATTAAGATTGGCAGTTACCGACTCAATGGAAAAGTGCAGCCTTCACATGGAATCCTTGAGTGCTCCCAGACTAGCTCTGAAAGTGCACATCCCACTGTCTGGTAGCATCTTAAAAAAAAAAATAATAATAATCCCCAAATATTCTAAACATCAGTACCTTGTTCTTAGCTAACGCTGGTAGCCTTTCCTTAAATACAATCCTTTCAGGAATTGATTTCCATGTAGCAAATGAAAGGAGATAGGACACTTAATCCAACTGAGCAAGTCTCTTCCCTCCCAAATGATATGGAGTGTTTTTACATGGCTGAATCTTGCAAATGAAGTCTTCAGGGAAATGATCAGCCGCTTGTAGGACTTGGAGATAGGGGAGCTTGCAGCATGATTGCGACTCTCAAAAGAAGGAGCTGTGTCTGCAATTGTGGGCTCAGCTTAATGGCAAATGATTATCTACAGAGGGTGGAGGGGGGGGGGGCGGGGGAGGAAAGCAAAGCAGCCAATGTAGCCAAGATGAGGTGGTTATTTTTAACAAGTTTCCTTTTCTGTTTACAATAGAATTTAATTTGATTTCTTTACAATGTGCCCTATGAATGGCAGTCGAGGAACAAGTGCTTGTATCCTTTTCTCTGTGAAGTGCAGGGTGGACAGAGACCCCTAAGCTATAATTTTGATGGCAGTCTTGCAGGACATCTCCCATACTCTGCAGGGCTGTTAAGGGCAGCTCTGGGGAACTGGGGCAGGGACCAGGGATTTACGGCTGTGCAGATCCATCAGTCATTTGCTGCGTGCTGGAGTCCCCAGTGACAGATGTAAACAGGGGCTTTGCTGACACTCAGTGGCCTGGGTTGGTGTGGGGAATTTGTTTTATGCTGCATCCTGTGAAACTCCTGAGAACACAGTCCCAAGGCATGAGAAACAGGCAGTGGAGCAGCCTAGACACAAGCGAACCTTGTTGCTCGACTTTCAGGCCTTGTCTACAGCAGAGAATTTCTTTCTTGTTTTTCCAGCAACAATGCAACGACACTGCTGCTAGCAACAGTATGAACCCCAATGTAAGCAGGGCACCTGGTCTGCACTACAGCTTGTGCCATTGGTCATACTGGTACAGCCGCACCACGGCTAGGAAAATGGGTACAAAATGTCCTATTGTGGACACTCCCTCATTCTGCAAGCTAGGTGAAGTGCCTAAAGTGAACCGTTGGCATAACCGGTGAAGGGTAAATTAGATTAGATTATTGCAGTCCTTTCAATGGAGTGGGGATGGGGGTGGTTAGAGGAGTAACCAACAAAGTGGGTTTCTAACATGTCCGTGGACACCTTGCTTTGCACATTGGTCATTTGTTGCCTGTCTGACTTATCCAGTCAGGCAGTGGACTATACAGAGCTGTGTATTTGTACAGCACTTTGCACAATGGGGCCTGATCCTGAATGGGGCTCTTGGATGCTATTCAAAGATAATTATTGCTCTAAGGTATATTTTGGCTGTAACACAGGTAAGGAAAATACGAGGATTTTTTAACAAAACTGCTACCTTGACCGTCCCCCTTTCACATAGACTGTTTGCCTTTTCCCTTCTTGCAGGAGGAATGCCAGAACTATGTGCGAGTGCTGATTGTTTATGGCAAGAAGGTTTTTACCTGCGGTACCAATGCCTTCTCCCCAGTGTGTTCCAGTAGACAGGTCTGTTATTGTCTTCTCTTTTGGGGGGGGGGGGGGGAGGGATGGTGGAGAGAGATGAGGGTGTGTTCCAAGGAAAGAGTCATTTTGAGGCGAAGATGGAATATTCCCTATTATAGAATAAATATTTAAAATTCAGCTGATCTGAAATTGTGTCTCTTTGCTGTGACCCCACCCACCCCCCTTGCTGGGAAATGAGGCTGATGCTATATATGGATTGGGTTCAGCTACAAAACAATATTTGTGGCCTTGTGAGTCACACACTCCCTATAGGGTAGTGCTTTGTGAGGTGGGAGGCTGATTGTGGTGGAAGGGGCTAGGACTCGGACTACCCTTTTGTTTTTGGAGGAGAGGTTTTTTTCACTTGTCCTCACCCCAGCCCCTTGTAGGGAGCAGGGCAGAAGAGCTGGAGAGCTGCGAAGGGGGCCTTGGGATGAGAGGGATTACAGGGCTGTTGAAACTTTACGCCGTTCATGGCTCTTTCTTGCTCTTCCCTTGCTCATAAGCCTGCTGCTGACAGCTAGGACTGGCCACACACATCTGTTGTCTCTATAAGGTTCTTCCCTAGCTGAATGCTTAGCCAGCTTGAACGGGAAGCTGTCTCTGTTTTAGGATGTTGGGGATGTGCATGGGGCATGCTCGGTCCTCTGACATCCTTCTCGAGACCCAGATTATCCCGGGTGGCAATTGAGCTGGGTGGATTCAGGAGACATGGAACACAGATTAACTAATGGGGGGGGGGGGGAAGTGGGGGGAAGGCGGCATTCTTTAGCTCCAAACAGGAGAGATTCCCCCTCAGAATCAGGACTGGCCCCTGCAGCTGTGTCGTTAGTACTACAAAGGCTGTTTTCAGTGAGAGTCGGCCCTGTTTGTTGGAATTCCAACTCCTATAGGGTTCCAGCCAAGCAAATGACAAAGCTCTCCTTGGTATTAAAAGGAGCAGGAGCAGGACCCCAGTGATTTAAAAAATGTCAGCAGGTAAAATTGGAAACAGAAGGAACCTACACATCCAGAGACTGTAAATAGGCAGTTGATGTACGTGGGTACAACTCCATTGACATAGGCGAGCTGTGTCCGCTGGCGTCCCAGAGGGCCAGCGGGTCTGAAGCTAATGCACCACACTGGCTTTGTGCTGGCCCTCTGCAAGTGGCAGATTTGACCACTGATTTACAATCATGCACAATGTCATTTTCTTACCATTGCCTATTGTTGTTTTTTTTAACATGGGGGTTGTTACTAGGTGCTCAAGGAAAGGTTGAATTCTGTGTGCATGCTTAGAGAAGCCAACTGTGCTATTAAACCCTTTAT
Source organism: Chrysemys picta bellii (assembly GCF_011386835.1). Lineage (NCBI taxonomy): Eukaryota > Metazoa > Chordata > Testudines > Emydidae > Chrysemys > Chrysemys picta. The sequence goes on along the minus strand of NC_088801.1, from coordinate 10,646,667 downwards.
TCCCACTTTCTCTCTCCTTTTAAATACAGGTAGGAAATCTTAGTAAAACCATTGACAAAATAAATGGAGTGGCTAGATGCCCGTACGACCCTCGGCATAACTCGACAGCTGTGATTACATCACGGGGAGAACTCTATGCTGCAACTGTAATTGATTTCTCTGGACGGGATCCTGCCATTTACCGCAGCCTTGGAAATGTTCCCCCACTACGGACTGCACAATACAACTCCAAATGGCTTAATGGTAAAGTCCCGCTGGCCAAACCGAAGCAATACGTGTATTGAAAGCAACAGGATAGGCTTGTAAATCAGCTCCTTCTCCCTCATTTCACACCAGAATCCAGAATTGACAGGGGATTTCAGAGAACTTTGTACAGTTCAGAGAATGTGGTTTATAGAGTACTTTTTACAGAGAGAGGGTGCTGGGTATGTAGTCTTGAGATGCCAAAGGAGGAGAAACTAAGTCAACATAAACCCCCACCCTATTATACATTCCTAGATGTTAAGGCCAGAAGGGATCATTATAATGTTCTAGTCTGACCTCCTGTGTAACCCAGGTCATAAAAATTCATCCAGTAATTTCTGCATCGAGCCCTGGATGAGCAAGGACAGATCTATTAGAAAGAGACCCAGTCTTGACTGAAAGACGTAAGTGATGGAGAATCTGCTATGTCCCTTGGTTAGTGGGGCCTGATCCACAAACCGTTCAGGTCAGTGGGAGTCTTTCTATTGGCTCAAACCCTATGGGCAGCGCTTGTCTCCACTCTCCAGATCCTGGGGAAGCTTATGAAGGCTGCTATAGAGCTGTGGGATATTGTGTTGAAGCAGTGTCCAGAGGAAGAAGGTGCTGGACTATGGCATTGTTTCTCCATTCAGAGGCAAGTCCCAGCATTTCTCCTTTAGGTTTGTTTTCCTGCACAAACAAACAAACAAACAAACAAACAGAAAGACAAATAGAGAAAAATCCAGGCGAAGGAAAGAAAATCTGAAGAGAGCATTGAAAGAAGAGCAGAGCTAAGCTGAGCTGCCAGTGCAATGCTGTAGCTAAAGGAGCTCATGCAAACTGTGGATGTATAAATGGGGATATTGAGTAGGAGTCTGAAGGCAGTATTGCCTCTGTATGCAGCACTGGTGAGACCATTATCAGAATACTGTGTCCTGTTCTGGTGTCCACATTTCAAAAAGGATGTTGAAAAATTGGAAAGGGTTCAGTGAAGAGCCACAGGAATGATTTGAGGTCTGGAAAACCTGCCTTGCAGTGAGAGACTTAATGAACATAATTTATTTAACTTACTCAAAAGAAGGTTAAAAGGTGACTTGATTGTGCAGCACAAGGACCTGCATGGGGAGAAAATACCTGATTAAAAAAGGGCTTTTTGACCTAGCACACAAAGCTACAATAAGTTCAAAGGTTGGAAGCGGAAGATAGACAATTTCAAACTGAAAATAAAGTGCCTGTTTTTAACAGTGGGGGTAATTAACCATTGGAACAAGTTACCAAGGAAGGTGGAGGATTTGAAATCTCAGGAAATCGGTCTGTGAGGATTAGGTGTCTTTCTAAAAGATATGGTCTGCTTCAACCAAAAATTACTGGGCTTGATGCAGGAACCACAGGGGGAAATTCTGTGGCCTGTGTTATGTAGAAGATCAGATTAGGTGATCATAATGGTCCCTTGGGCCTTAAAATCTATATAGCTTTATCTGTGATGGACTGATTGGACCCATTCTGTGGAGCTCTCTCCTACTTTATCATCTACTACCTCCTAGCTTAAACCTGCCTTGCAGCTTTATCAGATCTCCCCGTGCATGCTCTGTTCTCATTCCTGGGCTGTAGAATTAAAGGAATTCCTGTACATTTTTCTTCCTCCTTTGAGCATTAGTCCAACATAAGATCATAAAAGCAGCCTGTAAAATCAACAGTTTTTTTCCCCCTCCAGTCAAATATTGTTCATTGTCCAAACTTTTTCCTTTTCTACAAAGTCTGTTGGCATGAAAGAATATACACTTTAAAACTTTGTGTAGTGTCTGATTAAAATGCACGCTTCAAACCTCTTCCAGAGTCTTTTAAATTCTTGTAGGGGGAGAACTACAATGCTTGTTTTGATACTATCAGTTCTGGTGTGGTTTGTTTTACAAACATGAGAAAATCTTTTAGTGCCTATGAACTGGAAAAAGGCCCATGATAGAAGCCAGATGTCATTGCATTAGGAGAATAGGTTGAATGTTTCAATACAGCATTTAGAGAATTAGGAGGTGATGCAAACAGCATATTTAACACACCATAACGTGTGACTCGGCAATGAAAAGGGGGTGGGTGGCTTGTATTGTAGAGTGAATACAGGTACACATGTGGTAGCTATACCACTGATCGCAATGGTGAAAGGATTGGGCCCAGTATTTGCATCCCCAGGGTTGGAGCTGAGGAACTGAATGGGAGCTACACACCCATATGTCATTATTCTCAGATCCACTGCTCGGGTGTCCTCTGCCAACGCAGTGTCCCCTACAACCTAACAGTGCAACGCACAGAGCCGTTCGATGAGCACCATTCGGCTTCTGAGCTCTGTAAATCTCATTGCGCGTCTGTTTTCCAGAGCCCAACTTTATTGCTGCCTATGACATTGGTTTGTTCACCTACTTCTTTTTCCGTGAGAATGCGGTGGAACATGATTGTGGGAAAACTGTCTATTCTCGCGTGGCCAGAGTTTGCAAAAACGACATTGGGGGGAGATTTTTGCTGGAGGACACGTGGACGACTTTTATGAAGGCCAGGCTGAACTGCTCCCGCTCTGGAGAAATCCCCTTCTATTACAATGAACTGCAAAGCACCTTCTATCTTCCTGAGCAAGACCTGATCTATGGAGTCTTCACTACCAATGTGTGAGTTGTGACACTTTCAGTTATGTTTCCGCCCCTCTTTCCCACCTCAGCCCCCAGCACAATGAAACTGTCTTACTATCAATTCCAGTCAATCATTCTGAAAGATCATTTAGAGGCAAAGTATCCTTTAGAACTTTCAGGGAGAAGCATGAGCTATAAAATAGAGGGATGTAAAGACATAACTGGAGATTGTCATATCACCTTTCTGATGTTTGTTGGGATCGTTTTCAAGGAAGTTGCATTGGGATGGTTTTGCGTGCACATGTGTGAGGATCCTGAGGACAGAGTCAGAGGAGAAGAGCTAAGTTTAAAAAATATATTGTGAATTTTTTTAGGTTTTTATTTACTTTTTTTAAAGTTAGATGAGTGTAAGTCAGGCTTCTCCAAACCCCCTCGCTCAGATGAGAACAATTTCTCACTGCTACCAGCATGTCCATTATGAGGTCACAATAATACTCTCTAGAGTTTATGTTAGACTGAATTATAAAGGAGAAGATGAAAGTGGAATTAATTGTTGTACAAGATGCGACACTCAGAGAGCCTAATTTGTGTAGCTGACTTCTGCGGGGCTACTCATGGAATAGGATACTACTCAATGTGGATAAAGGTCTGGCCCCAAATAATAGCCCATGCAGGGCAGAGACTTGGCATCACACTCAAATAGGGGTCTTGCTTATGTACAGTGATGCTTCTGCAGGGGTTGGCAGTGGCAGAAATTGAGCTTGGGAATCCTGGATCTAGACGTCTGCGTTTTGAGCTAAAGAACCTGATTCCTTAGCTCAAAGGCTGCAGCAAACTCAACCTCTCTACAGGAACTAGAGGCAGACTGGAAAGAGTCACGCTGTCTTAGCATGGGCTCCACTGACACTGAGATTGGGATTGAGAACCAACTTATCTCAAAGCAACTCACGGTGTTGTGCTTTTTGTTATCCGCATACAGTGCTTAGATATTGCAGCCCTAGAGGTGAAATCCTAGCTCCACTGAAGGCAGTGGGACTTTTGCCATTGAAGTCAATGGGTCCCGGCTTTCACCCATACTCTATAAACGCCAAGAGGGAGGGAGGGTGGTAGGCTGTACTTATCTATCTATCTTGTGCTATTTCTGCATGTTCACTGCCAAAATCAGCCAGGAACTAGCCAGCGCAGCGCTTAAAAAAGAAAATATAATTGGGCAGTGGGCCTGAACCACAAACCCAGATCCAAACACCCTGTGGACTTTGGAGAAAATCTAACCCAGATCTGAACTTTGCATGAAACTCTCTCTAGAATTAATGCTTAAAGGAAGTTAGCCAAACATTCTGCCCCTATAAAGAAACTTGGCTAGAGCTTCGGGTGATGATATGAGACAGTGCTTATGTTACCAAAAGTGGCTGACCAGTTTACAATGAAGATGTTGAGGGTTTTTATCCATACATCCATTTGGCACCAAAAAGTTTGAAATGATAATTTAAAAAAAAATTAAAACATGATTGTAATTAACAACTGGTATACTTAGAATCTACTGGGAGAAGGTATTGTGTGGCGTGGGTTGGATAGGATACTCTCCTGCTGGGTCTGTAGCATCACTTCTCCCATTATTTGTAAGCAACACAGAATGTAATGGGTGCCACCCAATCCCTATATGGGATACAGTTAGACACTCTTGTTACTCCATGGCTTTAAAGGGCCCACCCCCACACTTGGTTCATCCTTCTCACCTCCATGTGTTATATAACACTGGTGTAATTGACTAGATGCATTATTATTGACAGTAGCTGAAGTTAGATCAAGTAGTGTTTTTTGTGGCTACGACAGAATGTTCTTTCAAGAATTCAAAGAGGAAAATGTTCCAATTTGTCATCTGACTAGAGAAATAATAACTATTCTTTTAACTTCCATCAGGATTTATATCTTGCTATATGTGTTCTGCATGCCAAATAAGGCTGATTTATGCTCCAGTCTGTGTCTCTATCCACTGTTAGGCTGGTAGACTGAAGATCCATGATTTTTGTTTAAAAGTATCATTACTTTTTGAAAACTCGCGTTTAATGGGATCGGGGCTGTTTCCCAACAAAGGACGATTGGCTTATATCATGCTTCATTGTGAAAAATCCATGACAAACAGATTTATTGCTCATGGTTGTGTAATATTGAGCTAAGTCAGCAGGAAAGATGGTTATTTAGGGAAGTAGCTTCTGAAATATTTAAACAGCTGTTATTAAAGTTTTTCTATAAGGTCATTGAGATCACATTTAAAACCCTCTGAACTAAATCATTTTCCAAACGGCCTGGTTGATCCATCACCACTGGTACTGGATGTGAATGAAGGGGATAGCTACACTTGGCCCATAAAGAACTGTACCGAGAAATTAATGTCAGTGGTTTAAGATTGGGATCAAACTTTTGATAGTCAGGGTGAAACAGCACTGCCCTGCAGGCGGGATAATTATCTGATATTCACCTCTTCTCACTCATCTTCAGCAGAGGGAAGGAACTTGACTCTGTAATGTTTAGCAGGGCTCTATAAGAATTCATTCTATTTTGAAAAGCTATGCAGCTTTATTTAGACTAGCCTTTTTTTGTGTGCCTCGAGGCATTTACTTGTCACCCATCATTAGCTTTGTCTAAAGAGCTGCCTTCTGTGAACATGCACGGCGTCAGCAGCATTCAGACAAAAGTGGAGAAAGGTTCGACTTGCGTTGCTTTGACATGTTCAAAGTGAACTGCTCCACTGCACAGTGGAATTGAAGGTGCAGGGAGAGGAGTTAGTGGGGGGAGGAAAAGGGAATAGGAAAAAACGTTCCTCTTTATATGGGGTTTCTCCAAAGGAATCTGCTGTGAAAGAATCTGTCCCTCTCGTTCCCTGCCTGGAATTGTGCAGCTAGGCTTTTTGTGTGTGTAATTATTGGTTTAGTAAAAAATTGTTCTTTTGAGAGAATTCAGATTGCTTTAATTAGCGCAATATGTCAAGCAAACCCTGGGTTATCTAAAAGCCACCATGACAAGTCAATCATGCTATCCCTTAGTGATCTATTTTTATTTTTAATTTGATGTCTTTCTCTCTAATTTTCTCTCTCTTTTCTTCTTCCTTTAAAAAGAATGGGTTGAATCCCAGGTTGGGCTTATACAAGCTCTGTCACTTAAGTTAATAGCTATGCTTAGGGCTTGACCCTACTTAGATATGGAGCCACTCCTGGGTGGTTCTGGGTGACTTCACTGCCTGTTAAAGTCAGAAGTGGATATGATGACTGAGTAGGGTAAAGTTGCTGAAACAAGTTCCCTTGCAGATAGTCCTTCCTCCAGAAGCATTTGTTTTACAGACTGATTCCTCTGCCTGAGGCATGCATTCTTGATACTATTCAGATACAGATACTATTCCCAGCTGGGGACACAAAGAAGTGAACTGTGGTCATTGAAAACAACTTTTTCTGTGGCATGACCTTGCATGTTGAACGGTTGCAATCGCTGGTTTGGTGCTAATTCTCTCTCTAGGTGTATTTAGTATATTTTTGCAGCTATAGATTTCAGGCATCTACAGAAACTGAATTTCAACTTCATCTGACAAATACCACGAAATTAAAAATTAGTCTGTTCATTATCAGTCAGGTTTGATGGGATGTAAAAAACTAAATAAAAAACCGGACACACATAATCCATGGAAATTGAACACTATGTGCCCTTCGTGTCAGGATTGCTTCTGTGGCTCTTAAAACATGTACATTTTAGAATTGAGATTAAAATTCAGTCTCAAGATTGTCATCTAATCTGGCTGGATTTTTTCCTCCTCCTGAGATCTGTAGCACTGCACTTTTACCTAGTAATTTACATGTATTTTATTCAAATGGAGTTTGATGTCTGTTATGATGAAATTGTCAATGTTCTAATGATTAAATTGATTTTTTCCCCCTTTCCAGAAACAGTATAGCTGCTTCAGCAGTATGTGCCTTCAACCTCAGTGCCATTACTCAGGCTTTTAATGGCCCTTTCCGATACCAGGAGAATCCAAGATCAGCCTGGCTGCCAACAATAAACCCCATCCCTAATTTTCAGGTATTACTGCAGCATTTCAATGTACTCCAGACCCTTTTAATTTCTCTTTGATGGAACTGTTGTACTGAGTTGATTTTTATGGAATTCAGGATACCAGGCAGAAGCATGGTGCTGAACTATATTTCTCCACACTGGGAGGTGTAATGGAAAATTAGGGTTGGGGTGGGTTCTTTAGTGCTCTAGATTTACCAAAATACTTCAAGGTAAAGACTAAAGTGGGTAGAGGGGAAAAGCATGGTCAGTTTTTGGAAGAATTCAGGAATCACTGTATGTATTCAAATGAAGTAGAAGGAGGAGAAAAAAATATATAGGTCTAGCCTCTCATCCGGTAAAAGTAAATCTTTTTCATACAGCATATTCTTAGTCTGTGGAACTCCCTGCCACATGATCTGGGTATATCTTGCCAAATCAATTACCTGACATTGTAGGGGTCTTGGGGATTGGTGCTCCTTTGTCCCTCCTATTCTCTGCCCGGGGAGTCTCTTGTGAGCTGTAATACTTCGGTCTAATTCTTGTTGCTGGCCATGATATGGGGGTGTTTGGTGGCCTGTGATATACAGGAGGACAGACTGGATGATCTGGTGGCTCCTTCTGGCCTCAAACATTATGATTATGATTCTATGATATTACTGAGATTATGAGTTTGGCAGGATTCAAGAGAAGACTGAACATTTCTATGGAGACTAAGAATAGCCAGAGTTGTTATAGTAAAGATTTATAAAATTAACAAGAGTTGTGGAAGGGATATAAACCTTCATGCTGAAAGGCAGAAAATAGCCTCTAATTAAAAGGGTGAGGATGAAAATTTCTTGGGGGACATATTATCCCATAACTTCCCACTGTGGGGTTTCTTGCACTGTCCCTTGAAGCAGCTAGCATTGGCCTCTGTTGGAGACCATATTGGGCTAGAGGGACTGCAGAATGGGAATTCCTATGCTCCTAGGTTTGTATTTCTGCTATGCTCATCACTGTGGTATGTGTGTGGCTAGAATGAAACTCTTAAAATGAGCCATGCAGACATCCCAGCCACGATTTACAGATTCAGTGGCTGGAAGCTGAAGCTAGACAAATTCAGACTAGAACTAAGGCACATGACCATTGGAACAACTTACCCAGGGATGTGGTAGATTGTCACTTGAAATCTTAAATCATCTCCTAAATCTTTCAATCAAGATTGGAGGGTGGGGGGTGTCTTTCTAATGGATAGTGCTAGCTCTTCTGGAATTTATGGGTTTATGCAGGAATTACTGGGTGACATTCTATGGTGTGAATTATTCAGGAGGTCAGACTAGATGATCATAATAGTTCCTTTGGGCCTTAAAATCTAAGCATCTGTGAATTGTGAACTTGCCGGGATCCTGAGTTACAGCTAATTGTCAAAAAAGGAACAAAATGCAACCATCCAGCTTTACAGTCAGCTCTGCTCAAAACCTCAGCGAGTGAAGATGACTGCTTCAGAGCATCTGTGAGCAGCTTCTGCTAGCTGGGCTGCCATGAAGCCGGCATCGAAATATAGAACTTAGTCCTCCCCCACTGGTGGAAATCCCAGGGGGAGTGTCAGTGTGTCAGGAATCTTCCCTCACACCCTCAGGGTGAATCTCTCTGTGGCACAGTGGGGCCTTGTGCCAAATTGGATGCCCATTTCCCCTTAGAAATGCAGAGGTGCAGTTGATGCAGATTACAGATTCCAACATGCCATTGCTTCATACTGATTGGCTACGTTTTGGCCACACTGATCTAGGTGCATTCAGAACAAAATATAAGGCCTAACTGGAGGCCCGGTCATGCCGAATGCCCTCGATTCCTATTGGGTTTGAAAAGTATTAGGGTTCTCTGAGAGTCGAGGGTGTTCAGCACCTCTCTGGACTGTGTCCTGGGTGAACAGGGAAATGCAAAAAATGAGTCTGGAAAAGAGATTTATTTGCTGTGGAAAATATCAGATATAATGGGGGAGTGAAGAGATTACAGGACCAATATGAGAGTGTTAAAACATAAAAAAAAAAAAAAAAAAGAAAGAAAGGAAGGAAGGAAGGAAGGTCCATGGCAGATGAAAGGAAGATTGCAAAAAGAGATTTGGATATATTTCAAGTATGTAAGGAACAAGAGGTCAGTGAAGGGCTTTTATGAGATGACAAAGGTAATTTAGTGACAGAAGAGGCAGATATTGCAAAAAAAAAAAAAAAAAAAAAATTAAATTAATTCCTTGACTCAGTGTTCACAAAGGAAGATGAGGGAAGGATGCCAAAAAAAAAATGCCTTCCCAGAGAGGAAGGAGAAATACTGAAGGATATGGAGGATCAAGACAGCATAGATAATCAGGAAATTAGAACAAAACAAAATAAAACAATAACAAGAGGATGCTGTGTCAGCATGTGGGCTGCCAATAGAGCAAAAGGGTTACCTTCTGCTTCATGAGCGTAGGAAATAAAACTAACAATGATATTCCAACCATCAGGATTCCTCCTTCATTGATGACCTGTGAAGGAAAAGGGTATAGTGGGTAAAAATGAGACTATCTGAAGCATGAACGTTCAGGGCTAGAGAGAGAATGAGAAGGAGGTGGCAAAAGAGAGATTTCCAGACTTCTTTAGGAACCAGGGATTAGGCACTGATGAAATAGAAAGAACTTCTCTATTAGCAAATGCATTCTGTAAGGATTGAGTCAGAAAACCACTAACCTTGGCATGAGTATTTAGAAAGAGGCTGAAGATACTAACCAAAGGGCTAGATCTTCAGCTGGAATACATCAGCACCAGCCCTATTGACTGCCCTAGATTTCCTCCAGTTCCTCCAGCTCTGGTTGCAGATTTTAGTTAGTTGCAGATTTTCGGCAGGGATTCACAAAAGGAAAGTTGTGCCTAGAACATTGTGAAGAACTTGTTTGTTGGTGCAGTAAACAGTCAGAAATGGGACCCTAATTGGGAAAACATAATTTGTCTGTTCCTTGATCTGTCAAGATCAGTAAATCAGTGGGGCAGCATAGTCCAGTGGACCGAGTTTAGGACTGAGCACTCATCCCAATTCTGCCGTTGACTTCTGTGCCCTGGGGCACAGGACATTTAATACTCCTCACATTTCATATGGGTTAATGAAAGCCTCCTTGCCCACCTCACAGCGCCAATCCTGTTCCCAGTGACGTCAGTAACAAACATCTCGTTGACTTCTGTGGGAGTATGATTTTTCACGGTGTTGTGACAATATTAAGTGCTAAGTATTAAAGTATGATATAACGTGAATTCCAGAGCAACGCAGGCCTCAGAATGAGGTAACCAGGGTAGCAGATCTGATGCTGTTGTTGAACTGAAGCAAGGAGGCCAGTGCCTTAACCAAAAGGTCCATTTTGATGGACCTGGGAGGTGAGGTGAAGTCTGACGATGGTCGGACACAGGCTAACCAGCCATCTATGTGAAGCTGTAGGAGTTGGAGGGAAGTTGCAGGCCAACTCCCTTGCAAGGATTATTCAAAGTCAGGGGAGCCAGTGGGGGAATGCATGTGGAAGAGGCCAGGTGGTGAACTTGGTGTTTTCATACAAAAAGAGTAATTTTTTGGGGCGTTCATCTCAGGTTTACAGGACTTTAGGGTGAGACTTCAGGCAGACCTGGGAAAACCTCAGAAAGGGTTTGGGTAGAAGTTCAGGGTTTTCTTATCTGCCACAAGTCCTCCTGTTCTTCTTATCTCCTCTGAATTTCTTTATCCATCCTTAACTTTTTTTCTCCCAAGTTAGTTCTGAACTTCTGTAGTTTTATCTGTAGACGCGCTCACTCTGTGGTGTCGCACAGGAATAAAATACCGTCTCACTGGCCAATGGACCAATATGGAGACATGACTTTATGGGGTGGAAGAGTGACCAAAGCTCCCTGTAACACTGGCTGCTAGCACAAGGGGCCAAATCTTGAAGGCTTTCCTCAGGCACAATTCTCAGTGAAGTCAACGAGTGTTTTCCCTGAAGAAGGACTTCAGGGTTGTTTTGGGTGAAGTGCAAATAGAGCTGCTGAAGTTCTGTCGTCCCTGTTTAGTGTGGGACGCTGAATGACAACAGCCCTAACGAGAACCTGACCGAAAGGATCCTGCAGGATGCCCAGCGCTTGTTCCTGATGAATGACGTGGTTCAGCCAGTCTCCGTGGAGCCCTACGTCACTCAGGACAACATTCGATTTTCCAAACTGGTGGTTGACATTGTTCAAGGAAAGGATACTCTCTACCACGTGATGTATATTGGCACAGGTAAGAGCATTCGAGTTTAAGGAGGAGAAGTCCCCCTCGTTCAGAGACATAGCAGTATGGGAGCCTGATCCTGAGGTTGTTATTGTTTGTACTGAGTTCTTACTTTAGGCAAAACTCCATGGAAGCTAGTTTTTCTGAATAGGGAAGAGATAAAAACAGAATAGAGACGTTGAGGCATGACCTTGAGAGAATAGGCCTTAAATCCGCAATGCGTAAAGAAGCAAAAGATGTTTTTCCTTTTAACATGTATCAACTAATCAGACTAAGGCACAATGGTGGAGAAGGGCAAAGGGCTTGCCCTAGGTAACCAAATTGCTGTGCGTGATCTTGTGCAAGCTAACTTAACCTCTCCGGGCTACAGTTTACCTATCTGCAATGATACTTGTGCACTTTTACACACCTGTGAGATCAAGAGATGAGTAAGCATTATTATCATCACATTGCAAATGGGGAAACTGAGGCAGACAATTTCCTAAGGTCACACGACGAGTCAGTGGCAGCACTGAGATAACAATGCAGATCTTTTGACTCCCACTGCTATGCTCTGACAATTAGGGCATGCTGGAAAGCACAAGAACCGTGGATGAAAGGCAATGAAGAAAGGCAAAGCATTATAAATGGTTGCCTTAACCTATATTCACACTTGAGATCAAAGTTAAATTAAATATTTTGATTAATCAGAGCATATGGCCAGCCTCATGGGGGTAATGTTTTTGTCCTTTATTGTGGGAGTGTTGACTTTATAAAAAGATATATTGCCCCTGTAAGTGTTAGTTTAATCTAACATTGCAATATGGAGTCATCCTCTCACTCTGAAGTTACCATCTTCCAGGATTGTGTCATAATTTATGTAACTTTTACCACCACTTACTTCGAAAGTGATTAGCTTTGATATATTCTAGTAACAGTCCCCCTGATTTAAGCCTGCATGGAAGTGATCGTGATGAGCAAACCATACTTAAAATGAAATATGGCATGGTGTTGCCATTTTTACTTCTTTATTCCTTAAGTGAGGTGTCCCAGTTACTATGCCAGAAGAAACAGAAGTGGAAGACTGAGATTTTAATTCCATTTGCTTTTTGCCTTCCGTTATCTGTGAAGAAGTCATACTGTTTTATCATCTATTATCTTATACACATCAGTTTCTCTGGACACTGGTAGTGGTGACTGGAATCTGTTGAAACTGAAACCTTTCAAAGGATAAGAATCACATTTAGAGGGAGCCTTGAGCATATTGTATCTTGGAGATTAGGGGTGGACTTGAACCCAAATCGGAATTGACCCCAAACTTCATGATGGTATAGATCCAGATCTGTATTTGAGGCCCTATTAATTGATATAGAAACTTCCTGTATGTAACAGAACTTTGTTGCTAGGAGTAATTTAACTATGGTACTGACACACAAAAAATGCTGTTTGACCAGGAAAGCTTATTCCCTTGAATAGATCAAACTTCAAAGATAACAGGCATTGACTAATCTAATTTTTGTTCTAAATGCATGTATTATTCATGAAAAAAATGCTAGTTTGACAGCCCCAAAGATGAACTTCTCCCATAGATCCATCAATCCACCAATTGATAGATCAACAATGTAGCGTAAGCTTCCATACAAACACTGCTCATTGTCATTGTATCCCATATTCCTACCGTAAGGACCACTTTTAGCAGGGAAAGGATAATTTAGACTTCAAACCCATTCAGTCCTTACTATGACATCAGAGATTTCCAACACTGGTGCACCATTTGTTGCAGTTGAGATGGCATTATTCTGGGTCCATCTGTTCCACAACTATAAACCAGTAAGGACACCTGAATACACAAAAGGGAATTGCACCCACATAGCTGAGGCAGTTTCTACCCTGGATAACAAAAATGTTTAAAAAGTAGTAGAAGAGGAAACAAGCCTTAAAGTGTTTATGTAAATAGGATGTCATTAATCTTTAGTCTTTGTGCTAGGTACAACATTGAATCAATATCTCTAAGATTTACTTGCGTCTTGCTTCTTGTTCCATTAGAGTATGGCACCATTTTGAAGGCACTTTCTACCACTAATAGGAGCCTGAGGAGTTGTTATTTAGAGGAAATGCAGATTCTTCCCGACGGTCAACAGGAACCAATCAAGAGCCTCCAAATCCTGCATAGTGACAGGTCACTATTTGTGGGTTTAAATAATGGAGTGCTAAAAATTCCTCTGGAGAGGTGTTCAGTGTACAGAACAGAAGGGTAAGCAAATTTTACTGCTCTGATATATTCCACTCCAGCTTCAAAGGAAAGCACCAGGGAAACATATTCTAGTCTGATTCATTTCAGAATGCCTTTTTTCATCACTGGGAGAGAGAGACAAGATATTTGTGTGTGTGTGTGTGTGTGTGTGTGTGTGTGTGTATATATATCTTGATTGATAGTGCTCATGCCAGGAGCAATGGGAATGAAGGATATTGTTTTTGGTAAATATTAATTCGTCCTCATTAGAAATTAATCACGTTTACTGAGGAGTAACTTCCAATATTTACAACAAGGAGTCTGGTGGCACCTTAAAGACTAACAGATTTATTTGGGCATAAGCTTTTGTGGGTAAAAACCTCACTTCTTCAGATGCAGTCTTTAAGGTGCCACCAGACTCCTTGTTGTTTTTGTAGATACAGACTAACACGGCTACCCCCTGACACTTTCCAATATTTACTTTTTTACTTGACTTTTCAGTGTTGGTTTTATCATCTCCATGTGTTTCGCTTGTAGTTCTCACTGGCTGAAAAGCTGCAGTATTCTGAATTCTTGGTCCTCTGGCCCATTGTGGCTTCTAAATGATTGCTTCCCAACCATTTAACAATGTAGGGGTGCATTGGGTGGCTATTTTTCGTTGTTTTTAGAAGCCAGTAGCTCATTGGAACAGCATGTGACAGAGCTGGCACCTGGAAAAGTGCTGTTTGGCTTGAACATTTTAAAAGAAAATAAAAAAAACATTTTCAATATTGGCCTCTAACTGCAGAGGTGTAATCCACCCAGTGTTGAATACAGAAGGGTTTGGATAGCTACATCTCCTGCCCCTAGTTTCAGCAGGCAAAGCAGTGTGATACTAGCTGACTGAGACAGGTGCTCCTGTAATCTGTGTTTTCCATCTTCAGTCCTAGAGTTTAAAGTGGGTCCAGCTGTGGGTAATTGCTTATTTGCACCCCTAAAGACACTCTTCCCCCTTTTATTGCAGCCTTTGCCTTGCTGATCCTTGTCTGAAATGGATATCTTCAGTGCATGCCAAAAGGAGGCAGTTCATTAGCATGCTCTACCTCTTTCTTGGCCTAGCACAAAGCCTGATTCCACATGGTGAATTTCATGATTGCTTAGTTTCTAACCAGGTTAAAATTATTAACTAGCTTGTTCTAAAGTTGAGTCTGTCTAAATGTAAAAACAACGGCTCTTTCTATTTTTGCTGAGCCTCATAAGTATACTTATCCCTTTTAGGAAAAAAAACCTCCACTTCAGTCATTACTTCAAGTTTGGCTCAGGAATGGTGAATGTATTAAGGTTTAGGAGTTTGATACAGAAGGGTTTAATACGAGAAAGGAACCATAGTTGGAAAACATCGTCCAATCCTCCAATGGCAGATGTTTAAAGGGCCAGAACACAAGAGCCTTTCTCTTAAGATTGTATAGGAGAATACAGCTTGAAAGGAATATACATATAAAATGGATCAAGGGAAACCTAATTCTTCCCTCTCTTTCTGTTTGTTCATGAAAGATATACCCACTTAAACTTGCTAATAATTTATTGAATGTTAAAGTTCCCAGTCTGAGGATATAAAAGTACTTTTCACTGTGGGGGCCAGCTTTTGTAAAGTTGTAAAGTCAAATGGGCAACGATTTCAAGGCTCCCTAAGGTATCTGCACACTCCATTCCCATTGCTGTTGCTTTTAACAATTTGTATTGTAAATTATAGGCGGTTTGGCCAAGGTTTTCCGCGTTGCCTGAGGGATTTGGATGCTAACCATTAAAGAAGAACTTATATGCCACTCCACTGAACAGAGAGAACGAGCCAATCCTGTGAGCATTCATGGATGAGACTTGCTCAGTAACAGACTGAACTGGGTGACTGAGACAGTCATCGTATAACTCCCCTAAAAATCATTACTTTCTTCCTGGAAGTCTTGGCCATGACAAACATGCACAGTCTTTGTTACGATGCTGATTTAGTGCTAAAGGATTTCCTAGTGAGACAGCCTTGTGACATACACATCTGGGGCCAGTTTCCTTCCAGGTGCAACACCATTATATTTAGAACGTAGTTTCAATAGGCTGGCTCATCTATTCCTGTGGAAAAACCCATAAGATTGGGTTTGGGAGAGGAAGTGTCTTCTAGGGTCCCCTGTAGGGGATCATGGGTCTCAACCCAGGTCCCTGGGCAGTCCTCTAACTGCAGCCACCACCTGACTGATACCAGCAAAGGGTGTGGGCTGGTGGACCCTAGCTCACCATAGGCACCGCTCACAAAGCTCCCAATTGGAGGAACTGTCTGGTCTCTCCAATTGGCTCGGACTCATTGTTTGAACCAGAAGTCGTCTAAACAACTAGGTGAATTCCTGGCTGGTAGCTACATCAGATCTGCCTTGTTGCCTGACTCTTAAGTCCTGCCTTGTTCCTGATTCCTGCCTTCCTGTCCTATTCCTGGTTCCTTCGCCCTGCCTTGTTCCAGATCCCTGTTTCTGTGCCCCACCTCTGGCTCCTGGCTCGAGCTCTGAGCCTCGGCCCGATTCCTGACTCTGGCTCTGACCCTCGGCTTGACTCCCAACTCTGGTTCCATTGCTAACCTTTGGTTCCTGGCTCCTGACTCCTGCTCTGACCACTAGGCCTGACCACCTGTGTTCAGTCTATGACCATCTCCTCATGGAAATTCCATCAGGAGGATCAGGGTTTGCTTCTGCATATGGAACAGACTGTGGAACCCACCCAGAAACCCCAAGGATCCTGTGGGATCTATAGGAAGCAAAGTCTCTTAGCACAGAGGCCCCTTGCATCCTTTCATAGCATCTCAGTGCTCCAGTGGAGCTGCACTGGATCCATGCTACCAGGTACTTCCCTGGCCATGGGATCGCTGGATTGGAGAAGGGGCCACAGAAAAGATGACAAAGCCCCAGGACTTTCTGCAGGGCCAGAGGAATGGTGCTATGTGTTCCAAGTCCCAGCCTGCCCATACTTCACCTGGCTGAGAATCCCAGACACCGAGAGAACCCGCTTCATGGACTGGGGGGAAAGGGTGACGGTGTCACAAGCGCAACTGAGTCCTTTTTGCCTCATGAGAGTCCCCTCCACACATGGATCCGGGAGGCACAACTCCTCCCCGGTCATCCAGCTTTACTCCAGCTTAGTGGTACACAATAGTTTAGAACACACAGACTCTCGCACATCATAGTCGTCATTTGACTTCATGGTACAATGTTAAGGTCTATCTCAGATGACTGGAAGCTGCCTGACATCAGATGAGGGTTTTAAATTTTCTCCAGATCATACTACTTTCAATGAAATAAAGCATCAACCCAGCTCTTGAGGGGCTGGTGACTCAAAATCCTGCCTCCTACAGTCAGTTTTATCATAGTTTTAGATACTGTAAAAATGAGTAGGGTTGGGCTAAATAGAAGTACCGGAGATAGGATAAACTGAAACGTACTGTAAATATGCTCGGTGCCAAACAGCGAACACATTTGTACAACGTGGTAAGCCAGAATTTGTTCAGAGAGAGTTGGTCAATGAATGTGATTTTGCAGGTAATGCAGTGGTGGGTCCTGAGTTCAAAAGAAGATGGGGAAAAACTCTGGGAGGTTATCATGAGATGTGGAGCAATAGAGGGATGGTACATTGCAAAAAACCAAATGGAAACTTGCAAATGTGCACATCCCTTAAGAAAGCTACGAGGAGCTGGGGTTGTATGTATTTAAATGGTGGGGTTTTTTTCCCTAATAGAAACTGTTTTGTAGGAGATTTCTCAATTTCAGATTCCTGAAACTTTCCCCCTTTAATATCCTGGATGTGTAGATCACATGTATACCAATCTCCTTTGTATTTATTTCAGTGCTGAGTTGTATCAAGAGGGGTGTTTTAATTTCATCTGGTGCTTTCCACCTGGCACTTCTCATGGGCTGTGATTTATTGCTTATTGTTGTGTCTATGTTTAATACATGCCAATAAATAACCTCAGGAGCAAGTCACGATTCCTACCCCTCACCTACTTCCTTGCCGGTGCTATGACTTCTTGACTGGCTTCTCAGAAAAGCTCTGGTTTCAGCAGTTTTCATAATCTAATCGTTTTGATGGGGGCTTGGGAAGCTTTCAGATGATGAAAATGTTGTGCCTCCCAGGCAGGAATACTATAGTGCTGTTTGTTTCCCTTGGCTCTGTCCCTCTTTATCAGGAAACTTGTGACTGTTTTGCACCCCAGGGGCTAATTAGGAATTATGATTGCCAAGTAGTTTTTTGTAATCCTATCAGTCTGGGCCCCAAGAAAGGGAAATCAGATGTGGAGACAAAACTGATCTAGCATCGATTAGCTTTGGCATTCCATACAGCTCTGCTGCTGCAAGGCAGGGGGACCCATACCCAAGGCTCAGAAAGAGGGGAAGAGGAAGAAAGGGGGTGAAAAAAGCACGTTTGGCCTCTCCTTTACTGTTTGTTTATTGCCACAGCATCAATTGAACCTGCTAAATGGTCACTGATAGTATTGCACAGTGTCTTGATGTGTCTCGCTGACCCAAGGTATTTCTGGGTGTCTAAATGGTGCTTTCTACATGTCTACTGACCTGTCACAATTGGCCTTTTCAATACAGCCAGGCTCACCAGCCGAGCGACAGGAAGACGGCTGTAGTGTCAGTTGCCCAAATTGATGGCTGGACTTGGCTGCCGGGACCTTGCCTTGTGCATTTGTGTGTTTTCCTATTGTGTTAACGCTGTGGTTCCTCACTTCCACTGGAGAGTATTATGGAGGGTGTCCAATGCATGCAAAACCTGCAAACCCTTTTAAACATGTCATGTTTCTAGACTTCTTCGCTGCATAGTAGTTTGGCTGGGTTTGCTGCTCAGGGTTTTACTTGTTTAGAAACCTTTTTAATCTCCTTACAATACGAGAAGTAGGTAAAGTTGGGTTTAACACTTGTTTCAAAATACCCCTAAACTTTGGCCTTGGGTTGGTCTTTGATTCCTGTTCTAAATTTCACAGCTGGCATCACAGTATATCTAGAACAGGTAAAAACAAAACCCAGCATCTGAACTTTGGAGTGGTGGGGATTTGTGATCACGATCCAGTGTTGATAGTTTGGGCCAATCTTTAGTCTAGGTCAAGAATTATTTAAAGGGAGAGTGAGATCATTATTTCAAGTTGGGAATCACAGTGAAGCAGGTGGGACAGTGAGGCCAGCACTAACACAAGGAGCTTTGTGATCTATGTGACCTACCCCTTGCCCAGCATCTATCCAGAGTGTGCATACAGTGCAGCAGGTTATTGACTGTGGGTCAGACAACCCTGTTCAGGACAGGGAATGTGAGCAAAGCTCTAGTCATGCATTTGGTTTAGAACAGCATCAACAAAGCATGGTCGATGACCAGGCTAGAAGTTTACGCCAACATCACTGCTGCTCCAACTCCTGCTAGAGACATTATTTTACTGCACTTTTTATGGACCATCTTCCACTCCCATCTCTCCCCACACCATCTCCCACAACTGTCTGGAGAGAGTCTATAGTCCATACGAATCAGTGATATTTTGGGTGCACTATGAGGTCTTGGGAACAGGCCAGTTTATTATCCACCTCTGCTGCTAAAGGTGCATTTTTCTCTGTGCAATTGTGTTCACTTCTTCAGCTATGAATCTCTTGGGCCCTATACCAGTTTGGCAGCAGGGTAATGACATCACTGGAGTTATTCCTGATTTACACTTGTGTGACTGGGATGAGAACGAGGCCCTCTTTGCATGCAGTTGTGACTCTCTCTTGTCTTTTGACCCTGCTACTCTGGGTTTTAAATTGCTCGCTTGGCCATATTGCTTTATGCAAAGCCAGCAAAAACCCTGATGCTCGACTGACGGCTACTCTCGTTTGCTGACTTGGGGTCTGTGTGAGGAACACAATTTGCTGCAGAACAGCCCTGGGCCAGTGATCAGGCAACTGAATACATGTGGGTGAGTAACTTCTGGACCTGCTTGTAGGGGAATGTTGGACATGGAGGAAGGGTCAATAGCAGCATCCAAGCAGTGTAGTGCATTTCTCGCGCTCTCACTCTTCCTGTCTTCCTTGCCACATGTCAAATAAAAGTTCTAAAGGTGGCCTCTAAGCCCAGAAACTCAAAGGTATTTAGGCTTCTAGCTGCCATTGAAATCTATGGGAGATAGGTCCCTATGTACCTTTGTGGATCTGGGCCTAAACAACTTCCACTAGACATTTTAAGTGACAGATGTTTGGTTTGGATGTTTTAAAAAAAACAAAAACAAAAAAGCGAGTTCCCCTGAAACGAAGCGGTGAACTACCTGAATCTCGCATAGCAAAGATGTAGTCATTACAAGCCTGCTAGATTTCAGGAAAGCAAATGTTGGGGAATTCAGAAATCAAACGCGTAATGTGCAATGGAAGGAAGTATTAAAAATGCTGGGAGAACCACAGAGGAGCCCTGAAACATCATAATTAAGGCACAGCAGCTCCCATTGTGACACTGATGGCCAGATTTTTGCTGAATATTTTGATACCTAAGTGGGAGCTGAGTGTTTTTGAAAATCTGGTTCTTTAACGACTATGAAAATTGCTGAGATACTGAACTCCTTTTATGCACGGCTTTGAGAGCTTAACGAGAAGTAGGGAGGGAGGCCTTGTGAAAATGTAACTATTGTTGAAAAGCAGGAAAGGGAAAATCTGTACTACCTCTTTCCATCGGGTTTGGTTGACGTGGTCACTGTAGGGTTAAGAGAACTAGCTACTTACCATACCACTGATAATTAATTTGAAAAGCCTTGGAAAACTTCAAAGAAGGAAAGTACTATCCCATAAATCCATCCACAAACCCTACTAATATAATGTGATAAATTGTGCAAATGAAATCCTGACTCAATTTAAGTGAATGATAAAACTCCCATTGACTCGATGGGTCCAGCATTTCACCTCTAGAGTATGTCTACACTGTAGTTAGACACCCGTGGCTGGCCCATGCCAGCTGACTCAGGCTAAGAGGCTGCTTAGTTGCAGTGTAGACGTTTGGGCTCAGACTGCAGCCTGGGCTCTAGGAAGCCCCTCCTCACAGGGTCCTAGAGTCTGGGCTCCAGCCAGAGGCTGTACATCTGACTGCAGTTAAACAGCCCCTTAGCCCAAGCCCCACAAACCCGAGTGAGTTGGCACGGGCCAGCCGCAGGTTTTTAATTGCAGTGTAGAGATAACCCTAAAGGATAACAAACAGAACTACAATCCATAAGCTACATGGATTTACGTGGTAGATGAAGTTGATTGCTTTTTTTATAGCACTACAATATTGGACCCCCAAACGGCAATCCCTAATGCATATGCTGAGCTGTAAGCAGATGAGTAGTCTTAATTACTATAATAAATCTAGTCGCGTACCTAAAGTTAAGCACCTTCATCATAGTTTCAGGATCTGGACTTTTGTGCTTGAAGGGAATGAGATAGATGTAATATGGTTAGATTTTAGTAAAACAATGGGTACTTGTATCTCATGAAAGCTTAATTCAAATTGCTTAGGAAAGGAACATTGTTGTATGGATCTAAAATCGATTAAAAGACCATAAGCAAAGGGCCCGGGTAAGTGAAAACGAAGCAAGTTGGGGGAAGTTTCTAGTGAGGTACCCAAGAAATTGGCATTAGGTCCATCTTATTCGACAGTATCTTTATGACGTGGAAGAAAATAGCATGCTTTGTGGCTGATGCTAAAGTGTGAAAGAATCACAAAGAACAGTGATGAGAGAATTAAGTTTCTGCAAGGAAAGCTAAGATGGGGTGAGTTTGGGGGGAAAGCTGAGACTGAGGTTTGGGTTCTGGTGGTGGTGGTGGTTGAGTCTGGATGCTCTGCTCAGAGCAGGGTGTGAATGCCACATGGTTACAGAAATGTGTTTGGCTATTGAATAATCTCCCAAGGGACATGGCGAAAGCCCCATTACTTGGCACATTTAAAACTACTGTAGAGTGGACAGAACCCTAAGAAATAATCTGTAGGGAACAGTTCCACAGTGCTTGGAAAACAGACTGTACAATTTGATAGTTCTGTCCAATTTGTGACTTATATGATTCTATAAACTCAATTTATAAAGGTGTATTTTTATGCTGTCTTTTTAATACCATCTCTCTCTCACACACACACATACCCCTCTCTCTCACTTTTACACTACCATTTACCATATTGTACAATAGCTGAAGCCCAGGTTTACGCAGCTACTGAAAAAAGAAAGGTTATAACTGAGACAGACGAAGGTCACTTAAGAATGAGCCCAGTAAAATGAGCTAATTTCAGGGCTCACTGGCTTTTGTTTTCTCACTGTCATCTCTTTGTTGCCAATTTGTTTTGGGATGCTTTGGTGTTACTGTTTAAAAAAACAAAACAAAACAAAACAAAAAGCCACACTGCACTTGTGACCTGGATGGCTCTGAAGATTCTGAATAGCTTAGAAGATGGATTTTTTCACCTCTAGCTAACTGGCTAGAGTCCAGCCCAGATCAGTGGTGTCTAGAAGTCATTACCATCTGATGACTGCTTGGTGGGTGCTGTGAAATTAGTCTCAGTCCAGTGCTGATTGACAGTGAGCATGCAGTTTTCTTGGAATGTACGATGCTAGGATGGCTTTGACACTACAGTAATTTAAATAATATTAATAACAAAATGCTATAAGCAGGCCCCAGGTGTTTCATCCATTTCAGCCTTCAGTTCTTACATCTTGTGTAACTGTTGTTTCATATTATTTGTAGCACCCTCAATTTTCTAGACACTATCACATAGGAAGACGCAGACTCCAAGCTCTTCGATGCAGAGACTAATTCCACCGGCTGCCTACTTCAGATCTCAAATTTCCGGTCTTTTACAGCAAGACCTGCAGTGAGAGTGAACAGTCACTGTAAAATGCAATGTGTGCCCCTGATTGGAGGAGTCATAGTTTAATATCCAGCGGAATAGCTGCTGGGGAATTTGGCCTTTTCATTTGGAGATGTGCTAGTTGTTGGGGTTTTCTTTACAGCATCAGCATCGTGTGTAAAATATGTATATACAATTCATCATCAGAATCAAATACATAATAGTGATCGTTATTTATATTTATATAGTGTCTTTCATGCCAAAGTATCCCAAAGCAACAACCTTGTGTGAAAAACATAGTCACCCATTTCATCCACCACTAAAAATTAGTCCCTTCTCAAGTAGAACACAACAGCTCCCAGCAACACTACCCAGCTGTTTTGGACAGGCACTAGAAAGGTATTGGGTGAATATCAAGAAAAAATTCCTGCTAGTGACATCCGTTACAGTGTGGAATAATCTGTCAAGTTAAGTAGAGGAAGTGTTGTTGCCTGGGACACTTAAAACTAGACAGAACAAAGTGATGGAGAACGTATTGAAGGGATCGTCTTGCACTTGTTTAGCATAGGGATCATCCTGTACTGGGCAAGGGTTGAACTATATCCCCAAGGGATAGATTAGATGGCCTAACATTTCTTCGAACTCTCTAATATTCTGTTATTCTACAAATACTCTCTCTAGTTGAATCAGCTGAGGGCAGTTTTTTAAGCAGAAAGTAATTACCCAAAGGTTGGACAAAACAAGCTCATATGAAAGAGCTGCTCAAATAGGGATTGTTTTGTGCAGCCTTGGGGAAAATTGTAGGTTGTTTTCAGACCGGTGTATCTCGTTCATGACTCTTTCAAAGTCATTTGCTTCTGCACGCTTTCTTCTCGATAAATCCCATCGTAGCCTAGGTGTGAATCAGCAGCATTTTCTGGAGGTTGCCTATAACATATTCATTTTTCCTTGCCATTGAGAGCAGACACATTTCTTTCCCCTCCAGCTGCCCCTTCTGCTATCCTCCCAAGCCAGTAAATTGCAGGAATTCACTTCATTCTTAAGAGTATGAAATCTGACATTGCAAACTCAAAATGCAGAGGCAAAGTACCAGCCAAACGTGGCATCAGCATCCTGGCATTTTATGACACGGAGCAGTTGTAGGGAATAACACTTGAATGGGCAAATTTGCCAATGCTGTTTTTCAAAAGGACCTCTAACCCGTCTGCCTTTTTGCTTTGGGTGTGTTTGCTCCACACTGCAGTCTGCATTGTGTATAAGAGATGTTGTCTTTGTAGATTCCAAGGCCAGAAGTGACCATTGGGATCATCTAGTCAGCCCTCCTGTATAACACAGGCCATAGAACTCGGCCAAAATATGCTCTAGGAATTTTCTATTATGGCTAAGGCCTTCTGAGTTTTGGAAATGGGTTGTGTTTCAACATCCAGACAAATACACTCCCTACTGAGGAATTCCTTCTTGCGATCCCTCTGGTTAGGACTTGTGTAGTTATCTGCATTTCTTTGTGGGTGACTGATTCCAAATCTGGTAGTCAAAGGCACACTGACTTTCTGTTTTTATTAGAGGTCAGTTTTGCTTGGCATGGTGACAGGAGTTTTTAATAGTGTTTATGGAGCAATGCTGCTGCTCTTTTTTTTTTAATAACCTGTTTTACTGATGCAAACGTAAATCCAGATTTAATCAGAATTTTCTCAGGATAGCATTAATCTTCAAATCTGAATAAATGCAATGTTGTTTTATTTCATGTCTTTAATAAAAAACAAACCATACCCAGGAACAAATTGTCCCTAAGAAATGATGGAAAGGGATGTCTGGGAGTAAGAAATGCAATAGTTTCTTGCGTAGATTGTGAGAGGCCATAATCTATAAAGCCACAATCAGTTATGGAGATATTGAAAATGTTGGGGCCCAAGTGGAAAGTCACAAAGATAAAGCCAATTCAAGGTCTGTGGCGTGGAAAGGGAAATAAGCCAAAATTGCCGACAGAAGTCATGCATCTATTCACTATTACTTTCAAATAAGTTAGATGTGTTTTGGCTTTTAAATGGCCTGGAAGGTAGTTTAATTTCAGAAGTCATTTTCATGTGTCAGGCTTTAATTTATGTGATTAAAACACAACATGTACAAAGTGGAAATCACTGAAGCTGGTGGTGTGTAGGTGATAAACTTCACATACACACTTCTCTGTCTTTGTGTTCTGACACCATGCACCAAACTATTGAACCTCATCTATCCACTCTAAATGCTATGATCACCCTACCCACTGTGGTCTAGGAGCAGTACCTTACTCAGTAAGTAGTTCCATTGATTACTCGAGGGCTAAAGTCCTACTCCAAATGAATAATGGGTGAAAAATCTGGCTCCGAATGTGTTGCATTGTTTGGCAGAAAAATGAAGTTGCAACTTGACCAGCATCTGACTGCAACAGCTCAGTTCCGGTCCACTTGTCTGTTCAGTGGGAAAGATAATGGATTTGCACAGATCACAGGCCCATCTCTATGGGTTTAAATTTGTTAATGTATTGAAATTACAGGGATTGTTTGGGTTGGTTTTTCTTTTTAATCTTACTTTCATAAGCCGTGAACATCCTTTGATTCTGACTCTGCTCTCTTCACGCCATCTGGTTTTAGGGAAGACAAAAGTCCACTCTCCTTTGCATGAGTTATTGAGACTGTCAGGGATTATGATGTGGTTGGCTGGAAGCTAATATGATTATTTGTTTCATTCATACCCTCTGCAGGTTAATGTTAATGGGACAATAAGCTAAACTTGTCAGGAAATGCCAGTCTGCCAAACACAGTCTTTAGGATCACACCTAATCAACAGCAATAATACCACCTTATTGCTTACAAAATGCTGTCCTCTTTGCATTAGAATATCAGGGTTGGAAGGGATCTCAGGAGGTCATCTAGTCCAACCCCCTGCTCAAAGCAGGACCAATCCCCAACTAAATCTGCCCCCCCAAGAACTCATAACCCTGGGTTTAGCAGGCCAATGCTCAAACCACTAAGTCATCCATCCCCCCCCACCCCCCCCCAGGCTGCTCTGTGTTTGAAACCTATTAATATGGACTCCTAACATCTCAAAGCAAAGGTCAGTACTGTAACGCAAAAGATTCTGGCTCTTATCTCCTTCTATGACTTCAGGTTCTTTATCAGTCCCCAGTCTTCCTTAAACCAAAGGAATAACATAAACAAGGTCCACCCACCCTGGGCTTAATAAAAGTCTTGCGTCCCTCCTGTGTTTTTTTCCTCAGCAATCTGCTCCTTGTTCCAGAGAGTAGCTGCAGGACTGCTTCCCTGGGCCTTTCTTCACCCTAGTAGTCTCGGAGATTGGCATGAAACGTAACCTCTGCCACTCTATAGCCCCTTGGCTTTCTTCAGTCTTGTTTCTCTCCTCATTCCCTGCCCTTTATACAGGACAGTATCCACAGGGCTGTTCCCCTGAACCTTCCTTCCTGGACTCTTTTCCCTACTGCAGGAACTATTGTGAAAGACTATCCCTTCCTGGCAGTTTTCTGTGCAGACACTCCTGCCCTGCAGCTCTTTATAAGGAGCACCAACCTGTTGCTCAGCTGAATCTGATTAGTGAACAGGGCTAGCTGGCCCCAGGCCTGTGGCCCTTAAAGGTCATGCCAGCCTGTTACACCCTCTCCCACCTTCCAGAATTAGTTGCATTTACTCACAGAGAAAAGAGAAAGGGAGTGAGAAAGAGGAAAACGGAAATAGAGAGGAAGGGCATGGGGAAAGCAAGAGCATTGTGATGAATTGCTGGAGAGCCTTAGCTGAATATCTATTAGTATAAATGCCATGTGGTTGCTTTGGGACTCTTGGTACAGAAGAGCACGTTTGCTTGTTGTCTCTCCCATGATAATCAGAAGAGAGGACAGAAGTTACAGTAATTCTTGCTTTCCTTTGGCCTGTCAAAGCCTAATCTCTTGAGTCTGCTCTATTGATTTTAAAAGCTCTGTTTATTACACAGTCTAAAGCTTTTATCTGTCAGGGAAAACTGACCAAAAGATGGAGTCATCTTGTGCCATTAGCACATTAGAGGCTGGATTGGAAACTTTTGAACTGCAGACTTTTAAACTTTAATGAAGATTTTAAGGGAGAAATTGTTCACTCCGTAAACAAGAGTTCCCAAGTGCCCATGTCACTGAGTGGGCTGCTGCTTCTGCTTTGCACTGCACATTGGAATACCTAAGGAGGGAGAGGAATCCCGGTGGGCTAGTCTGTATTCCACCCTGGCTCCAGGGCCCACTGGGGAGATTTGTTGATGGCTCCTTCACTGCCATGTACCTGGCACGGTTCACGACTTCCCCCAATACCTGTTCCTTCTGTGGCGAGAGGGAGACCCTGGCACACGTTTATATCAAGTGTGCCTGGTTGCAACCCCTCTTCCGGCTCCTCCAGAACTTACTCCTCTGATTCTGGTTGCACTTCTCCCCACATCTCCTGATTTACATACACCCTGTCCATGGCCCCACAGAGTCGCAAGACCTCCTCGTCAGCCTCTTCTGGACCATGGCCGAAGTGTCCATCCACTATACCTGGAGCAGGAAGCTAGATGGGGGGGAAGGAGTGTTCTGCGACTGCGGGGCCTACTTCCAATCCTCCCTCAAGTCACGTCTCTGGGTAGAGTTCCTCTGGGTCACCTCCACTGGCTCCCTAGTTGCTTTCCAAGAGCAGTGGGTGGTGTCCGGGCTTCTGTGCATGGTGTCCCCCTCTGGATCCCTGCTTTTATACCTGTGACCTTCACTCCCGTCCCTGTTTTTTCATCTTCATTTGTCCCCTGAACTTATTTGAAGCCTGGGTCCAGTGGCTCCTCCCCTGGGGTTAAGGGGAGGGGCCTTTAGATGTGTGTGGGCACAAACATCCCCAGTGCTTCAATAGGTGCACATTGGAATAGACATTCCCTTTAAGAAACAACTGTGTTCACAGGTCAGACATTTTTCTGGGTCATTTAACTCTTATTTTGGGACAGTCTGTGGTAAAATTCATTCCCCTAAAACCAAAGCCCACAACAGCAACAACAAAGTGACTCTGAAGGGCCTCCTCATTTTCATTGCTCTGCGAGAGAAAAATTCTCCTGCGGTGGTCTGCACAGAGATGGTTGGCCACACAATGCTGGCTTCTCCTCCTTGTTTTCAGATGCTAAACAGCATCTTAAGGATGTAAAAATTCACAAATACTTTCCCAATAAGCCGCCACTGCTGCATGGACCTTATGTGATTGGGAATGGGGATGGGGGGCTGGCCCATGGTAATTATGGAATAAGGAGAGGAGACAGATAGTGAGTGGTGAGGAATGGGGAGGGAGATGGAGCCTGAGTGATGGGGGGGTGGGGTGGGAGAACGACAGAGCCTGGGCAATTGAGGAGTGGGGACAGGAGGCAGGGTAATTAGAAGGGGAGGTCGATCAGTTGAGGAAAGGAGATAGGAGGCCGGGCCTGGGTGGTGGGGAATGGGGCCAGGAGGCCGGGCCTGGGTGGTGGGGAATGGGGCCAGGAGGCAGGGAAATTTTTTCTGTTGACTGTAGTGGGCTGTGGATCAAATCCTACTTGCTGATTCCCCACCTGGAACCTTAATCCTCTGTCTGTGTTATCCTAACTCATTGCTGTGGGGATTATTGTGTTGTTCGACAACTGACAGTCCCCTGGCTCCAGAACAGCAGGCATCAGGTGAACTCTTAAGGAGGAGATCCTATTTTCATGCAAATGTCCTCGGTGAGTGAAAGTAGAGAGCGAGCGACAAAATACCCTGTTCAGGAGATACCAGCAGAATTGTTTCTAAATTGGCGGTTTTCAGTATATGCCAGTAGGCACCAGATAAGACATTTATTGCAAGCCAATGAACTAAAGTGAATCACTATTGATACAAATACCCTGTCGTCGTAAACCGAGCCCAGTAGCTGTACATGGAGAGGTATTTTCCTGACTCAGTGAACATGTTGCAATTATTAATCGGCATGAGGGGTCCTGGTGCAGGGGGTGGCTTTGCTGTCAGCAACATCTTACTCTTCATGCACATCCCACCCTTTGGGACTTCATCAAGTAAGTCAGTGGGCAACACCATCAGCATTAATGTAATCACTATTGCCTGCTGTGCTCTGGAAGGCCCACAGTGAGAGTTTCCGGGGGCGGGGACTAATGGATTGATTCCCTGGCAGTTTGTTGCTTCAATGGGAGTTGTGATGGCAAGGGGTAGGGAGGAGATGATATTGTATAATTTGCTCCTTGAGGCGGTTTTAATCCGTCATTTTAAGAATCTACATACTGTTTGCTATTAAAGAGTCTCCATACGGGATGAGATCCTGGCCCCATTGAAGCCAGTGGTAAAAGTCCCATTGACTTCAGTAGCATCAGGATTTCACTCTTGAGTTTCTTTGGGGGCAGGGACCTGTCTCACTATGTGCTTGTACAGTGCATAGCACAATGGGGCCCCGATCCTGATTGGAGGCTTTTGGGCAGTACCAAAATGTAACTGCTACATGATAATATTTGTAAGTAGTTACCACATGTATTTCCTGTTCTAAATACAGGGAAATACTGTGGTGTCTTAGCGACCATGGAGTGGCAAATACTGATTTACTAATGGTGACTATTGTATAGATATTATTGATCCTTAACATTTATATTATGGTAACATACAGAGGCCTCAACCAAATCAGGGTTCCCGTTTTTCTATGCACTGCACATATAGCACATGACGGTCCCTACGTCAGAGTCTACAGTCTAGAAGGTGTCTAATTTTTTTTTGTTTTTATTGCATACATTGTCATTTTCTCAATACAATGTATGTAGCACTTTGGGGTGTGTATATATGTACAGTATAATTCCAGTTATCAAAATTCCCTTTATCCGAAAATCCTAGTTATCCAAAGCCACAGTGTCCCTCCCATGTAGCCCGATGTTAGTTACTAGCACTTCTGTTTGTCTGAAAGCCTGTTTATCTGAAGTATTTGGATGTCCCCAGCCCATTCAGATAAATGGGGATGTACTGTGTATAGGGGTAGAGGGGTGAGTGTGTGTGTGTGTGTGTGTGTGTGTGTGTATGTATACATACATACATGCATATGTGTGTGTGTATGTATTGAGTGTGTGTGTTTATATTATTCATAAAATAGGAATATATTTTTCAAAACTCTAAATGAAATGCGGATTTGAAAGTATTTACTTAACACATTAGCCAGACATCGTCTCTTGCTGTATTGTGCATTGTAATGCTCTTTCCATTTATAAAAAGAAAAAAATGAAGCAACTTGTGTGTAAGTAAATATATTTCTCTTTAACTTAAATTGTATCACTGTCAGTTGATGGGTTTCTTACAAGAATTGAACCAGATGGGTTCTGAATTTTGAAGTGAAGTTGACAGCACAGCTGTGTTGTTTTTAGATCTCAGTTGGTCATGGGAGCCAGTCTTGAGATGGGGAAATGTCTTGTTCTTTATGATTATTATTAAATTATACCATGTATGTTCTGCTAACCAAATAGAGTCCAGTTCTCATGTAAGTGACAGAGAGAGGCAAATGACACTTTGTTCTATTCATGTTCCAGAGGCCAGTGAGTGCGCACCTCGCACAAGAGATAGCTCTCGTTAACACACACCGTGTCAGCCTTTTGCCAAGGCCCGTAGGCACCGGTCCTGTGATTCAGTTACTGATTGCCCATCAGCTGTGGGGGTTAGCGAGAGAGGCAAGAGAATGGCAGGCTGTGATTCACTGTGTGCACCATTAAGGGTCTGTGACTTGCTGCTCTCAGCCAAGAGCAGCACATTAGCTACATGACATACGGAATAATAGTACCAGCAAAGTGGTCAGTGCCTAACTGGGATATATTGCAGCCTGCAGAGTGGCTGTGGGCTGCAGCACAGAACATATGGAGATTATTTTCTGAATTTATGCAGCACATGTTTTCCTGTCAATTAAATTCAGAGAAAATGAGTATTTATAATAGGGTGTTGCTCACAATAGCCATCCCTGTTACGAATTACAATGACTGCCTCTGTTTGCTGAGTGTCTAGTGGACCAGCTTTATACAGTCTGAAGCAACCACATGTGCTCCGTCTCAAGGTCTGGAAGGATGAGCAGAGATCTGTACAGTTATATGCAGGATTCTTTTGTTCTTCTTCTCTGTGTTTTTCTCGCTTCCTCCAGAAACCACGCAGTTCCCTCCTGAAGTGCTGGGGTTACCTAGAGGTCTGAGCATATGCCATGCATCTTCCCAGTCTCTGCATTTGCTCAGTGACTATGTACTGTCCTAGAGAGGAGCTGCTGCCTTTGAAGTGCAAAAGGCAGACAAGCACTTCCTATGAAAATGAATTCTACCCCATACTGTGGATTAGAACAGGATGGGCAGCCAAAACAGTAGGATGGGACTCTTTAGCCAGAATAGTAAGCACCGCAGCACATATGTACCCTTCAATGTCCTTGGGCTAGAAGTCTTTTTCTACGTTACAGCCCAGCCCTTTACTACTTTGGGCTGGATGAGAATTATCTATACCTTTTCCTCAGGTATTTTTAAGCAGTTTAAGGAAAACATAATGGAGAATCATTGTAACTTGTTCACTAAATCTCTCCTTTAAAACAACCAAGAGACAGCATTGCTTGCTGTTTACCAGGTTTAAATCTTTAGTGAAACAGACGCCCTTCTGCACCATATGAGCAAATCAGAGAGTTGTTAAGTAATAAAAACCAGTACCAGAGAGCAAAAGAATCAAGTGTTTGCGTTTGGGCAAATTGCTTTGGAATCAGTAGGACTAGTGCTGCATCCAAGTGTTTTCAGCTGTGCTTGAGGGACATCCTTTTTCATTTGTAGCTGATTATGGTCTAATAGGATTTCAAAGATTTCTGGGTGGGAATACTTCACATCTCATTTCATTTGATTTTTTTCCTGATGTTTCACTTATCATACTGATACCTACCCTTGGAATGAATCTCATTATCTTCCTTTTTAGTTGCCTGAACTGGATTTTTCCTGTTGGTCCCATGCTACCATTTAATTGGCATTTCTGAAATCTTTTGGGGATTTCAGAAAGAGCCAAGCAGCAGTTTGCATGATAGCAAAGCATGGATCACTGAAATAAAGAAATGATGTTACAAATCCTTTTAGTTTGGGTCCTCCCTCTTCTTTCTCCCTGACTTGTACGTATTCTCTGTGGCTTGTGCGATTACGTTTTCATAATGAAAATTAAGGACTTGAAAGGAATCCACGAGAGGAGTAACCAGCACAGCCCAAGATGGACCAGTCTCATCACTGACCTTTGCTGTCCAGTGATGGTGGCTGCCATAGTTATTTTCCTTTAGCAGCTCATAGGATGGGAACACACACATAGCTGTAAATGTGGGTTTGGCAGGAGAATGAAGGCACCAGTATTCAGAGCAGCCAAAGGCTCAGAAATAATGTTCTGCTGTGACTCTTCCAAACTGACATCTTGATGTTGGGATTATAAATGAAATCATTGTTCTGACAAAGGCCAAGACTAATAGAAAGCCTTTATTACTGGCCCATTGGCTAATTCTGCTTGTCTAACCCCTTTGCATGGACATAGTGTTAGCAAACATGCTCACAGAGGATGCTTTGTGTGAGATCTGGCCCGGTGAAGGATTACTAGGGGGCACAAGGATATCTCAATGACAAGTGTTCTTTGACTAAAATTTGCAATCCCGCTCCCCCCTCTCCCCCAGGCCTCAAAAGAGAGTGACTGGGTTTTTAATCTACAGTTTGTATGAGTGATATTTGCTTTGTGTCCTATCACTCCTGTTATTCAACTGTTCTCTCGTTGCAAGCAGGTGAAGTACTGCCTAAAAGAAATTGTTTCTTCTGCTGAGGTTCAGTGCAGTTGACAGCTGTCATATAGAAGCACTACACTTTAATATAGGTTCCAATCTTAAAGAGCTCTAATCTGTTCTCTTTCCTCACACAGGGAATGTCTAGGAGCCAGGGACCCATACTGTGGCTGGGATAACAAACAGAAACGATGCACCACCATTGAGGACAGCTCCAACATGAGCCTATGGACTCAGAATATTACTGAGTGCCCGGTAAGTGGAAATTAAAACAGAAGAGGTAGAAGAGTGTGTGTGTGTGTGTGTGTGAGAGAGAGAGCGCATTATAGTCAGCGTATTGCTCAGTACTTACATTTCTATGCTCTAGGATCTCTGAATCCTGCTGTGGGCTTTCTAAACCCCCAGTTAAGTCAGAGCAGCCTCAAAGCTGCTTTAATTTATGCACTACTTCTCTCGGCTCTCTGTGGGAAATGAGAATAGCTGAAGTGCCGTGCTCTCTGGCCCTGCCCAGCATGTCCCAACTCATCTCTGACACACACCTTATGTGAGGGACTGGGAGGCAAGAGCTGGCATAGAGCTCTTGTGACAACTCTGTGCTGGCCAGAGAAACTCCTTGTGCTGGGCTATATTCTATTGGAGAAGCAGAAAGAGGCTGAACATAAACAGAGAATCAGGCCGCGCGCATGTGTGTGTGTGTGTGTGTGTGTGTGTATAAGGGGGGGGGAGAATACTAGAGTGGGGGGAGCATAAAGAAGGAGATTGTGATGGGGGTGTATGTTAAAGTGGAGAGAATTTTATATGTATGTGTAGGCGCAAGTAGAAGGAAAGGGTGATGGTGTGTGTGTGTGTGTGTGTGTGTGTGTGTGTGTGTGTGTGTGTGTGTGTGTGTGTGATGAAATTGTAACCCTCCACTCATCTGAGTAGGATTCAAACACGGTTTAAGGCACTCAAGGGAACACTTTTCTGTTCTTATCGTGGTCTCTGAAATGTCATTGCAACAAAGCAGCAAACTGGCTGACTTTCTGCCTACCATATCCAGTTCATGGCTGCAGTCTTTGAAAGCTGCATGGCCAAGTTAATTCCTGCTGCTTGAACCATATCTGTAAGATTGCAGGAAAGAGAACTACTCTGATTACCTTGCAATGTGGAAAATAAAAGATTTCTCTTCAACCTCCATTGTTATCTAATGCCATTTAGTGTGCTAATGCGGCTAAATACAGCAGGCTGAGAAGGGGCTGGGTGGGTTATATCTTCAATATGCTATTTATGTCTGGAGGTGCTGGGATATTTATTTCTCTTATCTATCTATCTTCTCAGAAGATTTCCCAGAAAATACTAGTCATTACTTCAATCCATCCTCCGCTTGGCAGGCTTAAGTCTTTCACCACTGGATTCAGAGGCTTGTGTGTTTATAACCCTCTAGTGTGGTGCTTCCTGATTGCACAAGCTGTTATCTCATCCGGTTTGATGCCTGTGTCTGTTGATAGGTGTGTGAGGTGTTAATCCTCTAGTTCCAACACATCCGCCATGGCAGAACAGTGGGGAACGTGCAATTCCAGATCATTGTTTCAAGGTTATAAAAGCTGCACAGAATATTCAGGAGCATTCTGAATATTGTGTGCTCCTAGGGACATTCATTTCACCTTTGCGTTAGCATTTAATATGCATATAGTTTTAGTTTGGGGTTTTTTATTATTAATATATTAATTTTCATCAATATAGTACTTTTCATTCCAAGTACTTTAAAAACCACATACATTACAGAAATAACTTCCTCTCGCTCTTCCCCCTCCCCCCCCCCCCACTGAAATATATCAATCTCTGATGTGGAATGGAACAGCTGATTTAAGGCCCTGATTCAGCAATGTATTAGGGTTACCATACGTCCGATTTTCCCGGACATGTCCGGCTTTTTGGTCCTCAAATCCCCGTCCGGGGGGAATTGCCAAAAAGCCGAACATGTCCGGGAAAATGCCAGCATCCCTGCCCCAGTCCCCTGCTTACCTGCGTGCTCCAGCAGGCTGCGAGCTGCAGGCGTATTCCCCTCTGCGGCGGTGGCTGCTGCTGCTCCCCCCCAGATGCCTCAGCTCTGTGCAGCTGAAGAGCGGAGCTGCCCGAGTGCTACCGGCTTCACGGTTTGCCGGGCAGCCCCCAGACCTCCAAACCCTGCGCTCCCGGGCTCCAGCTGCGCTGGCGAAGCGCCCGGCCGGGGGTGCAGAGGGTCTGGAGGTCTGGGGGCTGCCCGGCAAACCGTGAAGCCGGTAGCGCTCGGGCAGCTGTTTCGCGTGGCTGGGAGGGAGGAGGGGGAATGCGGGGCGCTCAGGGGAGGGGGCGGAGTTGGGGCGGGGACTTTGGGGAAGGGGCGGAGTTGGGGGTGGGTCCGGGGCGGGGACTTTGGGGAAGGGGCAGAGTTGGGAAGGGGCGGGGCCGGGGCCCCGTGGAGTGTCCTCTTTTTTAAAACCTTAAATATGGTAACCCTAAATGTATGGAAGCATACACCCAACTTTAAGTGCATGGTAAACACCTTGCTCAGAAGGGACCGAACATTACAGTAAGCAGAAAAATGTTTTACCCATTTAAAATGCAGTGGCATGTAGGTAAATAGAATGCAGTGACCCAACTCAGAATTTGGCTGGGACACTGAAGTTAACAGGCCTGCCCTTGTGAAGAATGCCTGTCCGTTATCTCTTTTGCTTTACTTCCTGCGTCTTGGAGAATCCAGATTTTTATCTTATTGGGTTTCAGGTACTTGATCCATAGTATTCTATTAAGTACTATCCAAGGAACTATATAAATAAACATTTTTATTAATCATAAATTATGCACACTGCGTTAAAAGAATGTCATTCAAGTTGCAAATCAAACACTCAAAAGATAGAAAATACCATAATTAAAGTTGCCGGTGCAGCATTAATTCAGCCTCTTTGCGTGTATGCATTATGGTAGTCTTTAATTACATGATCACGCACTAGTTCTTCCACAGGACCGCTGCCTGATTCACTGTATTGTATGGTCAGTGCTCGTTTAATGAGCAACTGTTCAATATTTTGTTTTCTCCTCATTGTTCAATGCATAGCACATGCTTTTTTCACTGCACCCTATTCAACTTCTGCTCTAGAGAGAGAATGATTAACTTCCTCAGGAGCTTTTCTGTGGCACTTATCCCTGGAGGATCTGAGTGCTACACTAATGCCTTTACTTTCACAAAATATCTGTGAAGAAAGGGATGATATTATCCCCATTTTACAGATGGGGCA
The DNA here is from genome assembly GCF_011386835.1 of Chrysemys picta bellii. Lineage (NCBI taxonomy): Eukaryota > Metazoa > Chordata > Testudines > Emydidae > Chrysemys > Chrysemys picta. The sequence continues at coordinate 10,611,452 of NC_088801.1, read as the reverse complement.
TAGAGGCAGAGAAAGTCCTGCTCTGTCCTCCCAGCATGGATACAATCTTCATGGAATTCCGCTTCTAAAATCTAAGAAGTCTCTATTGAGCTTGTGCAAACTGTGATTTTTTTCAAAGGCTTATAACTTGGCCAAATTTGGGACAGCAAAAGGCACATCCCTGATTCACCTCTCTGCCAAATTTCAAACCCCTGTTCCAAATCATGGGGACACTAGAGCTGTTGAAAGAAAAAGACATCAGACATTTTTAACATAGGGAAAACAATGTGTTTCTCCCTAACCTTGCTCTAAGAAATGGCTGAAATTAAAAAATCAGCCTGAAGCGGAAACCTGTCATGGAAAACCAGCCAAAACCAAATGGCTGAGTCTGGCAAAGCTATATGGAACTGAAAACGGGGTCTTATAATGAAAAATGTTGGGCAGCATTAATATTAGGTGGTGCAGCGGGTGAAGCTTCCCCTGAAGGAGGCTAGCTCCCTGTCCCACCCGTGGTCCCCCACTCTGCCCCCCGCCGCCACTCCCTGCGTTCCTCCTTTCCTCTGCCCCCCATGAAGCTCCCTGCATCCCTCCTTTCCACCCCCCTTCCCCATGCTGCTGCTCTCCACTTCCCTCCTCTCCTCCACACGCTCCCTCCCCTGCGAGGTCCCTCCCTGCTCACACTCTCAGCATCCTTTCTCTCCTCCACCCTCCTCCCCCACCGCCCGTGAGCAGCGGGTGGGAGGGGGTAAAGGAGAGGAGGGATGCAGGGCGGTGGGGGCCTTGCGGGGTAGGGGAGGTGGAGGAGAGGATGGACGTGGCGCGCAATGGGGGCCCTCCTGGGGAGGGTGGAATGGAGGAGAAGAGGGACTCCACAGAAAGCAGGGGGCGGGGCTTGGGGAAGGGGCGGAGCAGAGTCAGGAAGAGACTGGGTACAAGTGAGGCCACTATGGCCCAGGTGTCTCGCGGCGGCAGCTGCATCAGGGGAGTCTAGGCCTATTATACTTGCCAACTATGGTGGTGCTACCATCCCCACCTGTAATATTTGAGTATACATTAAAATTATCTGCTCTGCATAAAAACAGGTCAGTCTGGATTTTTAGCTTGGATTCTGAGCACTGATGCTTTTGGGCCTGTTTCTGCATTCCTTGAACTCAGTGAGACATTTAAGTTGTGCGAGCAGTGGAGGATTGGACCCTTCTGCATATGTGGGTATATTTATGATTAACAAGGAGTCTCTTATTTGATCGTGTAATAATTTCAAAGGTGTATTTGATTACAGAGGTTTTAAAATGTATCTCGTTTATATGATGGCTACAAAGGAGCCACCACGGAGACCTGTTCTGGAAAAGATCAATGCATGGTTTTTTATCCAAATTCCCGAGCTTGCTCTTTTCAAAATGTCACTACAAACTTAAGGATGGAATAATAATCCATATGTAATTTCTTAAAAAAAAACTTCCCACACTTGCAACGTGACATGTTTATAAATCTCAACATTTCAGCCATTTTGTTTATTTATTTAAATGTTGGGTTGTTTCCCAGTACCAATTATGAGCCAATAATTATTTATCAGCTTTTTATTTTTATAAACGGAAGCAACGGGCCATATCATACCATTGATTTCTAAGCAGAACTCCTCATGGAAATCAGCAAAGGCTTCTGGCTTAAAAATGAACAGCATGATCCACTATTTGGATTTTTACTTTTGAAAAGCAAGAAAAGAAAAAATGATAATCCAGAATCAAATGTTCGAAAGTAGCTCTCTTAATTTTCTAATTTTGTAACACCCACGCTGTATTAATTTTACGTCTGTATTTAAAATCACAAAATCAACCAAAAATAAATAATGTCCTCCTTTGGGACATCTTGCCTGGTAACCTTCAACCCAGAATGAATTTTTGCTGCTGAATGACAATGTGTTGAAAACAAAGGTTTGCAACAGATGCTTGAAACCCCTTAGCCACAATATGACGAGCACAGTAACAGATCTAAATTACTTCCATGTCATTGCTGCGGGTTGCTGAGGCTGTTAGATGGACTGAGGGGGATGATGACAGCTCTCAAAAGTGCCTAGTTAAAGCTTAACATAAGGCCAGACGGGGGAGGAGGAGTGAGAGAGTTCTACTCCCGATTCTACAATTGACTCAGTGTGTGGCCTCAGACATGTCACTTAACCTTTTTGTGCCTCAGTTTCCTCATCTGTAGCGCTGAGGAAAAGATGTGAACGTCACCGGGTAGTGACGGCTAGTTCAGAATGATCGTAGAGCTCTTTGAAGCTGTAGAGGGATAAACATTAAGCATGACAATGTTGGTTTTGTTTGCGGCTGTATCTGGCTCAGTACTTGGGCCCGAGATGTTAGCCAGGGCCCCAGTCTATTCCGTTCTTATCATTCTTGGAATGAGACACAAAGACCAATTTCCATCTTGTCTTTATTGGCAGTTTCACTATAGCTGCAGGGTTTTGTGCAGGACCGTATTCCTTGCATACCTCATGAGAAAGGGCAGGAACCAGGGGCAGCTGGAGGTGCAGTTGCTGGGTGGCAGAGGAGGCATGAGGCACTTCCTTCCATGTGCCCCTGCACTCCTGCCTGAGTGGCACTGCTGTTGCCTCCGTCCCTCTCTGCTGCTCCGGAAGCAGGGAGCAGCCAGAGGAGAGAGGTGCAGAGGTTGTCAGTTTCCGAGAGCCGACCCTGTGGCTGGGTGTTGTGGGAATGGGGCCAGGGGTTGGGATTGGGTCTGGAAGTACAAATGTCACAGGAGATGCCTGACACATGGCGAGTCTGTTTCCTTTCACTTTGACCATATTGCAGAAGCACAGTTCTGGAACAGCTCCAGGTGACATGTCCCACCACAGAGCCCTTCAGGTTTGGCTGTCTCTGTGGAAGCTGTAAGGGAGTTGTAGGCTCAAGACAACACACAAATTGCACATCCTCAGGAAGTGGCGTTGGGAACCCAATGGATCTCACTGGCACCTCTAGGGCCTCTACACTTCCTCCCATAGCTGGCTAGGGTGCCACACTGCCTCCCCTATAGGCAACCGGGCTCCGCAAACTCATTTCTCTTCCGCAAGGCCCTTGGCTTCACTTTGCACTAGAATTCTGTGACCTTACGCCTGTGCATCACATAGGAGCGTCTGTGAGATGGGCAACTTCCTGTAGCAAAAGAAAGAGAGCGAGAGGGGTGGGAGGGGATAGGAATGGTTGTAGAATTAATTTCAATAGGAAGATTGTTTAAGTAATTGTGCCTGGATTTTTTGTTTTTGTTTTGTTTTGTTTTGTTTTAAGTATAAATCATGACCAACATGCAAGGTTATTTTTCTTTTGTAGGATAATTTAGCGATCCTGAAAGCATGAGACTAACAGCAAGCCAGGCATCGCATGAGCAGATACGGACACCCCACCTCTCACACATCTCAATCCCAGCCTGAAACTTCCCCTTATTCCAGTTTTTTGCACTTGCATGATTACCCTGATCTTTTATTATTATTATTTATTATTTATTTGTGTTGTAATGCCTGGAATCCCCGAGTCACAGAGCAGGAGGCCAGAGTGCTAGGTGCTGTACAAACACAGAATGAAAAGACAGCAGTTACCCCAAAGCTGAATATATTTGAGTTTTCTGGAGATGAGTGACACAGCCTACTAGATAAGGCATTGGACTGGCCACAGGAGACCTGTGCTCTATTCCTTGCTTTCCCATTAACCTGCTGTATGACCTCGAGCAAGTCATTTCACTTACCTCTGTGTGTCTGTTTCATCTCCCCTCCTCTGCCTATGTTATCTAAATAGATTGGAAGCTGCTTGGGACAGGGGCTGTCTCCTGCAGTGGGGCTCTGAGCTCAGCTGGATGCTACAGTAATATAAATAGTAAATAATAAATTTGACGGCAATAGTCTCAAACATTGCAGCAGTACTTTAGTAAACGGTGGAGTTTTGGACTGTGAACACGGGAAGACAGTGGTTAGGCTGCTAGTGGGCAGTACCTACTGCCTATCATGCTGCGCAATATTGTCTCATTGCTCACTTGTACTCCCCGTCTGTCCATATCCACCTGTTGTCTCTTGTCTTCTCCTCAGATGGTAAGCTCCTTGGGGCAGGGACTGTGTCTTTGTTCTGTGCTTGCACAAGACCTAGCACAGTGGGCTCCTGGTCCATGACTCAGCTTCCCAGGTGCTAGGGTAAGACAAATAAATAACGATAACAACAAAATGTGGTGGTGTTTTAAAGGCTGAGGCGGTGTGAGATGATATCTGAAGGTGTGGCAGTTTTGTGAGAGAGGCAGACAATGCTCTTCTGGGATGCGGTAGTAGCCTGAGGGAGCTTTGCTGCTTGTATACGCATGTTAGGTATGCAGGGTGGAATTCTGAGGGTAAATATTGGCTCAGCATAGTCTGAAAATAACCCCAGCTTTTGAATCCCGCTCACAGGCACAGACAGCTCCTGTCTAAGCTGCATCTTAATCCTCTCAGCAGCTTTGTTTGCCATGTCTATTGTGGTGCTGTCTCCAGTAATGTAAACTCTCTGTAGTCACTTCTTTTTTTTCTTTTCTTTTTTTTTAAATTAGGTGAAAAACCTGACGACAAATGGGAGACTGGGGCCCTGGTCCCCGTGGCAACCATGTGAGCATTCGGATGGGGACAGCACAGGCTCTTGTATGTGCAGGTCACGGTCCTGTGACAGCCCTCGCCCTCGCTGCGGGGGTCGCGGCTGCGAAGGGGCCAGGATCGAGATTGCAAATTGCTCAAGGTACTGCTGCATGGCTGGGAAGGGAACAGGGTGGTTCCTAAATGTCTGGTCTCCTCACCTATGTTTCCACTGGTATCGTCTTGTCTCTGGGCCACATTTGGCCCACGGGGTAAGTGGGAGCAACTCCAGTTAAAGTCAATAGGAGCTGCAGGGACTCGGCTCCTCTGAAAAACAGGCTGAATGTGTGTCAAGTGAGGCCCCCAAAAACTGAGAGGCCTCCAAGTGAGCGGATGTATTGGAAAATGTTGGACTTAGCCTCTCTGGGGCTCACTTTCCCCCTGCTGTACAGTGGGAATAGTGAGACGACAGTGCAGTGGCAGGAGGCTTATTTAGGTAACGACTGAACAGTGCTGTGAAGATTAAAATGTGCTAAGCACACTAGTGTTGTGTTTCTGGCCTTGGAAGTGTGGCCAAATGGAAGGGGCTGAGAGACAGTATATTGCATGGGAGAGTTCAGGTGCCTCCTTTGTGTGCCGGGGTCCCTGAGTTAGTGAACCATCAGCATCACGCCACGTAGGGGATTGGTGCCGGCTGGCGGCATGAGACAAGGGCAGACCTAGGAAAGCGTCCCTATTCAGGACAGGACTTGCTTATGTCTCATTGCAATCAGTGGGACTTAATCGTGGATTTAAAGTGAAGCTTGTGCTTAAGTGCTGCCCTAATTAGGGTGACCAGATGTCCCGATTTTATAGGGACAGTCCCGATTTTTGGGTCTTTTTCTTATATAGGCTTCTATTACTCCCCACCCCCTGTCCCGATTTTTCACACTTGCTGTCTGGTCACCCTAGCCCTAATAGAGCTCGGTTTAGGCCTGTGTTTGAGTGCTTTCCTGAATCGGGATCCTATATAGCTTTAATCTACCTCAGCCCCTCTTTAAACACTCCTCAGACTGAGTAGGCCTCACCTCCTTGTGCTGCCTACCCAGCAGAGCCAGCCATTCCTGCCACTGCTCTGCTGCCTGGTATTGAGGTGACCCTTTCTGTCCGTGACTGATGTCAGGCCCACTAGAGGGACAAGCATTTCAGGATCGCTCACGTTATAGGCTCTGGTCCAGCGGGAACAGTGGTGGGAACAGCCTGTAAGAAGTGGCTGAAATACATATTCCATCATAAAACATAGGAAGGCAGCAGGGTTTGAAAAATAGGGACATCTGGTCATCCTACATCCACGTAAGCCCTAGAATTTCCTTTAATTGACTTCATATGCCATTGGGATGTTTCCTCAGAGAGAAAGCAGGATGTTTAAAGATGAGTTTTATTAGAAAGCAGGAGTTGGAAATCTGAAAATGGAAACTTTTTGTTGCCATTGAGACTCCTCTCCACTTGGAATACAAATCACCTGATGGCAGGAAGTGTTATTTTTATGAGGAATATTTTTTGTATATATTTTCTTTTCCTGCTACAACAGCAACAAAAATCCTCCTTGTAGTGTTTTTCCCTTTTAAGATTTTGCGTAAAACCTCTCCTACTGGATTGAGGACTGGCAGGTGAGAGGTGGGTTAAAACATGGAAGAGTAAGATTTTCATGTAAAAGGATCTTTCATTCCTTCACCTATATGGGGAGGAGGGGATATCCAGCACTGTTCTGAAGTCAGGCTGCTCAGAGAAGGTAAGAGCTGATAACGAACACAAAAAAGTTCAGGGCAACTTGGGTTTTAACTTTCATCCTGTACCATGATTGGTGCCAGGCTAAAACGCACGTGTTGCCAGCAGTGTTATTAGTTCAGTAAAGGTTTTGAAAAGTAACATCTGTTTTCCAGCTCAGCTTTCGAGCATGGCTGTAACAGGAGAGCACCTGAGTCGTTTCTTTAGTAGACATCAGAAAGTGGCATTTTTTACAAAATGAGATTACTGGACTAGAAACAGGAACACATTGATATGAGGTCTTCAGGGAGAGAGATAGTTGCCTATCTGGTGGCTCAGTCTGAGATGAGAATCTGTGGCACATGAAAGACCGTAATCTAATTCTTCTGTCCCCTGGTCTTATTGAGATTTATGATCTAGTAGTGTTACCAACCCCTATCATACATCAGGCCCCCAAAATTGTGATTGGGGTTAAAAATCATGAGATTTTTTTTAAATTAATAAATGTTGGGGTTTTTTATTTGCCAAATATCACAGGATTCGTGATAAAATCCTGAGTTAGCAACGCAAGTTATAGCAAATCTGTAGTGTCAGCGTGCCCTCGATGGAGAGGGGTAGTTTTCCCAACTCCTGGGCATTGTCAGAGTTGGTTTTGTGGACCCACCACACCTGAATCCCATTTAGTGGGAGGACCAGTTCATGCAATGGGGGTTGGGTTTTAACATGCAAATGTTGGGGTCTGCTGTTGTGTGAGCATGTTGACTAGAGGAGGAAGGTAAAGAGATATTGGAGGGGATTGGTCAATGAGACTTGCAGAGGAATGGGATTGAAGGGAAAGGGAAATCATCAACAGTAACATCACAGAAAACTCAGAGAATCCGCAGGTGGGACTTTCAAATTGTCCAGCATTGGCTTAACTCTGCTTTGTTTGAAGTCAATGGGAGCTTTGCCATCAACTTCAGTGGGAACGGAGTTAGGCCAAGGTTGAATGCTTCTGAAAATCTCAGTCCTAACTTGGGGCCTATCGCTTGGGTCTGGCTGAAGTGAAGTGAGCCTTTTTAGAACTAATGTATCCCAGTGATTTAGTGGAGCTGCCCCTTAGGAACTTTACAGCCTAAGCCTTTGAGTATAGCATGAAACTGGAAGAATTGTAATTAACCCAAATAGCCTGTTTTCTCATCTGCCCCCTCCCTTTTCTCTGTCAGAAATGGAGCTTGGACACCCTGGTCCGCCTGGGCCCAGTGCAGCACCTCCTGTGGGATTGGCTTTCAGGTCCGTCAGAGATCGTGCAGCAACCCTGCTCCGCGGTATGGGGGCAGGGTCTGTGTGGGACAGAGCAGAGAAGAGCGGTAAGAGGCATTCACAGCCCAAACACTAAAGGGTGTTTCATCCAGGGCAGTGCATTCACTTTCAAGGTTATAAATATGTAGCAGCGGGAAGGATGGGTCTGAAGTTAACGTAGATGAAACGCTAAGAGCTAGTGTTAATGCAGTGTTAGGGCTGATCAGTCAAGCACATAGAAGTGAGGGAATTCCAGAATTAAGATGCATTAGCTCACCCACATTGACCATCCTCTATATTGTAACAAAGCTGAGAAAATCTAAGGCCTTGTCTAGACTAGTGGGGTGGGTCGACATAAGTTACGCTACTCCAGCTACATAAATAACGTAGCTTAGGTTGACTTAACGCGGTGTCTTCACTGCGTTGTGTCGACGGGAGATGCTCTCCCGCCGGCTTACTTTACTCTTCTCGGGGAGCTGGAGTACCAGAGTTGGCCGGAGAGCGCTCTGCCATCGATTTCACTAGACCCGCTAAATCGACACTCAGCAGCGTTGATCTCCCTGGTAGTGAAGACAAGCCCTAAGACTTCAGTTACCACCGTGCTGCATGCCATGATTTCTCAGAACTTCGCCGTAGTAGCAGGGATAGAACTGACATCTTCTTGCCCCAAACACAGATGATCCTATCTCTTGTGCTAAAAGAGAATCTCTATTAGCAGTATAACGCCTAGGATACTCAGTTGAGCAGTTCTGATTCCACCCACTAGAGGGCAGTGGTGTACATACACTCTAGTCAGCGTACACATCAGTTGCACCTTAATTACAACTCCAATTCACTCCGTTAGGTCAGTGTTAATGGTAATTATGTGCGAAAAAGAAAGGACCCAGTTTGACTTTCAGATCTTAGGTTGAGTTTGCAGGGTTGGGCATGAGAAAAAACTGTTTTTACTTGAAAACTGAGGAAATCTGATCTGGAATCAGTGAAAGACAATAAATTTGGAATGCACAATACGTTTTCCACAGAATCACTTCTCAGAGTCCAGCCACTCTTTAAGCAAATGCTTTAAAGTATCCCCATGTGGTTTCTAGCTTTGACATTTCATTAAAGGCCATTTCTACTTGGCTGCAGATTTTTGCTGGTCTCTTGAGTAGTGACTTAAGACAGGTTTCTCTGTGTTTTTCACTGTGCAAAGGGTAATTCATTTCACTTTCTTGACTCTGGACATCTTCATGTTTGGCTTGATTTGTGGCCATTCAAAAGGAACTTTAAAGACTGCATGTCAGTTGTGCTCTAAGTTTAAAGACTGAAGTGATTAAAATTCAGATGGAGTTTGATTCAGAAGTTGAACAAAAATGATGTTCCCTTTTTAAAAGGAAACATGAAACAACATTAATCTGCTTTTAGGTACAGCCCAACTTCAAACACTAGTTACCTGTGTTCCAAACATCAATAAAGGTGGGATTTTCAAAAGAGCAGTTTGTCATAGGGTTGCCAAGTGTCTGGTTTTCGACCAGAACCCTGGGTTGTAAAGGGGCCCTGGCGACTCTGGTCAGCACTGCTGACCGGGCCACTAAAAGTCTGGTTGGCAGCGTAGCGGAACTAAGACAGGCTCCCTGCTTGCCCTGGTTCCGCACAGCTCTCCGAAGCGGACGGCATGTCCAGCTCCTAGGTGCAGGGGCGGCCATGAGGGGTCCATGCGCTGCCCCCACTCTGAGCACCAGCTCCACAGCTCCCCATTGGTCGGGAACTGTGGCCAATGGGAGTTGCAGGGGCAACGCCTGTAGGTGCGGGCAGCGTGCAGAGCGCCCTGGCCCCTCTGCCTAGGAGTTGGACATGCCAGCTGCTTCCAGGAACTGCGTGGAACCAGGGCAGGTAGGGAGCCTGCCTTAATCCTGTTGTGCCGCCGATGGGGAGCCGCCTGAGGCAAGCGCTGCCCAGCTGCAGCCTGCACCCTGAACCCCCTTCCCTGAACCCCCCTCCTGCAGCCCAACCCCCTGCCCAAGGTCAGAACCCCCTCCTGTACCCTAACTCCCTCCCAGAGCCTGCACCCTCACCCGCTCCCGCACCCCAACCCCCTGCTCCAGTTCTGAGCCCCCTTCTGCACTCCATACCCCTCATCCCTGGCCCCACCCCAGAGTCCACACCCCCAGCCAGCACCTTCATCCCCACCCACACCCCAACCCCCTGCTCCAGCCCTGAGCCTGCTCCCACACCCTGAACCCCTCATTTCTGGCCCCAGCCAGAGCCCTCGCCCCCTCCTACACCCCAAACCCCTGCCCCAGCCCGGTGAAAGTGAGTGAGAGTGGGGGAGAGCGAGAAACAGAGGGAGGGGGGATGGAGTGAGTGGGAGTGTGGCCTCAGAGAAGAGGCGGGGCAGGAGCGGGGCAAGGGTATTTAGTTTTGTGCGATTCGAAAGTTTATCAAGGGCTCAGCACCTGTAACTGGGGACAGATTGAAGCGCTCCCCTCCCATTTAGGCACCTAAAATAAGGACCAGATTTCCAGAATGCTCAGCACCCAGCGTCTGCCATTATGACACATGTGGGCTGGGGGTATGGCTTTTTTGAAAATCTATCAGATTGATTTTGCTATCCAAAGGAGAGCTGAACTCTTTTGAAAATGTGCCCCTGACTGTGGGTGCCGAGCTTGTTAGCAAATCTCCCCCTAAATGGTTAACCACCTTGGGTGAAGTGCCAAGTGTGAAATTCACTCCTGTGTGGCATGCCAGCAAAGCCCACACTTCCCTTGAGTTTGACTTCGGTGGCACATGAATTTCACCCAAAACGTATGTAATGGCTGTGATCCTGCTTTGGGGGTGGCATTTAAAGCCCATATCCCTCTGTCCTTCGGATGCCTCTAGTAAGTGACAGGGATTCTCTGATGTGCTTTGCCCACACTCTTTCAGATTCTGCAACGAGAACAGTCCATGCCCATTACCAATATTTTGGTCTTCGTGGGGCCCCTGGAATAAATGTAGTGCGAATTGTGGTGGAGGGATACATTCCAGGCAGAGGTCCTGCGAGAATGGCAACACCTGCCCGGGCTGCGCTGTGGTATGTATTATTTACTGGCATTGTATTCAGCCTACAAGGGAGCTCGTGTTTATTTTTTCATTTTTTGTGCTAGTAAAAAATGCCAGGAGCAACTTCTGCTAGGCGAGATGGGGAGAATGGTAGGTCAGTGGATTCATTCTATATTGGGAGGTAGCCAAAGCTCATGGAACTTGATTCCGGGGTGGAGGGAGGGAGGGGTATCTTTACACTGACATCAGTTGGCTTTCGATCAGGCCTTTTGCCCTCGCTTGTCTGGGAAACTGAGAGCGTTCCAGCAGTTTTTTTTCCTTTACATCTCACTCCCGTGGAGGAGCCTCCTGCAGTTAGCGGGAGCCCTGCACATACCACAGAAATGGGCCTCACGCGCATTTGACAATAGAAGGTGTATTTAATCAGCCTGCCGGTGATGCACTGGTTAACATTTCCATTGTATTTCTCCGCAGTTTGTCAGCTGATGGGTGCACACTATTTTGAATTAGTTTGTTTTAGAAAGGTTTTTCTTTATGAAGGATTTTCCTATGTGTAAGCAGATTTGATCAGGGACCTCTGATGTTGTTCACAAGCCATTTGGCATCTACTCTAGAGTCATATAAAGTCCTGAAGCAGGAATATTCTTATCCCCTTGCCAGAAGGAATTCCCTTATTCGTTTTAAAAAACAGGAACTCAGTGTTATTCATTGGAATTCATCCTGTAACATGGTGGTGATGGGGTTGTCAGAATCCAGGACCACCATGTTATCCACCCATACAGAACCTCTACAAATGTCAGTAGGAACTCAGACCTAGACTGAGGACCTATATGGCCCATCGCCCTCACCGTGTATGTCAGAAACCCAAATCAAAAGAGAGGTTTTCTAAAAGCCTCTTCAGAAGTAAACAGTGCCACGACTGGAATATAAAGTGCTGGAGATTGGGCTAATGCTTTTACTTCAATGATGGGCCATGCGCTTCTGTAGATTTAACTTTCAGGATTGTCCCACTGCTGTTCACAGCCAGAGATTTACTATTGGTATAATTTATTTCATTTATTACTTGCATTGTGGCCCTGCCCAAAATGTGTTAGGCACTGTCCAAATGTGTGCAAAGACCTGTTCCCTGCTCCGAAGAGCTTGCAATCGGCAAAGAAACAAAAACAAAGAAAGGAGACATAGGCCACAAGTCAGTGAGTGAAATTCATCCCATGCCGAAGACCTGTATGAGGCCTCTGCACCAGTTAACTCCCAGTTAATCCCTCTGGATCATGCTGTCCTTCTGCATGGGGGTGAATTGTATCTGGAGCACTCAGGGTGATGCAGGTGCATGCCTTCTTAGAGCCATGTGTTTTCGTGCTGGTTTCTTGAGTGTAAAGGAATTCCTGCCTCTTAGCTGTGCTGCAGACGTGTTATAGTCATTAAGCTCATCCCTAAGCAAGTTGGGAGTAACGAGAAGTGATTTTCCTGGTTGGTAGGAATACAAGACCTGCAATCCAGAGGGCTGCCCAGAGGTGCGCAGAAACACGCCCTGGACCCCCTGGATGCCCGTGAACCTCACCCAGAATGGAGCCCGCCAAGAACAGCGCTTCCGCTACACCTGCCGCGCCCAGCTGGCTGATCCTCACGAGCTGCAGTTTGGGAGGAAGAAGACGGAGAGTCGGTTCTGCCCCAATGACGGCTCGGCGGTTTGTGATACCGACTGTACGTCCCGCCGGCTCGCCCAGAGCCCGAGGCCAAGCTCTGCTTTGCATCCTTTGTGGTGGTGAAAGGGGGGCGCAGTCAGGAATAAACGCTGACCTGTGCTCTGACACCATCACATACTGCAGGGATGGCAAGAGTCTCTAGACCCAACTGTCACTGGCCCTAGCATGGGAGCACCAGGCAGGGAGGCTGCAAGGAGCATTTGTTCCCCTGCACTCAAGGGGACACAGTCTTAATCCCTGTGCTTATGGGAGTGTAGTGACTGCTTCCTCCTAGTGCCCGCAGGGGGCTGAGATGCTGCAGGTGGGGGTGTAGCCTCACCCGTTCTCTCTAGCGGGGAGGGACATCCCGAGGTGTGGCATGTACGCTCCCACTGCGTGTTCTGCAGGCCCAAGGGGAAAGCACAAATCCTCCTGGTGCTGCCTATGGGGCAGAGAACTTCTGTGCTGCCTGTGGCACAGGTCAGTGCTTTTCAGGCCCAGTCTGGCCCTCGTCAGTTTGTTGCCCCTGTGATATTGCGGGTTTGGTTTTTCACTTCATTGGGTTTGCACAGGGAAACCAGATTGCTCCCTTGCATTTCCCTTTCGGTTTCACTCTGGAGCAGTCGAGCCACGCTGTTGGCACTGGGTTTCCAGCACCGCTGGGGGATGCAGTTTCCACAGAATTCCTCCCCAGAGCCTGAATATGGAATGAGTTTGTTTCCAAGCCAAAGCCCTGCCCCAAAATTAACACTTTTGTGTCTTATTTGTGCTTCTTGAAGCTCTAGTTGACGATCTTCTAAAGACTGGTAAGACCTCTGCACGGATTATCAATGGGGGCTGGTCCTTTTGGGGGGCCTGGTCATCGTGTTCCAGGGACTGTGAATTGGGCTTTCGGATCCGGAAGAGAACATGCACAAACCCAGAGCCGAAAAATGGTGGCCTCCCCTGCGTGGGGTCAGCAATGGAATACCAAGATTGTAACCCACATCCCTGCCCAGGTAAAAATAATTTCTTTCCGCCACAAAATTATGTGCTCTTCTCATGAAGACTCAATAATTCTAAATGTCTGTTTTTAACTTGTATCACTTTTTTGAAGGTATTTAAATAAGCTTTGGGCAGCCTGTGATACATGCACACTTCAGTGCTATGCCTTATGCCCTCTGTCGTCCCTAGAGAGCGACGTACCAACATGCTCTAGAGAGCAGCACTGTAGCTTAATTTCCATTTTTCTAGCCACTAGAGGGTGACTAACACACACTTGTGCAGGCATAGTGCTCCATCCAACAGAGGGCAGTGTGGTGCCCTTACCCCGGTGAGAGGACAACAAATGTGGGTTACTACTGCATAGAGATGCTTGTTGTGGCAATTTTTGTGTGTGAACACTTCCCGCCTCTCCTGCTTATGTACTGTATTCACCATGGGCATTTCCTCCTGACATCACTTAGCATTTCCTGCACGGCCAGCAGGGAGTATTCGTGCCAGGTTACCTGGTTTTCGAGTTTGTCCTCGTGTTTTTGTTGCACTTCTGGTCCAGAATAGTACTCAAAGTGAAGGCCCTACTTGAATTGCGGGATGATTGTCAAAAAATTGTTACTGACTTGCGGACAAGCCATGGAGAATCGTATCAAAGTAGTAATGGATCTTATGGTTTGTGGTAATAAGGTCCATTATTCTTTCTGTGATTTTCCGCTGTCGGCACCCCAGGGCTGAGAGCAGCAACCCTGGGCTAAGAGCAGGGGCTTCCACTGTCGGCCACCGGTTCGGACGGGGCTCCCACTGTCAACATTGCAGGGGAAGCCTAATATTGTGGGATCCACAATTTCCGCAGTGTTGCGAATTAAGTAGGGCCTTACTCGTAGTCCATGGACTCTCCCCACTCCACTCCTCTTCACCCTGTAGAAACAATTTCAGCCATCACTTCACCACTGAACAGTAACAATACTTAGCCACTTCCTGTGAAACACTTTATGCCCTAGGGGTGAAATCACTATAACTGCTAAGTATCATTATGAGCAGTATCATTTATTATATTTCTTATATTTTAAAATATCAAAGGCGAAGCTAAATGGTGTTGCCATTTTGGTTGGATGTATTCCTGGAGGTTTCATCCTACAACAATAATCTTTAATTAAAGATCAATCTTTTATTCCTGGAGACTCCAGGACAGTCCTGGAGGCTTGGCAACCCTAAAGCTAAAGCTGCCATTTTTAGACAGGAGAGATGTGAACATAATGGTCTGAGCACAATGAGAGTGACAAAATTTGAGCCACGTGGCCCATAAAAATTAAAAATTTGAACTCTGCAAAGATGGCTTTTACTCCTATTTTGGAACATCCCAGTGACTTTTCACTAACGGTTGTGCCCTTTTGTGCACCCTGCACAGCTTTTCTTTTTTACTTTTTGCAGTGATTCATTGCACACTGTTTTGAGTGCATGGTTCTTATATCGGTTTATCTATGCCTCCCTCCTTCTTTCTCTGTGTGTATAAATATACCGGTATATGTTGCACTGAATCACATTTAAAGGAAAGGAACATGGATATGAGAAAAAGGGGAAGAATGTCTAGTAGCCAGAATATGGGTTTGTGAGCCCGGACTTATGGGTTCCATTCTCAGCTTTGCCATTGACTGGCTGCGTGACCTCGGGTCAAGTAACTTCTCTGTGCTTCAGTTCTCCAGTCTGTAAAAGGGGTTGATCTACACCTCTCACAAGGGTGTGCTGAGACTCACTGTTAGTAAAGCACTTTGAAATCTACGCAAACTCAAAGACTAATTATTGCATTAAAAATGTTTGGGTTGTAGCAGCTATTTGTTTCCAAGAAATCTAGGTAGTTCAGCCTCCTCGTAGGTGAAGTGGGCCTTGTCAGGAAATAGATAAATAATAGATTATGAACGTGGCTATATTCTATATGTGTAAGAACAAAGAAACATGAAAAAGAATTGTTTCCTTTAGAGCAGTCTAAGATACAGGGTTCCCTCTGGCTGAATAACAGATATGTTTGATTCAGCATCTATGGAGTATATATAACATATTTAACCTCGTTGTTGGTTTAAGTTGTCCTTTGTCGGGCATGGACATTGCACCAGGAAATCTCTATTCCTAGTGGCACAGAAAGTGCTCGTTAGGTTGGGCTGGGCTGCCTAAGAGGTCGAGACTCAATTGGTCCCCCGAGGTTCATCAGAGAAAGAGAAATAAAAGCCAGTGTGTCTCTCTCTTTTATTTCTTCTGATCCTCAGTAAAAGGTTCATGGTCCTGCTGGACCCCTTGGTCTCAGTGTTCAGCAACTTGCGGGGGAGGACACTACCAGCGTACCCGCACCTGTACCAACCCAGCGCCGTCCAGCGGAGAGGATATCTGCATTGGCCTGCACACCGAGGAGGCGCTCTGCAACACACACGCCTGCAAAGGTAGCAGATTATTTAGGAATAGACACCCTATTCTTAAAATGAAATGCATCACCTTCCTCTTAACTTGTTCACTAGAGCATGGCCTGGTATTCTAGAGCCAGCCAGCCAAAATCTTGTTGATAGCTGATCCATTTAAAATAATTGAAAAAGCAGATCAGTTTTGAGGAGAGACATTTGCAAGAGAAGTCTCCGAAGTCGCAGCCTGTGCAGGTGACAAGGGATTTTCCTTCCCTGTGTTGTGCTACACAGAATGGGTGAGGAGCTCACATCACAACTTGACGGGTAGATGGGAAAAGGGTGCAGAGGTGGTTTGAAGCCACTTTTATGCTCCCCTGACCCTGAGTTGGCTGCATGCTGGGCTGGTGGCTAGTAGGACATTAGAGCAGCCCTCAGGCTGCAGTAAGTTATGCTGACTGCCAGCAGCCCCCCACGAGGGCATTATGGCAGCTAGAACAAAACTCCAGCCAGCTTCTGTGCCACTACAGGAAGAGGGCTGATCCAGGAGCCTTTATGCCCACTCTGAGCCCCAGGAGGGTCCCCCTAGTCTGGGTTTTCCTTCTGGGGCTGGCTAAGTCAGCCGTCAGGCTGCTTTGCACTCACTGGAGTAGCGTGACGCTTAGGTTGCACAGTGGTAATGTTGATTATATTGAGGGAATTAAATCCAGCCCCCTGAAGGCTCCCTGTTGTGCGCCATACTAGAGATGGGCCTGCACTGGAATCAGGATTCAGACGCCCCCAAACACTGGGGAAGTTGGGATCGTATGGGTGTCGTCCTTCCCCCTGCCCTCCACCGTGGCAGCCTTGTGTGTGCGTTATTCCTGATTTCAGACTGGTTGGGTTTAAGGTGGGTGGTCGGACTGGTCAGAGTGGAGCCTGTGCAACGAAGACGGGATCCAGTATCGCAGCCGTTACTGCGAGATGCACAATCCAGAATCATCCCAGTGCGTCGGAAACAGCACGCAGTACCAAGACTGCCTGTACAACGAGATTCCCGGTAGGTGCAGCATAGCCCCCCAGGGCAAGGAAAGCAGGTTTCTCTTAGGAGGAATGACTGTCAGTCAACATAGGCTGCAATGTCTAGAGCTGCCTAAGGCGTTTGGATGCCACTAGAAATCATGGCAATGGCGTATCACACGCCTGCAGACCTCTTCGAAAAACCCCTCCGTAACATACAGCACCTTGTGCATGAAATGGATGTGGCAGCTCAGCTCTCCCATAAGGCAATGCTGTTTATAGTTACAGTAAATTAAGCTGCTTAATTTGAATTGGAGCCATTAAACCCTGCAGGGTGCAGTTCATGAGGCGTTAATTAAATGAACCCTAGCGTTTTGTGAATGTTGGCGACTGGAATTTTGTTCATTCAGACACCTCAGGGGAAACATCCCACAGGGGCAAGGCGTCTGGGCTTGTAGGGCTGATGTGGGGAGGGGAGAGGGCATTGATGGCTCTTCGGGTGTAGTTTTGCTGACAGGTTGAGGTTCATGAACACCTGGAACCTGAGACTTTGTGTCAGTTGAATTTGAGTCCCCTGTGCAAATATTTAGCAATTTTAGACTGAAGAACCCCTTCTAAGTGTTCTTTTCTGTGCTGCACCTTTGTGCCGTTGGGGTTTATACAGAGTCTTTGTAAAATTTTGCTCCATGTTGTCAGCCAATCTCTCCACTTAGGACCGCAGCTTGCTGTGGAATGCACAATCAACTTCTGCAGGGAGCAAAGGGGGTATTTGCAACTGTTGGCAAAATGACAACTTTCCCCAATGCTTTCTCTTTGTTTAGTGATCCTGCCGGCCTCGAGCATTGATGAGAGCACGAACTGTGGAGGTAGAGTACAACTATATATCTTATTTGTATCTTAATGTGGCTTTTCCTTTCTGGGCAGCATCAACCAAACCATTAATCTACCCAAATCGCATCCTGCTGATAGCCTTAATTCCCATGGAATCTTGTTGTCTGAGTCAGATTGAAAGAATGTATTGCTCTGTCCAGCTGCCAGTTCCAAGACTCTTACTTATTTCTGAATTTGGGGTGGGTCCTCAGCATTGTTAATTAGCAGGGAGCACATGCCTGTCTTGTTGTGCCCACTTTGTAAATGGTCCAAGAGAAATGAAGAGAGATTCCTCTGACACTCCAGCTGTCTGGAGGGAGGTATCCTTCAGACACCTATGAACATTTCAATGAGTAGAACATCCCAGACTGTACTTCCGCAGTATAATGAGGTTTGAGAGACAAGATGGGTTAGATCAGAGTGGACAGTCATCCTCCCAAGCATTCCCTTCCATTCATGTTCTTGTTTATCTACCAAGCAGCTGCGTCTTCATTATGTGTAGAACTTGGAAGATCCAATCAATAACTTCACCTCTCCACGGTCCTATAAGTTCTAGATTGATAAGGTCTTCTGAAGACTTTCAAGATTTCTGTGACTTGCCCTTACTGCTCCCTACAATGCCGCTGGGGACATGGATTATTGATTTTTTTGTACGTTTTAAAACGGTACCAGAGAAGCTTCACACAGGGGTTCTGGTAGATTTCCACTGGTGGTGAACACAAAGCTCTTGTGAAATACAAATCACCAGCAAGTCCTCATGATGAAGCACAACTTCTGGTCCTTGCAGAGCAACTCTCCCTTCCAAGGGATAACAAAAAATACAAATAAAACATCAGTATTTTGATATGTAGCTTCTTGGTGTGTGGCTGCAGGGCAGTCAGTGGAATTATGACTTCAGTACCAATTATATAAAGAGTGTATTTCTGCATCACTTATTTCTGCCCAAATAATGTAGGGTATCTGCTCCTATTCTGGGGCTCCTGATTATCCTTGCACTCCAGAATTATGCATTGCTATTGACAATTTGAACTGTCTTTTTTTCATTGCTATTTTATTTGCAGTTACAATTTATATTTGATACTGTCAAATATTATTTATTACTTAGCATCTTACAATATCTGGCAAGGAAGCTAATCAATATAACTCCTTGTGCTGCATCTTGAAGAGAAAACCAATATTTAAAAAGTGATGAACCGGGAAGGCACCTTTGGGAACTGATGTGCTGCCTATGAAAAAAACCCCAAATCTCTTGCCTCCAAGGTGCTATGAAAACACGCACAAAATCTGATGGCTCTTTCAAGGGCTGGAGCTGTTTGTAAAAGAGCTTCAGGTTTCAGAAAGGATTTCCTACTGTACTGAATGAATGAATGAATGAAAATCACAGAAGAGACATGCTTCCTCGTGGAACCATCACCAGATTTGTTACAATATGGGCAAACTGGACAAGAGCAAGTCGTGTGACATCACTGAACTCATCTAATTCTTTCTACGTTTTTGCTATTGTAATGCTGATATGAGATGCGAGGGTGTTTAAAGTAGAAGTGGATTTTTAGGAGGGAACTGCCCTGATGGAAAAGTCCTGTAAAATTTAATAGGAAATTATAGTCTTTCTGTAGACTTTTTGGACCATCCTATAAAATATAATAGAAAATTATATGCCTGCTATGGAATTTTATACAATGTTTAAAAAGTAAATCATAGATTCTTCTACGAGTGTTTGCTCGTGTCGATTCCATTTTTGGTGTGTGCGTGCCCGCATGCACAGTCAACGGAGATTTTTGCCTTACTGGTATCCGTAGGGTCAGTTGTGGCGCCCAAGAAGGGGAAGGGGACCCTGGGCAAAGGGTCTAATTCATGCCCCGGGCCAGCCCTGGAGCTACAGGGGAATACTGCTATGGTCAGACCCCCCTACCAGCCAGGGATGTGACTCCGACTCCTGGGAGCAGTAGGGGATCCTGGCCCCTATGGGGACCTTTGTCGCCCGAGATGGCCCAGGCAGCCAAATAGCTGGTGGGCCTGCCGGCACCACAGATTTCGCACCGGACATGGCTAAGGCCCTGCAATCTAAGGGCAAGCAAGGGCATGGGACCTCCCCAAAGGGCAGGGGAGCGCCATCGGTCCCCGGATCTCAGGCGTTTGTCTCCGTCCCCACGGCTTAGGACCCCGGTCCCACAACCTCGGTCACCGGCTAGACGGCCCAGGTCCTGGCACCGCGCTCTCCTTCCACGAGGCATGAATGCCGGAATTGAGGCACCACGTTTCCAGTACCGGCCAGTCTTCCGCCTAAGATCGCCTTGGCGCTGGCGCCTATCGCTTAGGCGGTCTCCTATGCATCGGTCCCCGCCAGTGCGGAATTGCTCACCATTGCGGCACCAATCTTCGCTGTCCCGGTACCGCTCGAGGGACAGGTGGCAACCCCCGCCCGCTAGACACCGGTCTCTGACAAGGGTTAGTTGGCAGATGCAGGCCTCCACAGCCCCACTGTGATCATCGGAAGGGGGCTGGTCCGAGTCGGAGCTAGGGTTCAGCCCATCGCCAAAGGGGTCCAAATATCTGTCGGCCTGCGAGACCAGCACGGCAGGGTGGCAGCAGGGCCAGCGGCCTGCCCAGTGGCCGTGTTGGAACCCTTGGGGAGTACCGATGATGCCGGTTCCATGCTTCCACCACTCCTCCCTGGCTGCCTCGGAAAACCTCCCGGCACCGCCAGCACTGGATTCGGAACAGGGTGTGGAGTCCATCGTGGGGACAGCACAACGGGCCACCACCCAAGGAGCCATCCCCAGAAAGGGAAAGGGAACCTGCCCCTTCCCCTGCGATGCCCTCGTCATCTTCGTCGCCAGACGAAAGGGTGGCGGGGCTCTCCCAGACTGGCAGTCCCCCTGGCGACTTTAAGGAGCACCAGGCTCTCTTTAAAAGCGTGGTTAACAACTTAAGCCTCGAAATCAAGGAGTTGGCGGAGCAGTCAGATGACCTGTTCAACATCATGTTGTCTCCTACCCCAGCCCACATCAAGCTGCCTGTCCATCCCTGGGTTCTAAACACGGTGGCAGACCCCATCTTCGATTCCACCCGTGTCCAGAAGGGCAGAAGAGAAGTATTATGTCCCCACAGAGGTGTTTGAATATCTTCACACCCACCCACTATCGGGGTCGCTAGTTGTGTCCACAGTTAACAAGAGGGACAGGCATGGATAGGTGAGTAGCTCACCGAAAAATAAAGATGCCAAACAACTGGACCTCTTTGGCAGAAAGGTTTATTCTACAGCCACTCTACCATTTTGGGTGTCCAGCCACCAAGCTCATCTTGGATTACCTTCTGCATCTTAATCTCCGGGGTTTGTCCCTTTCATCTGTTAAGGTCCACTTGGCCGCTATTTCGGCCTTCCATCCTCTGCTCAAGGGCAGGTCAGTTTTCGCCCAGGACATGATGGTCAGGTTCCTCAAGGGCCTAGAGCACCTCCACTCTCACGTCAGGAACCCTGTGCCTCTGTGGGACCAGAATCTTGTGCTGTCGCAGCTCACAGGGCCCCCCTTAGAGCCTCTGGCTTCCTGCTGTCCCCTTCTCCTTTCCTGGAAGGTTTAATTCCTGGTTGCAATAACATCCACCCGCTGGGTCTCTGAGATTAGGGCGCTCACTTCTGAGCTGCCCGACAGTGTTTTACAAGGATGAGGTCCAGCTGCGGCTGCACGCTGCTTTCCTGCTCAAGGTGGTCTCACAGTTCCATAGGAGTCAGGACATATTCTTACCTATCTTCTTCCCTAAACCTCTTAAGTTGGAGGAGAGGCGCAGGTTGCATTCTCTGGATGTCAGAAGGGCGTTAGCCTTCTATATGTCTGGATGTCTGTCCACACACGTACATCGCATTATGTGCTTACCCAGCAGGCCCGAGATGATGCTGGCTTTGGTAGAGCAGTATTGCAAGCTGCACGTCTGTGAACTCCGAGCCCACCTCCATGGATACGCCTTGTGAGTCGACATGAGCAAGCACTCGAAGAAGAAAAACGGTTACCTACCTTTCATAACTGTTGTTCTTCGAGATGTGTTGCTCATGTCCATTCTATGACCCGCCCTCCTACTCCTTTGTTGGAGTTGCAGGCAAGAAGGAACTGAGAGGGTGTAGGGCTGGCGGCGCCTAATATACCGATCCATGAGCGCCTAATATACCGATCCCACTCCAGGGGGCACCACAGCTGGCCGTACATTTACCGATAAGGCAAAAATCTCTGACAACTATGCACGTGGGCATATGCACACTTAGAATGGAATGGACGCGAGCAACGCATCTCGAAGAACAACAGTTACGAAAGGTAGGTAATCATTTTTTATGGGTCTACTCAATTCTGTACATTCCTTCATGTAATTACTATAAAACCCTATTAAGTCTCTATAGAACCCTATCAAACTCCCAGTTAAACTCTATTTCTATAGGATTTTTTTTTTAAATAAAGATTAGAGCAAAATAGTAAAATTAGTGGGTGAAATTCTCTATTTGAAAAGCATGTCCATCAAAAAGTAAAATGTCACCAACCTCTGACAGGCAGAAATAGGCACATCTGTATCTTGAGCAGACCAAGAATAAGCATCATTTTAGCGTTCTCTGCCTGACAGTCACTTATGCCACACACAGTAAAGTTGAGACCGCAGCCTCTGCAGATGAATACTTTGGCTTTCCTGGGCTATTTGTCAAACCCATGCAGGTTCTCTTTTGGGTTATTTGGAGCATGCAATACACTCACAGATGGCCCATCCAATACATACGTCAAATCTGGTGACAGCAAGCATGATTAATATAATCATTACGGGAATCCCATGAAGGAGGCAAGGTAGATAGCTTGGATAAGAACAGTGGGAAAATGGAGAAAGACATCGCATGAGGGAAAGAACCTCATGGAACGGTGTTCATTTGAACCTTCTTAGGCAGCAGTGTCCGAAGACTAAGGCTGATCTTTTCAAGGTCTGGAGGGTCCCGGTTTCCAGTCCTTTACATTCGAAGAGCGCCTGCCACCTCCAGTCCAGTAGTGACTTAAGTCGCCGTAGATGTAAAATTTCAAGAGAACCCCGCCATTCTCTACGCAAAAAAGGGCAATTTGCTGCAAACCATAAGGCTCGGCTAATTCATATTTGTTTTTCAAACAAAAGTGTTCTCCCACAGGGTGTTTTTCAGCCCAAGTCACGCTGTGGGGCAGGGCAGCAGATCCTCTTGGTCACCACCATATAAGTGGCATCCGGCAGGCACCGCGGGAAGGTTAAGGATCTATTGTTGCTGCCCCGGTAACTAGATCTGTTTAGGAGGATCAGCGGTGAACCATGTCTTTTCCCCCTAAAAGGTTCAGATTAGTGAGAGAATCAGCAAACCTCAAGAGGAGAGGTGCAACCTCCTTATCCAGCTGGAGCGCCGGCCGCTTGGGAGGAGTCAACCCCCGCCTCCTCAACGAAGCTGCTTCTTCATGCCTCAAGAGCCCGATCCCCCCAAGTAGAACACTTGAAGAGAGTCAGTCATAGAGTCATAGTTACTCCCATAGATTCTGGTAGCTAGTCTCTGAACATAAGTGGTTGCACTCAGCGGTGAGCATGTTGATGTTCAGTAGTGCAGTGCATCCGAAGAAGTGAGGTTTTTACTCACGAAAGCTTATGCCCAAATAAATCTGTTAGTCTTTAAGGTGCCACCAGACTCTTTGTTGTTTTTGTAGATACAGACTAACACGGCTACCCCCTGATACTTGACAGTAGTGCAGTGGTTCCTCTCAACTTTTGTGGCCCACGTCGTCCTTCCTGGAAAGATTGTGTAGCAGACCAATGTCAGTAGAAATGTACATTTGGGCTAACGCTGCTGATTCTCCTCAAATCGCTCCACTCTTTCGACTGGAAAGCAGCAGCCTCAGATTGAAGATGGACACTAAACAGATCACATCTGGGTGCTGCGCAAGACTCTTCCAGTCCCCGCTCCTACATCTGCTAGTGCTGGTTGTGCCATGGACTCCAGTCAGGGCTGTTCCTCTTGTGTAAGGTGGAGAGCTGTTGGCCGTTTGGTTATACCCTGACCATGTAAAGGTTCTCTGGGGTGAATCTGGAATGAAGAACATGAAGGATGACTCTCTCCTAGCGTTTATTTGACTTCCTCCATTTACCTCTCCCAGCACCTGTGGTTTCTCCTGCCTGTAGATATGCATCTTCTTCCAGGAGATAACATGCTGTGTTGGAAGTGTTTGAAACCTGAGGTTAAGAGCTCTGCTCTTCGACATCTTTGTACTATAGCTGCCTCGCCAGGGCCTGCCTGGAATTCTGTCTGGGCAGCTCATGGAGAAGTTTGATCAAAGAATATTTCAGGCAGTTTCCTTGGTATTTTCTTTTCTCCCCACTGCCCATTTTGTTTCCGTCTCATTTCCCCCCCTTTCACTGGCCCCTCCTGTGCACCTACCAGCACACTCTTTACTGTTGCTAATACACCTCATAGATAGTGGGGGGAGACTAATTGCCAAATCAACAAACAAGATGGCTGAGCACACTTGGGATACGTGGACACTGCAAAAAAGTCCTGGAGCTGTGAGTCTCGGCCTGAATCAACTGACTCAGGCCCGTGGGGCTCAAGCTTCCGGGCTAAAAAATAGCAGTGTAGACGTTCCCGGTGGGGTGGGTGGTGGGTCTCAGAGCCTGGACCCCAGCCCAAGCAGGAACGTCTACACGACTATTCTTTAGCCCCATAGTGGGAGCCCCACGTGGCTGAGTCAGTTGGCCCAGGCTCTGAGACTTGCTGCCATGGGTTTTTGTTTTTTTGTTTGTGTTTTTTTGCATTGTCGACGTATCTGTGGGGATTACATAAAGGAGGAATGTGTCATGCTGCTTCCACCCATACGCCTCCCCCACTGGATATTTTTGGGTCGCCAACAAAGAGGGCTTTTATTTTCCATTGGATAAAACACTGAGTTTTTGTAGCCCCCTATTTCCATGACATGCTCGTGCTTCGGAATCCACGAACGTGTATTGTCTGTATGCCTCGTTTCTTTTGCTGTCAGCTTAACAGAATGTTTAGTTTCAGTATCAATAGAGGGAGAGAGAATGGGGAGACAGGGAAAGAGCTTTGAGAAAACAATGTATGGACCCATTCAATTCAGCAACTTATCCCCATGGAATCCGAGATGATGTAGCTCTGATTTGTATCTGTGCTCTTGTCCAGAGAGGAAGAAGGCTGCTCTTTGAAAGGAGCGTCACTTGTTGTTTTGCTTGCAGGGTTTAGTCTCATCCATCTGATTGCCACCGGGGTCTCCTGCTTCTTTGGTTCCAGTCTCTTAACGTTTGTGATCTATGTGTACTGTCAGCGCTGTCAGCGGCAGTCCCAGGAATCGACTATTATCCACCCAACCACTCCCAACCATCTCCATTACAAAGGCAACACAACCCCCAAGAATGAAAAGTACACGCCCATGGAATTCAAGGTAGGATACTTTACCAGAAACACCACTGGCAAATTGATAACAGCTGCCTACGTATATATTTATGCTATGGTTTTAATTATAAATGTGTGTGCGTGTGATACATAGATAAAATGTATATATGTACATAAAAGAATCAGAAAGAGGATAACCCGACAGCATTGTTAGGGCTTGATAAAAAGAAGCAGAAGGAATGGAGAGAAAAATGGAAATCTTAAAGTACAAATAGCTAGTGGTGATATTTAGATAAACAGGATGAGATTCTTTAAATACACTGAGGGAATGAAAAATAGGAGAGACTCGGTGAAGCCGTTCCTGGGGCAACAGAATAAGGACCGAATTCTGCCACCCTTATTTATGTTGGGTAACTCCTTACTCTGCGAGTAGCTCCTTTGAAATCAATGAGGCTACTCAGTGTGTGAAGTGTTGGAATCTGATCTTAAGGAGGTAGGAAGAACATGCTCCCTTGGCATCTGTATTTCGTAAGGAGAGCATTAGCAATACATGCATGGAGGAGTTGCAGGAGACAATGTGTTGGAGAAGACTGAGAATACTGAAACAACGGTAAACATGTATTTGTGTAAAATTGGGGTAGTAAAGGATGATGTCTACCGGTAATAGATGAGATTAGGGATCAGGCAGGTGAATGGTGACTGCTGAGGTGGCAGGAAGGGACTTTGAGTGGAGCAGACTGTCTTGGGGCAGAGGAACACAGTGGGGAGGATGATCTGGAAGTTATAACAACAAACAACTGCTCCTCCCCAGCAGTTACGTATCACTGACACTTTGCGTATGTTGTCTGTCTGTCTTTCCTGTTTAGGCCATGATCCTGCAATAAGCTCCATGCAGGCAGACCCCTGTACCCATAGACTTTGAACGGTGCTCATTGCAGGATCGGGGCCATAGATTGTAAGCTCTTCATGGCAGGGACCGTTTCTACCTAAACGTTTTCACAGCGCCCCGCACGAGAGGACATCAATCCTGATTGAGGCCTTTGGGTGTTAGCACGACACAAATAATAATAACAACAATGATGATAATGTGGCTATACCAGATAATTGGAAGAGAGTGGCTATTGTTCTGGTACTTCAAAGAAATATTATAAGAGTCTGAAAATTACAGACTCATCTGGTAACTGCGGTCTTGATTGAGGTGGTGAGTACTTCCTGATGGGTGTTACGGGCCTCTCCTCTGCTGTTTAGCACCTTGCAGGATTGTGAAGTTTGTAAATGCAATCTCAAAAATACGTTTCCTGGTGGCTTACGGATACAGTTGCATGCAGTTTAATAAGGGTGCAGCATAATAATGAGAGTCAGCATGCATTTGTGGACGGTAAATCATGTCACGCAAATTGGATTCCTTTTTTTTAAATTAAATAAATATTGATTTAGGTAGAAGGGAAGCAGCAGACAATATCTGGATTTTGAGAAAGCTCTTGACAAAGTTTCACAGGATGGATTATCCTATAAACTCTCAGAATACTGGGTAAATAATAAATTATGAAGATGGGTAAAGGATTGAGGCCAGATCCTGAAAGCTCCGAAACCACAGGAGTAAACCTTTCAGTTATATGACTAGTCCTGGTAGGCCTGCAGCAGTGAGTAAGGCCTGCTCGTGTGAGTAGAGTTTTGCAAGACTGTTCTCTTGTTTCATGAGCAGCATGCAGAGGGCTGGAGTGAAAGGGGGATATTCTTTTTGTAAGTGGCCAAGGAACGGATACTTGCAGGGCACTATATTAATATTTTGATAATGATGCAAACGTTGCTGTGAAGTAGTGGGAGTGGCTAAGATTCAGATGGATACAGCTGATTACAGACTAATATTGATTGACTGGGCAAATGACTTATGGAATGGAATGTGTCTGTATAAAGTTGATAATATTCAAGTGAAGCACAGTTTAAAATGGCAATGGTTTAGTTAATACAGTATCAGAAAAGGACCTGGGGTTTTTGACAGGCCGAATATCTGAATATTTGCTCTTGTGTGCAGCTACAGTAAAAGCTGATAGGATGTTGGATTCTCTGAAGGGAGGGCGGGGTGTATATATATTAGGTAGGAATTCTTAGCATTAGTTAGATCACATTCTGGGTGTCCAGTTTAGATTACTTGATTTGAAGGAAGGTTTAGCTAATTGGAGACAGTGCAAGGTAGGGCAGTGAAGGTGGTTAACGGAAAGGAGGGACTCGCATATAAGAAGTGATGGACAAGATGGGGGTTATTTAGAGACCATTAAGAAGTGACACAACTGAAGTATGTAAATCGAAGATCATTGGACAGCCAAGAACTAAGAGTTCAGAGTAAAAGGGACTTGTATATTAAGTAGAATTTAAAGAGATCTTATTTTACAGAGGCAGTGGGGAATGAGTGGCATGGACGTCCAGGTTGGTGAAGGCAGTTGATTTAAATGAAATCCCTTCTCACTCCCTCTGTAAAATCATGTCCCCTTAAAATCTGCTTGCATAGAGTTCCTCTTACCTTAAACCCCTACTTTAGTCTGTCCAACAACCTTAGACTTACACTTCAGTTGAGTCACTTCTCATTGTTCTCTAAATAATGTAGTGTTAGTGCAGTTGAAGAGAGGTTGCATGTGTGTGTGGAACATAAGGCACAGGGGTATTATTAGTTTTGTATTTGGGAGTAGCTGACATACTTCAGCAGGCATTTTGAGGGATTTTTTCACTGCTTATGTTTTGTGCCTGCCTAAACTGATCTGTAGTAGGTGTTTGTTTTGATGGGAGAGATTCTGTCCTGCTCTGGTTTTTAAAAAGGGGAAACTTAAAAATGTTCTTAATGGTTTTTTAAGTTTAAAAATATGTTAGATAGAATTCTCATCAGTTAAAGAAGGGTCCATGGTTTTAGTGTTATCCTACTGAGCTCTATACAGTAACATGGACCTTATTGTCGTTCTAAATTCACGGGGGCTAAAATTCACCTTCTTAAAAATGGGAAGTGCTCTGGAATTTTGGCTTGGGCCTGTCTGTATTCTAAATGTTTAAATTCCAATTGATTTTCTGGGTCAGAATAATGCACACGGACACAGTATGTATGTATGTGCGTATGTATAGGTTAATAAAACCTGAGCTTAAGGAAATATATGGTCAGTCGGCTACTTTGCAGTAAAAGAAACCGATAACGCACATTGACTGGATGGTAACACAAGGCTGAGCTAATGCACAGCTCTATTATTTTCTCTATTCTTTTGATACTACTAAGACTTCTGCAACCTTCTTTATTTCGTATTCATCTTGAAATATCTCTGTTGCCCAATCAGCAGGGGAACACAACCGAAAGTTTGAGAGCATTACACTCAAATGTACAGTGCTGAATGCGGAATTGTAAATCGAGGTGAATTTTACATTAAGGTAGATTTAATGAAGGCAATCTTACCAGCCTTGTTGGGACACTCAAGTACAGCAACATATTAATGCAGATCAGATGTAAATACCATAGATGACAGTGACCTATTGATTATTTAGTTGATAACTTGCCAGGATAGGGTTTTGTACAAGAATGTTTTATTTTCCTGGCTTCTTTTGAATTTCTATCTTGCTTTGTCAGACTTGGTGGATTCTATTATTAGATATTTTTGCTGTGACATTTTAAAAGATTTCATACATATGCTTTCATCAGGAATACGTAGATTTTCAGTTCTTATTCATAAATTGTAGGGAGAGACTTTTGGGGTCATCTAGTAAGTAGTTCACGTTTCATTCATTAGTTAAATTCATACAGGGCTTTGACAATATCAAGCACTATGCAGTACAAGGGCACGATAAAATAAGAATTAGCAGCTCTTTGAACTGGGCATCATGGCAGAATGGGTTACAGAACCTCCCAGGACATCCCCAGTACTGTCAGGCTGATTAGTTAATAACTGATGATAATAGGGAAGAGCAAAACTGGCATTCTTAGCAGGTTTTGTTCCTTCTGGGAATTGCCCAGCAGCCCACGCTTTCCAAGTGGCTAGTTAGCTCTGCACTTGATATAAGGGGGGAGGAATCTTGGATTGAAAAGCAAGGAGGACCCAGGGTCAGGGCTGAGCTGTTCTGAGATAGGAGCCTTAGAGCAGCCATGCCTGGAGACAAGGCTCAAACTGAACTTTCTCTTATTGTTAAATTCTTTGTTAATAAAGCGGGCTAAGTGTTGACTCTACAAAGCGTATGGACTGAGTTTTAGAATAGTCTGGGAAAGGCACCTGGACATAGGGCCAAAACCAAATCCCATTGAAGTCCGTGGAAAGGCTTCCATTAACTTCAGTGGACTTTGGATCAGGGTCATATCAATTAAGGAGAATTGCCTGTTTTCAAGGTTGGGTGTGATGACAACTATATAGAGTTTCTTCCCAGCTGTGCTTGTATTGACGTATCTTTTTTTAATGTAGCTTGTAGCTTTATTTTGAAGACCTATCCATATATTTTATAAAATCAAACTTCTCTCTCTGTAGAGATGCCTCAGACAAATGATCAAAGCTTCCAGTTCCTCTACTCCACATCCTGTCTCTGTCACCCCCACTGCCATCCCTTGTAAACCACGGGAAAAGTTGTTGCTTAAGCAAAATTGCCATCTGCTCCAACGAGAGCTTTATATGAGAGGATAGAGTGAAAACTGAGTGAGGATTTCAGGATTGGGCTGTGAAGAAACTTGTAAATGTTTGATATATTTCCTAGTGCCTGGAGTTTATAGGAAGACATCAGGCCACTACAAACTAACTTGGGTAAGTCTGCGAATATCACACCTGCCCAAACAAAGTTATATCTCTGAATGAAAATACAGCTATTAGAAAATATTCATAAATGGAAAAATATATTCATTAATTCCCATGGGAGCTATATAAATCAAACAATCGAAATTAAACGCCTTTCAACAAAGTGAGAATAGTCCCACTGAGAGCCAAAGACCCATGTGGAGCAGGCACCCTCTGCAAGGGATGTCAGACAATTGCAAAATATTTTATAGCAACAAAAGATCAATATGGGGATCGCACGGGAGAGTTTCTGCCTTGCTGAAGAATAAATATTCTGAACGAATTATCAGTCTTAAAGATTGGTGCAGCTTCCAACTGTGTGGTGACAAATAAAGCTTGAAGCAGACTTTGGATATTGGTTTGATTTTAAAAATCTGTTTCTTTCGGGTATAATTGTTTTTACCGCTACTGAAAATTGCATCTTTTTTAAAGCCGAGAAGCAGCTGGGGTTAAAGTTTTAGCTACTTTGGGTCCCCCAGAGGTAAGTTTTGCCTAAGGCATTCTTAATTTATGAGGATATTTGCTTCTCTCACCCTTGGAAAATCTAGGACTCCGTCTCCTATCTCCTAATTTGATGTGTTGCTACTTCAACTACACTTAGCTAACCCACTTATTCCTATGTGGTCACAGCACAGACCGTGATGTCATTGTGATATACTAATTCCTTTTGTTTCAATGACCCTTTCATTATGCATCATTCAAGTCCCAGGAATTGGGCTGTACAGTTCAGACATTAGTCAACAGCTAATGAAACACAACTCAGTCAAGAAAGTTCTCAACAATTTCCCTTTAGCATCTGCCTTTCCTATGTGGCTTTTTCAAGAGAGATTTAGCTGATGCAATCAGATGAAACAACAACAAATAAAAACAACAGTAAATCCGATTGAAACATAAAATCTATTTTAGGTGAATTTCATGCTTAATAAAGACAAATGCCACTTTGCTCAGGGGAAATAAACTGTTTGAATGGCACATTACATATGTTACGAGTATAGTCTTATTTGAAAAAGAATGGTAGGGCCTGGTGGCTGTATTGGCAATGGAGTATTGTGCTCTTCATTGTATGATCCAGCAGTTGCAAATATCACTTCAGGGGAGTCTAGATTTACATAAGTCCTGCTAGGAAAGGAAAGTAAGAGAGCTCCTGTTGGGGGGGAAAAAAGGATTAAGCCATGCAACTCAGATGAAATCTATTAGTGTCTGTCTCCCCCCACCCTTTTATTTAATTGGGTCAAGTCAAACTGAGCAGTCAGGCATGCCTGGATGTGTGGCTATTATGTGATTATTCTGCCCACGGAGTGATCTGCATCTAGCAGAGGGGTCATTACCCCATGACAGCAGCGTCCTGGAGGACGGGGGCTGGGAGGGGGGAAAGCTGCCTTCTAGTTTTCACATATGCCTCTGATCTATAGACGAATTGTTTAAGATCGGTGAAAACTGCCAGTTAGAGCTGGAATGTCTCATCTCTCTGGTTGTCCCTGATAGGGCTCCCCCTTGGAATGTTAAACAGCGCTCACTGCTGCTGTAGTCCAATCTGGTTTCCACTCTAACCGTTTTTAAGGCGGGCGCTTCATTGCTTCGCAGGGCTGTGGCTGCGTGCTGTGTGGCAGGAATCCAAATTAGCACATCGGTAATTGTCAAGAGAGCTTCTGTTCAATTCTCTCGATCCGGTTTTCACTACTTCTTTGATTTTAAGTCATCTTGAGAACCACCTCCCTGTGGATGTAGATGCTTCATTCTTGTCCTGCCACGTATTTAATGATTACTCAACTCTGTCCCCCATCCGGAGGGTGATATGCATGTGAGCAGGATCTTTGCTGTTGTCCCCTACTCTGTGAGCTGAGAACCCCATCGAGTCATTGCAAATGCCAGGCTTGCCATCGTTGGCATGATATTTATTTGTCCCCCACACTGAAAAAAACAGAATTCAAGAAAGAAGAAATGTGGATTCCTGAGGGAATTCAACAATATGGCAGTTAACTGGCTACTGTGTATTTATACCACTGCCCTCTGGGCCAGAACAGGGCTGCTCGGTTATGTCCTAGGCCCTTTACTGCTAACAGCTAATGGTGATTTTCCCTTGGCTCGGGGGCATGGGACTGTGATACTGGAGAAGGAAAATGTGTATTCTTCCCTCCACTGCTTCCATGAAGCCCGGAGTGGCAATGGTATGCGGCATAGAGAAACCTGTGAAGTCCTGAGTGGCCATGGACTAATAATAATAGAGCCAGAATTAGTTAAAGCTTTGTGTAAGAGGGAAGGGAACCAAACCAGCAGAATGCTAAGCAAAGAAATTAAGAGGGGCTTTAGAAATATATGAGGGGAACAATAAATACCAGAGAAAGTATAAGGCCAGTGATACATTTGGAAGGAGACTAAATTAATTAGGAATCTAGAATAGTTGAGCTACTCAATGGCTTCTTTAACTGGAATCATAAAGAGAGCGAGTCTGGTCATTAGGAAATAATGAACTATCAAGTCTAAGAATTAGGGGACAGTTGTTTGGCCCCTTGGAGTAGCTTGAGGAAGGGACCCGGCCAATGTGCCAACTTTGTGTCTTCCTGACACTCAGGCTGCCAGGGAGCCGGGCAGTCCAGAGGAGCAGTCTCAGTGCTGCTCTAAGATGCCTTGGTTGCTCCAGCAGTCACATCCCCTATACAGGGTGGGTTTGGCATTGAGTTAACAAGGCTGGCTCCACCACTCCCTCAGATGCTTGTATACAAGGGGAATCCTCATTAAGACATCTCTAAAGTTGCTTTGCCTGATCGGCCTCACGGGATCCCAGGACCTAGCACTAAGTATGGGAATAAAGGGGAAAACTGACTCTGTATCAAGAGGTCTGGATGGACTGTATCCTGGAGTCTGCGAGAATTAGCTAATGAACAGCCCCAATTACTAGTATTGATTTATGAAATTCATGAAAAGTGAGGCAATACCCCAGTGCTGTGAAATGCAAATATATAGTACCAAGTATTAAATACAGGGGAAGAGAGAGCTCCAGTCCCTACTTAACTAATTGAATAGCTATTGAACCATCAAATCTGGGTCACATCCGTCACAGGAGTAGCCGCATTAATTCCACGTGAGTAAGAGCTAGATTTGGTGCAAAGAGGAGATATCTGGAGGCACATAGGCTCCTATTCCAAAGAGTATTTAAGCACATCCTTAACTTCAATCCATCCCCATTAGGACTTGAATGCTTGGCTGAATTGGAGCCACAGTGGAGAATGAAACCAGGAGCAATGACTGGAATGGGCCATATTGTGCTTTCAGTTATACCCATGCAAATTCATTGAAGCCAGTTTGTGTCATCGTTATATGCAGGGTGACCTGAATTAATTTTTGAGCTGCAGTATCACATACTTTGAAGTGAACGGTACTTGGGTGGTAATGGCAGCTGAACTAGGACCCCCTCTGCACACCGAGAGAAATCAAACATGATCGCTTCTTTGGCTTCCGAGGCTAGAGGATGACGGGAACGCTGATGTCAGACATCTAGGGCTGGATCCCCGTCTGTTGTAAATCAGTGTAGCTCCACTCACCCATATACTTTAGTAAAGCATTTGGTACAGGGTTGTACGAAACCTGATCTGGCAAATGGATTCAGATTGGCTTGGATTTGAGGGCTGCCACTGAGCCTGAAAATTGGCTGATGGATTATCAATGGTGGGCAGTGATTAGGGCTCTGTGGTTGTCACGGGGGTCACGGAAGGCACAGATTCCGCGACTTCTGCAGCGGCCAGTGTGGCTGACCCCAGGCCACCCAAGCAGCTGGCCCCAGAGCCAGCTACTCAGGTGGCCCTTGGGACAGCCACACGGGCTGCCATTGGAGGGTCTCTTCAGCCAGTGCAGCCGGCCCCTGGGACCGCCCGAGCAGCAGCCAGTGCAGCCGGCCCCTGGGACCGCCCGAGCAGCAGCCAGTGCAGCCGGCCCCTGGGACCGCCCGAGCAGCAGCCAGTGCAGCTGGCCCCAGGGACCGCCCGAGCAGCAGTCCCAGGGGTGGCTAGAGCAGCTGCAGCTCAGTGGCTCCCAGCAGCAGTCCCGGGACGGCTGGAGCAGTGGCAGGCCCCAGGGCTCAACGCCCCCTCCCCGGCAGCGGCAGGAGTGGCTGCTGGCCCCCGGGGCTCTCACCCCAGCTCCCCCCTCCCCCACAGCTGGTGCCATGGGCCCCTGAGGCTCCCTCCCCCGCAGCAGCTGGTGCTGAGGGCTCCGGCGCCGCCCCCCCCGGTTCAGTCAGGAACATTTATGGTACAGGTCATGGGCCATGATTTTTGTTTCTTGCCCGTGATCTGTCTATGACTTTTACTAAAAATACCCGTGATTAAATCATAGCCTCAGCAATGATTAATGGCAATTACCCATATTGTGGGGAGGTGTCATGTGGGGCACATGGCTTATGAGGAGAGGCTGAGGGAACTGGGATTGTTTAGTCTGCAGAAAAGAAGAATGAGGGGGGGATTTGATAGCTGCTTTCAACTACCTGAAAGGGGGTTCCAAAGAGGATGGATCTAGACTGTTCTCAGTGGTACCAGGTGACAGAACAAGGAGTAATGGTCTCAAGTTGCAGTGGGGGAGGTTTAGGTTGGATATTAGGAAAAACTTTTTCACTAGGAGGGTGGTGAAGCACTGGAATGGGTTACCTAGGGAGGTGGTGGAATCTCCTTCCTTAGAGGTTTTTAAGGTCAGGCTTGACAAAGCCCTGGCTGGGATGATTTAGTTGGGGATTGGTCCTGCTTTGAGCAGGGGGTTGGACTAGATGACCTCTTGAGGTCCCTTCCAACCCTGATATTCTATGATCCGTGTGAAGCCTGGTTTCCTTCGACACCTTCATTGCAAACAGCATGTTAATGAAATTATCAGAAGACCCTAAATTGGGAGGTGTGTCAAACACCAGCCTTGATAGAAAACTCATGGGAAAGGACCCAGAGAGTTCATAGATGTAGAAAGAAATAGGTGAGATTTAGCAGGGGCGGGGGGAGACACCCAAAGCAATTATGTGGAAGGTACTCAAAAGGCAGCTATGTAGTGGGAGGGAGGTGTCACGCTGCCTGGAATGGCTCACGACCGTGAGTGCCAACCTCAAGGCAAATTGTCAAAAAGCAGGGCAGACACCCCAAACTGGTTGTATGTTCTGTAATGAGATTTCACCAACCCAGTAACAAATGTGAACTCCTGAAGCCCTATAATAGCCTTACAGTGGAGTCACAGACAGTCCCCTTGGGCATTCCAGTCTATCTTGCCACCCAGGCAAACGACTTAGTGATAGATGGTTGCTATGCACCAAAGATAACAAAAGATTTGGGTTACTCTCAGCCCCAAGAGACTAGATACTTACTCCGGGTAAATTTGCACCTTAGATCTCACACCAAACACAATGCTTGTAGCCAATCCTATTGTAAATTATTTAAGGGTTTATTAAGTACCAAAAAAATGAGCCTTATTACAAAATTAAAGTAGGCAAACATATATACGCAAATGAATTAGTGTGTGGTTTCAAAAGGTGACAGAGTTGTAGTAATATGTCAGCTCTGAATGTCTTTTAGGGCTAACCCAGGTTCACCCAGGGGATCTCTGCTTCTGTTTCGGAGCCACCTCTAGCCCTTTGGGCGTCCAAACAGCAAAAGAGATGACACATTTTCTTGTCAGCTGTTTTTATTTCCTACTTCCAGAATTCAAGCTGATGTGATGAGCCCTTTTGCATGTAGCCTCTTGATGAGTGTGAGGGGGCAGTTAACAAAGTCTTTGTATTGTAATGTTCCACAATGGTTCATTTCATTTTGATACGACTTCCTGATGGGCAGGAGACATCCCTCCTGACTGAGTTCACAATTTCAGAGCAAGCATTTTTTACAGTTACAAAACAAAAAGGTAAATACTGCCTCATAGCATGTGATAAAGAGATAAATGAGATTAATGCCGGCAGCAACTTCTAAGCATTTCATAAAATCTGAACACTTTGTGGTAAGTCCAGTACCCATCTTAGCCATGCGGATACACAGGTAAAACTGACTGGTTTCCAGCAATACATTTGTCAGTGCTCAGCTGAGGTCTAAAGCATTGGCAAGAGATGGCACCTGGTCTGCCAGCCTCATAGGAGATCCCTGAAAAGCAGGAAGGCTGTCAGAGACCTAAGGAAAGTATTGGTTGGCAAATTAGACCCTGTCTATACTGTGATATTTTTGGGGGTGTGTGTGTGTGCGTGTGTGTGCGCGCGCGCTGGGGTAGCTGTATCTGTGTAACTCCCAATCTAAATGCACTGTGCTGGGGTGATGTGGAGCTCATACCATCCCAGGTGACTTACCCCAGTAAGTTACCAGGTAAGTTGCATTGTTGCAGTATATACACATTAGGGTTGTTTGCACCAGTGTAGCTACATTGATGTAGGGCTTATCTACACTTGAAACGCTGCAGCTGCACCATGGTAGCGCTTCAGTGTAGATATACCTATGCCGACAGGAGGGGTGCTTGCATCTGTCCACCTTCCCAATAGGCGATAGCTAGGTGGACAGAAGAATTCTGCAGAGACATCACAGAGCAGGGAGCAGATAGCCTGTATCTCCACAGCACTGTTGAGACTACAGCTGGAATTTTGTGTCCCACTCCAAACATCTCCATACTGACAAAGAGGAGGGAATTTTTTGGGTGTAGGTTGCTTGAGGCTTCCTTTGTGTCTGTATAGTGCCTAGCACATTGTGAATGCTACAGGAAACAAATAACTAATGCTGATAATCATCCAGAGAAGAGTAACAAATACATGCAAGTCTAAGATCACGCCGAGTGTGAGGTGGACAAATTACTTAAGGTCAGATCCACCACCTGCTGATGGCGGTGGAAAGACTCCCCTTGACCTCAGTCACCTTTGGATCAGACTCTTGGGTCCCAATTCAGAAAGATACTTAAACACAAGTCTAGCCATAAGTATGTGCCTAGCTCACAATGGAAGTTGTGCCATCGACTGCAGTGAGGGTAGGATTTCACCCACTGGGCGTACAGTTTAGCAGATCTAAGTTTCTTTGCACCATCCGGGAGGAGGTGAGCTTCTAAGGAAGACTTGAGAGAAGAGATGCCAGAGGCTGTGAATCTTTTTATAGTTTGTGGCTAATCTGTGGGATTCCGAAGCCCTTTCCAGCATTTGTCTGTATTTTCAGTAGTGGCTATCATGTATAGCGTGAGAGGCATGATACCGTTGCAGCAGGCAGTTGATGGGCGGGAGTAGGCTGTGTATCCTTTGTTTTGTTAGTGCTAGTACATGCCAAGAGGTTTGATTTTAGTCATGTGCTTTGTTTATTTTTAATGTAATTGTTGTGCTAATTATTCACCAATTTGCTGGCTAGTCATAGTGCTGAGATGACCACCTTGTACCACTCCAGAAAAGTGCATTCTGCAGGGAAGTGTTCATAATCTGAGTCCATTTCAGTAATCCTTATCTATTTTATGTTGCCATGACACCGAGTAATTTCCTGTCATGAGCAGGGCATGGCTAGCTCCATAAAACATAAACAATCTGTATTGAAAAAGCATTTTACCCAATCTGATTTTACCCTGAGGAAAACACGAGCCCCACGAGGAACACAAAAAAGACAAAAGGTTGGATCTGGTATGCTTTAGTGTTTATTTCTATCCATTATGTAATTATATTTTGAGTTGATTATATAATTCCCTTCTCCCTCCCTCTTTCCCCACAGAAAACAGGAGTGTCCAGTTTGCTCTCTCAGATCACGTTACTGCAGGATATTGGATACTGCTAGCAGGGAAAATGGGAGCCACTCATTTTATTCTTTAAAGGCCTAATGTTGTGCCATTGAATTCATGCCCTTGATTACAGTGGAAGTAGGATATCAAGCTCTACTTGCATATGGTCCCAATTTGGGCATTGTGGGTTCCTACTGTGACTGAGTGCAGTAGTCTAATTCATGCTGTCTATCCATAAAGCAATCCAGTCGCTTTGATATGTAGACACCAGTTCTGGGCTATTGCCTAAATCCACTGCACAATGCATGTCAAAGCTTAAAAGTGTATGGAGAGGCTACCGCACTGATTGGCTGGCTGGCTGGCTTCTTGTGTTCCTTTCCAGCCAACATGAAGTTTAGGACTGATGTGTTTTTAATGGTAAAAAGAGATCTTATATTATATACAAAACTGCAGGAGTGGAAGTGCAGTCATCGCATTTTACAGAGATCTTTTGGGGGAAATTACAGTTGGAAAGATATGCATCATGGTATAAAACCTCTTAATCCAGGACAAGATTAAAATGTGATTAGGGGTTAATCACAAATGATGAGTGAGATGCTCTAAAGGGGTCACCTAACTAAAAATAACTGCCATATGTAAAAGGGAAAGACTGAAATATCTGCCAGTGCAGAAAGATGTTGGGGCAGATTTGCTGTTTGTGTCAATGGTCATAGCGCCATTGGCTTTCATGCAATTATGACAAATTTACACCAAATGAAGATCTGCCCCCAAGATCCTAGGAGAGCTCCAAAAAAGGGAGAGGAGTCTGAAGTGCTGAGAGGACTGGACAAAGGTGGAAGTAACTGCAAAATCAGGTACCAGATGAGGCTTACCAGAAATCTTTCTGTATTATTTCACTGTTACTTTTTTGTGCTGACTTAGATTTTGGAGGCATATATTTGGGAGGAACGTGTATTTATAGCTAATACACTAAAAAAAATTGCCCTTTTCACTGGAGCTGGTCAAAAAATGGGGAAAAAATTGAAAAGTTTTTGTAAAAAAAATTGAAATTTGGAAAAGTTTTAGCACACAAATGTACATACAGGGCATATATACAGTTGTATCCAAGATCAAACTGGATTAGTACTGTAATATCCATATTATTAAATGCGATTATGTGCTGAGAGTTGTCAGATTTTAATCCAATACACTAGTGGATTATAATTTAATGACCTGGACTAAGGGCACAATTTTTTGGCATGGGGGTAAGGCTTATGACACAGGCGGTTAGTAATTAGAAAGTCTGAAAGTTTTACTTCGCCTAAAAATATCACTAGTAAATGATGAAAAAGATCTAGTGAACAAATATATCATGATGCCAGTCACGTTTAAAAATACTTACACTTTGCTTCATTGGAACTTTATCTTGGATGGGATGGAACTGTCTGTGCATGTATCAGAGGGGTAGCTGTGTTAGGCTGAATCTGTAAAAAGCAACAGAGGGTCGTGTGGCACCTTTAAGACTAACAGAAGTATTGGGAGCATAAGCTTTCGTGGGTAAGAACCTCACTTCTTCAGATGCAAGACTAAATAATACACACACACACATGCACATACAAAATAGTCCATCCATATGGAACATATCCATACGTATATTGTATATAAGTTTCAGAGGTTATGACAATATATGGAAGGCATTTTTGGTAGCCCTATGCTTTTAAAATTATTGTAATGACAACTAGACATTGCTTATACATTTCGGTAAACATTGGGCTATTCAGTGTTCTGCTAGCCCCAGTAGCATTGTCAGGACATACTTTTTTAAAAATTGCTGACAGTGATAATATGTCAAAATGCTGCACTTATCTCAAACCATCTCAGAGCGATCTTTCTTCACTTTTCTGAAAACGTCCCTATGTGACAAACTAATATTCCTAGGACAGAAGAGTCTTTCTTGTGTTTTATTCATATGCCAATATAATACAATAAAAACTCTTTTAAAGGAAGACGTTTAAATTCTGGTGTGTGCCCTTGAGTAATGGGTTTGGGTCAGATTAGCATAAATTGCTGGCAAGCCATCTGCTAAAAGGTTCTTGGATGGAGGCTCCTGATGGATAGACTGGCAAATATAACTTGGCTTTGCTGATACTGCTGATCTTGAGGATGGAGGAAGCAGGTAGCAGATATTTGATCAATGTGGTTTGAGTTCCTGTTTGCTCCTGAGTGAAACAATTTTCTATCTTTCTATCTAAATATAGCTTACAGGCATTTTTATCACCATAGATTCTGAGTGCTGCTACAGAGGCAGGGCTGTGAGAGAGCCTTAACCCCCTTTCCCAGCCATGTTTAGGAAGGTTCTCAGATACAGCTGTGTATTGCCCAGGGGGAGTGCTGCCCTGAGGAGAAGGCATCTTACTGAAGTTTTAGAGGAGAGGCAATAGCATCAACAAACCCTGCTGGAGACCCTTGTCTGTTCAGAGTGGGCCAAATGTGCCCCGGGTGTAACTCCATTGAGTTCAGCACACTGGGGATGAATGCGGTCCAGCGTCTGAGCCATGTCCTGCCTTGATGGCGCAACCCATGTCACTCCTGAAGGAAAGTCTTCAGAGGGACAGTTTGTCACCTGTCTCTCATCCCTGCATAGGGGGAGAGGAAAGGAGCCAGGGTTAAATCTTTTAATTATACAAGTGAGGCTACCCACAGAGATTTAAATGCAATCCCCGTCTGGGTTTGTGGGTTTCTAAAATTCGCTGCTGCCTAATTTCTCCTCTTGCAAAAATATCAACCAGTTTCTAGTGCCTGGGAGCCTAACCATCTATTTATTAAAATAAGACCAACAATATGTTTGTGCTGGAAAACATTAAGGCGCTGTACATTGATCATATGGATTTAGGGCTCGTTCTGCCTTCCTAATATCGCCAGAGCCTTATTCTGTGAAGCTAATTGCATTATAAATCCCTTAAAGCATTTTCATAAGGTATTGCCCAAAGATATGAAACCCTCCATCAAAGAACAAAGAAACAGTTGTGGGGTTGTTTTCTAATTAAGTGTTATAGGAAAGTAAAGGCAAAAAAGAGAGAGAAAATGCCAATGTTAATTAAATGCAACGCTTGCTTTCACTGACTAGATTTAAAGCATTGCAGGAAATCCTGAAATTTAGTCATTCCAGCTGAGAGCCCAAGGAATCGAGGGCTGTGATTTTTCATTTTCAGCTAGAGGTGGGCCCGACCAAGATTTGATCATCATCAAACTTCAGGGGTGTTTAGATCTAGACTCATCTCTACTCTTAACCCTTAGTGAGAGACTCCGCTAATCCACAGCTGCCGTGACCTCCCGAGAGCATCCAACTGAAACACCTGCTCTCACACATCCATATGCTGACAGCCCTCTCCTTCCCACATTGTGCAACCTGTGAGATTTCCCTGAGCATCATCTCAGGACTTGACCATGTAGGAGGCGATTTCCTCACTCACGTGTTCCTCTTGCCCTCATTTATGCTTCTGAAAATTTACACTTGGGCTACTACTGTGCAGTCGAGTAGATCTGGCGGTGTTTTATGCTCACTTGGTGAACGAGGACACCAGTGGTACGGCGCGCCGTACTCCTCCATGGAAGGCACTGGCATGTAGTATTTAACTGCACGTGTTAAGTATACGGAGCTAAATCACACTAGTTAGGAACTAACAATCCTTATGTACAGTATGCATGAATAACTAAGTTCATATGCTTTGGAAGAGCTCCCCAATAATAATACTTTGCACATATAATGTGCCTTTTACCCAGGGATCTCAACTCTTTGACCAAGCTGGGTAAGTATTTTTATCTTCATATTACAGATGGGGAGTCTGAATCTCAGAGATTTCCCAAGGACACACAGAATGTGGCAGAGCCAGAGAATTAAACTCAAATTCCCTGACCACCAACCCTGAACTCTAACCAACAAACTGCTCCCTTTATTATTTTGATATTTCTTTGGCTGATTGAGAGCGGTGCATAACACTTCCTATCACATCTTCCTTTCATTTCTAAGGGCAGAAGGAATTCTCACCCCTTTTTGGCCAGTTGGAAATTATTTAGCATTTGCACATCTATAGTAGTTCTGCCCATTCAAAGAGTGATGTTTGGCATGCATATAGTGCCTGATGCTGTTACCTGTAGTCACCGAGAGCAGTGCTTTACGCACATGAAGCCCCCTCTGAAGTACCTAGGACTCTATGCATGAGTAAGCTACTTCTCAGTTTGAGTGAGAGTGGAAGTATTGGGCCCTTAGCACTTGTTGAGCATTGACCAGTTAATCATCACATCACTTCTGGGAGGTAGGTTAGCAAGCGTTATTAACCCATATGGAAACAGGTGATGTAATTTGCCCAAGGTCACACAATTAGTCAGTAGCAGAGCCAGCATTAGAACTCAGAAGTTTCAGACTCCAAAGCTTATATTCAGTCCTCCAGTCCATGCTGCCTTTCAAATGGGTGACACTCTCCACTCCAGATGGCAAGAAGCTTGAACTAGCCAATCACCGGTCTCTGCACCCTTTTTGGAAATAGTGTGCACCTATTTTAAGGGTGTAAGTGAAACATACATCTTTTGTTGCCTCAGAACAAGGGATGAATTCCCTGTTGCAGCATAACAGCAGATTAAGGGGCCCATGTGAGAGATTGAGGCATGCAGTTATTTAAAAATAAAAGCCTGCCATGAGCATGCTTCAAAAGCGAAATGGATTGTGTGACTGAAATGACATCGACAGCAAGGAAAACGATAAATTTTCTGAGAGGAGTCTCATCCTCCAAAACAGGACTTTATCCTTTTGAGCTGGAAACATCTGGCATGTCAGTGGATTTTACAACAAAGGGGAGGGGGAAAACAATTTCTGATGGCATGAATATAAGTGATTCCATGATAAGGCAGAGAAGGGGGAAGAAAAGCCCCTGCCTCTTTTCTAAATTCTAGTGGTAAAAGATACATTTTGTATTTCTCATTTTTCTGCTGCTATTGACAACACTTGTTACTTGGTTGTAGAATTTCTTGAGTCATTTTAGTTTTTCAAAAAGTGACCATGACTTGTTACTTATACTGTAGCTGACAGAAGTGACACACTTAATATCGGGGGGTCCAAACCTGGATATCTACCAATGGAGATGGAGATCAGGTAAATGTGCACCTGCTCTTCCAAAGAGAAAAGAAGTGCCATCTTGGTAACTACTATGACAGGGAGTTGGTGGCTGTACAATGAACACTTTGGAAGGGAATAGGTTGAGTGTACAGCCCACCACTCAGTCCTGTTTAGGCCCAGCATGGTTGTGTGACAATGATGATCAGACATCATGCCATCTAGTAGGAGAATCTGGGTCTCTGCAGAAGACTCTGGATTCTGGCTCTAGTAATGGCTGAGCACAGATCCACCAACACAGAAATGGCAAGAGCTGTGGGTCCACCCACTGACTGACTCCACAGAGAGAGAGAGCCATGTATGGTACACACCCATCTTATCCTCCCAGATGGAGGGAAGGTGCCAGTGGCCCAGGATGGAGATGGAATCTGAGAGAGAAATTTCTGAAAACAGGAAAGAGCATTTACAAAGCATTTATATGTCTATGTAATTTTTTTACTTTTTACAGACGCTTAACAAGAACAACTTAATACCTGATGAGAGGACCAACTTCTATCCCTTGCAGCAAACCAACGTGTACACTACAACCTATTATCCCAGTACACTGAATAAATATGACTACAGGCCTGAGGCCTCCCCTGGAAGGACCTTTACCAACAGCTGATGATGGACAGACTGTCCAAGGACTGGATCACTTCCTATATGAATTGTTTTTTAAACTGAGTTTATGGACCAAATATTGGCCCGGTCTCCAGATGTAAATATTGTACAAGTAGGGCCTTTTTTTTTTTCTTTTTGGTTAACTGTATTACTTTTAAACAGCACATCTCCTTAAGTTGACAGAATGCTTATGGACCATGGACCATTCTGCATAGACTTTTGTGGATATTTGGCTGGTGATGACACTTACTGCTGCAAATATTCATGGCTGGATGATCAGTATTTCTCTCTGAGGCCTGAATTCCCGAGGAGCTGATTGCATGCTGTGCTAGGTTTCCACCATGCTACACTCGTGTGTTCTAAGAAACATTACAGGTAGCTCCTTAGAGCAATGGATGATTGTACAGTGACTAGACAATGGCGGTACATTGAATGACACTTCGTTCACAAGACAAGCTGCCTGAGACTCCATCACGGTAGGAACTAGAACAGTTTTAGGTTTCCAGTGGTGTCTCCAGCATCACTAGAAGATTCCTTTCACATTGCAGGAAATAGCCTCCGCAGTCTCTTCTTTGGTAACATCCAGTTCAACTGGGGAAAGGAAACACACAAAGTACTCTACCCAAAGAAGCATTTCAGAATATTTCCAGTTTTAATTAAAAGAAAATGATACAGGCAATGAGATGTTAAGTGAAGTAAATGTTGGACTAATGAGATGTGGACTTTGCATAACAACGATGTGCTTACCACTGGAAAAAATGTGAGGAGTGCTGTACATGAGCCATGAGCTTTCTTTGAAATTACATTTACTTTTTTTCCCTCCAAGCTTGATCCTGTTCATATCTGCAAGGAATGATGACTGATGGCCAGGCCCTCCTCTTGTGAAATCACTAGGCTTGGGGCTCATTCTTATTTTATTATTATTTTTTTAGTTCACTTATTTTTTGAAGAGTAAGAAATTCTGAATTT
Source organism: Chrysemys picta bellii (assembly GCF_011386835.1). Lineage (NCBI taxonomy): Eukaryota > Metazoa > Chordata > Testudines > Emydidae > Chrysemys > Chrysemys picta. Next base: position 10,567,343 of record NC_088801.1, on the reverse strand, counting down.
TTGGCACGGTATTTTTCTAAGGAATGTATTCATAGCATACCATGACGCAGAAAGTCTGCTGCACATTCTTAGTGTCTTCCAGTCAGTACGCCATCAAATAATTATACAGCTGAATAATGTGCATTGTTTGCCAATATTTCTTTAGATTTCTCAGCTAGAAACAAACAAAAAAACCCAACCTTGTTACAGTTATTAAATGGGGACTGTAGCGTTATTAAACATTATATCCAGCCTTGAAATGTAATTTTGTGTATGTGTGTGCCTGTGTCCAGCAGAACTGTATTAGACTGTTGCAGAAGCCATGGTGTGTACAACCAGATATGTATGTCTGACATTGTTTTGTTTTGGCCAAACAGTATCGCCAGTGCTTAATGGACAGTTCCATCAAATGTGTTAGCAAAGTGAGCAAGTTTGACACTGTTAGTATTGAATGTTTCTAACTATTTATAATGAACTCCTGAGGCTAAGACTTTTAGAATGCCACAATACTGAGCATGAGATAAGAGTACAAACCTAAACACCCATGAGCTCCAAGTAGCTCCAGAACTTGAATTCTTTGTATGCATCTTACTGTAGCAATTGCCATGTTTGTTTTCAGTCATTGACTGGGATGCGTTTGAAGCAGTTTGGGTTGTATTGGTTACATAGGAGAGATTTCACTGAAAGCCAGCACTCAGCTAGTTTCTCATTGCTGTCATTCACGGACACTTGTTTGGAAGGTGGGGCTGAGATGGAGCTGGTCATTGCACACATACCCATCCACAGAGCTGAGACGAGGCTTTGCTGCTCATGACTCAAAATGTACAGCTCTCCTAAGGGTGAGGCAGAGCAGAGGTGGACTCTGTAACCTGGTCTTAAAGTGTGGGACCAAAAGCAGGAGAACAAAGTAACCTGTTTCTAAACTAGTTGAACCCTAACCTATGGTAGTGATCTATAGCTGTAAGGAGATTTATTATAAAATTTTGTGAGTGAGGGTCTTAGAGTAGCTCAATGACTCCCAACCTTTTCTGGCAACTGTACCAGTTTAGCAGGCTGATCCAGGTTCTGCTTCCAGTGATCCCAGTGTAAATTGGGAAAAACCCCATTTAAAAAAATTACTCTGGATTTATACAGCGGTATGACCAAAAGCAGATTCTGGCCCTAAGAGTTTGGCTGTACTAGTTTCTTCAACTTATTCAGCTAGATCAAAAGAGGCAGGCACTGGTCACAAAAGTCCCATTGATTTTCAGTGGGTGTTAGGTACCTAAATCCCAAGCTAAAGTTACAGGACTGGTGCAGAGCCCTCCTGGCTGACAACTGTTGCACTAGACATCTCTAATGTCAGCAGTTCTAAAGAAACTGGCGCCCAAGATCACTGTAGACATTACAAGCTAAAGTCATTTCTTAGCTTCCATTTCAGGTGGTTCCCTGTGTCGGAGAGTTATACGGTTATTGTTTATTTGGCAGGATTACAGCTGCAATTCTTAGAGGTGCAAGCGAGTTAAACCTTGCAGTTATTTTAATTTTTTTTTTTTTTTTGGTAGCTCAAACATTTCCATTTGCGCAAAAAAAAAAAAAAAAAAGCCATGTAAGAGCTGAAATTATTTAGTTTTTCAACTCCGTGAGCAAGATCACTGCTTTCATTGTGCTTAACAGGTGCATATATTATAGTGTGTATGGGCAATGGGGTAGGTTATATTTTCATCAAGACATTTCAGAGTCATTCTTATTAGCCATCTGAATGGCTTCATGAAATTGGCAATCACAGCAAGAATCTGTGGACTCCATTCAAGCAGAAAGTAGAAGCACGGGGAGGAGGAACTCTGAACTCTTAGTACTCAATTAATGTTTGTGTGAGAGTGCAGTTCTTTAAGGGCAATGTTTAATGTGATGTGAGGGTTGAATTCCTTCTGCGCTCCTCAGTGCGGCCCAGGTTAATGACACAATATACAATGATAGTCTTGTGTTTCTGTTTGGTTCTAGCAGGTAAATTGGCAGCAGATCATCAGATCTGTAATAGCCATAGGAGATTGAATTGCTTCTGCAGCCTGATGTTAAACTGCTTAAATTTCCCATTCTTAAGGTCATCTAAACGTATGCACAGTGTGTTGGAAATACCATTGCTCTAGCACCAAAGGTTTCTAACAGCAGCTTTGGCTTTTTCTTTTTTTTTTAATTTTTGTTTTTTTCTAAAATGCTGATCAGTTATTCAGCAAGAAATTGGGTTGACCTTGCAGCCTTAGCTCACTGCAACTATTCTGGAATAGGATTCAGCTGTACAGCATGTTGAAAGCAGTAAGTGTCTTGCACCCAAATGTGTAGGGGGTAGCGTTTAACAAGGTCGTTCTTTTTCCACCTCCATATGAAGAGATGCACGACTCCCTTGCGCTAAAGGTTGCATGTATGGAGTGAACTATGCCCCATTGTAAAACTGCTATTGCACTTCACTGGATTGAGATGCCAGTTATAAACATGCCACCCCTTTATAACTTGCAGCTGCCTCCAATAGACAAGACCCCCAAAAGTAAAATACCTGGAGAAAGGGGCGTTGTTGTCTAAAGAGGCACTTGTGAATGTTTGTAAATATGAGCCACTCGCTCTTCTTAAACATGTGAAATGTACAAATACCAGAAAAGAATGTGTATGGAGTAATGACTGCTATTCTTAATGCCTTATTTTGAGAAAATGAAATAGAAGTTATATTGAAATCAAGGTAGAGAGTGGGAATGGAGTCCATTAAATGCCAGATGTGGTAAAGATGATTAGGAAACCTCCAATGATTAGTCTAAGAAGCCCACGTGAAGATGAAATTGCTGTCCACGCAGCTCAGTGTATTCTTTGTACCAAATGTCAGATTTTTTTTATACATATAAAATGTAAATTTAAAGTTTATGTAACAAATTTAATAGTGTGCATAGCTATCAGCAGATATCTAGGGTATATATTTATAATATATACACACACTCTGTCTCCATCCATTCAAATACCTACAGAGAAAATTTAGACTTAGAAAGGCAGTGCTAGTGTTCAAATTCCATAGGGAAAGACTGAAAATAAGGATTAAGAAACCCCATGATCTTTTAATTAGATATAGCAAAATAACATTTTATAATAATTTTAAAAAAATTGAAAATAAAATTGATTTGTTGTAGTTACAAATGCCCATTCTCCACAAAACATTTGGCTAAGAATAACTAAGTAAACAATTTTTGTAGCCCAGTGGTGCCACCGGACTCCTTGTTGTTTTTGTGGCTATGCAGACTAACATGGCTACCCCCTAATTTTTGTAGCCACTCAGTGGATGACTAATCAACCTGAGGCAGCTCTGTGTATCACTCTTGAATTCAACTACAAGTAGAGACTAATTATGCAAACAAAGTAGCAGGTTAGAACAACAAATGGAAAGTAAAAAATGTCAAACTGGATCTGGAAGAAATTTTCACTTGCATGTTGAAGAGCTTTGCAGTTGAGTGGCAGCATAATAGTTTAATAACCATTTCCACACAAGACTGTTGTCATACAACTTAAGAGCTAGATCCTGCCACCTCCTAGGTTGTGATTTTCAAGTGGGCCTGATAGAGCAATAGGAGAAGATGTAGCTAATGCCTTTGGGCACCTTTATAATCCCCAGCCTTGTCTTCTAGATTAACCCTCACCCAGGGACATCAGTGGGACTCCCTGAATATCAGGCATGCTCCAGCACCCACTGGAGTGATGGGAACATTGATTTCAAGGAGTGTAGAGTAAGGACTATACCCATCTGAGCAGTGGATTTGGCCCTAGCTAAAGGGGTTGTTTTGATAGCTCAGTGAATTCTCAAATGAGAACAGCTTCGGATAGGTAAATCCCTCATTTAAGCCAGTTAAAAGAAAACGTCAGATAAGCACTGGCCGAGTTGGATGCTGTCTGTAGCACTGGAGCCTTCAAAACTGCACAAGGAAACTAACAAAAGCAAGCCTTCATGGAGAATCCGGTATCTTAATTCTCATGGTCACAACATTGTAAGGTAGAGCCTTTCTTGAAGTTTTAACTGCAATTCTGGTTCCCAGCTGCAGAAGGCCTATTCTCATCATTGTAAGCAGTGGTGTTTCCTTCTAGAACTTGATTCCTCATCCCAGCCCTATCCAGTATTTATTTTTTCCAAACACATTGGCCCTGACAGCGTGAATAGTTACATGCTATAAAGACAGCACTGAGCTTTTGAATTCCTAGTATAAATAGTTTTGAAATAAAAATACCACTACTCCTTTATTACACTGAAACCTTAGTGGGATTGGGATGCTGTGTACCATACAGGCCACAGCATGAGGGAGAGGACAGTGTGTCTAATAACTGAAGCAAAAGGGCTTTTAGTAGAAATATGGCAAAACATTGGGGAAAAAAGCCACCCAGCTGCATGATCTTGTGGGTTTCATCTACATGCAACTCATCTCTAATAACATCTGCATATATTTTGAACAGATGAGCAAATTAATCAGAAACAACCTTTGTCACAGAGGGTAAGTACGTTAGCTAGGACTTAAGCAGGGGTGAGGAGGGAGTGACAGAGACAATGCCGGATCTTTGAAACACAGGAAATTGTTAGTAGAAAACAGTATATTTACTCTAAAAAAGGAAAATCTGGCAAGTATTAGTGGACTCTTAGTGTAAAGGCACATCACCCTTCCTATGCAATTGAACGCGATGGTACTATTGGTATATAAAGGTGACCTAGACTGTAATCACTGCCTTTAGACACTGTGAATTTTTTTGGGGTACTCTGTATTTTTATATATTGTACAATGTAAAGAGTAATTCAGAAATAAAACAGAACCACCTGGAGAGCTTGTGAGTCATTTCCCCTCAAAAAGACATAACATGAAGTCACCGAAGATTTGACAGGCAACCTTTTCCTGGCAATGGTCAATACATATGTTACAGATGGCAAAACACATCCCAGAGTGCAACTGGCCAACTGGGCCAGGTTTAGAACTTGGAATATGTGTAAATATCTAATTCCTTGCTGACCACAATCCCCTTATTGCCTGAACCATGACACAGAATTGCATTTATCACAATTTTAGCCTGGATGACTACATAAGGTTACTGGGTATAAAATTAAATTCAGCAACACAATGCAACACTCCATCTAAACAAACCTGATTTTGTTCAGCATTCCAGAATAAAACTAAATACCAAAACCACTCCTGCCACTCTCCCACACTCACAAATCTTATTTCAGAATAAGGCATCAAATGGGCCGAACTAAAGCTTTGAATCAAGTGACACCGATCGCCGGTGGGTTTGAAATACAAATCCAGGTCTGATTCCGCGGCATGACTCTGCTCCTTGGCTCCTGTAGCACCTCTGCTTTGTCCAGGGAACCACATAACTAGTGTCCCAAGGACACAGTGTTTTTTGTTGTTTTTTTTTTAAATTGTATCAAGTATATTAGCTTGCTCCAATGAGGCAAAGATATAATCAACATGCTGAGCCTTTCAGCTGTACAGTTCCCACTTGGACTGAGATTGTATTCCAGCTACTTTGCTATTGTTACATATCACAGTACAAAATTGTAAAAATGGGCACATTTTTGATTGAAGGATGCTCATAGCCTCTTACTGGAGAATGTTAGTGCTCTCATCCCATTTATTAATCAAAATAAAGACTGTAGAAAGTGACAGAGTCAGAAACATTTTAGTTTATGTTTCAAGACAGCTGAAGACGTATATTGTAGTTTTATACTGAAAATTACACCATACTGTCATAAAAAATAGATTGGATTGCTAACAACCTGAAACATGCTACACCTGCGTATGGAATACCTTATCCCTAGTAAATCATAAGCTATCTTTTGGGTGTTTTCAGATGCTCAAGTGTATGTACAAGAATTTCTTTTCAAACGCAGACCATCAAAAAGTAATTGAGAGGCACATCATCAGTAAAAATAAACTTAGTGGGAATCAGATTTTTTTCCCCATTATTCCTACACTTGAATTTGCATAAGCAATTCAAAACAAAACCATTTAGCAAGCAAGACACTTCTGTGTAGTGAATTCTCAAGTCGGAAACTAAAAATCTATGCCTAGCATATTGTTTTTCTAGCTACTAATTTGAGTCATTAAAGTAACAGGCTCACTTTGTTCCACAGTGCATGTTATTCTCACTCACCTTCACTGCACTTCACAACTCTATGCATTAGTAAAAATATCTAAAAATCCCTCATGCATCTGGGGAAGTTTGTTTAGGGGCACTCGAAATACTGGCTTACAAACACAGGCCAGGTAAGTGATTCTGAGCTGGCACAGAGCTGTGAGGGCTCGAGCCTGCAATACGCTGAGTGTTCTGGCCCTACTTCAGCAAAGCAATTAAACACATGCTTAACTTTAAGCACCTTGAGTAGGCTGGCTTTGGTTAAGTCCTTTGCTGGAGCAGGGCCAAAGTGCTCAGCCCGTTGCAGAATCTAGCACCTACTGTCTGGGATGTTACTTGCCTAACTGGAGATGGCTGAAGGGGCAACATCAACCAATAGCTACTGGACCTGCACATCCATTAGCAATGACAAATCACTTGCTGAATGAATACAGCAGCCAGTGGGATAGTGCTGGAGTTCAATGGTCTTTGCGTCCCCATTAAAGGAATAGCCAGAACGATCTAATCCACCCACTGTTTTTCTCCCATGCCTAATAGCACAATATCTAAGTCCTGGTGCTTTATTTTCTCTTCTGGCCTGTCCATTCTTACACAGTGGGGTTTTAGTGAAAACAGAAACATGCTGATGCCTCATCTATCTGACCAAGATACACTTTGGAGCAATTAAAGGTCCTTAAACATTGCAGTTTGAGAATATTTACAAACACAGTGTATGATTGATATATTGACTGTTAGTCTCCTTCCACTCTTTGTTTATACACACACACTTGCTGGGCACAAAGCTGCTTCTTTGAGTGATTGCTCATGTGTATTCCACAATAGGTGTGCATGCTCGCCACGTGCACTGGTGCTGGAAGATTTTCCCCTAGCAGTACCCATAGGGGAGCACCCCAGCGACCCCTGGAGTGGCGCCTCCAGGGCGTGGTATAAGGGGAGCTGTGTGCTCTCCCCACCCTCAGTTCCTTCTTGCCGCCAGTGAAGGTGCTTCGGAACTGCTCTGCTCCAGCTTTTCTGTGGCTCCCCAAAACTGCTTGTTCGTTCCGTGTTGGAACCTGTAGTTAGTTAGCTGTTTAGTTTAGCTAGAGTGCCCGGGCAGGCCATGCCCCATGCTCCGAATTTTAAGTCGTGCGTCACTTGTAAGCGATCTATGCCACGGAGTGATCCGCACACAGACTGCCTATGCTGTTTGGGGGAAACCCATGTCAGCGATCGCTGCAAGATTTGCAAGTCGTTTAAGCCTCGGACCAAGAGAGAAAGAGACATTAGGCTCCAAGCTATCCTGATGGAGTCAGCACTGACCCCGGCTCCAGCACGCTGCTCCGAGTCGGCACCGGGCACCGTGGTGTTGGTGCGTGGCGACCCTCCGGCGCCATCGACTAGTCAGCACCGCTCCCCATCCACGGGGCATGCCAAGAAGGCTAGGAAGAGGCCTTCTTCACCGCGGCACCGGAGTAAACCCGGAACAGAGGCTAGACCCACGTCGGGGAGTCCTCTATTCCCACCAGCCTTGAGGCCGCCAACTCAAGTCGAGCGGAGCAGCCCGGCCCATTTGGAGTAGACCTCCCCGAATGTCCGCTCTGCAGGCGGCGTGGGACCTTATGTCCAGGCCAGTACCAGGAGCACTGCCGATGTCGACCCCGCGATCCAGAGGCAAACCACCGCTGGGATCTCCGCAGTCGCCCCATGTCTCAGTCGAGGGAATGTTTCTGATGCCGTTCACTGCCCAGTGACCGTTCAGGGAAAATCCATGTGGATTGCCCTCGATGCCCACCAGGCTGTCTGGTTGGGTTCCGTCTGACCGAGACTCTTGACACCACTCCACCTTGAGGAGCGAACACCGATGGGATTGAGGCAGATGTCACCAAAGGTCCTCATCTCGGAGGGGCTATCTCAGCCGGTCACGGCACAAACATAGTCGTTCCTGTTCAGCTCCAGGACCCCGCCACGGCACCGCCTCTGCAGCCCTGGGTGTTGATCACTGGCGTCTCGCCATCGCGGGTCTGCCTGCCGGAGCCAATTGCGGAGCAGCTGTTACCAATGGTACCGGTCCTCCACGTCGGATCGCGGTCCTGTGGTCGGCATCGTTCCCAGCGCCGCTGCTCCTCCTGGTCCAGGAACAGCGGCAGGTCATATGTCAGCCTGGCCTCCCTTCTTAGTCGTCCTTCGATGGATCAGGCCAGCCAGGCCTAACAGCCGGCTCCGCCAGTGCCACAGCAGGTGCAGTGGCACCAGGCCCCGTTGCCGTCCCAATGGTACCAGTGGGCACCGTGGCCCTTGACACAGCCCCCGGTGGGGGCTCGCTCAGTGGCCGGAGCCTCAGAAGGACCTTCGGCCTCCCTCTCCAGCCTCTGAGGAAGGAGTCAGTGGGACGTACATCCTCGGCACCGTGCCCGGAGACTGACCTGGTGGTGGACACTCCGGTGCTGGTGGACACCCAAAGTACCATGCCGGCCTCCTCACCCTCCACAGATGAGGTGATTACGGCCCCTCCTCCTTCCGTCCCACAGGAGGACTTTAGAGCCCACCAAGAACTCTTAAAAAAGGTGGCATCAAGCCTCCACCTCCAAGCAGAGGAGATGGAGGAGCCCTCAGCCTCCCTGTTTAACGTGCTGTCCTCCTCGGCACTGGACAGGGTGGCCTTGCCTCTCCATGAAAAGTGGCGAAAATTTCAAATGCCCTGTGGCAAACCCCGGCCTCACTGGCCCCCATCTCTAAGAGAGCAGAATGCCAGTATTTTGTACCCGCCAAGGGGCAGGAATACTTATACACCCACCCTGCTCCTAGCTCCCTGGTGGTCGAGTCGGTCAACCACAGGGAATGGCAGGGCCAGCCAGCCCCTACCCCAAAAAATAAAGATTCAAGGAGGCTGGACTCTTTTGGAAGGAAAATGTATTCCTCCTCGAGCTTCCAGTTATGGGTGGCAAACCATCAGGCTCTCCTGGGCCGGTCTGAGTTCAATCTGTGGGGCTCCCTGCCTAAGTTCAAGGACTCCCTCCAGGAGAGTTCAAAGCGCTGGTGGAGGAGGGTACAGCGGCTGCCAGGGCAACCCTGCAGGCAGCTTTGGATGCAGCGGACACGGCTGTGCGGCCCATGGCCTCTGCGGTGTCCATAAGAAGGGCGTCATGACTCCTGCTCTCTGGGCTGTCCAGCGAGGCACAGACTTCCCTGCAGGACGTCCCGTTTGACGGCAATGCTCTGTTTGCGGAACAAACAGATACAAAGCTGCATGGCCTGAAAGACTCCCGCACAACTCTCCAGACTCTGGGTCTCTATGTTCCGGCTCTGACTCAACCTAAGTTCAAGCCGCAGCAGACTCCCGCTCGGGCCACCCACCCAAAATACGATACCGCTTATAAGAAGTTGCGGGACTACAAGAGGCGCCCACAGAGGCAGTCTCATCCTGCCCCCCAGGCTGGGTCCTCCAAGGGCAGTGGGGAAAAGGCGGTTTTGACGGGACGCCCGCGGGCGTCCTGCCAGTTATCCTCAGGGATCCACCCTCAATAAAGCTTCCCTCCTCCAACCGGTTGTGTGCTTTCCTCCCGGAGTGGTCACAGCTGACCTCAGACCGATGGGTCCTCAACACCATCTCCCGGGGCTGCACCCTCCAGTTTACTTCCTCCCCGCCCCCATCCCTCCTGGGGGATCCCTCGCACGAGGCTCTGCTCGAGCAGGAGGTGGGATGGCTCCTGGGCCTAGGAGTGGTGGAAGCAGTCCCCGAGGAGTTCAAGGGCAAGGGGTACTGTTCCCACTAATCCCGGAGGCCAAAGGTGGGGCTCAGGCCCATCTTGGACCTGCGAGGCCTGAACCAATACATGGTGAAGCTCAAGTTCTGCATGGTCTCCCTGGCCTCCATCATCCCCTCCCTGGATCCCTGGGACTGGTATGCCACCCTTGATCTGCAGGACGCATACTTCCACATTCATATATTGGAGGGGCACAGACCCTTTCTCCATTTCACGGTGGGGCAGGAACACTACCAATTTATGGTCCTCCCGTTTGGTCTGTCCACTGCCCCCAGGGTATTCACACAATGTATGTCCGTGGTGGCGGCCTACCTCAGGCGCAGAGGGGTCCAGATATTCCCCTTTCTGGACGACTGGTTGGTCAAGGGCAGCTCCCGGTCGCAGGTGCGGGATCACATGGCGCTCCTTCTGTCCACGTGCACCACTTTGGGCCTGTTGGTAAACACCAAATCCACGTTAGTCCCGGTTCAACGCATAGAGTTTATCGGGGCAGTCCTGGACGCTTCATCGGCCAGAGCCTCCTTCCCACCGGACAGGTTCGAGACCCTGAAGGGGCTCATTGACACGGTCACAAGGTTTCCAGTGACAACAGCCAGACTGTGCCTCCAGCTCTTGGGTCACATGTCGGCGTGCACTTATGTGGTCCATCACGCCAGACTCAGGAGGAGGCCCCTCCAGCGATGGTTGGCCTTGGAGTTTTCCCAAGCCAGGGACAGGATGGACAAAGTCCTCACAGTACCTGAGCCAGTGATTACCTCCCTACGATGGTGCTCCTCCCGAGAAACATGCTCCAAGGCGTTCCGTTCAGGGGCAGGGCCCCGTCGCTGGAGCTGGTGTCCGACGTATTGGACCTGGGATGGGGAGCCCATGTGGGGAACGTTCAGACCCAAGGTCTGTGGTTGGCTCAGGATCTGACTCTCCATATAAATGTCAAGGAGCTCAGGGCAGTACGGCTGGCATGCATGGCCTTCCGCTCGCACCTGGAGGGCTGGGTGGTCAGGGTCCTCACGAACAACATAGCCTCAATGTCCTACATCAACAGGCAAGGCGGGGCCCGATCCTCTGCCATGAAGCTCTCAGGCTGTGAGATTTTTGTATAGCCCACGACATCTGCATACAGGTCTTCCATCTGCCGGGCGGGGTGGATCGTTTGAGCAGGGACTTCTCCTCTCAGCCCGAGTTGTCTCTCTACCCAGACTTTTCCAAGTGTGGGGAACTCCCCAGGTGGACCTGTTCATGACTCGGCAGAACCGTCGCTGCCCCCGATTCTGCTCGGGAGTGGGGAGGGACTGGAACAGGGCACTATCTCCTATGCCTTCCTCCTGTCCTGGTCAGGCCAGTTTCTCTATGCCTTTCCCCTGTTCCCACTGATCGGCAAGATCCTGGAAAAGATAAAGATGGACAAGGCCCAGGTCCTTCTGATTGCGAAGGCATGGCCCAGGCAGCAGTGGTATGGGACACTCCCGGACCTGGTGGTCGCCCTGCCATGGCCAGCGGCTCTCCAACTGGATCACCTCATGCATCCGTACCTGTTATGACCTGGCGGGAATCCCAATTGTGAAGGCGCACTCAACTCAGGTTCAGGGCTCATCGGCTGCCTTTTTGGCCTATATCCCCATTCAGGACATTTGTAGGGCTGCCACTTGGTCTTCAGTTCACACATTCATCTTGCACTATGCAATCGTCTCCCAGACCAGGGATGATGCCAGGTTCAGCAGGGCTGTGCTCCGTCCCGAGAATTTGTGAACTCCTACCCACCTCCAACAGATATAGCTTGGAATCACCTATTATGGAATACACATGAGAAATCATTCGAAGAAGAAAAGACAGTTACTTTTTCCATAACTGGTGTTCTTCGAGATGTGTTGCTCATGTCTATTCCTCATCCCGCCCTCCTTCACATTTGTCGGAGTTGTCTGGCAAGAAGGAACTGAGGGTGGGGGGAGCACGCAGTACCCCTTATACCGCGCCATGGAGGTGCCACTCCAGGGGTCGCTGGGGCACTCCCTTATGGGTACTGCTAGGGGAAAAACTTCCAGCACCGGTGCACGTGGCAAGCATGCACACCTATTGTGGAATAGACATGAGCAACACATCTATTGTTGATGGGGGGGGATTCTTTATCAGAGGGATAGCTCGGTGGTTTGAGTATTGGCCTGCTAAACCCAGGGTTGTGAGTTCAATCCTTGAGGGGGCCACCTAGGGATCTGGGGCAAAAATCAGTACTTGGTCTTGCTAGTGAAGGCAGGGGGCTAGACTCGATGACCTTTTGAGGTCCCTTCCAGTTCTATGAGATAGGTATATCTCCATATTATCTCGAAGAACACCAGTTACGGAAAAGGGAACTGTCTTTTTTGGTCTTTGGAAAATGATTTCAGTATATGTGTCTGGCCTAGTGATCTGGATCCTGCTGGGATGAGCCCCTTTCTCACTGGAATAGCTTTTCAAGTACACTATTGACTTTCTCCTCCAATCATTCAGCTCTGAAAATGTAACCACCACTTATCCTGCTGTCACAAAGTGCTGCAAAACTGTTTTTAAATGTCACAACAGATTTCTTCAGTTTGAAGGTGCTAATCAGATGCCCGCCTCCATGTCCATTAGTAATCTCTGATTTGCAGGAGGCCAGTGTATTTGCTAGAATTAAGCATTTTGGGAGGGGACTGGACCCATTTTAGGGGTAAGTCTGTTCTTGGTGCAGCTGGGCTGCTGCTTCACTCACAGCTATGACAAAATGAATGCAATACAAAATAGACCCCTCAGGCTGACTTTCTGCACCCTCCACAGCTCTGAGTTTATTGGAATAGCTCTTCCAGCTGAAGGAACTATGCACACACAGCAGGAAGATATAGCTCAGTCCCATCCGTTCCAGCATGGGGCTCCAGAGCAGCAATAGTTCCTGGAGTAGTATGGCTGCCACCAACATGTACCATCAAGGTAAGTGACAAAACTCCCAACAAACCAGTGTGACAGCTACTAGCCAGTTTCAGGCTTTAGCATGATTTTCATAGACAACGTGTGGAAACATTTAATTTGGTTCCTTAAGGGTTAATACACACTGTTGCACTTACGATAGTTGTTATCCAAGAATGACTTCATTCAATTATCCCTCTTTGGCAGTGGAGACCTTACTGTTCTTGGCAGCTTTCTGAAGGAATCATAACATAATGCATACTTTTGTGTTTCCCCTTTGGACATTCAGAGCCACGTTTTAGCAAAAGTTCTTGGTTGCAACGTATTCAGAAATGTTTTGCTATGGATTTGGGAGCAGAACATCATTTAAAAGAGAGAAGTTTGCTGATGTCATGGGGGAGTCTGAGCCTTTGAAGGTATTGAAAATAGCACAGAGCAACCCCCTTAAGGACGCAGGAAGTTCGGAATAGAATCCAGCATGGAAGAGACCTGCATTGCCTACAGCAACATCCAGTCTAGCAGCATGTACTAAAGCGCAATGGCTGAGAAAAGCATGCACTGAAAGTCCACGTTGCAGCTGTGCACATCTCAGCAACTGAACTGTGTTGGAGTATGGCTATAGATGTAGACCGTGATATAGAATGTGCAGTCGCTCATAGGGGAGATTGAGCATCAGCCAAATCATAACAAGTAACACATCCAGAGCAGGGGTGGGCAAACTACGGCCCGGCAGACATTTTAATCCGGCCCACGCGCTCCCGCCAGCTTGCCCCACTCCGTGCAGCTCCTGGAAGTAAAGACATGTTCCCCCTCTGGCTCCTATCCATAGGGGCAGCCAGGGGCTCTGCATGCTGCCCCCACTCCAAGCGCCACCCCCGCAGCTCCCATTGGCTGGGAACAGCAGCCACTGGGAACTGCAGGGGTGGCACCTGCGGATGGGGCAGCGCGCAGAGCTGCCAGGCCACACCTCTGCATAGGAGCCGGAGGGGGACATGCCACTGCTTCTGGGAGCTGCTTGAGGTAAGCGCCACCCGGAGCCTGCACCCCTGACCCCCTCCCATGCCACAACCCCCTGCTCCAGCCCTGACCCCCTTGGTCCCACCCCAGAGCACCCTCCTGCACCCCCAACCCCCCACCCCAGAGCCCGCATCCCCAGCTGGAGCCCTCACCCCCCACTGCACCCCAACCTCCAATCATGAGCATTCATGGCCCACCATACAATTTCCATACCCAGATGTGGCCCTCGGGCCAAAATGTTTGCCCACTCTGTGTGGAAATAGTGGATTCCCCTAGACCTATCTGCAATAGAAACAACAGATGTAAGGGATTTCTTGAATGGTCTGATTCAGTCCAAGTAAAAGGCCAACACACTCTTAACACCTATTATATGGAAGGTAGCTTCCTCTGTAGACTGATGCAGCTTAAGGAAAGAAAACTGGAAGGTGAAAAGTCTGGTTAATATGAAATTCAGAAGAAATTTTAGGTAAAAAATTTGGATGGGGTCATACCTTCTCCTTGGAGAACACATTAAATGGAGGGCCTGCTATTAGAGTCTCCATCTCCCCAACCCTCTGAGCAGAAGTGATGGCCACCAAAAAGGCCATCCTCATAGACAAATATAACAATGAGCATGTAGTGGCTCAAAATGCTGTTTCATGAGATGGTTAAGAACAAGGTTGAGATCCCAAAGTGGAGTAGGATCTCTAATTTGTGGAAAAAGATTCATAAAAGAGCTTTCAGAAACCTCACTGTGGTCAGATGTGCAAAAATTGAGAAACCTTCTACTGGTGAGTGGAAAGCTGTTACTGACACTAAATGAACCTTGATGGAACTCAAGAGACCCGATGTTTTCAATTCCAACAGTTAATCCAAGATTGTGAAAGAGATGACTGGATAGTTGAAAGATGATGGTGGTTACATCAAAGATGATATCTTCTCCACTTCTGGAGGTAAGCAAATATTGTAGATTCCTTCCTGCTATTTAACAGCACATGTTGTTCTTCCAATGAACAAGATGCCTCTAGACCAGAGAACCACTGAAGAGCCATTCTTGGAGTTGTAGAATGTTCAGATTGGGGTGAAGTGTTCAACAAGCATTCTGAGACAACAGTTGAGAACGGATTGGGAGCCGCCACAGAGGATGAGAGATGAATCTGATGAGGTAAAGGAAACCAAACTTGTCTTGGCCAAGTTGGTGCAATCAAAAAGACCCTGACTTGGTCCTGCTTGATCTTGTTGAGAACCTTTATAAGCAAGGGAGTTGTTGTATACACTTAAAAAGATCCTTGGGCCATGTAATGAGAAAGGTGTCTCCTAGACATTGGGGATCGAGTCCTTCTTTGGAACCGAATTTTCTGCACCTTGTGTTGGCTGCAGTGGCAAAAAGGGCAACCTTTGGAAACCCCTCAGCTATGAATATTTTGTTGAGGACTTGCAAGGCCAACTCCCATTTGTGATTTAGGGAGAAATGTTTGCTGAGATAGTCTGCCATGGTGTTTTGTATACCTGGGAGATAAGAAGCCAAAGTGACTATCTGGTTGGCTATCCACCAATTCCAGAGCTTTACCACTTTGGTGTAGAGTGAGGAGGAATGTGCTCCTCCTGGATGATTGATATAATCCATGCAAGCTATGTTGTCTGTCATGATCTTGATTGATTGGGGAAGAAAGTGGAGGCAAGTATTTCTGACTGTCCTTGGCTCCTGCAGATTGATGGGCAAGTGGATTGTGTTGTGACCATTTGCCGTGGGCTGTGTGAGGAAAAATGTGCTCCCCATTCCAAGAGGGAAGCATCCAGTGTTATGACTGTAAGGGGATTCTGGGTGCTATGCATACACATAATAAGAAACAACCTTTGCCCGCTCCCAAAAGCATACAACCTAAATAGACAAAACAAAGGGTGGGAGAAAGGAGGTGTTGTTATCCTCATTTTATAGCTGGGGAGCTGAGATTAAATGACCCCTCAAAGTCACACACAGAGTCCATGGCAGAACTAAGAACTGAACTCATACCTCTTGAGTCCCAAGCCAATGTCTCAGCCACAAGACCAGTCTTCCTCTCAGGTAGTGCTATTGAGATTTTTGGGTGAACAAAACTGTATTCAGTAAAAAACAATTCTATTGACACACAACCTTATAGTGAAAAAAAAATCAACACAATACTAACTGGTAAGCAACACTATCAATGTGTAATTCCACGGTTTTATTAGTCAATAGGCCTATACTGTTACCAAGCATCCACAAGGAAATGGATTGCCTATAACCCAGTGGCTACAACACTCATCATCTGCCAAACACACACACTCTCCTCCTCTTCAAATTCTTCCTTCTTTTTTCTCATCAATAATTCTCACCTATCTCACTCCTCTTCTGAACTAAAACAGCAGTGCTTGATCCAAAACCCACTGAAGTTAACAGAAGTCTTTCTATTGCTTTGAGATCAGTCCCTATGATGGGGCATACTCCCCACACTGGCCCTGAGGGGACTGAATTAGGCCAAGTGGGATCAATCCAGCCAGCTAGGTTGAAAATGGGGGAAACAAACTGGAGGAAGCTAATTAGAAGAAGGCTCAACTGTGAGGGAACAGACAGGACTTAAATAAAGTCAGGAAATTAGAAGCAGAGGATGCTGCAGGGAGGTAGTCTGCAGTCCTTCCCTGGGAGAAGGGAGTTGAGAGGCTGGCAAACCCAGAGGAGTGGGAAGAGCCAGGAGGTGAGGAAGGGGCTCAGGGAAAGGCAGCATTATGCAGGAGAGAATCACACTTTGGCTGCTGTTTAGAGGGTCCCTGAGCCAGAAATCGGAGTAGAGGGCAGGCTTGGGCTCCCCTACCAGCCCGAGGGAGTGGCACCTGGGTCAGTGAATTGGAGGACTGCCTGAGAATGTTGGTAAGCAGGGACTTTGATACACATTTTCTCCCAAGAAGGGGAAACCACACCGTGACCTGGCCAGAAGGCTGAGCCATGAAGAAGATGCTGCGGATCCTGGAGACTGGGGCTGTGGGGAGAGAGAAAGACAGAGTGCAGAGCGTCGGCTGTGCAGGGGGTGCCCCCTGTGGTGAGTACAGCACCCATCGGAGTCCCTTATAAGGTCTTAGTTGAATCAAACTAAACTTCTTTTCAAAGCAATGTCTTTGAGAATGTTTCAATGTTGATATGACACCCAAAATTAATATTTATTTACATTTTCCAAGTTACTGCAAAATACTGGCAAGAAACATGAGTAACCATTTTAATGTCAAACAAGCAGTATGGAAAATAACACACCTCCACAGTAAGATTCCAGTTTTAAAAGAAATTAAGTGGCAGCTATGTTATGTTTACAAGTGTACAGTGGTTTAAACTCTATTTAAAAAAAATAAAAATATATCACATCAGAATATCGCATAAAAAAGTAGAATATGCCCTAAAATAAAAACCAGTTTTAAAAATTGCAAAAGTAAAATGCATACAAACTCCAGTAAAACTGAACAGTCTTACAATCTGAGGATAGTTTACAAATCCATACCCATACACACACACAAACCCTCTTATGTTTCTATATGTTTACAAGTCAAAAGAAAACCAACTGTGACACATTATTAAAAGCCAATATTTCCATCACATATACTTGTTTCTAAAATATACAGTTGAAGACGAACATTGTAGACGTGATGGGTACTTTTGTTGTTAAAGCACAGGACTGGGAGTCAGGACTTGCTCTGACAAACTATGAGATCTTGGGGAAATCACTTAACCTCTTCGTGCCTCAGTTTCCTCGGCTGTAAAATGGATATAATATTTCCCTACCTCACTAAGGTGTTGTGATGCTGAAATTGCTGTTTGTAAGGCGTTTCGAGATCCTCTGATGGAAGGCACTAGCTCTAGAACTGCAAAATACTGTTAATATGAGGTGTTCCTATATATTCTTCAGGCTTTTATTAAAGTGACTTTTTATTGAGAACATAGAGTCCGATACTGTGGAGTTACTGAGCTCTCTTTGAAGTCATCAGGAGTTCAGAGCACACAGCATTATTGGGATCAGATCCCCATATATGGCATATAAGTGTATATTTCCATACATGGAGGGAGGGATAGCTCAGTGGTTTGAGCATTGGCCTGCTAAACCCAGGGTTGTAAGTTCAATCCTTGAGGGGGCCACCTAGGGATCTGGGACAAAATCAGTACTTGATCCTGCTAGTGAAGGCAGGGGGCTGGACTCGATGACTTTTCAAGGTCCCTTCCAGTTCTAGGAGATAGGATATCTCCATGAATTTATTTATTTATTATTTATTGTAGGGCAAGCAGAATTTTAACCCAGTGAAAATCCTGCTCAGAGACAGGGGGCCAAATTCAGAGGCAATGCTTTACATTTGGCTAAGCAACATACAGGAAGGTACACTTAGTTAAAGAGTTTGGGATAATCAGAGAGCTGTTAGTGAAATTTTGCTGGGTTTCCATTTAATGATATGAACATAGAGCCCCATGAGGCAAATTCTTGCAACGTGAGAGAGCTCACTATGCTTCTTGCCAAGGGCACTGTAACATGACTCATCAATTTTCAAGAAGCTTCTCTAATTCTTTTTAAAATGTCTTTGTCTCTTTCCTGACCCATACATTTGACACAGATTTAAACCCAAGGTAGTTGTATTAAGTTCATAGGCAATTAGAACAAATGAGGACAATATCAAAGGGCAATCCGAATTTCAAAACCAATTCAAAGGTCAGTTAAATAACCAATGGGTATGACAAGCAGCTCTTAAAAGGTGATTTTGCAGTAGAAGAGCCTATGAAATATAGGCACTGCTGATGCGTAGCTTAAGATAGAGTGGCTTTAAAACCAGATGACCCACTCACTCTCTGACACCCACCCACCCATCATTCTCTAAGATCATCGATTCACGGTACACCATCTTCTCCAATCAGTTTGCTTTTCCTGAGGTTACCCATCCTGTCAGAGGCAGTTCTAAATGTATGGAAATATACACTTATATGCCATATATGGGGATCTGATCCCAATCAGGACTCCCAGTCCTGTGCTTTAACAACAAAAGTACCCATCACGTCTACATACGGACCATCTACAAAGGAAAATAATTTATTTTGACTTTTACATATGGTGGAACTAAGGTTAGAGGGAATGCCACAATCTAGGGGGAAAGCTCTGAATAAGAACAAGTGTTCTGAATAAGAACAGGTGAAAGTCATCCATGAAAATCCAATACTCATTATGAAATAGTGAAAAAATTCACTGAAGCAACATAAAGAAAGTATGAGAGAGTAGGCAAGTGAGGAACACAGGGAAGACAAAACAAATTTATGTTTACTCTCCTGTACGCAAGGTCAATTACTGTCTTCTAAACAAACATCTCAAGGATGACTGCCGAATGGAAGCTTTAACAATTAACCCAGCAATCATATTTCCTGAAGTGTTATGAACACACAACACCTGTGCAGGGAGTGAGGAAGAAATACTGATGCAATAAATTATGTGTTTATAAATTATTTCCAGGTCCAAAATGGAAAAAAATCAGGCAAGCTTTTCAGAAGTGATTTGGTTTTGGGGGCTTTGATTTGTGGGTGCCCATCTTGAGACACCTTAATGACTTCCAGGGGAGAGTGCCAAGCGCTTTCTGAAAATCAGGCCCTTTAAGAGGTCTCAAGTTGGGTTACCAAAAATGGAGACACCCCATATCACCAGTCACTTATGGAAACCTGGGCCATTGCATCCATTCACCATCTCTTCTGGACCAATATCTACCACAGTGTTGCTACAGATATTTTCTGCAATGTTGTTTTCTTTTAATGAGTATTAAGCTGTAGTGTTCACTTTGCTTAGAACCTGTATGCAAATCTAGTAAAAAAAGAACAAGTGTGCAGTGATGTGGGATCATGGAATTCAGAAGAAATTTATGTCAGAATGCACGGTCCCAGACATAGCAGTGATCCAAGATTAAAACAGGAATCAAAACATCTGCACAAATACTTACTTTTGCTTGTTAAAACTTCAAATAAAGATGAATTTCCCCCTTTATTTATTATTGTTTCATCTGCCTTAAAATGCCAACTGTAAATGCTGTAAGCAGACTGACAGGTTTTGATTTCACTGTGGCCTCTGTATCCTCCACAAATGTTACTTAACAGCAATACTCCTTCATGAGTCAAAATAGATATTTCTACACCTCCTAAAATAAGGAACTTAAGTGAGGCTTTTTCATGTTTTATGGATGCTGGGAGAGCACCACTGCCCAAAATATGAACCAGCATCTCATCAATAAGAGCATCGACTTGCTAAAGACAGACAAATAAGGTTGATCAGAGTGATGTGGGTATTGTTATAATTTCAGAGTTTTCCTCTTTATGATAGCAAGGGTCCTTGACTCTGGTCCCCATCATTGGAAGTTTTTGAGAACAGGTTGGACAAACACTTATCAGGGATAGTCTAGGTTTACTTGGTCCTGCCCCAGCGCAGGGGGTTGGACTAGATGACCTCTTATGGTCTCTTCCAGCCCTACATTTCTATGATTCTACTATATCAGGGATCGGCAACGTTCGACACGCAGCTTGCCAGGGTGCTTACCCTGGCGGGCCAGGCCAGTTTTATTTACCTGCTGATGCGGCAGGTTTGGCCGATCGCGGCTCCCCCTGGCCGCGGTTCGCCGTCCCGGGCCAATGGCAGCGGGAAGCCACGGCCAGCACATCGCTCGCCCGCGCCGCTTCTCGCCGCCCCCATTGGCCTGGGACGGCGAACCGTGGCCAGTGGGGGCCGCGATCGGCCGAACCTGCCGCCTCAGCAGGTAAATAAAACTGGCCCGGCCTGCCAGGGTGCTTACCCTGGCGAGCCACGTGCCGAACATTGCCGACCCCGTACTATATCCTGGACCCATTGAAGATAATGGCAAAATTCCCATTCATTTTAATGGGGTGAGCTTTTAGCCCTATGTGATTTGTGCAACTGCCATTTGAGAGAGAGAGAGAGTACACTGGTACTTTACAAAATTTAACACAATGATATTCAACACAAAATTCTAATGACACCAGCTATACACACTGTACATCCATCCATCAATGGTGTTATGAATTTCTGGCATTTTCACACCAACATAGTAGTTAACCTGCCAAACAATTACAGTGAATTATATTTAGATTCTAACCAATCTAATAAAACATACAAAAACAGCATCTAAAACCAATTGTTTGCCACAAAGTAGTCAACATTTTTCTCTTAAGTTTAAAAAAATGACAATGAGAAATAGCAGATTTATTAATAAATTGCTACTCTCACAGCTTTATAGGATGTCAAAAGCCCTAGGATAAAACATCTAATCCCTATTCATATATCAGTCAATTCTCACAAATCTCGTATCGTTCCCCCTTTTTGGTAAAAGCCAATATACACACACAGATCAACTTTTTTCTTCTTTTTACAATGTAAGACTATGTATTCACTCTTTGCTTAGTCCAAATGTTCTCCATAAACACACACTCCAGGTAATACAGCTCCTTCAAGATATCCCTTTCTTACATGCAACAATGCATTTGGTAAATTCCCAAGTTTCCAAGATAGCAGTTACTACATGGAAACTTGTATTAGCATTACTATGTTTCTGTTTTCCCAACAGAGTTACCACAAAATAATGCTCATTATTTGGAAGTTACTTTGCAATTCACACATGTCACTACTGTACAGAAGACTGCACAAGGGACAGTGTCCGGCCTGGCTGGGATGATTTAGTTGGGAATTGGTCCTGCTTTGAGCAGGGGGTTGGACTAGATGACCTCTTGAGGTCCCTTCCAACCCTGATATTCTATGATTCTATAACACAAAATGCAGCATGATTGTCCATATTCTAGTGGCTTTGCACATATCAGGGCTAGGAAAAATTGCTCTTCTGGATTTCTACAGGAAGTAACTCAGAGTCAAGAGGGGACAGGGAATATTGTCTTTTCTCAGAGTATTTTCCTGTTAAAATCAATTACAGTTATGGTCAGAAGTGTTTGATATCAATCAATGTCAGTACTCACTGAAAATTAGAGGGACAATTAAAACTAAGTTGCTCTTCCAAAAACTGATGTGCTTTTTTACTGCTAAATAATAAATATGAAATATTTTACATTTCATTTCTGAATCTTTTCTGGGACTACTCAATATTAATATATAAGCAATATTTAAACCCCTCCCATTGTCTCTTTCAGTGAGACCTGATTAACCAAGATAACTTTTACCTTTACAAAGTCAAAAATACTAACAGGTAGCCTGCTCTGGTAATCGTTAGTCAGGCAAACTCTCATTGGCTTCGGCTGGATTTCTACCTGAGTAAGGGCTGCTGGCTTGGATTCAGTAGGGGAGAATGCTTTTTGTGTAGTCAAATGAAGATTGAGCTATTTTATAGATCATGTCAAAGTGCATTCTAACTCTAACAAAGCCACAATATTTTATATTTCCCCCATCCTCTGTCCTTCAACACATTCTCCCCCACCTGCCACCCAAAGATATGTTGATCTGATGAAGTCCTCAAGTCTGAAAATTCATTTCTATTTATCATAAATAAATAAATTAATGGAGATCTCCCATCTCCTAGAACTGGAAGGGACCTTGAAAGGTCATCAAGTCCAGCCTCCTGCCTTCACTAGCAGGACCAAGTACTGATTTTGCCCCAGATCCCTAAGTGGCCCCCTCAAGGATTGAACTCACAACCCTGGGTTTAGCAGGCCAATGCTCAAACCACTGAGCTATCCCTCCCCCCTCATAGCAGCAGACTCTTACCTATGGGAGAACTTCTTTATATAATTGGGATCTGCTCCTGTAGTTCTTCCTCAGGCAAAAGCTCCATCAGGCTCAAATGGGAATGCTAGTTGAATAAGGACTGTAAAGTGGTGGCTTTTGCTAAATATAGTAGAACATAACCAAGAAAGCTGGATGGTTAACACCTTTGTACCAATCAACTGGTGAAGACAGTAAAAGGATATGTCCAACTGTACTTTGCCAGTTTTCTTCAGCAGCTTGAACATGCTGATTAAATTTATTTAGGATATCTCAATACAGATAGCTCCACTGTCTGACTAGTGCCTTTCAAGGAATAACTCTGATCTTGTAATAGCTGATGTAGCCAATAAACAAGGTCACAACATCCCATACTTGCTATGGTAAATATGCCCATTTCACTGAAAACAATAAAAGCAGATGATGTGAAATAACTGATTTCATTTTACTGCATGAATACAATTTTGAATTTAAAATGTCAATAAAATATTCGCTCTCTACAGAGAACAGACAGAACAAATGGATACATAGCTGAAGGGTAGTGCACAGTTCAGCTTTTATTTTTTTGAGTTACAGTGGCTGTATTACTCAGGAGTGGCAGAGCAGAGCCCCTCACAGGAGTGGAGTGCGTTTGATTCAGATTTCTCACTGAAGCAGAACATCACATGCCAACGCCCTCAAACATGTATATATCCCTCTATATCAAACAGCTACATTAAGAAAAGACATTCACCCAGTGAAATAAAACTCATGTCACAGTTGGTATATGCGTACACCTTCATTCACTGAAATTATAGCTTAAGTTCAAACAGTGGCATACCACCATCCAAAGACATAATTTTTAAATAAACCTATAAACACACGCTACATACAATATTTATATATTATATAATTATATACAACATATAAATATTACACACACACATCTGTACATATATACATGTGCGCACACACACACACACACATTACACAGAGTACAGGAACATACTCAGAATGGAAATGCCGTAAATATTTTTGAAATGAATTATAAGAATTCAGAAATTACTAATCAGTTTAAAATTGTGTTAAAAAACTACTCAAAGTCTCTTAAGTATCTCTGTTCAAGTAAGGGCCAGACTGACCACAATTTTCTGCTTGGCACAGTACTTCCCAGGTTATTTCAAAATTCATGGACTCACGAAACAAAATATTCCACATGATGTGTCACTTCGCTGCTAACAAGGGCACCTCACAAAGTCCAAAGACATTTCAGAAAAATGCCACTTTTAAAGAACTGGATATTTAAAAAACATTACTTAGTACCCATAATTGTAAACTAATCTTAAAAACACACATGCACTACAGCCCAAACCCCAAAACCTACTAAAACTAACCTTACTGGGGATTCGGCCCTACACACCTACATTATTTAGTGGCATGAAATTGGGGTTCACAGAATTCACTGGAGATGAAAGAGAAGTATAGTGGTGGCCATTACATCATCAACATTTATCAACAGAGACATCTGAGATACCATTGTTCTTTCCTATTCTAAGCATATGGAAAAACTGCAGAATTTCAGTGCTACTGTCAGCTAAGGTGACTTTTAGTGGCAACTACTGTGTAACTAAAACTGCACTCATCATTCAGTGCACACTTGTTCTGGAGTGAAAGTTAAAGATTTCTAACAACAGTGCAAGGACTGCTAAGATTAGTCAATATGGTTGAAAACTCAGGTACCAAAGTCTTACCAGAAATGGCTTTATTAGAACATAATGTAGTGCAGCAAAACCATATCATTTTAGCTTATGTGTTTGCTGGCCTTTTAATATTTAAATGTGTTACCTATTTAAGTTATAGATTTTTTTTAAAAAAGGTTATTCACTATTCGTATTCTGATAGAAGATGGAAAGATTACTGGTACCTTGGCATCTCTTTAAGTGGTTTGAATTGGCACAGAAAATCTGTACACTTAATAGCTGCAAGTATTGTTTTTTAAATAACATATCACAGTTCTGACTTTAGAATATACACATCAGATATAGTCCACTTGTGTATTTTAGGATACTCTTATTCCCAACTGAAGTACCACACTGTTTCTCAAGTCAGTAATAAAGATCAAGTCAAGAGATGTTTTAAAAAAATATCTTCTTAGTCTGGTAAAACCACATTTAAAATTTTGTAGTTTCTTTGCTTTTTCCGCCATACAACCGTGCAATTCCAAGCAATTTGCAGAATGCCATATCGATTTCCAGTCTCTCTCAAAACTCTGTCAGTTCTGTGCTATTAAACTGAGACAACGACATCAAGATAAAGTCTATCATAGGATTCCCTGAAGCAAAGAATAAGGAGTAGGCTGAGCAAACATGATCCTGGGAGGCACCAGTTGAACCAGGACAACTCTGTAAAACAAAACAAAAAATGCAGTTTCAGAAGTTCATATAACATCTCCACCGTCAAAGCAATCAGGACTTAAATACTGGAAACGAAAAGTTTAACTGATGGCTTTGAGCTAGCTCTGCTCTAATAGCAAAACAGTAACACTGCATGGGATTGACAGGTGGATGAAATATTTTATGAGATGTTATGGATTTCTTTTTTTAAAACCTCAATACCATTAATTTAATAACTTATTCATTCACCTTTCATAGATTCTAAGGCCAAAAGACACCATTATGATCATCTAGTCAGACCTGCGGTATAACATAAGCCACAGAACTTCCCCAAAATAACTCCTAGAACAGAACTTTTAGAAAAATATGAGGAGGTTACTTACTTGTACATGGAGGTTCTTTGAGATGTGTAGTTCCTATCTGTATTCCACTGAGAGTTATACGCATGGGCCATGCACCCGGAGCTGGAAAGTTTCAAAGTAGTAGTGTCCATTGGTCTGCGCATGCGCCCTTGCTCTGCCTCATGGTTTTGACCAACGTGATAAAGGGTGGGGCACACTGATTGCACCTTCAGTTCCTTTTCCACTGCAAATCGAATAGATCCCCAGCAGAGGGGAAGGAGGGCAGGATTGGAATACAGACAGGGACAACACACCTCAAAGAACCTCCAGTTACAGGTAACTGGAAGTTCGCTTCTTCTTCGAGTGAAGGTCCCTATTGTATTCCACTGAGGGTGACTGACAAGCAGTATCTAGTTGGGAGGGTGCAAGGAAGAAGATGGCATTGTGGAACGGAGAACAGCTGCACCGAATGAGGCACGCATCGCAGAGTCTTGCACTAGGGCATAATGGGTAGAAAAGATATGTGCTGAACTCCATGTGGCTGCCCTACATATGTCAGTTGGAGCCAAGTGAGTCTCAGGAGAATGCTCAGGAACATGACCCGAAGGCAGCAAGTCCAAAGCTGGGGAGTGGGGTCTCTGATGAGGTGATGCACCAGGAGATGTGGGACCTCACCTCATCTATGTCAAACAGCTCATGAGGACCAAGAGCTGACTTGAGCTTCCCTAGTTTCAGTGGCATGCACTCCACAGACAGAGCCGGGGCCAGAACCAGGGCCAGAATGGAGGATTGCCTCTGAACCAATGATTCCCGTGACTTTGGGAGTATTGATCCGGAAGGGGTATGCAGTTCGGTAACTGGGATCAGAGGATCCAAGGTTCTATGTGACTTTTTGTTGCGTTTACATGCCATGGAATGCGCCACTTCTCCATGGTTAGAACCCATGGAGAATGCAGCATCCTTCATGGGTCTTGAGGAAGACTTACTGTCATGCTTATGCACGTTTCCTTGCCTCACGGCTAGGCCCCGGCACGGGGTCCGTAGTGCTGGTACCAGCGGAACCGGACTGGAATGCCACAGTAGGAGGTGCGCTCCTTGATACTCAGGTCAATATACAGGGAGAGAGGGGTTCCCCAGCCTGGATCCAACCGCGGCCTCATGGCGACAGCTGTGAGGTGTTTCTTGAGATGGAGAGCCTGGCCTTCCTGCGTATGGGCAGGAAGGAGAGACAGATACTGCACCTGGATGCGACATGGGCTTCGCCAAGCAGCAAAGACAGTGTTGGTGCTAGTCCCTGATGGGAAATGAGCAAGGGCAGGAAGTGCAGATCTTGAACCCTGGCATCTTCGACATAATCCAGTACCCAGGTGTGGGTGCTGATGGGGAAGAGGGCAGGAAACCGGCAAAAACGGCATCCCAAAATCCTAAACTACCACTAAAACTATTACAAAAATAACAAAACACTAACTATACAAGAATAAAACAGTCTTTTCTCCTGAAATTAGGAAAGAGACAAGAGAACAGAAGGGGCTCTGAGTCCGACCATGCGGTGGTGAGAAGGAACTGAGGCTGTGGTCGGTCTGCCTGACCCTTTATCACTTCAGTCGAAACCACGAGGTGGAGCAAGGGCACCTGTGGACCAGTGGATTTTGAAAAGCTCTGGCTCCGAGTGCATGCGTATAACCCTGAGTGGAATACTATAGGGACCATCACTCAAAGAACCAATATTGATTTAAAAACAGTCAGTGATGGAGAATTCACTATGACCCTTGGTAAATTGTTCCAATGGTTAATTACGCTCACTGTTAAAAATGTATGCCTTATTTCCAGTCTGAATTTGTGTGGCTTTAACTTCCAGCCATTGGATCATGTTATGCTTTTCTCTGCTACACTGAAGAGGCCATTATTAAATATTTGTTCCCCATGTAGATACTTATAGACTGTAATCAAGTCACCTCATAACCTTCTCCTTGTTAAGCTAAATGGATTGAGCTCCTTGAGTTTATCGCTATAAAGCATGTTTTCTAATCCTTTAATCATTCTCATGGCTCTCCTCTGAACCCTCTCCAATTTATCAACATCTTTCTTGAACTGTGGAAACCAGAACTGGACACAGTACTCCAGCAGTGGTCACAGCAGTGCCAAATACAGAGTTAAAATAACCTCTCTACTCCTACTAAAGATTCTCTTGTTTGTACAGCCCAAGATCGCATTTGCTCTCTGGGCCACATCACACTGGGAGCTCATGTTCAGCTTATCCACCATGACATGATCCATCATATCTTTTTGAGAGTCACTGCTTCCTAGAACAGAGACCCCCCTCCCCCCCCCATCCCTCCAAGTATGGCCTACATTCTTTGTTCCTAGATGTATACGTTTACATTTAGCCATATTACAACACATATTATTTGCTTCCGCCCAGTTTACCAAGTGATCCAGATTGCTCTGAATCAGTGATCTCTGTCCTCTTCATTATTTGCCACTCCCACAATTTTTGAGTCATCTGCAAACTTTTTCAGTGATGACAGTAGGGAAAAGAAAATCAACCTTAAATAGCAGTCTTATTGTTTCGTAGGACTTGTCTACACAAACGATTACATACACCATGGAAAACTGCCATAGTCTAACTATTCACATACACCATGGTGACACGTTAACCATTAATTAGAGCACTTTGATCTAGTCCTTTCTGAAACAGAACTAGCTCAAAGTGCTCTAGCAAACTGTTAACACATGGCAGGATATACCCAGCTAGAGCTGGATAGTTTCACACCCTATCATGCCATGGTCTGGTTGTTAGTGTACCCAAG
Source organism: Chrysemys picta bellii (assembly GCF_011386835.1). Classification (NCBI taxonomy): domain Eukaryota; kingdom Metazoa; phylum Chordata; order Testudines; family Emydidae; genus Chrysemys; species Chrysemys picta. The sequence continues at coordinate 10,539,316 of NC_088801.1, read as the reverse complement.
CCCTTAGATTTCTACTGGCTAAAATATGGAAAGGATAATAAACAGCACTTTGATTATGCATTAGTTCAGCTATACAGTTTGGACATGGAAAGATAGTTTCTCAACAGAAACTTTTCTGCAGTAAAACTATCCAAGTTATAAAGGTCCCAGAACAAACTCTCAAGAGACCTCTTTGTAACCATTAAATGTAATGGGTAAGAGCTCTTAAGAGCGTGTGTCTTGTAGGTTTGAAGAATCCTCCCCATTAATCAATATTTAATTATTAGTTTAGCCATTTTAATCAGAAAGCAAAGGCATAGCAATTCCTTTTGTTTTAGTATTTTGTTTCTGACATAAGTTACTGAAGAAGCATCAGTTTTACTGGAGATGGTCTTTTGCCTCATTCAATATTTCTACAGAATTCTAAATGCTCTCTTAAGGTTTAGTAATCATATTAAAGGCTCCAGCAATGCTGCTTAGTTTAATCCATAATTCATATGGCTAAAGGTAAAGCACAATGTGTGTTCTGGAATTCAAAAACACAACATCAGAAAGCTCGAGAAACCAAACCCCAGAAAATGGCAGTACAAACCCCACCCCCTAAAAACCCTGTCTCTATTATTGTAGTAAACTTAGACGTGCCCCAGTAAAACTCTTCGCTGGTTTAAGTAGGACTGCTGTATGCCCAGAAGTTATCAGAAACATGCCTCTCTAACATTTTCCTCAGAAAACTATACTTGTGCTTAACTAGACTGAATATAATCTAAACCAAACATCTAAAAAGGCTGAGAATTTTATGACCTATTTTAAACTTTCTCTTTTTGTACTACAAAAATCAGTAGAGCACTAGTCAATTCATGCTAACACATCATAAAAAGTCCAAAGTTTTAAAAAAATAGAACACTGAAGAAAACATGAAACAATATGCAGAGACTGGGCTTTTGATACTAGAATACAGTGCTAAGAAGTTAGATAAGGGATTCTAAAGTCTTAAATCTCACATTCTAATAATCTGGATCAGAATCTTCAGTCTACTAGAAAACTCTAAGGACTGGCTCCCCAATAGCCTTGATAATTGGGACACTAATATCAGAATATGAGGAGAGGGGAGACATCAGAATGAAAACTAGTGACTGATCATATGATTTGAAAGTGAGACAGAGAGGCCTAGAATTCTACTGCATTTCAGTTGGAATGATAGTAAAAGATGTATGAAAATCAAAGGAGAAAAGACTGATTTTAAAAAGGAAGCATTTTTATTACAAAATCATTTTCCATTTTCAATGGATTTTTGTTTTGGTAACATAGCCAGTAATTTAATCAAATGGACATTGATCAACCCTTAGAGATCAGATAAATGATCACACTTTTAATAATTTGAGACACTGCATCATTGAGAATGCATTATCTTGAAGATGACAGTGTAACTCAATGCTTCTTCCTTTGGCAAAAAAGACTACAGCTTATGCTTTACCATGTTTGCATTCACGTGTATTTATTGACATTCTTTATGGAAAAAAGTACTAGAGTATTCTAAATAATGGTCCAAAACTGTGATTTATCCAACATGTTACTGCCATGTTTTGAGGTATTACTGTAGAATACTATAATAATTATTTTTAGTAAAATGACCTCAGACCCATTGATTTGGTACAATGTACTATATCCTAACACTCAATGGAAAATGAATTCATAACACTGGACTTTCACTCTCATTTAGAAGTACACTGAAAATATTTCAAATTTGTTTTCTTTCATCTTGCCAACTCATTTGTGAATATTGGAAACAATCGTATTTGTGTTAAATCAGTTCACATCCACTACTATTCTCAATATAGATTTGATTAAATCATTGCAATTTGAAAGAGTTTCCTAAACAAACATCAAATCACTTTTAACTGGTAGATACAGGCCCATGTTTGAAAAACTGGCTTTTAATTTCCAGGCCACAAATGATAGTTTAAATTTCTATCATCTTGCACCTACAAAATAATAGTTAGAAGGTAGAATGAATGTACAGTTATTCCTTTTCACAATTAATTGTAGGTAGAAAACCAGAGACTATGCTGAGACATCTGAGTCTGGCCAATAATTTAATATTTTTAATTTCAAAATACAGTTTACTGTGAAGTTTACCACTTTCCTCTTGGCTGGGAACATTTTAATTAAGAGATGTCTTGACAATTAAACTTAGAATTCATATAAGGTTTTATATTTACAAAGTAAACTACAAACATTTTGGTTGAAAGTATTCTTCTTGTACCAAGAAAGAAAAATTAACCTTGCTGATTTCTACATATAAAAATAGCAATTTGTAACTTTAAAAAGAAGAATTAGTGAGGTTGCAGGGTTTTATTCTAAACTTATCTAGATTTTCATATTGTTACCAGAGTAACTTGTATCTAAATGCAAATATAACCTGCAAGATATACCACTCAAAATTACAAGGACACATTATGTGAGCAAATAAATAATACACAAGAGATGAAAATAATAAAGGATCTATAAAGCATTTGTCGGAAATATCAACACAAAGGACTACCTTAGCATATTAGACCACTACACATCATCTATTGCCGTATTCTGACTCAGAGCAGTGGCCAATATCTTGTGAAGGTAACTCTCTCCCACCATCAATAATTCACCCAACCAGGTGTTCAATGATAAACATTGCGGGGACGGAGGGGAAATTCTTTTCTGCCCACCACCGGCGAGCAGTTTATACCCTGAAGCATGAGATTGGATTAGCTTTATTGTTATTTTATCTAGCATAGCTACAAATGTTATTAATGTCCAGAACATTATCCAGTTCTTTGTAAAAATCCAGCCATCATGTTTATCTCAATAGCTTCCTGCTGCGGTGAGTTCTATGCAAAGTCTGGATATCTGTTTTCTAACTAAAGGATTTCATTCTTCGATTGGCATGCATGTAAAGACAAACAATTACAGGCCTTTTCTCCCACTGATGTGCAGAAGATTTATGCACAGAATTAGCATTAATGGGAGTTTGGTATGTAAATCCTCCTCCCACTGGTGCCAAAATAGACCTCTTATAGAATGTCTTCACAGAGAATTACATTTAGTAAATAGCTCATATTTCTTACCTGTATGGTAAAATGTGAGAAAAAACAAAAGCACTCCCATAAACATGTTACTCAAAAAGGTGACAACACCACACGTAATTCCTTCTGGAACAGGGTAGAACGTCTCCACAAAAAGCTCAAAGAATATAGGTATGCTACTATTCAGGAATACTCCGAGCAAGATACAGGATGTGTATAGTGTAGCTACAACAAAAAACAAAAACAGTGGGTTAGTTTCATAGTAGCATTTTGCTATCATATTTCAAACAAAAGATGCCCAGGATATTCATGCTTAAGTAACTGGAAGACAAAGGAGAATCAGACCTATTTTTACCTCTGTGCATCATATAGTGTATAATGTCTCTCTGTTAGCAGTCAGCATTTATTTTTGGTTTGATCATTTCAGCAATTTTTATTTGAATACCAACTGAATTCCTGAAGATACACTGAGTGATTTGGAGTATATTTGCCAAATATCAGAAAACAGAAAACATTGGAAAAAATATTTATGCAAAGAGACATCTAGGTTGAGTTACCTCCAAAGTGAACAATAACTGTTTTATACTCAATTAGAGCAGAAACAATTACTTAACTGAATCAGAAATGAACTGGAAATTAACATTTTGACTCTCAGTTCCAAAGGTCAGAACTAATTTTTGTTTTCACTTTCCAGACAAATACTACTAATGATCTACCAGATACCAAGGCACTGCAGGATTAGCCTCTTGTTCAGTGGTTTTCAAACTTTTGTACTGGTGACCCCTTTCACATAGCAAGCCTCTGAGTGAGAACCCCCCTTATAAATTAAAACACTGTTTTGTATATTTAGCACCATTATAAATGCTGGAAGCAAAACAGGGTTTGGGGTGGAGGCAGACAGCTCACGACCCCCCATGTAATAACCTCACAACCCCTTGAGGGGCCCTGACCTCCAGTTTGAGAAAGCCTGCTCTAGTTGAAAGAGTAGGTTATTAGTCATTGCAGGACTCTGATTTTTCATCCCGGATGCATAATATTAGAACATGGCAATTTCTTTAATTGGCTGGGGTATTTTGTTCTGTGACTTCTGATGTCACCGCACTTCTTCCAGTTTCATGCTAGTATAGATATTTTAGCTAGGAAATCTAGATTTTCTAAAGCTATGCAGAAATAAAACATTTTTCTTTTCATTCAGTAACTCTAAGGATCCAAATCAAGAAAGCACTGATTTCAATGGGACTTAGTCGTGTTTAAGAGCAGTCCTGAATAATGATGGTTTTCTGAACTGGAGCCTCAGTGACATGAAGAGACCTATCAAAGGAAAAGCAAATATGTAAGGGAAAGAATTAGCTAGAAGAAATATTGAGACTGAAAAGAACAAATAAAATGTCTAGAATATTTCTTGGCGGTTCTGTAAGAGCTCCGGTGATATGAAAAGAAACATCCTTGGGATGCAAAAAGTCACCCAATTGCTAGGAAAAGATTTCAAATTTTAAAGTATCTTTACCCTGTGCTGTAGCAGAAGGATGATATATGAAAACTGAAACTATACTACATTAAAAAATCCATCATGGAAAGTGGAGAATTGAGAAAGCTGTACTTCATCTTAAATTAACCATTGCTCAATTTCTCAGCTGAGAAGTTGTTAGTAAGCAGGAGACTTGGCTTAAAAAAATTCACCATTTGTCAAAATATGAGGTATAATGAAAGGCAGAAAACAAGGCCTTAGGAGATACAGTAGAAATGCCTATTCATCAGCTCAATCATTTGATGCGGTTCTGCCAAAACACAGACACGTTTTGGCAGAACACAAATTCCAGGGATTTTGCCTGGAAAAGGAGAAGGAGGAGGGGAGCAGAAAAAGCTGCCAGGAATATGATATAGTGGCAAAACTTTGGAAGGGGACTGATCAGGCTGGCCTCTATATGTTTTTAAAAGGCCTGGATGTCACTGTCTCTCTCTCTCTCTCAGAAACCGTAAAAGCTTTTCCAGCTCCTGTAAATTCTTTTATAACCAGCTGGAGGATGAAAGTCAGAGGAACTGTTCCAAGATAAGTTCAGAGTTCTCAAAGAGTGAGAACAAAATTTAGTATCCTGACGCCAACAGGCTCTTGTATCTGAAATTGAATGAGTAATTCCGCTGCCATGATATCCACAGAATCTGCTGCAAGCTCTCATTGATATTTTGAAGTTAGTAAATCTCTCGCACAAGTCCTGGTTCCATCCAGTAGCACAGACTCTTGCTTTAATCCCTGTTAAATAAGCAGCCATCAATGATTCAGTTTTCTAATTTGTAGCTAACTATTTTAATCTTTTTTGATACCAGCAAAAAGGGATCTGGTGGTGGCTTTTAAAGCTGCAATATCAGAATAGAAACCAACAGGTCTTTTCTCCCCCAAAAATTCAGCTGGATAAATCTATCGACACCTATTTAGAATTAAAGTGAGATTCTCTAGTACTTTCCAAAGGGAAAATATATAAGGAACTAGTAACTATTGGGAAGAACTTCAGATGGCGAAAATACATTAACCATACCGTTTTTGAGAAATTTTGCCCCAAATTTTAAATACTTGTAATTTAGCCAACCAGTTCTCATGAACTTTGAGAACTGTGTTCCTACAGTGCAGCTTGTTCTACACTACACACTTACTTCAGTCTAACTATGTCACTCAGGGATGTGAAAAATCCACACCTTGAGTGACATAGTTATACCAACTTTAACACGGACCCCCAGCCCTCCTGTGTAGACAGCACTATGTTGGCAGGAGAGCTTCTCCTGCTGACATTACTACTGCCTCTCACTGAAGTGGAGCTATTAAGCTGATGGGAGAGCTCTCTCCTGACGGCTTAGAGCATCCTCACCAGACACACTATAGTGGTGCAGCTGCGCCAATGTAAATTTGTAATGTAGACCTGCCCTAAATCTCAAACAACTCTCAGATGGAAAAGAAATCAATCATTGCTAACTGAATAGTGAGCACCAGTGTTGAACACTAAGGCACAAGCTACATGACTTGGGAGGCTCTAATATAATCAGGTTTGCTCCAGGACAAGCTGTACATCTCCAGCAGAGGACCGAATGAGTTTGCTATAGTGAGTTCCTATGAAATTACAAAAGGTCCTAATGCGGATTCTGCTGGAGAAAAGGATGGCATGGTAAAGTAACTAAGATAGTCCCTGAGTTTGGAGGCAAAAAGCTTCAGCTCCTCTCATAAGCACCTGGTGAGATGGAGTTGTCTACAGAATTTTCCAAATAGCACCTTCTTATTCAACTAATCTAGATCCTGTATGTTTTCCAAGTCACTTTTGTTTGCTTTAGTGACAAACACACATTTTTATATTACAGTGAGCAATGCAGAGTCAGCATGTCACCTTGAAAGACATTTACCCTCAATCACCACAGCATTAGCCAAGATACTGGTGTATTTCATTATCAGAGTAGATAGCATTGCATTTTCCTATTCCAGTGGCCTATCTAAGTAGGAACTTACGTGGCCCTCATTGCAGCAGTAACTGTAGGGAAATGCTGCAGTATTTCAACATGCCATCATTTGGTATCTCTGAAAATTATAAGTACTTTAATGCTGGCAACCACCACATAGAAGTGCAAAGTGGATTCTTCTCTGCCTCATTCACCCAATACCAAAAAGTGTCAGCTGTACTGACTTCAGAATCTTTACTGCTGTGAAAAATAGTTATAGATAAGACTGCGAGTCTGTCATGGAGGTCACAGAAGTCATGGATTCTGTGACTTTCCGGGACTTCCAGGACTTCTGCAGCGGCCAGTGCGGCTGGCCTGGGGGCCACCTGAGCAGCTCAGGCGCACTGACCACTGCTGGGCCAGTCTCAGGCCACCGCACCCCTTTCCCCCCAGCAGGAGTTTGGGCATGGGAGGGGGCTCAGGACTGATGCAAGGGGTTGGGCTTGGGGTGTGGGAGGGGGTGAGGGCGCTGGGTGGCATTTACTGCGGGTGGGGGGACAGGCTCCTAGGCAGAGGCGTGGCCAGGCAGCTCTGCGCACTGCCTCTGCCTGCAGGCACTGCCCCCGCAGCTACTATTGGCTGCAGTTCCTGGCCAATGGGAGCTGCGGAGCAGGCGCTTGGGGCAGGGGCAGCACGCGGAGCCCCCCCCTTGTCGCTCCTCCAAATCCGTCTAGGTAGGGGCCGCAGGGACATGCCGGCTGCTTCCAGGAGCTGCGTGGAGCCGGGTAGGGAGCCTGCCAGCCCCGTCAGCCTCCCACTTCTTCCCCCAGCAGCAGTGGCTCCCCCAGGCCACCCCCTGCTCCAGAGCCCCCGCGGTGCCCCAAGTTTTAGTCGGGTGTACGGTAGAAGTCATGGACAGGTCACGGGCCATGAATTTTTGTTTACTGCCCGTGACCTGTCCATGACTTTTACTAAAAATACCCGTGACTAAAACATAGCCTTTGTTATAGATCATATTTATATATACCCTCTTCAATCACAAAGCTCTTGGGACACTGCATAAACACTTAAAATATAACATATTATAAAACACATGCACTTTAAAATCTAAAAAAATATTTAAAAAGCCAAAGCAACTGGATCAATGTTAAAGGCAGAAAGAACAGGGCGTGTTGTAGATCCCAGGATGAATTTACAGGATTTGCAGTAAGAAAATATATCTTTTAACTTGTGAACTAAGAAAAAATGGATGTGGAAATGACAGTATTAAAAATCTGGAAGCCTCCAATAATATATGTATAATCACGTCTCTAACTGTAACCACACTTTAATGACAACATTTCCATGTTATGGTAGTATAAAGCATCTAAAACGCCTGAGTGCTGTAAATATAATAAATAATTTTACTGCATCAATTCAGTGTTTAAAAGTAACAAATCCAATTTGGTCAACTACATAGAAAGTCATAAATAAAATATACAGTGCAAGAAAAATTTATTGGAAGAAGTCAGATAAATGGTAGTCCAGAAGTGGGTTTGGCCTTTTATTTAACCTACTGTAGTGAGTACAGTACCTAAAATACCAGCTCAAGGGGTGACAAAGCTACTATGGCAGAGTGAGTGCCAGCTATTAAATGGAGTCCATTTACTTCTCATAACAGGACTTCAGACTGCATGATCATTAAAGAGTCCCATGATTTCTTTTATAGTTTAAAAGAACTGATGTTAAAATTACACTAAATGCTTTTTTAATTAAGAAACTCTGACTACCATCAATGGTGCAGAATGTAGACAAGTGCAAGTACCAGCACAAAAGCTAACATTTCTTCCTCACTCTCTTGCTCCAAAAACAGGGTAAACAACTAATTCATGTCTGCTTGGATAAAAATACACACCAGAACTGTACTTCATCTGCATGACATATATCATATCAGAAGAGCACTTGCCCTTTCCTGTGAAAAGTAATTAACTGGGAAAAGAGCAGTGTGCTAAGACATGTGCTCAAGACACTTACATTAGCAAGCTCTAGTCATTAAGAAATAATAGAATCGGGGTTTTTTAAAGCAACTGTGATAGAGTACTTGGTATTTTTAGGATCTATATAGATCTCTGTGTATATTAAGCAGCTATTAACTAACATACTAATGTAAGAATGGCCATACTGAGTCAGACCAAAGGTCCATCTAGCCCAGTATCCTGTCTTCCGACACTGGCCAATGCCAGGTGCCCCAGAGGGAATGAACAGAACAGATAATCAGCAAGTGAGCCATCCGGTCACCCATTCCCAGCTTCTGGCAAAGAGGCTAGGGACACCATCCCTGGCCATCCTGGCTAATAGCCACTGATGGACCTATCCTCCATTAATTCTTCTAGTTCTTTTTTGAACCCTGTTATAGTCTTGGCCTTCTCAACATCCTCTGGCAAAGAGTTCTACAGGTTGACTGTATGCTGTGTGAAAAAATAATTCCTTTTCTTTGTTTTAAGCCTGGTGCCTATTAATTTCATTTGGTGACCCCTAGTTCTTGTGTTATGAGAAGGAGTAAATAACACTTCCTTATTTACTTTCTTCACACCAGTCATAATTTTACAGATCTCTATCATACCCCCCCTAGTCGTCTCTGAAAAGTCTCAGTCTTCTTAATCTCTCCTTATATAGCAGCCGTTCCATGCGCCTAATTATTTTTGTTGCCCTTTTCTGAACCTTTTCCAATTCCCACATTTCTTTTTTGAGATGCGGCGACCATATCTGCATGCAGTTTTCAAGATGTGGGTACTCCATGGATTTATATAGAGGCAATATGATATTTTCCGTTTTATTTACTGGCATTACATAACAATTCTTAGAAAGTGTTAGTATTTATATCCATAGCTATTATCAGCAACACAAAGTAGCAAGATATTGAAACTGAGGGAAAGCGGGGAAGAGGCAGTGGGGATGAAAGGGGGAGTGGAATAGGGCAGGAGAAAGGGAATGTGCGAGTGAGGGGAGGGGAATGAGATGAGGAAGAAAAGGGGATAGGGGAATCATGGGGGGAAGCAGGAGCCTGGTATGCGGCGTCTCCTCGGCAGCAGCTGGGGTTCCCCCATTAAGCAGGCTCATTGAACACTCACCCTGACATGCTCTACTCCCCTAAACCCTGATCCCCCCCAATGAGCCTCCCACACACGGACCTCCATCCCACTGAGCCCCAACCAGCTGAAGCTGGATCCCCACCCCATCAAGCCCCACTCCCTCATCACCCAGACTCCCCCCACTGAGCCCCATCTCCCCACACCCAGACCCCCCCACTGATCCCCAACCACCTTCACCTGGATCCTTTGCAGAGTCCTATTGCCCCTGCACCTGAAACCCCCCAACACGCCTCTGTGCATCCAGATCTCCCACTGAGCCACCCGCACCCAGATTACCCCACACGGAAATCTCTCACCCCACACCTGGATCCTGCTGGGCAGAGCCTGCCTACCCACACCTGATGCGCATGGCGCAGAGAAGCAGGGCCCTGGGGTATTTCTGGGGCAGGCCCAGCCCTTGCACTGTGTCAGGGTCAGGTGCAGCCTCACTGCTGAGTCCCTATAGCTGGGGAGGTGGGGACTTCAGGGTGATCTCCCACCTCAATGCAGCCAGTGGCCTGTGCTCCCCACTGCCATGCTGGAGCCACATTTATTTATTGACCAATAATATTTGCAGAACGTTGCAGAATTTTGAAATATTGTGCACATAATTTTTATTTTTCTGATGCAGAATTTTTAATTTTTTGACACAGGATTCCCTCGGGAGTAATATATCCTGACCTCCAGTACCCTGGTTATTCCAGTAATGGGCCTCTTAGGAGCAGAAAAACTGTGCCAAGTCATGTAGAGGTTTTCTATGGATAAACAAGGAGGAGGGTAGCTCTAAACTCATTTTCACTTGGGACTCAACACGGAATTTAAACAGGTCTTTAGAGATCTGAGGTGTTTCTAATTTGGCAATCATGCTAGAATCCAAGTGCTAAGATGATAGGCTGGTGCCTCACCTAGATGTCTGTTTTGTCAATTTTACTGAACTCTGAAAATGTATTGAATGAGAGAAATTCTGCCCTAAAATCAGATCCTGCCACAGCTTTAATCAGTTTTATTAAAGTAGAACAGCAAAACTTCCTTATAACTTCATTCCTATCATGAGCAAGGATAAGAACCATAAAGGAAGTAGCCAGCTTTAACTTTTCTGTAAGAAGTGTGACCCATTGTGAAGCAACATAACTTTTATTGTAATTTGCTTAACGGAAGCAAAGATAAAAAGGAAGGATTTCCCTTTAAAGTACATTTATAACATTAATATACTGTATATATTTGACCATAAGCCGGTTCGTTTTTAAGCCGACCCACCCAAGATGGATAAGTAAAAATGGAAAATTTTTATGACCCGTTCATAAGCCAACCCTATAAATCAGGGGTCAGCAAACTTTGGCTCCCGGTCCATCAGGATAAGCCGCTGGCGGGCCAAGATGGTTTGTTTACCTCGAGCGTCCGCAGGCATGGAGGTAAACCTAAGTAAACAGTGTCCCGGCACGCCAGCTGCTTACCCTGATGAGCCGGGACAGCAGCTGGTGGGGAAATTTTTTGGGGGGAGAAGCTGGGGGCCATCCCCCACATGACCCCACCCCTAGCCCAGGACCCCCACACTCTCCCCATCCCATCCCTTCCCACCTTATCTGGGGAGGGCCAGGGGAGGATGTCTCTGGCCTGGCTGGAACTGCTACGGCAGGCTGGGCATCACACCTGCAGCCTGCTCCGGCGGGCCGGGCAACGCGACCACAGCCTGCTCTGGGGGGCAGGGCCGAGCGGCACGGCTGCAGCCTGCCAGCCCCAGAGCTGCAGCTGCTTCGGAGGCTGGGGAGGGCAGCGTGGCCAGAAGCAGAGACTCTGGCCCCGCCTCCTCCCTTCTGGCTCTGCTGGCTGTGCTGTCTCTGTTGGGGGGAGGGGCTGTGTCCCACCTCTCCCTCTCTATACCCGTTCATAAGCCGACCCCCTTCTCTGGTGCTTCCCTTTTTTACTAAAAATATTCAGCTTATGAACGAGTATATACAGTAGTTCATTGGATGAATTTTCATTCCTGTGTGTGCTTAGCAAATTCTTAGATCTTGATATAGTTATGAAAGTGACTGGAAATCTGATCAAATTGGATTTGCTCCAAACATTTCCCAAAAGAAAAGCAAGTGAAACTTGTGGTTAAAGCTGAAGTACAAACTTTGAGGAGCTAAAAATTGTATGAACATGTAAGTGATCCTTCAGCTAAAGAGTAGAGATCATGAAATAACGGAGACTTTATACTGATGAGTTTTAGGATCTGTTACATTTATAGGTATATTCTTGAAATGTTCCTCACTTCAGATCCAAACTGACTTTGCCACACATTTGCTGCTGTACTTGCTTTTTATTGTTGATAATCATAATAATAAACTTACCCTTTACAAAGCACTTTTCATCTGTAGATCTCAAACTACTTTAAGGAAGGCAAGTGTCTTTATCTCCAATATTACAGATAGGAAAAAACAAGGGACAGAGAGATGACATAATTTGCTCAAAGTCCCATAGCAGGTTAATGCCAAAGCTAGGAATAAAAATCTAGTTCTTCAGAGGCCCTAGCAACTCTATCATCCACTAGGCCATGCTGCTTTATTCACATCAAATATATGCTATTTATGGTAAAGAAATTACTGTCTTATCATTTTATCCTTTGTGCATAAATAATTTTCTAGCCTCTCTCACTGTGCTTGTTTCTTCAATATTATGGCCTATATTTGGGTAGAGAGATGTTTTCTTACTTGCTGAAAGTTTTAATTCACATCACAATGGGAGGGCTAGAACTTTTTAAAATTGGGGGGGAAAATTCCCTTTGTCTGTCTGTCTGTTGTTCTCTGGAGAAAGGAGACACATAGCAGCAATGCTATAAGCAGCTTTAAGCCAGGTATGGAAATCATCAGATCATACCTAGAACTACTTATCTGAAACCCGAGATATGTAAGTAAATCAGGAATGTTTAGGAAGATGTGATTAGGGTTATTTCTTTTATTTCTTATTGGCTCGTTGACTCCTCTGTGATAACCCCCAAATGCTTTTGTTTTGCTTGTAACCTTTAAGCTGGACCTCAAGAAAGTTATTAAGTTCCAAATGTATTTTTTCTTTTTTTCTTTTTAATAAAATTTACCTTTTTTAAGAACAAGATTGAATTTTTGTGGTGTGCGTATGTTGTTTAATTACCTGGTGGCAACAGCTGATTTCCTTTGTTTTCTTTCTCAGCTCTTCCCTGGAGGGGGTGGTGGTGAAAGGGCTTGAGCGTACCCCACAGGGAGGAATTCCCAAGTGTGCCTTCCTGGGTCCCAACAGGTTTTTTGCACTTGGGTGGTGGCAGCATCTACCCATCCAAGGTCAGAAAGAAGCTGTAACCTTGGGAATTTAATACAAGCCTGGAGTGGCCAATATTAATTTTTAGAATCCTTGCGGGCCCCCACCTTCTGCACTCAAAGTGCCAGAGTGGGGAATCAGCCTTGACATCACTATTCTAGCACAGACAATGGAAACATATTTTAGAGTTAAGTGTGTATACAAAACTGTCTTTGGAACTCAATGAAGAATTTAACTAATGTATATTAAAATTTATTAAAAGAAAAGTCAAGCTTTCTTCAAGTGTATTGTAATCAGTTATCATTCTTATATATGTTTCCAAATATGCTTTCATGTCAATTCTGCTGAAAATATCTTAAACCTCCCCCCCCACACACTAATAACAGAAAGCAAAAGCCATGCTGTATAAAAGGAAGAAAAGCCTTTTGAATAGCAGCCTGAACATAAACTACTGCTGATTAAAGAAAACATGAACTAGTCATTGATTTTTAATATCAATGTTAAAGGTCTCTAAGCAATTTTGTAGGAAATCTCTTTTATAAGCAAATGCAGGAAACAACCATGTTGCATTGACCCCTTTTTTCAATATATTAACACCATCTTCCTCCCTATTTTAGCTAGAGATTTATAAAATTGCTACATATACTGCTGATTGAAAGTTGGTTTAGACAGTAGTGGGTGAAATTTTTCAACTGAAATCTTTTATCGGCAAAGAATGCAGATTCAGTGACAGAAAAATGTTTCACAAATTCATGTCAGTTTCATCGAATTGCTCATTTAAAAGAAATCCAAACATTTGACAAGTTTCATTTAGATGTTTTGTGTATGAAACATTTCATTTTTTATATGAACCAACTTTTTGTTGTAAAATTTACTTTTATTTTATTTTTTAAAATGCAAAAACATTTAAATTAAAAAGTTGAGATTTTGACCATTTTGTCAAAAAAAAAAAAAAAATCACCAAAAAAACACGTTTTGTTAGACCAAAAACATTTTCTGACTTTTGAAATTGCCAACAAAGATCTACTGAGATCTTAAGGGCCTCTTTCTTCCACTTCACTTTAGGGAGAATAATCGTACCTAATAACTTCCCCTTAAACATGTCAGGAACCAGTCTAGTGAACTCAGCGGAAGTCCAGGAGCTCCAGAGTTTTAACTCCAGCTCTGACATCAATTCCCTGGTGTTGGGTTGGCCAAGCAGCTTGGGACTAAATTTTCAAAAACAGGCCACCAAACATCACTTCGGCCTTGGCTACACTGGCAATTCACAGCGCTGCACTTGCTGCGCTCAGGGGTGTGAAAAAACACCCCCCCTGAGCGCAGCGAGTGCAGCGCTGTAAAGCGCCAGTGTAATCAGCGCCTGCAGCGCTGCACGCTCGCTCGCAGTGCTGCAAGCTATTCCCCTTGGAGAGGTGGAGTACTTGCAGCGCTGCGAGAGAGAGAGCTCTCACAGCGCTGGCGGCGCGACTACACTGTAGCCAAGGCCTCAGTTAACTGCTTCCACAGTCCTCCTGACTACTCACCCCACTGAATCTGGTAGACACTACTAAACACATACCTTCTCCTTCTGAATAGTATTCCTCTCATGGGAGTAGCCTTCCACAGGTACCTGGCTCATCCTCCATAATATTCTGATTGATGAGGTTGGCTTCCTCGTCCAAGTAGCTGGCTTTCCTTTTGGAACAGCTCCCCTCCTGACTGCTCAGACCAGCAGCATCAGATGAGTCCATCCTGATATCTGACCAGTTTTAAGATGTTGCTGCAACCTATCAAGCGTGTGTTTTTGCATGTGTAGGGCCTATTTGCTTATGAGAAAGATGTTTGTATATACTAATAGGCATATGAGGCACACAGGAAAAGAAATTTGACACCACTGAAGCTCTCTGGGAAGGAGTGGAGTGGAAGTGAACACACAAATCTTGGAAGAGAAACCTGTGTAGGGAGCAGAGAACTCCTCTACAGGTACCACTGCACATTTATGCTAGCTTCTACAAAAATTATTTTGGACCTTGATCTCTCTGCCTTAAAATCCTCGCAGTAATACAGGAATTATAGTACTTGCTTCCCAGTGGTGTTGTGAAGGTTAGTTAATGAATCCAAAGTACCCTGAAGATGTAAAGCACTACACAGTAATAGCTACAAAAAATACTAAGATAAATTGTTTCAGCTATATATAGTGCTCTTCCAAACACAAAAAAGTGCAAACGACATCCTTGATCCTAATGTCACTGTTGCCCCACTGATTGAGCACACCGAGATGCTTCCACATTTAATAGCCATCTCACAATCCTTCCCCAAAGCCCAAGTGCCACTAGGCAGTGGCCTGCATTCAACCTTCTATAATTTGGCTCAGTTATATTCTATACTCTCAAACTTTTAATTAAACAAAAAAGTTCAACCAAATCAATTTAAATGTGCTGTTTCTCCCACTTACTGTGAAGTGCAGAAGTCATAAGCATATTGCATCATTACATTTAGGAATAATCTGCATGAAGCAGACTATACATTAGTACTTTAAAAACCTTGTGCATTTTCATCCATAAGAATGTATTTTATAAAGATGTATCACTGGTATTCAATATACAAAGACCTACATTAAACAGGCATATTGCATTTATTTTATATTATATTACTTTTTTACAAAAAAGAGCTGCTTATAAAAAGAAATGCCTGTCTAGTAAAGAAATTGGGAAGTTGGGCCACAGAGGAAAAATAAATCTTGTAAGCAGATATAAATTAGGGCCTAAATCCTTAAAATCCCCTTTCAAAGATTTGCCAGTACTCATTACAGCTAGTACTGCTATTCAAGGCAAGGTTTTGTTTTCTCAAAAAGGTGCTCAGATACTACAGTGATGTGCACATTAAAAGAACTTAGACAGAAAATCTACCACAGGAAAGGAATAGTTTTATTTGGGTACTTTATAAAAACCAAATTTAAGGGACTGCTTATTATGAAGGCAATAACAATACATCTATTTTAAAGAGAGCTCTAAACTATCAGGTTAAAAAGAAGAATCTAACCTTTAACTACACACTGGTTTAGGAGATTTCATGCCAAATCCTAAAATATGTACTTGTACACAGGAATGAGGTAAGAAAGGCTTTTAAATGAAAGCTTATTGCACTGAAGTGCTACAGTAACATTACTGTCTACTCTGGACACTGCTGAAGTTATCACGAGTTGAAGTAATTTTCCACCTCATGGGAGGTGCTCACCATCTTGGAAGACTGGGCTCTAATTTTGTCAAGCTCCTTTTAGCTCTACCAGATATTCAACAATGGTCAGCCCAAAAATCATCCAAACAATCTTATTCAGGGAAAGTTTCCAGGAGAGTCCATGAATTACACAGAAGTGGCAAAATGCTTTCCAATATATTTTAACATGAGTTACAAAGTAACACTTGCCAAACATCTTTAAGTGGGAAGGAAACAAGGCACAGAAAGACAAAAACTAAGATGGCGACAGAGACATAAAAATTCCTGCTATAAAAGTTAATAGTGTGACCTTCCTCATGACTTTAAAAAAAAAAAAAACCTCACAAATGCACCTGATCATAGAGGAAGGATTTACAACAATCCTGCAGTCCAGGATCAGAAGAACCCTTTAAGGAGAAAGGAATCTGGAATTCTGCTACAAATAGTACTGATGGTGACTCAGTAGTCGTAATCTTTCACCTCAGATTCAGCATTGATCCAGTACCCCAGCATGATGACTGAGACTACTATGTTGCTAAAGACACCTTCTTTAGTATACCATATAAAAGTAAGGGCACTGATCAGTCAGGTTTTTCCAAAAAAAAAAAAAAAAAAAAAAAAAATGGAAATGAATCTTTAAAAATAATAAGGGCTGAGATTTAATATAATAATCATAGCTGCAACCTTGGAAAAATCATTTAACTTTCGCCTCTTTTTCCTCATCCGTGAAATGGGGATACTCCCCCCAGCCCACCGGTGGACAGTGAGGATTGGAGATTGTACGTGGCCTCCACTTGTGTAATTTTCTATGTATATATGCACTATCCCTGATATGTGTAAGCCAACATATTTTGCCCACAAAAATTCAACCAAAGGCACGCACAAAGAGATGGGATCTATCATATTCATACATTGATGCTTCATTCAAAGTTAGATTCAATACTTTGAAGATGAAAAGTGCTATGTTAATGTCATTATTACTAATGCACTTTGTGGCATACAAAGCAGACCAAAATTAAGAAATGCTGTTAAATCTGTTTCTCTGTATTTTTACCTTCCCCTCAAATTAACCTGGTTCCTTTCAGTTTACCCATTAGGATAGTTTACCATGAGTCCCATTCCAATTACAAGAATCTACCTGCAAATTACAAAAGCCTACCAGTGTCCCAAAGAAGACACGCTCTCCAATAAACACATTGCAGTCTAGCAATCATTAGTCAATCACAAAAAGAGCCACACTGACAATCACTGACTGACTGTTTCTTGAGCCAATTCTACCCACAAAAAGTAACATTTTAGAAGTTATTGTGTACTTGCATGTTGCTTTATATCTTTTCATTCGCCTACAAAAACTCCTTTCCAAATCTTCATTAATTTCATTTTTAAACAGAGTAATTGTGGGAGGGCACTAACATTAGTAGTTCTTCCTTGAAAGTACACAGCTGTCAGTTTAAGTTCTGTTTAATTTTAAGTATTTTTTTTTTTTTATAATCCAATGGTTCACCTCCCCTCCCCCCATTTTACAGTCCTGCAGCTGTATGTTGAGTCAACAAAAAGAGATAAGGAGGCTGCTTTATTTCTCAAGGATCCTATATAGTGTGCTGAGTTCTTAAAAAAAATAAGAAACTAAAGGCTGGTAAGTAAAAATTGATATACCAGTTCTGTTTTAGATCACCATGTATGTAATTAATTTCACCTACAGAAAGTGGTCTGCTTTGTTCTCATATGTAGGCAGGGACAGGAGACTGATGAGTTTGGCTCACTGCATTAATTCAGAAAACAAAATTTTTGTACAAAGTTACCTTTCTGTAGGTGTGTAATGATGGAACAGACAAGCACAAAAAGTAAAAGCTGCTAGTCCATTTTTTCACCTGTGATGAAGAATGGGGGGCACGCCACACAGTTTGGGTTCCACTGGATTAATTAGTTCAAGGTTTTAGTTAATTTTTAATAATGTATTTAATCTTTTGAATTCTAAGTTCCCAAAAAAACGGTTACTCACCTTTGTAACTATTGTTCTTCGAGATGTGTTGCTCATATCCATTCCAATTAGGTGTGCGCGCGCCGCATGCACGATCCTCGGAGAATTTTCTACCCTAGCAACACCCGGTGGGTTAGCTGTGGAGCCCCCTGGAGTGGTGCCTTCATGGCGCTGGATATATACCCCAGCCGACCCAGCGCCCCCTCAGTTCCTTCTTGCCGGCTACTCCGACAGTGGGGAAGGGGGGCGGGTTTGGAATGGATATGAGCAACACATCTCGAAGAACAACAGTTACAAAGGTGAGTAACCGTTTTTTCTTCTTTGAGTGCTTGCTCATATCGATTCTAATTAGGTGACTACCAAGCCTTAGCTAGGCAGTGGGGTCAGAGTGAGACATCGGTGAGTGCAAAACCGCTGATCCGAATGCAGCATCGTCTCTGGACTGCTGTACAAGTGCATAGTGAGCGGCGAAAGTGTGGACCGCTGACCAAACCGCCGCTCTACAAATGTCCTGGATCGGGACGTGAGCCAAGAAGGCAGTTGAGGAGGCTTGGGCCCTCGTGGAGTGGGCGGTGAGGCGTGACGTCAGGGCACCGGCCAGGTCGTAGCAAGCATGAATGCAGGACGTGATCCAAGAGGAGAGACGTTGCGAGGAGACCGATAAACCTTTCATCCGGTCAGCCACTGCAACGAAGAGTTGCGTCGTCTTCCTAAAGGGTTTTGTACGCTCAATATAGAAAGCAAGGGCCCTGCGTACGTCCAATGAGTGCATACGCTGGTCTTGACGGGTGGCGTGCGGCTTAGGATGGAAGACCGGGAGAAATATATCTTGGTTCACATGAAAAGCTGATATCACCTTGGGAAGAAAGGTAGGGTGGGGGGCGAAGCTGCACCTTGTCTTTATGGAAGACTGTGTATGGAGGCTCAGACGTGAACACCCTGATTTCAGAAACACGCCTCGCTGAAGTGATGGCTACAAGGAAGGACGTCTTCCAAGATAGGTAAAGGAGTGAGCAGGTAGCCAATGGCTCGAACGGGGGCCCTGTGACCTTGGAGAGAACCAGGTTAAGATCCCACGCCGGAACGGGTTGACGTTGCTGTAGGTATAGCCGGTCTAAGCCCTTGAGGAATCTGACAACCATGGGGTTAGGAAAGACTGAGGAAGCATATTCTCCTGGGTGGAACGCCGATATAGCGGCCAGGTGAACCCTGACCGAAGATATCGCCAAGCCCTGCTGTTTTAGGGATAGGAGATATTCAAGTATAAGTGGAAGAGACGCCAGCAAGGGGGGCGAGGCCTGGTGCTCGCACCAACAGGAGAAACGTTTCCATTTGGCTAAGTAAGTGGTCCGTGTAGAGGGCTTTCTACTTCCCAGTAGAATCTGTTGCACGGGATGTGAGCATCATAGCTCTGTCCGATTCAGCCATGGAGCATTCACGCTGTAAGGTGGAGCGATTGCAGGTCGGGGTGACAGAGTCGGCCGTGGTCCTGAGAGATCAAGTCTGGGCACAAGGGAAGCGTGATCGGAGTTTGTACCGATAGCTCCAGAAGCGTGGTGTACCAGTGCTGTCTTGGCCAAGCTGGAGCGACTAGAATCATATGTGCCTTGTCTCTGTGTAGCTTGAGCAGTACCCTGTGGACCAGTGGAAATGGAGGGAAAGCGTAGAACAGCTGGTCTCTCCACGATAGGAGGAAAGCGTCCGACAGGGAGCCCGGAGATCGCCCTTGGAGGGAGCAGAACACGTGGCACTTCCTGTTGGCTCGTGAGGCAAACAGGTCAACCTGGGGAAATCCCCACCTCTGGAAGATGGAACGGATGATATCTGGGCGAATCGACCACTTGTGCGTCTGGAAGGATCTGCTGAGACGGTCCGCTAGAGTGTTCTGGACTCCAGGGAGGAACGATGCCATGAGATGTATCGAGTGGGCAATGCAGAACTCCCACAGGCGAATGGCCTCTTGGCATAGGAGAGACGACCGGGCTCCTCCTTGCTTGTTCATGCAGAACATGGCCGTGGTGTTGTCTGAGGACTGACACGCAACGGCCATGTAGGAGACCGAGAAATGCCTGACAGGCTAGGCGCACCGCCATCAGCTCTCGAACATTGATGTGCAGAGCTAGTGGGGATGCGGTCCACAGGCCCTGGGTATGGTGCTCCCCAAGGTGAGCGCCCCAACCTAGAGATGAAGCGTCCGTGACCAGGTGCAGGGAGGGTTGTGGGGCGTGAAACGGCACTCCTGCGCAAACTGCCTTGTGATCCAGCCACCAGGTGAGAGAGGTCAAGACCAAGTTCGGAACTGTGACCACCATGTTCAGGTTACCCTAATAAGGACGGTACACCGATGATACCCAGGCCTGAAGTGGGCGAAGCCGAAGTCTGGCATGCCTGGTTATGTAAGTGCAAGAGGCCATGTGTCCCAACAGGCCGAGGCACGTCCTTATTGTGGTGATCGGGAAGACCTGGAGTCCGTGGATAATGTTTGTGATGGTGTGAAACCAAGTGTCTGGCAGAAGAGCTCGGGCGAGTCTGGAGTCTAAGACTGCCCCGATAAACTCTATTCTCTGGGTTGGCTCCAGAGTGGACTTTTCTTTGTTCAGTAAAATGCCTAACTCGTGGAATGTTTGTAGTATTATCTGGACGCGAGTTTGAACTTGCTCCCTGGTGCGGCCGCGCACCAGCCAGTCGTCTAGGTACGGGAACACCTGTATCCTTTGTCGACGAAGGTATGCTGCCACGACAGCCATACATTTGGTGAACAGTCTCAGAGCCGCGGACAAGCCGAAGGGAAGGACGGCAAATTGGTAGTGCACATTGTCTACTACAAATCGAAGGAAGCACCTGTGTGGGGGGTACATTGTTATATGCAAATATGCGTCCTTCATGTCGAGGGCGGCATACCAGTCTCCAGGATCCAGGGAAGGGATGATGGTCCCCAAGGAGACCATGCAGAACTTCAACTTTACTATGAATTTGTTGAGTCCGCGTAAATCTAAAATGGGTCGCAGACCCCCTTTTGCTTTGGGGATCAGGAAGTAGTGGGAATAAAACCCCCTGCCCCTTAACTCTGGCGGAACCTCCTCTATGGCCCCCATAGAGAGGAGCCCAAAAACCTCCTGTATAAGGAGATGCCCGTGAAAAGGGTCCCTGAAGAGGGACGGGGAAAGGGGTGGGAGGGGGGGAACGAAGAAAACTGGAGAGCGTATCCCTTCTCCACCGTGCGAAGGACCCAATGGTCCGAGGTTATAAGGGACCAAACACGGTGGAAACGGGAGAGGCGATCCTGAAAGAAAGGGAATGGATCATGGGTAGTGGCTGGCACGCCGTCCTCGAGCGCACCTTCAAAAATTTTGCCTAGGTCCTGAAGGTGGTCTAGGAGGGCCTTGGTTCTGACCGGGTTGGGGCCCGGTCGACCTCCGTCTACCACCTCGCCCCCACCTTCTGGGGAAGTCCTGTCTTGGACGAGGAGGAGGAGGGTAGAACCTTTGTGGCTGGGGCCTAAAGGGCCTGCGCTGGGGTCCTGGGACATGCATCCCCAGGGAACGCATGATGGTTCTGGAGTCCTTGAGGCTCTGCAACCGAGAGTCCGTCTTGTCCGAGAACCACCCCTGGCCCTCGAACGGCAGATCTTGCAGGATCTGCTGAAGTTCTGGCGGTAACCCGATACCTGGAGCCAGGAGACGCGTCTCATGGCTATCCCAGACGCTAGTGACCTGGCGGCAGAGTCTGCTATGTCCAGGGAGGCCTGCAAGGAGGCCTTTTTACCTTCCTCCACTAGGGCCCCAAACTCTTCTCTCGAGTCCTGGTGGACCAACTCTTTAAATTTACCCATGGAATTCCATGAGTTGTAATTGTACCGACTCAAGAGCGCCTGTTGGTTTGCGGCTCTGAGCTGCAGACCCCCCCGCTGAGTAAACCTTACGCACAAACAAATCGAAGCGTTTGGCGTCCTTCGATTTGGGCGCTGCCGCCTGCTGACCATGACGCTCTCTTGCGTTCACTGAGGAGACTACTAGTGAACACGGCGGAGGGTGTGTATAGGAGGTACTCATGGTCTTTAGAGAGGACAAAGTACTTCCTCTCTACACCTCTGGCAGTGGGAGGGATGGAGGCCGGGGTTTGCCATATGGCATTAGCGTTAGCCTGGATCGTACGAATAATGGGCAATGCCACCCGGGATGGGGCATCAGCTGAGAGGATGCTCACCACCAGGTCCTCCACCTCCACTATCTCCTCAGCCTGTAGGTCCATGTTCTGTGCCACTCTACACAACAAGTCTTGGTGGGCACGGAGGTCTATTGGAGGTGGGCCTGAGGCGGTTGTACCCGCCACCCCGTCATCTGGGGAGGATGAGGACGACGCCTCAGGGGGTAAAGGATCCAGATGAGGGTCTGGCTCCAAGGGTCCCTGATGTGCAGGATCCCCTGCACCGGGGTCTGGGGCTTGCGTGGGTGTCGGCACTGGAGCCTCCATGCCCCCTGGGGGAGGACGGGAGATGGTGGCCTCAGGTACCCTGGTCTCAGAGTGTGCCGAGCGAGAGGCCGCTGGTGGAGCCCCTTGAGCTTGGTGATATGCCTATGGGGTCCAGAAAGACCAATGTGCAGGGTCCTGTCTAGGGTCCTCTGCCCCCTCCTGCCAATGACCCAAGTCATCTGCAGCCTGACCCTGAGCAGGGTATGCTGATCGGGAAGCCCCTTCCGATGAGCGAGACGCCGATCTTGGGGGCCAGGGTGGTGCCGAGCGTGATTGCAGGGGCTCGTCCTGGTATGGTGCCGAGCGGTGCCGGTCCACAGGCGAGCGGTCTCTGCGCGGTGCCGGTGAGCGGTACTGGGATCGAGAACGGTGCCGAGGGCCATGCCGGTACCGGGATCCAGATCTGGATCGCGAAGATGAAGGCCGTCTGTAGACTCGGTGCCGGGAGCGGCCTCGCGAACTGGAGCGGTGCTCATACCAGTGCCAGGAACTGCGTCTAGACTCCGACTGGTACCGATGCTCAGGTCGATGGCGAGAAGTAGACCGGTGCCAGGAGGAAGATCTGGGCCGCGAATACGACCGGCGCCGAGATGAAGATCGGTGCCGAGATTGCGAGCGGCATCGGGACCTGCTCCGAGACCGGGAGTGGTGCCGCGAGTCCACGCTCGGAGCGTATCAGGGCAGGGTTGCCCCTGGATTGCACCGTGCGAAGGGGATGCGGTGCCACGGGCTGAGATGGCACCGGCTTTGTGAGGGCGATAAGGTCTTTCGCCGTTGCAAAAGTCTCTGGCGTAAAAGGGAGACAGGGCTCAACCACAGGACGAGGCGGTGAGCCAGTCCGGACCGGACTCAACGACCCTACACACAGTGCCGGAGTCAACGGTGTTGACGATGCCTGCACCCTCTGGCGCTCCGAAGCCGGACGCAGCTCTACCACCTGTGCGGGGGGAGCCGGTGCCTGTTGGACGGCAGCGTCCTGGGTCTTGCGGGGTCTTTTATGTCCCGGAGACAGGGAACGGCACCGAGGGGCTTGCGGCGGACGCGGTGCCGTGGGAGGACGGTGCCATGGGGCCTTATCCGCGTCTGCTCGCGGTGCAGTACCGGAGGGTGCCGCTGGGGCACTGCGCACCGAGGCGCTCGGTGCTGGAACTTGGCGTGCCGAAGGGAGATCTGGTCTAAGTGCCGCCTCCATAAGGAGCTGCTTAAGTCTAAAGTCCCGCTCCTTTTTGGTCCTGGGCCTGGAAGACTTGCAGATCTTACATTTGTCCATCTGGTGAGACTCCCCTAAACACTTCAGACAAGAGTCGTGAGGGTCTCCCGTTGGCATAGGCTTAGCACAGGTCGCGCACGGGTTAAAGCCAGGAGCCTTGGGCATGAGCTCGGCTGCGCGCCGGGGGGAAAAGGAGAGATAATAGCCCACTTAACCCCCGCTAACTATTTATATCTACTCTACAAAACTATTAACAACAAACTACTAATCTAAAAGTATATAACCAACAACTATCTACAAGAATAAACAAGTAAAGCTAGGGAGAGTGGAGAACAGCTCCACAGTTCCAAAGACCGTCACGGGCGGTAAGAAGGAACTGAGGGGGCGCTGGGTCGGCTGGGGTATATATCCAGCGCCATGAAGGCGCCACTCCAGGGGGCTCCACAGCCGACCCACCGGGTGTTGCTAGGGTAGAAAATTCTCCGACGATTGTGCACGCAGCGCGCGCACTTAATTGGAATCGATATAAGCAAGCACTCGAAGAAGAACTTATCATTTTTCCTCTATATATTCACCACTACCATATACTCACAATATCACCATCACTATTTTATTCAGAACCACAGCTATTCCCAAAAATGGTACTAATTAATAATCTGGATTATAATAATTATGTTTTTAGTGAAAGTTTTTAATTCTTTTATCATGCTTTCAAAAGCTGGTCAAAGACATTTTTATTTAATAAGCTTTAAATCCTTTTTTTGTCCATCATTATAAATTAGTGGATGAAAACTCAGACTATTATATTTAATGTATTTATCATCAGGATTGGGTTCTCAAAACAGATCATAATATAGTTTAATTAAGATGGCAAATATTTGCCTACAATATCAGTTGTTTATAAAACAGACCCAAAGAACAATAAAAATCATCTCTTTTTACGGTTTTACATTGTTCTAGGTACCTGTGGTTAAAGGCAGGTGAGTGACACTAGTAAGACAGGTGAGAGTGAACCAGGTGGATGCCAGTGTTGCTCCAAATAGCAGCAGCAGAAGTATAAGTTTCAGCATGCCCCTGATAAAATCTGCAAACCTGAAATAAAAGCACAAATCTCATCAATTCAAATGTTATTTTTCAAGTTATTTAAGCATGACACTTTACAGTAAAATTAATACATACTCACTATATAATCCAGAAATTAGAAAAGACCCCTGCATCTTATTCTGAAACTGCTAGAAGGAGTTATATATAATGGTGATTTTTGTCATGGTTAAACTGAAGCCTGACTTGATTCCACAGAAGTTCAAAAAAGTCTGTCTCATCAATTCAGGATCATTGGCATACAGGAAGGATACTGGTTTGCAGTTCTTAGAATGTAAATCCTCTTGGGCAGGGACCATATTATTTTTAAATATCTGAATAAACACCATGCTCTAAAACTGGAAAATAACTGTTTAACCTCTGCTTTGAAATCTCTCTTTCCACAGTCTCACAACCACAATTCAAGATTTCTATGCTGTTTTAAAAGTATCTTCACAGCTCCAATATACAAAACCTCATAAAACACTACACTCACTCCCTACCTCTTCCTTATGCTTGACTCCTATGTATTTTTGCCAGATCACAGTTATCATAGGCATCATCTCTGCTATTATAACACATCTTTAAAATTAACTCTTTGCTGCCATTCTCTGACATCTCCTTGTGGACATCTAGCTGCTAGCTGAAGCTCAACACGGCTAAAATGGAGCTCTTGATCTTCCCCATCAAGCTCTCCCCATTACCTCCTTTCTCAATCACTATGGATACCACCACCATGCCACCTGTCACTGAAGCCCATAACTTAGGCATCATCTTCGACTTGGACCTCCCTCTATGTCCTCATATTCAGGCTATGACTAAACCTTGCTGATTCTTTCTATCTAAGATCTGTAAGACATGGCCTTTTCCATTCATCCACAGCTAAAACTCTGAACCAGGCTTTCATCTGCCTGGTGAAATTACTGTAACATCCTATTCTCTGGCCTTGATAAATGCAATCTTGCCCCTGTTCATATCCATGCAGAATGCTGCTGTAAAGATAATTGTCATAGCCTGGTGCTTTGACCATATCACCCCTCCCTTTGCATCACTTAACTTGTTTCCTTTTCTCTATTAAATCAAACTACTTCTCTTCGTTAACCCATCCAATCATCTTTCATTCGCTATCAAGATGTTGACTCCCAGCCTTTGACTGGCCCATGATGCCAGTGTTTATAGCCCACTTATTAAATTTTCAAACAAGTATTTTTGTACTTTCTCCTATGCTGCCCCCTGAGAATTGGGAAGAGCCCCCTGTAAACATCTGCAAAACTCACTCACTATCCTCCTTGACAATCCTAGTTCGCCCTGATGCCTAGAAAAAGCTTGACGACATTTAGCCTGTTGGTATGCAGAGAACACAACCTATCATGCTGGCTAGTACCGTTTCATTGTTTATTTATACTCCCCTCATGTGTGTCTGTCAGCCTGTAGTCTCATTTATTACTTTGATTGTAAGCTCTTTGGGGCAAGAACTGTCTTTTTGTTCTGTTTTTACAACACTCAGCACAATGAGGACCTGGTCCATGACTAGGGTTCCTAAACACGACAGTAATTCAAATAAAAATGAAAAATAATAATAATTCAAAACAATTCAGCCAATGGGGACACTGTCTCGCTTTGTATATTTACAAGGGAAACTTAAAAGATAGTTCAGATGGTGTTTTTCAGCAGCTAAACATAAGAGGAAATTTTAATTTTCTTCCCCCAAAGCAGATCTCTCTCAGAACAAAATCACATCCTTACTTACATGGCTGCTTGCCAGTCAGTGGCATTTAGACTTGAGGGTGTATTGATCAATTAGTTTAGGGTGACTTGCTTGATTATGTGCAAGTGTAGATATGTATTTATTTCATCAAGCTAGACTGAAGAGCTAGGATCCATTTTTGTGGAGAAACTCAGACCTTTCTGGTTATTCTCAAATCCTCAATACTAATATCACTATGAAGTCATTGTAATAAAGAACAACATGCTGTGTATAACAAGAGAATAAGTTGGGTCTTGTAAACCCAAATGAATCAATGACGGAGGTCTCAGTAAATAAGGCAAGCAGAAACCCTATGCTCAGACACTTGCACCTGGATACAAAACTAAATAAGATCTATTAAACAGTTTGCTGGGGCACTCAATTTTTTTGCACCTTTTGTGTTTATTTAAAAAAAAAAAAAAACAATCCAGCTGAGCACTGAACCCACAACACAATTAGTACTGCAACTGCTCTTTTCAAAAGAGATTTTAACACTGGTGCAAACTTAGAAAAAACATTTGAGAGAGGGAGATGTTATTCAATTTGTTAGTAATTTTTTGTAGTTCCCTTGCTATTATTGAAGTTATGTCTGAAGAACTTCTCCCCTCATGGTTCAGTTTTAATCCTCCTGTTGGATTGGGGTAGTGTGGTCCAGGAAGTTTGGAATGATGAAGACATCCTAACTTGTTTGCTAATTGCCTTATTTTCCCCTGCTAAAAAAAAGAGATGGGTGGGTATTTTAAGGTCCAATCCTACATGGCCCACCTGATATAAAAGGTAACACTATATACAGCTTGAAAGTAATGCCACCTTTAAGTAATGTTCAGCAGTTTATCTAGCATGGGAGTTTTATGAAATATTGGATCTTAAGACCACATCTTTCCTCTTATTTTGTCCTTCCCTCTATTTCAGCTCCACACTGAACTTAGAAGTCAATAACTGGTAGAGCTAGAATCAATGCTGTATATCATCTTAAAGTTTGTAATCCCAGCTTTCAAATAGCATAGAGTATTAACTTCTAACTGCAGAAGTTTAGCTGTTCATGCTGGATTTGAAGGGGGGAAGAAGAAAGTAATCAGTTTGACCCAACTTTAAAATCACATTTATTCATTCATTTTTTTCTGTATTTTTGTCATTAAACTAACTATGTGAAACGTCTCAGAAGTGTCACAAAACATGAACTTCATATTTGTCCCATGGAGCAAAGTCCGAGGGGTTATTTTGCTGCCAACATCAGTATTCCATTTCTAAAGCTGAGCGGGGCTACATATGCTGCCTAATAAAAAAAAATGGATGAAATATCAGATTTGGGGTGGGAGGGTGGGGAAAAATGGAGTCAGATATTTTCTCCACTTTACTGTACTGAGCAGTTGCACCTGTCTTTTAATATAGAAAGATAAGCTGCTGTTGAAATTAATAGCAGTAACGGGCATCTCAGATTTTGCTGGGAGTAAAAGTTGACATTTGCCCCTTATTTGGTTCTAAGTTTCACAAAACTGTTGAATTAAACAAAAATGGAGAAAACATAACAAATAAGGTCATACCCAGTCCTTTAAGGGCCTGTATTTCACCTCTGGTGAACTCAGTATGACTAGTAAAAATGCTTGCAAGACCTGTAAACTTTTCACAGCACTGGTCTCAGTCCAATGATCAGAAAGAAAATTTTTGTTCCCCAGTCCCAGCAGCTCTGTCACTTACAACCGTGCAGCAACACACCAACACCACCTTGCACCCACAACTTCATATACTACCATCATCTATTATCCCAAACCAGCACTAACGGTGAATGTGTGCATGTACTAAAGAAGAGATAATCCAGGATAGTAGGTGAGTATCTGCATATCACTGTGCCCTGTGCAAAATCTTTCATGACCAAGCAAATCCCCCTGTGCTGGATCCTGCAGTTAAGGCCTAAATGTATGTTGCTGAGAAAAGTCTGTTGCTAGGGAAATTATCACCAAGTCACAACATTTCAGCATTTTGACATCACTGCAGGATAAAAGCAGAAGGAAATGCTGGGCTGTGAAGGACAAAAATCCAGAAATATCTGAGATCATTAGCAAACGTGACAAGAAAAATTCTGGGGAAATGGAGATAGATTTATGTTTCAGCGCGATAATAAAACATGAATGTCACTCTTTAAAGTTGCTTTGCTTCAGACCAGTCTCATTCTACCTCTGCCAGCAAAGGGTTCAACACCTGCCAATTGCCCAAAATATCCCAGACTTTTCCATCATTAAAATGCATCACACAAATTAACCAAACATGTCTAGTTCAGGATTGTGGGGGAGTAGAGAGAAGTAGGATTTATTTATATACCTTGTGGAGAAAAACTCCTCATACCACCAAAAGCAAAATAAAGAGTTTTGGATCCTGATTTTCAATATGGGCCTTCCTTTTGAAGGGGCACAATTTAATATCCACAGTGAAATGCAGGCACAAACGCTACCATTGCAGGCAGCAGGTGGTTAAGATATCTACATGGTTCCATTTGCGTCATCAAAAACTGAAGCCAAATTTGAAAAATCAGGCCCTTTGTATGCAGTTAAAGAATTAAATCATGTTAATGTTAATGAAAGAGTAAAATTATATCTAGACTTTATGGTTTGAGGAGAATAAAGTAAAGCAACACTATCATTCTTAAATTGTAACATTTTTGGTTTTACAAATTAGCAGCTGGTAGAACAACCCCCTCCCCCTCAAAAAACTAAAAACAAAAACCCCACCTTACCACAGGCTGGTAAGAGAGATAACTGCTTGCCTGGTAAGTCACAGTCCTGACACTGAAATACATCAGCTTGTCATACTTGACAAGAATCATTACCTAATTTTCCTAATTATAACTTTCAGCAGATTACAATCAAAGTCATCACTGGTTCAATCCTACACAGATACCTGCTGAATAGGCCTAAGAGGAGGGAATCATCTATCAAAAGTGACAAATCACCCTTGCCCACTTTGTGTGTGTGTGCAAACGCTACTGTTTGAACTATATATTGCCTGAATTGCAGAGACATATTTGGAAACAGACTATTAGCATTCTTTTAATTTACTCAAAAGCAAAGTTTTGAACTCTACAAAATACTGACCTTGCTATAAAGTTTGCAGTCTATTTTGCAGCAGTTATAGAGGCATTAAGCATTTTCTGAAACTAAAACTAGGCTATATATTAAATAAATTAATTTACCATAAAGGCTGAGATTTGCATTATGGGTCTGAATCAGCAAGTTCTTGATAGAGAAGCTTAAGGCTACAAAGGGTGCCCCTCTAGTGGGTTCCAGGGCCTCAACTGCAATAGCAAAGGCTAGCCCATATGAGAGAGAATTCCGCATGAGTATTCACACTAGTTTCTCCATCATACTGCTTTTGCTGCATGGACAGGACATATATTAATAGGTAATTATTTACCAAACACTACTTTTATAAATGCCAGGAGGGTTTTAAACTTTTCCCTATGGAGAAAAATGTCATAACCAAATCTAGCAATAGCTAACAAACAATGGGTCCTCTGCAGGGATCCTATTGGAGTATGACCCTTGATTAGTATGATTTAGCTCTTTGGCTAGTTAGCATTTGGAGTACTGTGGTGGGTGAGCTCAAATGTCTTTTTCCCTTTTCCATGTCTGTGGGGGAGCTTTCCTCTTCCTCCTTTCTAGCTGTTAAGTGGAATAAGAGGTGGCAAGAGGAGAAACCCAATAAGAACGGCCATACTGGGTCAGACCAAAGGTCCATCTAGCCCAGCATCCTGTCTTCCGACAGTGGCCAACGGCAGCTGCCCCAGAGGGAATGAACAGAACAGGTAATCATCAAGTGATCCATCCCGTCGCCCATTCCCAGTTTCTGGCAAACAGAGGCTAGGAACAACATTCCTGACTATCCTGGCTAATAGCTATTGGTGGACCTATCCTGCACAAGCTTATCTAGTTCTTGTTTGAACCTACAGTTTGTTATTTATTAGTTATACACGTTGTTGTTGTACAGTAGAAGACGACGACTGTCTCTGCCCCCAAAAGAGATTACAGTTTTGGGTCCCAATCCTGCAATGACGTCTGTGCAGACAGACTCCTGCACCCGTGCAGCATTCATTGCAGAATCAGGGCCTCGGTCATGGATGGAAAGAAGACAGAATTGTACTGGGAAATCCAGAGATGAGTGTAATGTAGTGGTTTTCTATTTTTTAATAACTTAAGTTTCAAGAGCCGCAAGGAAGGTGATGGTTTTTGCTTTTTCGTTTTTTTTTTTTAAACAAAGCTTGGATGGAAAGAGTCTGGTAGCTTGGATTGGGAAGGCCATTCCTATTCTCACTTTTTCACTCATAAATGCACATCTCAGATGGTTGGTGGAGAGTGTCACTCTACACCCATGGTGGTCAGGAGGAGAGATGCTAGGAACACTCTGTGTCCACGTATGTGGGAAGTGTGTTGTATTCTCAGCATCAAACACTCAGTGGATCAGATTGCTAGACAGGCATTGGCAGGAAACAGACACTGATGTTCTTTGATGCTTTTCAGAGGCGCTAAACTGGTTCTTCCCAAGATCAGGCAACCTCCTTCTCACAAGGCTACCCTGAAAGGGAGCGGATGGGAAGCACTCTCAGACATAACAATATGACTTCTTAAACTTGATGAGTGAGCAAATGGCATTTTCAACCCATGTAGTCCAGTAACATGAAATATACAAATTACAAAAAGAAACAATACATCACCTTGGAGAGTCATATTTGCCATCTCAAATAGTTCACTAATGATTAGAAATAAATTCAGTTTATAGTCTTAAAAACCTAAGTGATCATTACAGGTGAAGAAAAATGAAGAACTGAAGGGGAGATCATTATTCCTACCTTGCCATTGCTATGCCAACAACACAGCCTCCAACTATGGACCAAAATCCAATCCAGCCTGCATCCACCTGATGGGAAACAGCATGGGGAAATGAAAGTGTTAAGGCTGAGAAAACAAGATGCTACACCTCTACCCCGATATAACGCGACCCGATATAACGCGAATTCGGATATAACGCAGTAAAGCAGCGCTCCTGGGGGACGGGGCTGCGCGCTCTGGCGGATCAAATCAAGTTAGATATAACACGGTTTCACCTATAACTCAGTAAGATTTTTTGGCTCCCGAGGACAGCATTATATTGGGGTAGAGGTGTACTTTGAAAAAAGGAGGTGGGGGGGAGAGTGAAAGGGGGGGAGGGGCGTACTGAAAAATCTGAGCAAAAAAACTGATGGACTTTTCTAAGAAATTCAAAGGGAATATAATTTAGTTTAAAGGATATGGTCAAATAGTCTATGCCCCGAATGTGACCTCTCTTTATATTGGAATCTGCTGGGGACTGTCATCTGGATTTCTATGATACCCTATTAGAGGCTTAAAAATAAAATCTCTCTCTCTACTGATTTTGTCCTTTCAATTTGGCAAACATTGATTTTCTTTTCCTTCGCTATTTGTGAAGGTACAGCAGCCATCACTACTCCCTTTTATTTATTTGCCTCTTTATTAACATCAATAGGTGCGTTCAGCTCTGAAAATATGAACTGCCACTGTAGAATCAGCAGGGGGAGCCACAATAACTTTTGGTATGTCAATGCTAAAAGTTAGTTTTGTTTTATATTTCAGTAGTGAAGTGGTGCGTATATATTGATAGTTCCAGAAAACAGTGAGAAAAACTAAGGTAGGGAATATGTACATCAGCTCAAACACCATTACAAATCTAACAAAATACCTATGAAATACAGCAGCTGCTGCATGTAAATACTTACTTGGCTGACGTGAACTGGTGTTAATATCAAGTCCAGAACACCAGACCAGCCAGAGAAAACACCCAATGGTATAGCATAGGCTAACGCAATCATCAAAAAACGGAAATTGCTGTGAAGACAACATATATGCAGTTAGCTGCTGTTTGTATTAGAAATGGCTCAGATTAACTTCAAGAGTAAATTGTACCCTAGAATCTATATTCCGCCCATTAAGAAGAAAAGTAGACATCTAAAGAGTGAGTCCGAAAAATCAAGTATAATATTTGGCTATTTCACTGAAATTCCAAGGGCTGAGAAGTTACTGCCTGGCACCATGTTATTAAAGAAAAAGCATTTACTATGTGCGCATCAATGGCACCTTCTTGATTTTTGGAACATGCTAGGCTCTCAGACTTTCTTTGTCTTCACAAGAAATTCAGTTTCTTATGCTATTTTATTACATTGACAGTCTATGCAGTGTTAACATATTAAAAACCAATAAGCATAAATTCAGTGTGACAAAAGCATATTTCATATATAAATTCAGAGATTCAAATTCTTCAAGGTACTCTTGCTGTTTACTTTCTTTGAGAAAAGGAAATTTACTGCATCTCTCCTTGCCCTACCAGCTTGTCACTTGCATTACACATCACAAATTTATTTTCTTAAAACTTATTTTCTACTTAAACAAAAACATAAAAATATTATAATCCAACTCTTTGGAATACTTATGCAAAACATAAACAACAATTTACAATTATATCAGAACTTTTATGCAAGGATCTCAAAGCACTCCGGCAAACAAACCTCCCTGTGAACTAGATTAAGTATTTTTCCATGTTTCCACAATAAAAGAGCCCAAGCTAAACTCATAAAATATGCACATGTAAAAGAAAACTGTGCACATAAATAATTTTGAAGCAGAAACTGGGTGTGTGTATAATTAGCCATTTTTGCACATGTAAATACATATTTTAAACTAATTGTCTTATTTTGCTTCCGCACATGCATTATGTTGGCACAATTTAGGTACTTTTATTTGAAAATATGCCTTCAGTGATTTTCCCCCCAAGGTGACAGTGAGTTCGCAGCAGAAAGAGGAACAGAACCCAAGAATTCTAGCTCAGCAGTAGAACACCTTTCCTCCAACTAATGTATTTGGAATACAGTCCTGTTATTTGAAATCCCCACTTGTTTAAATGTTGCTGTTCCCATTTTCTGTAGAAGCATCACAGAAAAGTACAGTGAAAAAGTCAATATTGTAAGCAATAAACTTTTCAGAACTTCCTCATATGTTCCTCATATTCAATAAGGACAAATGCAAAGTACTCCAGTTAGGAAGGAACAATCAGTTGCACACATACAAAATGGGAAATGATTGCCTAAGAAGGAGTACTGTGGAAAGGGATCTGGGGGTCATAACGGATCACAAGCTAAATATGGGTCAACAGTGTAACACTGTTGCAAAAAAACATCATTCTGGGATGTATTAGCAGGAGTGTTGTAAGCAAGGCAATAGAAGTAATTCTTCCACGCTACTCCGCGCTGATTAGGTCTCAACTGGAGTATTACGTCCAGTTCTGGGTGCCACATTTCATGAAAAATGGGGACAAATTGGAAAAAGTCCAGAGAAGAGCAACAAAAATGATTAGAGGTCTAGAAAACATAACCTATGAGGGAAGATTGAAAGAATTGGGTTTGTTTTGTCTGGAGAAAAGAAGACAGAGGGGACATGATAACAGTTTTCAAGTACATAAAAGGTTGTTACAAAGAGAAAGGAGAAGAATTGTTCTCCTTAACCTCTGAAGATAGGACAAGAAGCAATGGGCTTAAATTGCAGCAAGGGCGGTTTAGCTTGAAAAACTTCTTGTCAGGGTGGTTAAGCACTGGAATAAATTGCCTAGGGAGGTTGTGGAATCTCCATCATTGGAGATTTTTAAGAGCAGATTAGACAAACACCTGTCAGGGATGGTCTAGATAATATTTAGTCCTGCCATGAGTGCAAGGGACTGGACTAGATGGCCTCTCAAGGTCTCTTCCAGTCCTACGATTCTAACACAGTGTTTGTGACCCATTCACATTGGGTGTGTGGGGGAGACAAACGGAGTTATCGTTAACAAGGTACTCTAAACCAGCCAGTGGAAGAGAGTAACTGTAAGAAGCACTCATGGTAGTCTTGAAAGAGATTGGGTATTTATCTGGATACAAGCCAATGCCATTTGAATTCTGAATTCAACTTTCAAGGAAGATAACAGAAAGAAGAATGCTGAAATTTCAGGCAAGAATGAGAACCAACAATGTGCAAACTTAGAACCCAGAATCACTGCCTCAGGGAGACAAAATGACTGTCAACATTATGGGTGAAACAGGGCTCCAGTTCAAATACACTATACTCTGAATACGTTTACACATATTATTCAGCTAATAGTACTTAATGCCTTTTTCTTTCTTTGGGGAAGAGGGAGAGGGGAACAGTAGCAAGAGTGGAAAACATCAGCAATTGAAACCATAAAAAGCGGTAGAGAGAGAGAGAGACACAAACACACACACAAGACTAAGAATCTCTTCTAAAGAAATCAGGATTTTTTTCAGTTAAAAAGATTCACCTTCACTGTTCATTGAAGGTGAAACAATCAAAGGTTTGTCATCATCTGCACCCTACAAAGTTAAACAGGAGTTGACAAGACGAGTCCTAAAACAATCACCTAAAGCAACAGCATTACTGTAACTGACAGCACACACAAACCCTCTACTGAGAGCAGCTTGCTCTCCATCTAAGGTATTCCAGTTTTGGAATAAAGAGGAAGATAGAAAATGGTGCCTTTACATTCAGCAACCCTAATATTTCTAAGATTTGGACAGTATTTATTTTATCGCTTACTTTTAGGACTCTGTCCAAGGTAGTTACCCAAAGGATGTTCATGTAACCACAAAAAGGCCTCCCTCAAAGCAGGTTCCATAGGACTGAAATTGATCAGCACCAGTTCCCTAGACATGAAGGGGCAATTTGCTAGTTCACACAACTATTGAATACCCCAACCTAAAGCAAATACTCACCAGCAACCACACATCACTGAACAAAACCACTAACCCAGGAACCTATCCTTGTAACAAACCCCAATGCCAACTCTGTCCACATATCTATTCAAGTGACATCATCATAGGACCTAATCACATCAGCCATACCATCAGGGGCTCGTTCACCTGCACATCTACCAATGTGATATATGCCATCATGTGCCAGCAATGCCCCTCTGCCATGTACATTGGCCAAACCGGACAGTCTCTACGCAAAAGAATTAATGGACACAAATCTGACATCAGGAATCAAAATACTCAAAAACCAGTGGGAGAACACTTTAACCTGTCTGGTCATTCAGTGACAGACCTGCGGGTGGCTATATTACAACAGAAAAACTTCAAAAACAGACTCCAAAGAGAGACTGCTGAGCTAGAATTGATATGCAAACTAGACACAATCAACTCCGGTTTGAATAAGGACTGGGAATGGCTGAGCCATTACAAACATTGAATCTATCTCCCCTTGTAAGTATTCTCACACTTATTATCAAACTGTCTGTACTGGGCTAGCTTGATTATCACTTCAAAAGGTTTTTTTTTTTCTTTCTCTTAATTAATTGGCCTCTCAGAGTTGGTAAGACAACTCCCACCTGTTTATGCTCTCTGTATGTGTGTATATATATCTCCTCAATATATGTTCCATTCTATATGCATCCGAAGAAGTGGGCTGTAGTCCACGAAAGCTTATGCTCTAATAAATTTGTTAGTCTCTAAGGTGCCACAAGTACTCCTGTTCTTCTTTTTACAACTATTGAAGCTGAGGAAAAGATCTTAGAACATTCTCTGAAATGTTCAGAATTTCAGAGGTCACATTTGTTTTATTCCATGAGAAGATCTAAAGAACATAGCCAACATTTACCTGGAGCCCTTTTTCTTTCACACAGCCTATTCTCGAGCAAAGCAACTACATTACATAAACATGGCCTTCTCCCAATACCACTTGTCAATTTTCTTTTACTAAAACAGTGCAAAGAAATCCTAAACACAGGAGTAAGGTTATTTCATGTTCTCACTACAATTTTAAAGATGCATTTACAGTGTTTTCTACCATCATTTGTCTGCCATCTACTAGGCCCACTTTCTCCTCCTTGACTCTGGTCTACCTTGTGCATTCTTGGAGTCTAAGAGGGCAGATTGCCTTTTGTACTCAGTGCTATTTTCCAAAATTATTTAACATTTCACATTTGGAAGGTATGTCAATGCTTGCAGAATAAAACACAATGGAAAATGTTCTACCTGTTTGGGCACTTTCTAAAGAAGGGACCGAACTTGTTCCAAAATACTGTCTGTCAAATAGTCACAAATTCTGGGTACATGATTGCATATCTAGTCTTCCTTCTAGACTGAAAAGAGACACTAACGGGGGAGATTAAGTTGTAACCTACCTTGATGGTGGTCTCATCTGGATCGTCTTGCCTTTTGGCTATGAATCAGCTCCTTGGCTGTGGTATGGCTATTTTGCCAATGGATTCTGGCCATAAGCTGCTGTATCCAGCCCATGAGAATCACATCTATGTAAGGGGCTCCTCTGGTGACAGTCACCTATGCCACCCCCTGTACCAGCATTAGGGACTTGAGGAGAGAAAAGGGTGCATAGCTGAGGCAATCTTATGTTATGCCAATCTTAAGCTGTCATTTTGTCTCCTTGGATCTATTAATAGACAATATGAGTTGCAGCAGCCTTTGGGCTACTTTAACATACACCTGGGGGCTGGCTCTGTTTTCAGCAGCCCCAGCATTAGGGGGTAATGCAAAGGTGAATATAGCCAAGAATCTGGCCATGTGTATTTATCTTTGCAATTACTCCATCCAAAAATTTTACAGAAAAAGCAAGCGCATTGCTGCCTGTCACACTATCAACCACTGCACCCACATTATTTCCCATCATAATATATACATGCCTATGACATGGGAAAGTTAGCATCAACCTTTTTTTATTAAAACATTCTCCTGGAATATGGATCAGCTTTAAAAAAAAACTATTGCACACTACTAGACTCCATAAGGCAAGACTGTTCAGACGGGAGCCCTGTCAAAGTCAATCAGCTTCCTGGCAATAACCTTGACAATGTCTATTTAGCACCAACCTTATTCTGTGGCCTCCTTTCTGGATGTAGATGTCATGTGAAACTATGACTTCTAGTTCATAAAGGAGCAATAGATACACAGAGTCCTTAGTTTTATGAGCTTTAGAATAGTTTACATAGGTTCTTCAAAATATTAAATATATATAATTGGCGAATACTGTCAAGCTGCTTTAAAACTAAATCTGTTATTGTTAATCTGAAACATAAATATTTTAAACTATTTGCAGGTACTGGGATTTTTTTTTTCTACTGAAGCACTAGGACATGCTGTTTGTCCTGTTTCAGTGTAAAAAAAAACATTGCTAGACTAAGGAGCTAAGAAAGGGTATTTTTCCCAGTCTTGACTAGGGTATTGTAACAAGATTGGTGGCCCATTGAGTTGAGTTGAGCCCCCATATGTAAATATTCAGTTGCCTACGAGCTGATGTTGTGAGACTGGGATCTGGTGATTGCTTGAAGATCACCTTGTCTCCATAAGAGTCAGCAAGAAACTCCGTTATTAGCGAGAGCTGAAGGGAGTAGGTAGGCTCCTGGAGGAATCCTCATGTCAGGGGAAAGAACCCAGATCATATGTGACTCCCAGGTAGCTGGCCTGTGGAGTGTAATCCTGCAGGGAGCAGACTACAAAGGAGAAAGGAGCAGAGGCGCTCACCTTGATTCCAAGAAGGTGGACTGCAAGGAGTACACAGGTTCCTGAAGAAGACACCACATCAGAGGTAAAGGACATGATTGAGGTGTTGAACTTATGTTAAACAGTTTTATTTTGAAGAAATAAATTGAAAAAATATTTGAAGAAATAAAACTGAAGCCCTGAACAAAAAGATACAAACTCATGGCTGAAGTGTTTTTTGGTGTATGGACTTGTGAGTTAGCCCACAGGTTCAACATGTATCAAATACAGATATGCATATCAGCAACATATGAAAGTAATCTCAAAATAGGGACACTAACTCTGCAATCCAGGGAGTCAGGATTCTCCAGGGTTCATCAACTGAGTATCCCTAATTTACACAGCTGTCAGAAGAAAGAGTCCCTGTCTCAAAGACTACAAAATGTAGATTAGACAGACAACATGGTTTAATGTCTAACACAACCGATGATGGATCTCTCTCACAGCACAGCAGATTCCGTTCTTTTATAAATCCTTCCTCTTTGATGGATTATTGCTGAACGGCTCCCCAAGAGAAGTGTGTTTTGAATGATGAGATGGCAATTGTTTGGTGTACAAAGGAAGAGAGAGAATGCCTTTTGGAAGGGACAGCATGGAAGAATGCATAAGGGGAGGAAGATACAACATTTACTTAATAGCAATAGACAACCCTGACTCTTGACAGCAATGTGTTAAAACACAAATAAGTTCACTATTTAACTGCAAGATATATTTATTAAGAAAGGTTTAGGTGAGTTGTTAATTCAGAGTTTTGCAGTTCACTAGCTGACACTATAAGTATCCCAGATCCAGTGTTTACTGTACTGTGTACAACCAATTAGTTACAAGGCTCCCAAATGGAATACGGTCAACAGAAATTTTATATTTCACCTGCAGAATCAGTTGTTGTTTGGGTTTTTATTTGACAGTAACGTTTTTACAACTCATCCCTCAGGCAAGATCTCTCCCCATAGCAGTTTAGGCTCATAATGCAGCATTAATAAGTGTGCTCAGTGCCCTCAAGGGAATTGCTATTTTTTAATACCTCAAGTAGGTCATGTTACAGATTAACTGACCAATTCTGTTCTCACCTTCTCCTCCCTCACTGCCAACCTTCTCCAGAAAGGACACACTTTGGTGATTATCTTGCCTTGCACCTTCTGGTAACAGAGTATGTCTACACTGAAATTAACCTGCAGCTGGCCTGTGTCAGCTGACTCGGGCTGGTGGGGCTCAGGCTGTTTAATTGCAGTGTAGACATTTGGGCTCCGGCTGGAGCCCAGACTCTAGGACCCTGTGAGGTGGAAGGGTTCCAGAACCCAAACTCCAGCCATGGGTGTCTAACTGAAGTTTGGACATAGCCTTAGCCAGGTTCCAAATAGCAGAAATTGAGCATTTCTGATTGGAAATGATTTCCCTAAGAACAAGAAGAAGAGAGGAATAATTTTTGCAGGCATTAAATGCAAGTAAAGAAGGCACAGAGTTATGACAAGTATGATTTTATTGCTCTCTAATAATTGCTTAGTTAAAAAAGCTTCACAGATATTCCATCCTAAATGGTCCCTTTTACACAATGATTCTATTCCTGCTACTGACAGCATGGTGGTAGACTGCTGCACATGAGCAGAGTTCCACTGAAGTCAACTGGACTGTGCATGGGCATAACAGTTCACCTTTGCGCTATCAGTTACGGGATCCAGGCCTTTAATATTACTTATTATTTGTATTACAGCAGTGCCGAGAGGACCCATCTAATATCAGGATGCCGTTGTGTTAGGTGCTATATGAGCACATAGAAAGAAATAGTCCCTGCCCTGAAGAGCTTTCAGTTTAAATACACAAGACCGACCACGGGTGGGAGAAAGGAAGCAGCATTAGGATATTTTCTTCATAACAAAGTTAAAAGAACACTGAAAATGTTTAATCTGAGACCTTGCCCAGCAATATGACTTATTTTCCATTCCCCCATTTTGCATTTTAACACCATATGCAATTAACTAGACTCAATAGGACAAATTCTGCCTTAGATGCATTTGTGTACTTCTTTCATCATAGCAAGGGCTGTGGGGCTCACATTTGAATGGGGAACTGGACCCCAAGTTATTCCAACATAATGAGCAATGTTGGCAGCTTAAGAGCACTGAAAATGAAGAAAACAATTTAATGCTCAGTTATTCACAATGTTAAATTACCTCAACACTTTACAGAGCACATCCCTTTAATTGTCTTGTATTCATTGTAACAAAAATATTTAGAGGCTGTGATGTTGATGCTAAATGACTCTGACATGTGGTTTGCAATATTTTTGAAAATAGTTAATAATTAATGACTCCACTTTTTAACATCTAGTGTTCTTTCATGTCTATATATTAATATTTAATTTGATTACAAAGCACTACAAATTAACTTGTTTGTTCTTCAGCGAAAAGATTAAAGCACATGTTCTGTTGTTTTGCTTTTTAAATGTAGGTTTAAAAAAAGCTGAATTGGCTTTGAACTGTAAACCCAAGCTGTCCCCAGGAGAACCTACCTTAATAGCCGACAAAAACTTCTCCTATAGCTGAGCCGCTGACTAGCTGCAGCCACACTGGGAGGAAATGGAGGGCGTGATGGGAAGTAGGCTAGTACTGCAGAAAATATCAGGGAGATCATTCCAAATTCTAAGAGACAATTAAGAAAAACCAGTTTAACATTGTGATGGATTTTAACAGTGAGAGCTTATTTTAATACAATGAAGTTATCTAGCCTATTTCATACAAAAATTGTATGCCAAATGCTTTATAAACTTCAATAATAGAACTATAGATCTAAAACAATAGGAAGAGGAATTAAGGGAATATATTTTTAAGCAAGATTGGGAGTCAATTAGGAAGATAGATATAGGCAGGTTATTGGCAATGGCAGGAGCTGCAGAGGTAAAGGCTTTTGCATCAACAGTTATAACACTACCTGAAGAGACAGAGAGGAGTCCAGTGCAGAGACGGACAAGGTCTGTGAGGCCGGCTGGAGCAGGTCTGCTTGTGGTTTTAAACACAAGGAGGATAATATCAAACTGGACCCAAGTGGATAATTCTGAGGGCGTGAGGGCAGTGATGAGGTTACTTTTCATTGTGTGAGAAGACAGGTAGCAGTACATGCTAGAGTTTGGACAGCTGGGACTTGGGGAAGCCTTAGAGCAATGACTTTCAATAGTCACAGCACAGAGTGATGAAGACATGGAAAAAGAATTCAACAAGAGAGAGCACACACAGAGAGTGTTACTGTGGTAACAGACAGATTTACAACATAAGAAGGAAAGTACAGTCAGCCATGCCCCAAGGAGAGAATGGACACAAATGGGAGAGAAATGAAGAAACAGAGTTGTTTGCAGATGCTGCTTTTGCTCAACAGCAGTGGGTCTGTCTGTCAGAAATGTCAGTGTGGCCATTTGGGCCTGAACCTGCATGAGTCTCATGATTAGACTTTTTGAGAAAAAGCCACAAATGTTAATCAACCCCCAGCCCATCTAACATTTATAGGCATTTACAATTTACACAGCATTCTCCCTATTCACAGGCTTAACCCTAATATGCTAGTTAACCCTAATATCCTAAACTCTTAAAAACAGGATTCTTTACTACTGTATAGGCAATTCCTATAGCTATGGATTATGTCCTCGGAGGAGCACCTGGGATCTTATTACAAAGAAGTGATTCACCAGTACTACCTGGAAATACTATCTAGAAATCCAGTAGTGCTGGGTACTAGATTGCTTTAGCTTCCTCCTCTCTAAATACCTTTTTTTTTTTTTTTTTTTTAAATAAAGTCAATACAGAGAGAGAAGGCACTTTGCCAACTGCTCTGCCAAATGAGGGGAAAATAATTCATGAAAGTGAAAAGTAAATGATACACAGAATCTGAACGGACCAGGTGGGGGAAAAAAAACCAGAATAACTGTTTCAGTATGGAAAAAAAACTATAAACACACAGGATTTCTTTTGAGGGTGAATTCTTGTAGATTTGACCATTTTGTTCTCCAGCATCAAATACTAAATGATTCACTTTGGACGAAGCCGTGTTTCCTTTTCCTACTGCTGTCTCATCATAAAAGGATTGTCTTTGAGGGTGAAGGACCCCCACTGTACACTATAACACCACTGGCTCTAGGCAAATACAGTAAGTTCTATGCTGCTGTACATTACTGCCTTCAAGGAAATAAATGGTAAATAAGGAATTGGCTATATTGTAACTGAATAAACTCAGACTTAAAAAGAAGAGAAGAACTTTCTGTGATACTGGGGTGAAGCCTAGAAAAGGAGGCAAGGTATGACAATAACAAATTTTTTTTAAAATGCCTTTTATTCCACTTTCAAAACAAGATTTCAGAATTACATGTGGACACATCCAAAAGATCATCTGGTTAGAGACAAATCTGGAGATTGGCTAATGTACACTACTATTTAGCTATTATATAGTTTAACTATAAATCAGAAGGTTTAACTCTTTTTAAAATTTCAGAGTAGCAGCCGTGTTAGTCTGTATCCGCAAAAAGAAGAACAGGAGGACTTGTGGCACCTTAGAGACTAACAAATTTATTAGAGCATAAGCTTTCGTGGACTGCATCCGAAGAAGTGGGCTGTAGTCCACGAAAGCTTATGCTCTAATAAATTTGTTAGTCTCTAAGGTGCCACAAGTCCTCCTGTTCTTCTTTTTAAAATGTAAACCATGTTGATTTAATATTTTTAAGAGCAGGTATTTTACAAGTGCCTATTCTCATTTAGGGGAACTGCTGAGATTTACCTGACAGTCCTTTTCATCAGAGCCAACTTCTCTAGTAATGCTTAGGTCATTTTTTAAATTATTCAAATAAAACCTGGTGGTCTCTGAACTGTTTCCCTGTAACCTTTAGTATATTCCCACCTTATATCTGCTACTCTGATGAACCTGCCTTGTGATCACTGCCCTTTCACATAAAAAAGGACAGAACAAGTTTGATATCTAGCCAAAAACAAAGGGGTCACTGCTACTAGGTAATAAAGGACCCTCATATCAGTTTAGTCCTGTGTGCCCTACACTTGCAGCTCTATCTGAGGTTTAGGAGCCCAGAACGGAATCAGTTTCTCACATGTCACAAAGCTGATGCACTGCTGTCCCCACCAGGACTACCAAGAATAATGGGTTTGCCTTTGTCACTACCATCATTCATTATACCATACTCTAGATCAGGGGTGGGCAAACTACGGCCCGCAGGCCACATCCGGCCTGTCAGACCATTTAATCTGGCCCTCAGCTCCCACCAGGCAGCGGGGCCAGGGGTTTGCCCCGCTCCGTGTGGCTTCCAGGAAGCAGCCGGCATGACCCCACTCCTGCTCCTACGTAGTATACGGAGCCGTGGCCAGGCGGCTCTGCGCGTTGCCCTGTCTGCAGGCACCGCCCCCGCAGCTCCCGTTGGCCGTGGTTCCTGGCCAATGGGAGATGCAGGAGTGGGAGCTGCAGGAGTGGCGCCTGAGGATAGGGCAGCGCATAGAGCCACCTGGCCGCACCTCGGAGCCAGAGAGGAAACATGCTTCCGGGAGCTGCTTGCGGTAAGCACCGCCCAGAGCCTGGACCCCTAAGCCCCCCCCATGCCCCAACCCCCTGCCATAGCCCTGATCCCCCTCCCACCCTCCGAACCCCTCGATCCCAGCCCAGAGCCTCCTCTTGTACCCCAAGCCCCTCATCCCCAGCCAGAGCCCTTACCTGCCCCCCCCCGCCCCGTGCCCCAACAGCCTGCCCCATCCCTGATGTTTGAACACATTGGTCACAGCCTGGAGCACCCTCCTGTACCCCAAACCCCTAATCCCCGGCCCCACCCCAGAGCCCGCACCCCCAGCTGGAGCCCTCACACCCTTCCCACATACCCCAAGCCCCGCCCCAGTCCTGATCCCCCTCCTGCCCTCCGAACCCCTCGGTCCCAGCCTGGAACCCCCTCCCACATCACTACCCCCCAATTTCGTGTGCATTCATGGCCCGCCATACAATTTCCATACCCTGATGTGGCCCTCAGGCCAAAATGTTTGCCCACCTCTGCTCTAGATCAACGTTTCTAAAATGCGGCTACCGTGGCCACATGCAGGCACCAGGGGCTTTCCGTGCAGTCACGACAGCTTCCTGGGCAGTGATGGGGGAGGGAGGAAGGGGAAGCATCGGCCCCTTCCTCTTCCTCCTTGTTGCGCCTGGATGCGCCACCCTGAACCGCCTCTGGAGAGAGGTGGGTCACAACTCTGCAGGAGCAAGTTGAGTTCTTGACCCACGCTGTGGGGACGGGGTTTGGGTGGCAGGCTCAGCAGCGGGACTTCAGGAACCTGGCCGTGCAGCCCCAGGCTCTGACTGTGGGACAGCGGGTACTGACCCTCCCCCCAGGCTCTAGCTGGCTCCCGGCTCCAATCCCGGGCTCTGCGGCAGTGGCAGGCACTGGCCGCAGGAGCCAACCTCCAGCCTCAGCCGCCTGGCAGCAGGCTCCAACCATGGGGCTTTGGGTGCCAACCCCTGGCCCTGGCCGTGGGGCAGCAGGGGCTGGCCCCTGACTCTGGCTGCGGAGCTTCAGTCAGCCTCCAGCCCCAGTTCCGGCCATGCGGTGGCTCTAGCCCCTGGTGCTGATCCCCTGCCTCACCTGCACGGC
Organism: Chrysemys picta bellii; assembly: GCF_011386835.1. NCBI lineage: Eukaryota > Metazoa > Chordata > Testudines > Emydidae > Chrysemys > Chrysemys picta. The sequence continues at coordinate 10,494,583 of NC_088801.1, read as the reverse complement.
AGCAAGTGCCGACCACAGCTCCGACTGTGTGGCCCCAGTCCTTGATCCCCTACCCCAGATGAGCAGCAGCAGGCGCCGACCCACAGCTCTGTTCCTGGTCTCCGGCCACGCGGTGAAGGGAGCTGGCCCTGGGTGCCAACCCCTGACCCTGGCCATGCAGCAGCAAGCACTGGCTCCAGCCACACAGCGGCGGGCACTGACTCCTGGCTCCAGCCATGCACCCCTGGGCTCCAGCACCCAGCTCGGGGCTCTGGCTGTGCAGTGGCAGGCACTGGCCCCAGACACTGACCCATAGCTCTGGCTGCGCGGCAGCGGGCTCCGATCCCTGGCTCCGGCTATGCAGTTCCTGTCCCCAGCTCTAGTTTCTGGCTGAGCGCACTGAGCCCCGGCCCTGGCCACATGGCAGCAGATACCAGATCCTGGCTCTGATCACGCGACAGTGGGGCTCATCACCCACCCCCATTGCCCCGCCCCTGCTGCCTCCGCCTCCCCCTCCTCCTATCTAGGGCTTAATGGGTCCTGAGGCTTGCTGAGAAAAGTGATATTAACGAACATGCAAGTATCACTTTTCACAGCAGATTTACTAGCTATCTGTGAAAAGTGATACTTGTATGTTTGTTAATATCACTTATCATGGCCTCCCAGGTAGCTGCTAAGGCCTGGTCTACACTGGGGGGGGGGGCTGTCGATGTAAGATACGCAACTTCAGCTACGGGAATACCGTTGCTGAAGTCGACATATCTTATTCCGACTTACCTCCCGTCCTCACGGCGCGGGATCGACGGCCGCGGCTCCCCCGTCGACTCTGCTACCGCTGCTCGCTCCGGTGGAGTTCCAGAGTCGACGGGGAGTGTGTTCGGGGATCAATATATCACGTCTTAACGAGACACGATATATCGATCTCTGATAAATCGATCGCTACCCGCCGATACGGCGGATAGTCTGGATGTACCCTAAGTGTGCTGTGATATTAACAAATATCACTTTTCACAGCAAACCCCAGGACCCATTAAGCCCTGGACTGGGGGTGGGGGGCGCGAAGGGGAGGGCAGCATTATTTTTGTTATTGAGTCTGCCAAAAAACCCTACAAATACACCTCTACCCCGATATAACGCTGTCCTTGGGAGCCAAAAAATCTTACCACATTATAGGTGAAACCACGTTATATCGAACTAGCTTTGATCTGCCGGCGCATGCAGCCCCGCCCTCCCCCAGAGCGCTGCTTTGCCGCATTATATCCGAATTCGTGTTATATCGGGTTAGAGGTGTATAAATTACAATGATTTGGATGTGAATCTGTGCTTATTTAATTGTTTTTTTCCTAAAGTTAATTAAGTATTTTAGGAAAAAAGTGTCAGTGAGGCCACCAGTGAGAGTTGGTGCTGGACCCTGAGGCAACCAAAAATGTTGTTGTGAGAACCACTGCTCTAGATAAAGCAAGCCTAGGCCAAGTTTACCAGCTTATTATTAGATTTTAACAATAAGAGCAAGACATGGGAAAAGGTCAGATGTAAGGGATGTACTATAAGTGCCAAGGAAATTGCAGTCAGAGACAAGAGCTCCTTAACAGTAACTGACTGCCTTCCTCCTGACAATTCTTTCAGCAACACTGGATGGATCCACCAAAGCACTTGAAACAAGAAGGGAGAACAAGAACCGTCCACAAACTAATTGGCAGGAAATGCTACACTGAGCATGGAGCTGTATGTCTTTTGCTGAAGAGTGAATCTCTAATGCCTCATGAAAACAATCTGAGCACCATGCCACAATGAGCTGTACACAGGGGATCCCCTGTATACATTGGGGTTGTTCTTGAAAAGGGCGATGGATACCAAAACAATGTATACCGGAGAATTTTTCCCCATAAGAAATAATGGAATGGGGGCCGGGGGAATGCATTCACAACTTCACCAACTTGCCTATGACAATGCTTTATTCGCCTAAACGGTGTACCTTTTTACAATGACAGCTTATACAGTACATATTTTTCATATAAAACGTTGAATAAAATAATGCAGAACCCTACTAACACCATTCAAACACATAGAACATTTTAATATAGTAAATACAGTACAGTAATACAGTATAAAATAGTGTCAATTACGTCCAGTGAGTGGAGATGCCGCTCCTCTGAATTGCTGTGCGGTTTCAGGAAGAAAACTGGCAGGAAAATAGACTGGTTACTATGAAACTGCAAGACCACCTTTGGGAGAAATACCAGGAGGGGGTACAGTTGAACCTTGTCCTTAATGAACACTATACACAGGGGTTCTGACGTAAGGGCCCTAATTTCTGAGACTCTCCTGGCTTAAGTAATTGCCACCAGGAAGGCAATCTTCCAGGAGAGATCTGGCAAAGGGCACAATGCCAAAGCTCAAAGGGAGGGCCCAGGAGAGTCTTGACAAAACCAGATTTAGGTCCCACAGTGGAATCAGTTCACAAATTTGAGCGTCAAGTCTCTCTAGCTCTTTGAGAAAGCGAATGGACATTTCATGAGAGAAGACAGACTTACCGTCCACTGGAGAGTGGAAGGCTGAGATTGCCGCTAGAAGTACTTTGACTGAAAAGGCCAGACCTTTTTGTTTCAGATGGAGCAGGTATTCCAGCACAGACTGGAGGGATGACTGGGTCGGTGAGAGACCTTGTTGGGACGACCACACTGAGAAGCGCTTCCACTTGGTTAGGTAGGTCGCTCTAGTAAATGATTTTCTACTACCTAGCAAGACCGGGCGGACTTGCTCTGAGTAGGCCTGTTCCTCCAGGTTCAACCATGGAACTTCCACGCAGTCATGTGAAGGGCCCTGAGGTTCAGGTGGAGGAAATGGCTGTGGTTTTGCAAGATCAGGTCCGGGGCGGAGGTCCAGAAACATGCCAAACCAGTGCTGTCATGGCCACGCAGAGTCTATACAGATAATCTGTGCCTTGTCTTGGTTGACTTTCAGAAGGATCTTGTGCACCAGAAGAACTGGGGGAAAACGCATAGAACAGGAGGTCTGTCCATGGAAGCAGGAAAGCATCTGAGAGGGAGCCTGGGCTCTGACTGCATGGTGAGCAAAACTGCTGACATTTCCTGTTCTGCCTGGTTGTGAACCGGTCTACCTGGGGAGACCCCCATCTCTGGAAGATGGATCTGGTCACCTCTGGGTGAAGGGACCAGTTGTGATGAGAAAAGAAAGACCTGATGAGGTGATCTGCCAGAGCGTTCCAGGCTCCCAGAAGATGTGAAAAAAGCCAGGGTGAAAGAAGCCCCTCTAAGCTAAGAGGGGGGTTCTAACTATATACTCTATCTACACTATGTACACTAAACTAGAAATTAAGATTAAAATAAAACTAAACTAGAGAATAACAGGAAAAATCACTGAATGAACGTCTTGCCAAAGCAAGAGGACCTATTCCAGCGACCATTACAGGTGGTAAGAAGGAACTGAGAGGGTGCGGGGCCAGCTGGGCCCCTTATACCAGTGCATGAGCGTGCAGCACCAGAGGGCGCTATGGCCAGCCCGACAGATACCACTGAGAGAAAATTTTCTGGCAAATGTACACGCAGCGCACGCACACCTAACATGGAATGGATATGAGCAAGCACTCAAAGAAGCAGGGGCTATGTGGTACCCACTTACATGATGATCCAACTTCAACTGCTTGTTATTAAAGTAAAGAAAGAAAAGTGCCCCATACCCTGTCATTATTAACCTATAAGAAAACTCGCCTCATGAAGAATGGACCGGCACAAAGCACTGCAAATAGCCAGCAGAGTCCAATATACTTGTATATACACTTTTAAACATTGAAGTGCCTTTTCAAAAACATTTTAAATAGAAAAAAATGAGCCTAGCAATATCTCTTGACTGAACTCTAGAGAGAAAACCGGGCCAAATTCTTAACTGACATGAAATGGTCAGCTATAGCAGTTTACATTAGAAGAGAATCAAGCCCTAGATTCTTAAACTGGGGTTCAGCCACATCTTTAAAGAAAATTTGCCACTGAACATGACTAGAATAAGTTTCTTAAAACACCTAAGGAATTATCCTGCTGTGCTGAAGAAACCATCACAAGGAAAAGCCTGGATAAATAAATCAAGTATTTTACAGTGTTCATTTTCATACATTACTATTATTCAGTAAATTGTTGCTTCTGAATAATAACTGTCACATAAATCTAAAGAACAGCATTAAGTAGTTTTTGGTTACAAAAATCAAGATCAAGTGGGGTTTTATTCTACAATTATATTCTTAAATAATTATTTAACAAATCACTTTTGAAAGATTCTTACTAGGGCTGTCAAGCGATTAAAAAAATGGATTGTGCGATTAATCGCACAGTTAATAATAAAATACCATTTATTTAAATATTTTTGGATGTCTTCTACATTTTCAAATATATTGATTTCAATTACAACACAGAACACAAAGTGTACAGTGCTCATTTTACATTTATTTTTTATTACAAATATTTGTGCTGTAAAAAAAGAAAGTATTTTTCAATTCACCTCATACAAGTACTGTAATGCAATCTCTTTATCATGAAAGTTGAACTTACAAATATAGAATTATATACAAAAAAACTGTATTCAAAAATAAAACAATGTAAAACTTTAGAGCCTACAAGTCCACTCAGTCCTACTTCTTGTTCAACCAGTCACTCAAACAAACAAGTTTGTTTACATTTGCAGGAGATAATGCTTCCCACTTTGTTTACAATGTCACCTGAAAGTGACAACAGGCGTTCGCATGGGACTGTTATAGCTGCCATTGCAAGAGATTTATGTGCCAGATGCGCTAAAAATTCCCTTCATGCTCCAACCACCATTCCAGAGGACATGCGTCCATGCTAATGAGGGGTTCTGCTCAATAACGATCCAAAACAGTGCAGACCGACACATGTTCACTTTCATCATCTGAGTCAGATGCCATCAGCAGAAGGTTCATTTTCTTTTTTTTGAGGTTTGGGTTCTGCAGTTTCCACATCGGAGTGTTGCTCTTTTAAGACTTCTGAAAGCATGCTCCACACCTTGTCCCTCTCAGATTTTGGAAGGCACTTCAGATTCTTAAATCTTGGTTCAAGTGCTGTAGCTATCTTTAGAAATCTCACATTGGACCTTCTTTGCGTTCTGTCAAATCTGCAGTGAAAGTGTTCTTAAAATGAAGAACATGTGCTGGGTCATCATCTGAGACTGCTATAACATGAAATATATGGCAGAATGCAGGTAAAACAGAGCAGGAGACATACTATTCTCACCCAAGGAGTACAGTTACAAAATTTAATTAACGCAAATTTTTTTAAATGAGCGTCATCAGCATGGAAGCATGTCCTCTTGAATGGTGGCCAAAGCATGAGTGCAGTTGTGTAACAAAATAAATCTACATTTGTAAGTTGCACTTTCACCATAAAGAGATTGCATTACTGTACTTGTATGTGGTGAATTGAAAAATACTATTTCTTTTGTTTCTCAATTACAGTGCAAATATTTGTAATAAAAATAATAATATAAAGTAAGCACTGTACACTTTGTATTCTGTGTTGTAACTGAAATCAATATATTTGAAAATGTAGAAAAACATCCAAAAATATTTAATAAATTTAAATTGGTATTCTACTGTTTAACAGTGCAATTAAAATTGCAATTAATCACGATTAATTTTTTTAATCGTGATTACTTTTTTTGAGTTAATAGCTTGAGTTAACTGTGATTAATCGACAGCCTTAACTCTCACACATTTAAGCCCTAAATGAGGACTGCTTTATCACAGAAGTTAAGCATGAAATGCTGAGAAATTGTTGGATTTACACTATCACTGTTAATGATAAAGAGAAACATGAACTGGTAGTGAGAGGTTTACTGTTAAAAAGTTCAACAAAACAAGCATAATTTTGAAGTTCTGCATTAAAACACAAAGCCCTAGTGGAAAATATTTGTCCTGGGAAATCAGAAGATATGAAAAAATAGACCAGATACTGCATTTAGAATGAATCTGTGTCTGCATTCAGAGACACAGCCCAATTGGTTACCCCACATGTGTGGCAAAGGGAACAGAATTTAGCTCCCCCTAGAACACAGGATTCTACTACTTGAAATATAGGACAACTACTCTTTAAGCCATCAGCAGTTTTGTCTGCAGGCCAGCCACTAGAGGGTAGTAGTTCACACTTCAGACACAATAAAAGTAGATTAGTTTTAAAATACCTGCATACAACACAGCTTCAATGCGGTCCTTGATATGCTCAGAGTTACTTTCAGATGCAAGTGGAAGATGAGATGTTCCATTAGGAGGTGGAACCACCAGAGGTCCTACTAAAAATGCACATGCTGCACCAAGATAATTGAGCGATGATGCAATAGCTGTTGCAGTGGCACGTTCATCGGGAGAAAACCAGGTAGTGGAGAGAAATGGAGCAGCATTCATTATAGTTGGACCTGCCAATCCATTTAACAGCTGCCCTCCATGAATCAGTCTGGAACGGAGAAAAGAATATGCAGACATTTACAAAGTAATTACTTAAACATTATGTAAGATATAGAATGCACTAAAATGTGTAACTCCACAAAAGATATGCAGAAATCATTAGCAGAAAAGGAATATTCTATACTAAGAGAAGCAGGAGTAGACTCATGAAGAATCTACACGCTACTTTGTTCTTATTAGCACTTAAATGAATGGAGAAGTTAAATGTTCTCTTCAAAGAAGGAATGGTGAAGGGAATAAAAGAGTGACATTGCTTTGGACAGGAGGATAGCATGATAGGGTATAAAGGAAGAAAGAGGCTTAGTCACAGTCAAGCTCCAAAATGTTAAACCTAACCCCATGTGTGTTATGCAGGCATGAGTCCCACTGGGAGTTTAAAACCTCTTATCGGGTTTCAATTTTGGATCTATCACAAAGCCCTTTCGCATATTTTCATTATATTATTTACTTCCACACTAATGGAAGATTTACAGTAAAAGCAAGATAAGATTGGACCCTTAGTTGTTCTGAGACAGAATCATCTTATTCTGCTATTTAGAACAGCCATGTAGCAAAATACAATTTCCCTTTCCCTGCCCCACTCCCTGATGCACTCTCCCCTGGGTCTAACAGCTAACGGCTGGAAATCAAAACAAAGCTATTAGTCCCAAACACTATAGACACTGAACACACACATCCAGCACTGGCACAGCCAGCACACACATGGAGGGATTTTTGAGGTCTCTTATAAACAAGGAATCGAGCCAGAAACCTTCCACTTTGACTTTTGCAAATGTAATCAGACTTGAGATGCCAAGACCTTTTGGAATTTATAAAAGACATGAAGTCTAAAAAAGCAGTCAGGGACAAGCTAGCTAGCAAGCCAGCCAAAATCATTTTCAATCTCCAAAAGGGATACACCCTTTGTACATTAAGATGAGAGTGGAGGTAATTTCAAAATTTATTTTGATGGTTATTTTTTAAAAATGAAATGTGAACCCTCTGTTACTGCTGCAAGAACATAGTCATAAGAAACACAAAGATATGGCCTAAAAATGGGAAACATAAGCCAAGCTTAATCAGCATTTAGGCAACACTTCAAGCCACAAATGCTAAACGTCATAGAGCATTGCAGGAGCTTTAAAATGTAGGAAGGAAAAAATCTCAGGAAAAGGCTGATAGATAGTTTATCAAATTAACAATCTAACATGTACCTATAAGAAAAACTGATGAATGCCACTCATTCAACATTCATTTCAATCCAAATCTATTAAGGAAACTTATAAAAGATACTTTAGAGCAAAAGAACACCATCACATACCATCTAAAGGAAACATTTTACTGACTCTTTACTTGGGGGTTAAATTATATTAACGATTAAATAAAAGGAAAAATATGTTATAAATCTAACAATTAGATGTGTTATCCTTTCTTTGTAATATGCAATTGCAGCTACACTATCTCATGCTATGATTTTAACGGACATCGCAAGCTAAGCAGGATCAAGCATGTTCAATTCTTAGATTGGAGGTCCCAAAAAACCCCAAACGAACAGTTACTGACCTTCTATAACATGTTGTTCTTCAAGATGTGTTGCTCATGTTGTGGCCCTGCAAATGTCTTGGATTGGAACCTGGGCCAGAAATGCTCCTGAAGAGGCCTGCACTCTTGTGGAATGAGCAGTCAAGATGGCAGGCGGTGGAACATTCGCTTCCTCGTAGCATGCCTGAACACAGGAGGTTATCCAGGATGAGATTCTTTGAGCTGAAACCAGTAGGCCTTTCATCCTCTCTGCTATTGACACAAAAAGTTGTGTGGATCTGCGAAGTAGTTTAGTTCTCTCAATGTAGAAGGTGAGGGCACGCCTAACATCCAATGAGTGAAGCTGCCGCTCTTCTGAATTCTTGTGCCACTTTGGGAAGAAGACTGGCAGAAAAATGGCTTGGTTGCTATGGAACTGAGAGACCACCGTTAGCAGGCAGATGGGGGTGCAGTTGAATCGTGTCCTTGAAGAACACCGAGTATGATGGTTCTGACGTAAGGCCCCCGATTTCAAAGACCCTTCTAGCTGAGGTAATTGCTATCAGGAAGGCAACCTTCCAGGAGAGAAACAGCAGAGGACATGATACTAGTAGCTCAAAGGGAGGGCCCGTGAGTTTCGACAGGACCAAGTTCAATCCCATGGGGGAATTGTTTGCAAACCTAAGGATGAAGTCTCTCTAACCCCTTAAGAAAGCGAATTGTCATCTCATGAGAGAAAACTGACCGACTGCCCACTGGCAAATGGAAGGATGAAATTGCTGCTAGGTGTATCTTGACAGATGTGTGTGCCACGCCTTGTTGTTTTAGGTGAAGCAAGTACTCCAGAACACACAGAAGGAAAACCAAGCCAGAGAAAGACCTCATTGGGATGACCATATCAAGAAACACTTCCACTTGGTCAGGTAGGTAGCCCTAGTGGACGGCTTCCTACCACCCAGCAAGACTTGTCAAACATGTTCTGAACAGGCTTGCTCCTCCAGGTTCAGCCATGGAGCTTCCATGCGGTCACGGGAAGGGACCTGACATTCGGTGGAGCAAATGGATGTGGTATTGCGAAATCAGGTCCAAACAGAGTGGGAGTGATAGGAGGGGTGCTACTGGTAAGTTTAGCAGCATGCCGAATCAGTGTTAGCACAGCCTTGCCAGGGCTATAAGAATAATTCTCACCCTGTCCCGCTTGATTTTTAGAAGGACATTGTGTACTAGAGGATCTGGAGAAAATACACAGTATAGGAGCTCTGTCCATGGAAACAGGAAGGCATCTGAAAGGGAGCCAGGGCTGTGCCTGTGCAGTCAGCAAAACTGATGGCATTTCCTGTTCTGCTTGGTCATGAACAGGACTACTTGGGGAGATCCTCACCTTTGGAAGATGAACCTGGTGACCTCTGGGTGAAGGGACCACTTGTGGTAAGAGGAGAGAGATCTGCTGAGGTGATGAGCCAAGGCGTTCCGGGCTCTTGGAGGATGGGAAGCCTCGAGGTGCTTCATGCAGAAGTCCCATAGATGGATGGTCTATTGACATAAGGTGGAGGAGCATACTCCTCCCTGCTTGCTGATGTAGAACATGGCCGTGGTGTTGTCCATCAGTACTCGCACTATCTTGCCTGGGAAAGAAACACTTGGCAAGGTAAGCAGATGGCTCTTAACTCCCTGACATTTTTATGCCCAGGACAGCTCTTCCTGGGACCACAGGCCCTGCATCCTGAGGCGATCAAGGTGGGCTCCCCAACCTAGGTCTGAAGCGTTTGACACTAGGGATATGGATGGCTGGGGGGCAACAAAGGGAATGCCTACCACTGCCGATTGGGGGTCTCTTCCATCAGTTGAGGGAGGCAAGGACCGAGGCCGGAACAGTAACTACTGAGTCCAAGTGGTGTCTGTTCAGTGAGTACACTGAAGCCAACGACGCCTGCAGGGACCTGAGGCGCAGCCTTGCATGCCATACACGGAAGTGCATATGGCCATGTGTCCAGGAGCTTGAGGCAAACCTGGGCTGTTCTGATTGGGTGAGCTGTGACCTGGGATATCAGAGCTGACATTGTCTGGAATCGAGCCTCTGGAAGGAAGGCTCTGGCCTGGGTTGAGTCGAGCACTGGCCCGATAAACTCTATTCCCTGTACTGGAATGAGAACTGACTTTTGTTCATTTATCAACTGGCCAGTGTTCAGAAGGTGGCTTGGACCAGGCCTGTGCTTTTCTTTACATGGGCCTCTGAGCAACCCTTGATCAGCCAGTCATCAAGATACAGGTAGACTTGAATGTCTTGCTTTCTGAATAAGGCTGCTACCACCACCATGCATTTTGTAAAAACCCAAGGGGCTGCAGACAGGCCAAATGCAAGGAGGGTGAACTGGTAATGGGCCTGGTTTACGATAAATCTGAAGAATCTTCTGTAGCCATGGAAGATAGAAATGTAAAAGTAAGTATCCTTAAATCGAGGGCGGAGCACCAGTCCTCTGGATTGAGGGAGGAGGAGATGGAGGCCAGGGAGACCAGGCAGCACCTCAGTTTCTTGAGATAACTGTTGAGGTGAAGCAGGTCCAGGATGGGACGAAGCCCTGCTCTCCCCACTTGCTCTTTGGGATTAAGAAATATTGGGAGTAAAACTCTTTCCCTCTCAATTTTTGAAGGGACTCTTCCACAGCTCCCATCTGTAGGAGGGCTTAGCCCTCTTGGGCTAAGAGTTGCTTGTGAGAAGGTTCCCTGAAGAAGGATGAGGGTGGGAGGGAGAGGTGGATGAAAACTAAAGGGTATAACCATCCACCACTCTATTTAGCACCCAGGGCTCCAATGTGATGTGGGACCACACTGGGCTGAAGTGTGAAAATCAGTCCAAAATCAAAGTGGGGGGGGAAGGATTCAAAGCGGGAACTGATAATAGTGCCTTCGAGTGCACTTTCAAAAGGCATGCTTGGGGCCACCAGAGTACCTATGTAATCCCGGCATCGAAGATGAGGTGGATAGAAGTGGAGCCGAAAAGTGAACCAGCTGTTGAGGCCTAAAGTGCTTCCTTAGAGTAGATGGAGCATAGAGGCCTAGCGACCTGAAGGTAGTCCTTGAGTCCTTTAGGCCATGGATCTTTGTGTCTGTTTGCACTGAAAAAAATAACGAGCCTTCAAAACGGAGGTCCTGCTGAACATCCTGAGGTAGCCCCAAGGACTGCAGTCAAGAGCATCGCCTCATGACCACTGCAGAGACCATCATCCTGGCTGTGCATCGGCTGGGTCCAATGCCGCCTGGAGTGAGGCTCTGGCAACATTCTTTCCTTCCTTAAGAGGGCAGAAAATTCCTGCCTTGAGTCCTGAGACACAGTCTTTAAATTTGTACAAGGAGTCCCACAAATTGTAATCGTATCTCTCCAGCAGGGCTTGGGGAGTCCACCTGTCGAACTTTCTCCCAAACAAATAGAGTTTCCTTGCGCCCTTTTGTTTGTGGGTAGCACTTGCTTAGCCCTGTCTAGACCTCTCATTGGCTGTCGATATAACTAGGGAGCCAGGAGGGGGGTTAGACTATAGGTATTCGTACCCTTTGGCTGGCACATAGAATTTCTTCTCTGCCCTCTTCGAAGTGGCAGGGAGAGAAGAAGGGGTCTGCCGCAGGGCTCTGACCAGACCCATTACAGCCTTGTTAATGGATAGAGCCACCTTAGATGGTGCTGGTGCAGACAGAATGTCAACGAGGCTGTGGGATGATTCCTTGAGAGCCTCAACCTCTAGCCCCAAGTTAGCCGCTATGCTCTTTAGAAGCTCCCGATGGACTCTAAAGTCATCTTGTGGCAGTGAGCCACTCGGTCCCGAGATGGCCTCATCTGGGGAGGAGAAGGAAGAGGCCTGTACCGGTGAGGCGGAGAGGGGGCTTCTTCCACTTCTTCAGCCTCAACTACCTTCATGGGTCCTATGTCCTGTGTATCGGCACTAGAGTGAAGGTCCGGTGCCAAGTGAAGTGGTGTAAGGGGCCCTCCTCTTGGAAGCAACCAACCAAGTTTGACTGGTGAGAAGAAGACCCAGTAGTGGGGGAAACCACCATGGGTTCCAGACTGGCCATTGTATAGGCCACTGTCCATGTGGCCAAGTACCAGCGGGGGGACCTGCACCGGGGTCCAGCGACATGTAAAACAGGTACTGGTGGCAGTTCTTGGGATGGGTGTTCTTGGGAGGGCTCCACCTCGGACTCAGACGCTGAATCCTCCCGAGGTACCCCTCATTTCCACCAATCGGTGTCGAGGGTCCGGGGACAACCTCGTAGAAGAAAGCAGGGTAAGCTTGCCCCTGGAAAGTATCGGAAGTCCCGGTGCCGGGAAGAAGCTCGGAACACCATGCTCTCTTGCGCTCGAGCTCATCGGAGCCAGTGGTTGTCCCACTGGAGATGGCAGTACCCGGAGTGATAGGTCCCTGGCCACACTAAGGACTCTGGGGTTGAAGGCACTGCAATTCCGCTGAAGCCATGATGACTTCCTAGCATAGGCAGGGGGCCCGCACTGGACTCAATGTTATGGCCAGAGTCAACAGTGCCACCATGGGACCAGGGGTGGAGGAGTAGCCCAACGAGGGTCGCACTCCACTACCTTCCCTTTCCCTGCCTTTCTAGGCACAAATGAGCACCCTCTCTTGGAGCAGTGCTTTTTAGGTTTCTTCCTTGGCACTGGAGATGGCAAATGGTGCCAGGATATGCGTGGTGTCAGAGGAGCACTTTGCACCAAGGCCAAAGTGCTTGGTGCAGAATCCAAGAGGCTTGGCTCCAAAGCTGGTCTAAGAGCAGCTTCCATTAGGATAGCCTTCAGTCTAATCTCTCTGTCTTTCTTCATACGAGACTTAAAAGTCCTGATAAATCTGACAGCGCTCTCTTACGTGAAATTTCCATTATATGCGTCTGACGAAGTGGGCATTCACCCACGAAAGCTTATGCTCCAATACATCTGTTAGTCTTAAAAAGGTGCCACAGGACCCTCTGTTGCTCTTACGTGAGCCTCCCAAACACTCCAGACAACTGGAGTCTGGGTCACTCACGGGCACAGGCTTGCACAGAAGGTACAAGGTCTGAAGCCCGGGGCTGGGCATGCCCAGCCCCAGGGGTGAAGGGAGCCCCTCAACAATAAAGGAAAGGTTCTAACTATTTACACTAATATTATATACAATATTTATACTAAAACTATACTAAGACTAATAAACTAGGATACAGAGAAGAAACCACTTAAAAATGCCTTGTCAAAGCAAGAGGAGTTGTTCCAGCAACCATCATGGACAGTAAGGAACGGAAAGGATGCGGGACCACTGGGACCTCCTATACCAGCACATAGGTGTGAGGCATCAAAGGGCGCTAGAGCCGGCCCAATGGATACCGCTGAGGGAAAAATCTCCAGCAACAGTGTATGCAGCACGCACACACCTAATGTGGAATGGAAATGAGCAAGCACTTGAAGAAGAATCTGGTGATTCAGTAGAGAGATTAAATCAGTACTGAAACAATGCTCCAGAATGGGTTAAGAAATGACATGCGGTCTTTGAGCAAGTTGCAAAATGAAAACCTATTATCTTTGTAAAGGTCTATAATCGCATATATAACCTCAGAGAAACAAAAATATTCACTTCACTGTACGAACCAAAGATGGAGACATCACGTTTTAATTAAGTACATTATCCAAATAACTTAACTGAGGGGGGAAATTTTTTTGAATTAAAGACTTCACATTTGTCTCTTCAGTTTATTTTCTTTAACCCATGCTCTCTTTCCTTTCCCATTTAGTATGACATCTTTTTAACTATATCATGCCAACTCTTTTTGCCTCTTAGTCATCTATAAAGCCTGGTGCTGTCCTATCATATAGTCTATTTCTTTTACAAGTATTTTCACATTATTTTTCAAATGCCAATATTTTAGGTTTTTAAATTTCAAAACTTTATTCTCTCAACTATTTGTGCTTCCGGAGTATTTCCTGCTTCAAATGTCTCTGCATATGTTTGTATTGTTAACTTCATTTTATCCCTCATTCATGAACTTGCTTGAATTAAGTTACTTTTCAAGAGAAGGAGATTATTTTCATTGTTCCTCTATGTATCTCTAGCTTGTCTCCCAAACGAGATGGAAAAGATACTCAAAATGTGGTTCAGTGCATTCAGTAGCAACCTACTACTATACTCTAGGAGACAAATATATAGCAGCTAATACGGATGACAGAGAAATATGAACACAATATTATCAGGGATTGCTGTTTGTTACAGTGTCTTGCTATCCATGAACTAGATTTCGGTCTAAAAGACTATCAAGACTATTTCCTACAGAACATCATCAGCACTAAAAATTGCTCTAAGATTAGAACATTTGTTCCCATTATTTCCCCATTTTCTTCTGTTTGTGTTATCCAAAAGGAGCAAAGAGCAATTACATTTTTTCCTACAGCCTTACACTGTAATTTAAGTTTGATTCTGTAATACAAGATGTCTTTTGTATGAAAGGCGAGGACTGAGAGAGAATTTTAGTCCAGTTCTGAACCCAGTTGGAAACATTTTTAAGACCTGACACACTAACAGTTGAATTTTGATTGATTCTGTGTTCAGCTCTGTTCTGCTCTCAGATTTCTACATTAATTAGATGAATATTGGAAAAGTATTTTCAGGTACCAAGCAATGTAGAAAGTATTGAGCTCAAATAACAGAAAACATCCCAAGAGTGTGATGCTTTTTATCACAATCATGAAAAAAAAATTATGACAGAAAAATTTCATATGGAATTTAACACAGACTTATAAAATAAGCAATTGTTCTGCTTCTGCCTTAAAATGGAAGTAGGTGAGTGCAGGCCTGATTCAAATACCATCTTGGCAGCCATCTTAGAAACCCATGTTTAGGAGCACTTTTTGGATATCTGCTCCTTTGGCTAGTGAATTTGGCATTAAGTGAAACTTACATTTGGAGGGTGGGTCACGGATTCTCTGCTACAAGCTTTTTGACTCAGGGAGTGGCACTGGTTTTAGTCTTTCAACTTTAAGTATCATGTATCACAGCATTCTATAATAAGGAGTGCTTGTAAAGACATGTATAGGATAAAAATTAACTGCCATACAAATTGACAGGTCATGTGAATCATCCAATTGTGCCTAGATCATCTTTTTAGTTAGCGAGAGACAGGAAGAATGGAGAATCTGCCTAGAACAATAGAGGCTGAGATTAAAAAGAGCCCTGTAGTCCATCCTGTCTGCCTCTTTTCAAGGTGTTTATCAAGTCTAATTGTAAATGATTCAAGCTATAGAGTTTTTACTCTTCCCTCAGGTCACTAATCCACATCCAGAGACTGGTCTACGCTGAAAATTTACACTGGCATAGCTATATGTCTCTCAGGGGTGTGAAAAATCCACACTCGAGAGATGTAGCTATGCCAACCTAACCCTCTGTGTAGACAGTGCTAGGTCAACAAAAGAAGTCTTCCATCAACCTAGGTACCACCTCTCAGGGAGGTAGATTACCTACAGCAACAGGAGATCTCCTCCTGTCACTATAGAAAGTGTCTACACTGAAGTGCTACAGCACTGCAGCTGTGCCGCTGCAGTGTTTTAAGTGTAGACATAGCCTAGAGCTATGTCTACACTACAGCTTATGTCAGCAGAACTTATGTCGCTCAGGTGGGTGAATAAATCATTCCCCTCAGCGACAAAAGTTACACCCATATAAGCGCCAGTGTGGACAGCGCTATGTTGGCAGGAGAGCTTCTCCTGCTGACACAGCTTCTGCCGCTCGCAGTGGTCCAGGAACAGTGATTTACCCTGCCCCTGCAGCTACTCACCATTTTGGGGGTCTTGTGGCTCATGTGTGCTTGTCAGCCAGTTAGTGACAGGTGTGTGAGTACTGTCTGTGTTTTAAAGCACTGAAACAGTGTTGTCTGTGTTGCAAACAACACTGCTTCTGTAAAATACTGCATTTAAACTTCACAGAGATGACTTGGGAGCACAGCCTCTCTCTTTGTTATTGGCGGCAG
Source organism: Chrysemys picta bellii (assembly GCF_011386835.1). NCBI lineage: Eukaryota > Metazoa > Chordata > Testudines > Emydidae > Chrysemys > Chrysemys picta. Next base: position 10,478,628 of record NC_088801.1, on the reverse strand, counting down.
AACAGCTGCGCAGAATTAGAAAGCGACCAAGAACTAAGGAGGACTTTATGCATGAGGTTATGATGCACTCCGCCGCTGAGAAAAAAGAATTGAAGGAGTGGCGGGACAGCAAGAAGAGGGACCGAAAGGAGAACGCGACACTCCAGAAAGAAGCCACAGAGCTGTTCTTTACAGTTATGGAGCGCCAAGCAGACACACTCCAGGTGATACTAGCTCTTCAAACCAAGCAGCTCCGCGCCCACCCTCCCCTGCAGCCTCTGTCACAAAACTCTTTCCCATGCACCGCCCCCCATACCACCAACACACTGTTATCAACCTCCTGGTTCCACTCTCCAAAGGAGAAGGACGTACACAAATCTGTAGCCATCCTGGGACCCCTCATCCTCTTGAGACCTTTCCGTCCCCCAACTCCCATCACCCTCCCTGCTGATTATTTTTTTCGTTTGACTCTCTCCTCTGGTTGTTGCTTTTCAATAAAAGAATTGTGTTTGTTTGAAAGCATTTTTTTTTCTATTAAGTGAAAGCAAAAAGAGCACTGCAAGGCAACATACAATTATTTTACAGAGTGGTAGCTGTGTTAGTCTGTACCAGCAAAAACAACAAGGAGTACTTGTGGCACCTTATAGACTAACAAATTTATTTGGGCATAAGCTTTCATGAGCTAAAACCCACTTCATCAGATGCATGGAGTGGAAAATACAGTAGGAAGATATATATATAGCAGTACATGAAAAGATGGGAGTTATCTTACCCAAAGCAGGACCAATCCCCCAGACAGATTTTTGCCCCAGATCCCTAAATGGCCCCCTCAAGGATTGAACTCACAACCCTGGGTTTAGCAGGCCAACGCTCAAACCACTGAGCTATCCCTCCCCCAACTGGGGCTGGGAGCAGTGCCATGTCTTGGGAGGGGCGGGGCGATGACCCCGAACAGGGGTAAGGGGACAACGTCTGGGGGCAGGCACGGGGCCAGGAGCGGAGCCCTGGGCACAGGGCCCGCAGCCGGGATCCCACATCAGGGCCAGTAGCAGAGCCCTGGCCGCAGTGACCCCAGGCACAGGGCCAGCAGCCGGGAAGGAGGGCTGGCAGCCAGGACCCGAGCCCCGGGCATGGAGCCCTGGGTGCAGGGCTGGGAAGTGGAGTCCTGGGCTCGGGGCCCCAGACACTGGGCTGGGAGTGGGCCCCCTGCGCAGAGGCAGCAGCCAGGACCTAAGCCCTGGGCTGGGGAGTGGAGGCCTGGGTGCGGGGCCGGCAGCACCACAAAAAACCTGGGGGTGCTGCAGCACCCCCCACATGGCTAGTTCCCGCGCCTATGGGAGAGGGAGGAGCGGGGATGGGGCATGCTCGGAGGAGGGGGCGAAAGTGAGCGGGAAGAGGAGGGGTGGGGATGGAGGGGGGGTGGGAAGAGGCGGGGCAGTCGTGAGTACAGTACTGTACAGGGGGTTCCCTTTTCAAGAACACAACCCCGACGTATACCGGCGACTCGCTGTACCTCAGGCAGTAAAGGGATACTAGGTATGTTTACACTTCCCATGGCAGGCCTGTGCTACTTGACCCATGCTCGCAGGGCTCTCGAGCTGTGGGCCTGTTTAACTGCAGTGTAGACGTCTGGGCTCAGACTGAGGCCTAGTTTCTAGGACCTTGCAAGGTAGGAAGGTCACAGAGCTTGGAGATGGAACATCTACACCACAATTAAACAACCCCACACCCTGAGCCCCAGTCAGCTGATGTGGGCCAGCTGCGGGTGTCTAATTGCAACATAGACATACCCCCGAGTGAGTCTCCACCCAACAGAGGTGACGGCTAAGTAACCTGGAGCTTACAGCGAGTGCCCTTGCTGGATCACAGAGGGTGAATACAGGTGTAGTAGCAGCCCTGAACTGTGACAGTATGCCATAGTACGCCCACATCTTGAATACTGTGTGCAGATGTGGTCGCCTGATCTCAAAAAAGATATATTGGAATTGGAAAAGATTCAGAAAAGGGCAACAAAAATGATTAGGGGTATGGAACGGCGTCCACATGAGGAGAGATTAATAAGACTGGACTTGTCATCTTGGAAAAGAGACGACTAAGGGGGGATATGATAGAGGTCTATAAAATCATGACTGGTATGGAGAAAGTAAATAAGGAAGTGTTATTTACTCCTCCTCATAACACACCAACTAGGGCTCACCAAATGAAAATAATAGGCAGCAGGTTTAAAACAAACAAAAGGAAGTATTTCATCACACAACGCACAGTCAACCTGTAGAACTCTTTGCCAGAGGATGTTGTGAAGGCCAAGACTATAACAGGTTCATAAAAGAACTCGATAAAGTCATGGAGGCGAGGTCCATCAATAGCTATTAGACAGGATGGGCAGGGATGGTGTCCCTAGCCTCTCTTTGCCAGAAGCTGGGAATGGGCGACAGGGAATGGATCACTTGATTACCTGTTCTGTTCATTCCCTTTGGGGCACCTGGCATTGGCCACTGTCGGAAGACAGGCTACTGGGCTAGGTGGACCTTTAGTCTGACCCAGTATGGCCATTCTTATGTTATGTTAACAGTAACATCACTGAATGAACTGAAAACAAGCTGATTACACAAGAGGAGGCATTTAGTGATCAGTGATAACACTATCATTAAGGTTGAAACTTTCCATTCAAACCCTTTTATATTAGTCTTTGACTAGAGTTTGGTAAATTTGAAGCTCCACCTTCATCTAGTTACTGGAATGGAAAAGGAGCAGTCTGTCTCCCTTCTCTCAGAGCTGTGTGAAGGAGCGAAGGGTGTCTTCATATCACTACTCCTTCTGGCTGCTGTGAGGCTGAAGGAAAAAGGTCCCTGCTCCTTTCTGCCTTCACAAACACCATGCCTGCCTCTGCTGCTGTTTACAGGCTCAAACAACAACAATAACTGAAAAGATTCTTGACAGTTTCATTGCCGTCCACACTTTTAAATAGAGGCACTAAAAATAATTAGTGTTTTGTTAGTTTCATTCTCTTGTTTGGCAAACCTATGAGCAGCAGCAGAGGCAATGACCTGCCCATGTGATGACTCAGAAAAAACAACACTGTATCGAGTCACATTCAGTTCACAATTGGCAGATTATTTGCTGGCCTTTATAGCTGCTTTAAGAAAGGATTTTTTGTAGTGAAGTTTATATTTTGCAGCAATTGATGGTTATGTCCTCACATTTGCCAGGGAAAGCTTCTCATTTACCATAGGCAGTGAATTATTCGATCCATGCTAATTTTCATTACTCAGCTCATCTGAAACAGATGGTGACTTCTTCTGAGTTCACACAGTGATTAATATTTTGTGGAAGCTACTGGAAACAAACAACAGAACCTTTCATGTGAGGATCTCCAAGCACATTTCAAACAAGAACGGATTTAGACTCGCTAGATGGCAGTGAGGTGAGTAAATATTAATCACATTTTACAGATGGAGAAACTGATGCACAGTAGGGTTAAGTCACTTGCCCGGAAAATAAAAAATATATGAAAAAACAGATTCTATTCACATTGTACATTAGAAGATTTATTACAGGATAGGAGAAAATTGATTCTACTTCTTGAGTAAAAAAAATATAATTTTCACAATGGCTAGATCTTTCCTTAGACTCATGCTAGAGGTTTAGAATAGTTAAGTTATAAAGGTAGACGGAAACCAGGAAGCTAGATAATATCAGTGCTTTCTAGCAATACAATTCCACTAAAAAGCATCAAACTCTCTCCTGCTTATGGCCCAAAGATAATTTACCTACAGTACATAGCAGGATAAAAGAATTAGGAAGCCAATTTACATCTCGAGAAAGTAATGTATTAAACTAACTTACCAAAGGATTTCTTTGTGCATAAATGGCAACTTTTTCAAGATTTTCATTAAATGATGCATTCGTAAGGCAAAAGCTTTGTGCCACCTGGATATTCAGGGATTGTGATTGTTAGCGTTTTCTGGTTTGTTTTTGACACATGTAGTCATTGATATATGTGGGATAATGTAAGGACATTTTTCTCAGTAAAAAGAATTATTACAGGTAGAAAGTCACAGTGTAGCAGAGCCACTGTGTGGTACATTATCTCTGGCAATAAATTAAATAAAAATTGTTATAAATGTACCGTCTACAGTTTTCATTAGGAACTCAGCTCACATCTCATCTGTTGTACTTATTGCAGCCTCATCACACTCTATCATGTTGTTAGAGAATGAGCTGACTTTGAAACGACCATCAGATCAGAACATCTCTCAGATTTAAACATTTTATTAAAGCTAATGTTAAAAAAATTATGTAATATAATAGGTTGAGAAAAGAGTGTCTGTACATCTGGGTATAGTACTTAGATTATCCACAAATACAGAGTTTGTTTTTAAAAAGTCATATGATACACAAGGTACTTAATTAGCAATAATCCAAATTAGGTGAATACATTTAAGAACACAGTTTATATATTAGCATCCAAGTATTCGGGTACATCACTCATGAGAAGTTGTACAGAGATTTGGTTGTGGAAAGCAAAATATATCAATGAGTGGAGATTGTCCCTCAGTAATTGAGAATTAGGGTAGGTTGTCCATAGGAAATACAATCTATCAGGGAAGTCTTTCAGTTACTTTCCTTACTGCGCTTCTCGTCAGCACTCTAGCTCATCCCTCCTGGTATTGCCGATGTCCGGTGATGTGTTTTATGTAGCTGTCCCTCAACCATCTGATGGCATCCAACAACGAGTTGCTGCATCAGCCAAGCGTAGTGTTGAATGATTCTGCATTTCCGCAACACTAGCTCGTTACTGGGGTCCCATGTGCCCAAGGCTCCGACGATCAGCACGTGCGTCTGAACCTGGTAACCCCTAGCTCTCAAGGTGTTGGCCAGAGGGGCGTATTTCTCCACCTTTCGAGCTCGGGCATCATGGAAGGCCGGGGTCCTGTTCTCAAAGGGTACCATGATGTCCACCATGATGATCTTCTTCCAGTCCTCGTTGGGTGATGACAATGTGTGGTTGTAGTTGGCTGTCAGTTCTGAGGATGGTGGAGTTCATGGCAACCTTCCTTATGGGTGGTGGGATGCTCTGACCAGGGATCTAGGATGGCATTGTGTCCCAGCTGCCAGGCTCCGGAATGGGGCTTGCAGGATGTGGGGTAGTGTCTTGTTGGCACAGTCGCAGTTCCTACATCGCTTGTCCCGATTCCCGTGGCGGACAGCTCCGTTCAGTAGAACGCAGTTGAGCTGGGCCCTGTGGATGAGCCTCCAGTCGGCAAATCGGCTGAAGCTGCCCCCGGGGAGGAAATGGTTGCTGGCGTCCCACTTGCACATCACCTCGAATGCCTTGCCCTGGTCCGGCTTCCGCTTCAGGTTTTCAACATACTGGCAGCGGATGGCATCCTTCAGGGTCCTCTCCAGCATGGTTCTAGCTTATGGAGTGAGGACTGTGTGGTCCGTGTTCTTCACCTTTGGCACCAAGACTCCCAGCTCCTAGCGTTCCTCGCACCATGTGCAGCAGCAGCAGATACGCTTCTCCAGTTGTCACATAGCGTTGTGGGCACGAGTCCAGAGTGAAACAAAGTCTCCCCTGTCTCTTCCAAATTCACCTTCCAGCGAGCCGCTCAGGTAGGAGGTAACATCTTGGTTGGAGGGGGTCCTGGCGACTTGCTTCTTGATGACATCCCAAATGGCACTTTCTGCGATGTTCCTCACCATGGCGTCTGGGCACGGCAGAAGGCATGAGTGATCACTGCAACACTGCACAGATCACCCATACAGGAATATTGGTGTCACTCTGCCTGTGCGAGATGTACACCAGTTCATTGCTGACTCTCTGGGGAAGAAACATCCACTTCATCACTAGCTGCCTGATGGTGCTGTCTGCCTTGTTCAGAGATATCTTCGCCACAGCAGATCCCTCAGGACAAATAAGATGCAGGGGATCAAGAAGGTGTTCAAGGCATTGATCTTCTGCCGTGGTGCCAGTAGGGAGGAGTCGATCGTGGCCACATCTCGTAGGATCTCTGTAATGGTATCCTCAGGTGTCTGTTGGATGTGGAAACCTGTGGGCGTGCCGAGACGTTGGTATACTTTCCCGTCCTCAAGGAAGATCATAGGTTCAACCTGGATCTGAAAAGACGTCGCCTGGACTGAGTCCATCCTACTGCCATCGATATGCAGAGATGTGCACCTCCTAGCACTGAAGTGGAGTTCCATCCAGTTGGCAGGATGGCTGGTGATGTCGAGCATTTGTTGGAGACACTCGAGGTTGTCTGTAATCAGGACCAGATCGTCTGCGAAGGCCAGGATATTCATGTTGTTGCTGTAGAGGTCAAAACTGCCTAGCCTGCTGGAGATGTCTCAAATGAGCGGCTCCATGGCTAAGTTGAAAACGATGGGCTGAGGGGACAACCTTGCTTCACGCTGCTATGGATAGGAATATCAGGCGTCTATCCTTCCATGGAGCGGATGATGGTGGTGCAGCCTTCATAAAGTTCCTGGATCAGCTGGAGAAAGTTTTCAGGCATGCCAAACTCTCGCAGCATGGCAAAAATGTGCTGGTGGGGCATCGATCCAAAAGCATTAGCCAGGTTGAGCCACGCTAAGGCACTTTGCCTCCGTGCCCTCCTGGCTGTGCAGATGGCAGTCTGAAGGACAAAGTTGTGTTCATAGCAGCCTTCACATGACATGAAGCCTTTCTGGATGGAGCTGATGGGTCCTCCATTCACCGACCAGTCTGTTATCCTACCCGTGAGGCAGCTGGCATACAGTTTGTACATGTTGGAGCAGAGAGAGATAGCAACTCCAGTTGCTGGGGTCATCTCGCTCGCCTTTGTTGTAGATGAGCACCGTCATAGACTTCTTCCAGGAGCTGGGAGTAAGGTAGAATTGTTTGCATTTGTTAAAAAATGCAGTTAGTACCAGGCAGCCGGGGTTTCATTTTTTCAGGATGTTATAGCGAATACCATCTTTTCCTGGGGCTGTGTTTTTTGTCTTCGTAAGTCTGGTCTTTACTTCCTGTGATGTAAAGTCTTGTTCCAGGTCTCCTGCACAGTCAATGTGGGGTAGAGGATGAAGGCACTCTGGACGCTGCGTGTCGCTCTGAGCTACAGTCAAACATACCCTTGAAGTATGAGAATAGTCTCTCTGACAGGATTGCGCAGTAAGATGAGGGCCTGTCAAGGCTCTCTCTGATAGCCTTAGGGCGGTTTGACCGGTAGAGCTTCTGGATCCTGGCTGCTGGGTCCTAGCAGCGACTGATGTTCCTTCTCCTGGCTTGTTATGTCTCTACGCAGAAGTTCTGTGAGCAGTCGGTGTGCACTTATTGCAGTCTCATCACAATCTATCATGTTATTAGAGAATGAGCTGACTTCGAAATGACCCACATCAGATCAGAACATCTCTCAGATACTAAATCTGGGTATATCTCTTCTCTTACCTGTGTTAAAAAAAACTTGTAAAGTTGTGAAAAAAAAATGGATTGTGTTTTTAAAGTTAAAATAATTGAAAAAGTGTAGTTACTTTTAAACTAATATTACTGAAAGCCTACCAAGAGAAAGACAAGGATTTACAGTGAAACAAACACTGCAGTATCAGGCCAAGACACTGACATCTCTGTCAGACATACTGACAGTTAAAAAGCAACAACATAACAGTATAGCGAGACCCCTGACAGTACGGCAACAAATTCACTCAAATGCTCACATCATAACACCATGTTATTTGTACAGCCATCATAGCTGTCATGTACGTGAGAATGTTTTTTTGGTCAAAGCTTTATCCAAGTTTGAAAAATGGGCCCATATGAAATGAAAGTTTCTTTTCAACATTTGTTATTAAGAGACTATTGAGGTAAAACTAAACAAACCCAGCTCAATAGCCTTATTTTTCTTCTTTCAGTGCTATTAAAGATGTTCTCAAACCCCATAATCAGGGAAGGTTATGGCTAAAGCAGCACGAATGCCGGGCAAATTCACTAAATGTGAACAAATTTTAAAAGACCCAATATGACATGAGTTGCTGCATGCCCAAAAACAAACAATTGTGTCATTGCCTAATCATGAGACACTAGATACAGCATAAAGAAACAAAGTCTCAAGGAAGGGCTGCCACATGAGGAGAAATGTAAAAGAATAGAATAATACTCTGCACTTCTTCGGAGTCGTCTCTCCAAATATCACCAAGGGATATAATGGTAAATTTGTAAAAATATTAATGAGTTGAGCCTCACACCACAGCCCAAACCTGAAAAACAAAACCATCACCTTCACAAGAGGACATTACCATTTTGAATTAAGCATTTTCGCACTCCTGGAAGCTAAGACATAAAATGGTTGGCACTTGTCTGTAAAACACTGCACCTTCCTGTTAGACAGTTTCCAAGAGGTAAAGAACTTCATGTCTCCTCAGACAGGCAGGCATTGCCCAATACTCAATTTTCTCTAATGACCCTCCATGCCTTGAGACTGACACTCAAATCAACCATGAAGGATATTAGGGCTTATCTATATGACAAACTATACCTGTATAAGCTATGGTGCGATTTATAGCCATATAGTTATACTGGTATAACTCCCTCTGGGTACGTCTACACTACGAAATTAGTTCGAATTTATAGAAGCCGGTTTTATTGAAATCGGTTGTATACAGCCGATTGTGTGTGTCCACACAATAAAATGCTCTAGGTGCTCTAGTCGGCGGACCGCGTCCACAGTACAAGGCTAGAGTCGACTTCCAGAGCATTGCACTATGGGTAGCTATCCCACAGCTATCCCACAGTTCCCGCAGTCTCCGCCGCCCCTTTGAATTCTGGGTTGAGATCCCAATGCCCGGATGATGCAAAACAGTGTCGCGGGCGGTTCTGGGTACATGTCGTCAGGCCCCTCCCTCCCCCGTCACAGCAACGGCAGACAATAGATTCGCGCCTCTTTACCTGGGTTACCTGGGTTACCTGTGCAGACAACATGGAGCCCGCTCAGCTGAGCTCACCGTCACCATATGTCCTCTGGGTGCCGGCAGACGTGGGACTGCATTGCTACACAGCAGCAGCTGCTAACTGCCTTTTGGCGGTAGACGGTGCAGTAGACTGGTAGCCTTCATCGGCGATCTGGGTGCTGGCAGACGTGGGGCTTGCCTTTTGGCAGTAAATGGTGTATTACGACTATTAGCCGTCCTATTACAAGTCGGGTCATCGCACGTTAGCAGAGTCTTCCCCGAGCAGCCGATTGTGCAATAGGCCTGAAGACCATCGTCATACACCGCCCCGTATTTGCTGCCAAGCACCCAGAAAGATGCCGAGGGCTATCAGTCACGCTGCACCGTCGTCTTAAGATGTAAAAAATAGATTTGCTCTGTATTCATTTGCTTCCCCCTCCCTCCGTCAAATCAACGGCCTGCTAAGCCCAGAGTTTTCAGTTTAATCTTTGGGGGGAACATTCTGTGTGACAGTTGTTTGTGTTTCTCCCTGATGCACAGCCACCGTTCTTGATTTTAATTCCCTGTGCCTGTACGCCATGTCGTCACTCCGCCCGCCCTCCCTCCTTCCCCTAGTCCGTCAGATACTACGTTTGCGCCACAGCTCAGAGAGCCGAGAAGCGGTTCGCGCCTTTTCTTTGAATTCTGGGTTGAGATTCCAATGCCCGGATGATGCAAAACAGTGTCGCGGGCGGTTCTGGGTACATGTCGTCAGGCCCCTCCCCCCTCGTCACAGCAACGCAGACAATAGATTCGCGCCTTTTTACCTGGGTTACCTGTGCAGACAACATACCACGGCAAGCATGGAGCCCGCTCAGCTCAGCTGAGCTCACCGTCACCATATGTCCTCTGGGTGCCGGCAGACGTGGGACTGCATTGCTACACAGCAGCAGCTGCTAACTGCCTTTTGGCGGTAGACGGTGTAGCATGAGTGATAGTCCTGGGGCTGGCAGCCGTAGGGCTGCATTGCACCAGCCCCTTGCCAGGCGATGGTATATTATGACTGGTATCCATCGTCGTCATACTGGTATGGCTGTCAATCATGGCCACCTGGGCAGACATGCTACTGTTTCGATGATGATGGCTACCAGTCGTAATATACTATTTTCTGCCAATTGCCCAGTATTGTCTGCTAAGCACCCAGAAGAGGCCGAGGGCGATGCTGGGTGCTGGCGGACGTGGGGCTGGCAGACGTGGGGCTGCATTGCTACACAGCAGCAGCCCCTTGCCTTTTGGCAGATGATGGTATTTTATGATTGGTACCCGTCGTCATCATATTGGTATGGCTGTCACTCATGCTGCACCATCGGCTGCCACCTTAAGATGTAAAAAATAGATTTGTTCTGTATTCATATGCTTCCCCTTCCTCCGTGAAATCAATGGCCTACTAAGCCCAGGGTTTCCAGTTTAATCTTTGGGGGGACCATTCTGTGTGACAGTTGTTTGTGTTTCTCCCTGTTCCTGTACCTGTACGCCATGTCGTCACTCGGCCCTCCCTCCCTCCCGCCCTCCCTCCTTCTCCTGGTCCATCAGATACTACTTTCGCGCCTTTTTTCTGACCAGGCGCCATAGCTAGCACTGAGATCATGGAGCCCGCTCAGATCACCGCGGCAATTATGAGCACTATGAACACCACGCGCATTGTCCTGGAGTATATGCAGAGCCAGGACATGCCAAGGCGAAACCCGGACCAGGCGAGGAGGCGATTGCAGCGCGGCGACGAGAGTGATGAGGAAATTGACATGGACATAGACCTCTCACAAGGCACAGGCACCAACAATGTGGAAATCATGGTGTCACTGGGGCAGGTTGATGCCGTGGAACGCCGATTCTGGGCCCGGGAAACAAGCACAGACTGGTGGGACCGCATCGTGCTGCAGGTATGGGACGATTCCCAGTGGCTGCGAAACTTTCGCATGCGTAAGGGCACTTCCATGGAACTTTGTGACTTGCTGTCCCCTGCCCTGAAACGCCAGGATACCAAGATGAGAGCAGCCCTCACAGTTGAGAAGCGAGTGGCGATAGCCCTGTGGAAGCTTGCAACGCCAGACAGCTACCGGTCAGTCGGGAATCAATTTGGAGTGGGCAAATCTACGGTGGGGGCTGCTGTGATCCAATTTGCCAGGGCAATGAAAGACCTGGTGATAGCAAGGGTAGTGACTCTGGGCAACGTGCAGTCAATAGTGGATGGTTTTGCTGAAATGGGATTCCCAAACTGTGGCGGGGCCATAGACGGAACCCATATCCCTATCTTGTCACCGGAGCACCAAGCCACCGACTACGTAAACCGCAAGGGCTACTTTTCAATGCTGCTGCAAGCCCTGGTGGATCACAAGGGACGTTTCACCAACATCAACGTGGGATGGCCGGGAAAGGTACATGATGCTCGCGTCTTCAGGAACTCTGCTCTGTTTCGAAAGCTGGAGGAAGGGACTTTCTTCCCGGACCAGAAAGTGACCATTGGGGATGTTGAAATGCCTATCGTGATCCTTGGGGACCCAGCCTACCCCTTAATGCCATGGCTCATGAAGCCGTACACAGGCAGCCTGGACAGGAGTCAGGACCTGTTCAACTATAGGCTGAGCAAGTGCCGAATGGTGGTGGAATGTGCATTTGGACGTTTAAAAGCGCGCTGGCGCAGCTTACTGACTCGCTCAGACCTCAGCGAAAAGAATATCCCCATTGTTATTGCTACTTGCTGTGCGCTCCACAATATCTGTGAGAGTAAGGGGGAGACCTTTATGGCGGGGTGGGAGGTTGAGGCAACTCGCCTGGCCGCTGATTACGCGCAGCCAGACACCAGGGCGGTTAGAGGAGCACAGCAGGGCGCGGTGCGCATCAGAGAAGCTTTGAAAACGAGTTTTGTCACTGGCCAGGCTACTGTGTGAAACTTCTGTTTGTTTCTCCTTGATGAACCCTCCAAACCCCCACCACCGACCCGGTTCACTCTACTTCCCTGTAAACCAACCACCCCACCCCACCCTCCCCTCCCGCTTGCAGAGGCAATAAAGTCATTTTTTTTTAACATTCATGCATTCTTTATTAGTTCCTTACAGAGGTAGGGGGATAATTGCCAAGGTAGCCTGGGATGGGTGGGGGAGGAGGGATGGAAAAGGACACACTGCATTTTAAAACTTTAACTCTTATTGAAGGCCAGCCTTCTGATGCTTGGGCGATCATCTGGGGTGGAGTGACTGGGTGGACGGAGGCCCCCCCACCGTGTTCTTGGGCGTCTGGGTGAGGAGGCTATGGAACTTGGGGAGGAGGGCTGTTGGTTACACAGGGGCTGTAGCGGCGGTCTCTGCTCCTGCTGCCTTTCCTGCAACTCAACCATACGCTCGAGCATATCAGTTTGATGCTCCAGCAGACGGAGCATTGCCTCTTGCCGTCTGTCTGCAAGCTGACGCCACCTATCGTCTTCAGCCCGCCACTTGCTCTGTTCTTCCCGCGATTCAGCCCGCCACCTCTCCTCTCGTTCATATTGGGCTTTTCTCATCTCCGTCATTGACTGCCTCCACGCATTCTGCTGTGCTCTATCAGCCTGGGCGGACATCTGCAGCTCCGTGAACATCTCGTCCCTCGTCCTACGTTTTCTCTTTCTAATGTTCACGAGCCTCTGCGAAGGAGAAACATTTGCAGCTGGCGGAGGAGAAGGGAGAGGTGGTTAAAAAAGACACATTTTAGAGAACAATGGGTACACTCTTTCATTACAAGGTCGCATATTTCGGCTTGCAGGCAGCCATCGTAGGCCACAGTGTTTTGGCTTTTTTAACCTTCTTAACATGCGGGAAAGGTTGCAAACAGCAGCGCATTTCCCATATCAAGGATGAATTGGGTTGTCCATTTAAAATGGGGTTTCAATGTAAAAGGAGGGGCTGCGGTTTTCCCGGTTAACATGCAGCACAAACACAAGTAAACCCCCCCCCCACACACACACACACGATTCTCTGGGATGATCACTTCACCCCTCCCCCCACCGCGTGGTTAACAGCGGGGAACATTTCTGGTCAGAAGAGCAGGAACGGGCGCCTCTGAATGTCCCCTTAATAAAATCACCCCATTTCAACCAGGAGAGCTTTCTGGAGATGTCCCTGGAGGATTTCCGCTCCATCCCCATACACGTTAACAGACTTTTCCAGTAGATGTACTGGCCGCGATTGCCAGGGCTAAGTAATCATTAAACACGCTTGCTTTTTTTTTGTAATGTTTACAAATAGTTATAAAGTTACACTCACCAGAGGTCTCCTGTGTGCCCTGAGGGTCTTGGGTGAGTTCGGGGGTTACTGGTTCCAGGTCCAGGGTCACAAACATATCCTGGCTGTTGGGGAAACCGGTTTCTCCGCTTCCTTGCTGCTGTGAGCTACCTACAGTACCTCCATCGTCATCTTCCTCGTTCCCCGAACCGTCTTCCCTGTGTGTTTCTCCAGTGAGAGAGTCATAGCACACGGTTGGGGTAGTGGTGGCTGCACCCCCTAGGATCGCATGCAGCTCCGCGTAGTAGCGGCAAGTTTGCGGCTCTGCCCCGGACCTTCCGTTTGCTTCTCTGGCTTTGTGGTAAGCTTGCCGTAGCTCCTTAATTTTCACGCGGCACTGCTGTGTGTCCCTGTTATGGCCTCGGTCCTTCATGGCCTTGGAGATCTTTTCTAATACTTTTCCATTTCTTTTACTGCTACGGAGTTCAGCTATCACTGCTTCATCTTCCCATATGGCGAGCAGATCTCGTACCTCCCGTTCGGTCCATGCTGGAGCTCTTTTGCGATCCTGGGAGGACTCCATCACGGTTACCTGTGCTGATGAGCTCTGCGGGGTCACCTGTGCTCTCCACGCTGGGCAAACAGGAAATGAAATTCAAACCTTCGCGGGTCTTTTCCTGTCTACCTGGTCAGTGCATCTGAGTTGAGAGTGCTGTCCAGAGCGGTCACAATGAAGCACTGTGGGATAGCTCCCGGAGGCCAATAACGTCGAATTCCGTCCACACTACCCCAATTCCGACCCGCAAAGACCGGTTTTATCGCTAATCCCCTCGTCAGAGGTGGTGTAAAGAAACCGGTTTAAAGGACCCTTTAAGTCGAAAGAAAGGGCTTCGTTGTGTGGACGTGTCCAGGCTTAATTCGGTTTAACGCTGCTAAAGTCGACCTAAACCCGTAGTGTAGACCAGGCCTCTGTGTATGCTGTTATTCCAGTATAACAGCACCTTTTTTTCCTATTTGGTTTATGTCACTTTGGATGGGTTTTAAGCTAATCTAAAAAAAGCCACTATTAAACTAAAGAGTTATAAGGTATAATAGAGTTATTATTCTTATTCTGGTGTAATAATAACACACTTATTCTGGTGTAACTATATGGGTATAATTACACCATCTGGTAAAATCTTTCCCTTGTAGACAAGTGTTTCTGGACTGAAACACTTTTGAAACAAAAATAAAGAAGAAAACCCACAGAGCATTTCCGCTTTACATACAATATTTAAAATTCTTTACTCTGTTTTTACAAGTAGAATAAATATTGAAGTCTACTGGATGGAGAAAATTTTGCCTTCATATCAAATCACAAATATTTTAGATTTAGTGCAAACTGAAAAGATAAGAAGAAACCCAATTTAAATCTGCATATAAGAGGTGTGGAGGCTTTCATCACATTTAGAAATTTGTTTAAATAACCTTTTTACAATTTTACAAATTTACCATAATATCCCTGACACTTAAAACAGCAATTATCTGAGAAAGTCTAGATGTGTCTGGTCTGAGCCTACATAAATTTAATGAAGGATTTTCTTTTCTTCTTTAAATGTAACAATGGATATTACATTTACTACATACTAACTACATAGGCATGAAAGACCACCAATCCTTAGCACCACTTTGTACCCTGGGTCCACATAGGATGACCAGATCAGAGAGATAAAATATCAGGATGCAGGGGGGCGAGGAAAAAAAAAAAAAAAAAAAAAAAAGCAGTTTCGCTGCACACGGAGGGCCCGGGGCTGTGAGCGCAGCACGGAGGCTGCTCCAGCCCTGCAGCCCGCGGGGCAGCGCGGTGGGTCCAGGCGGGGGAAATGCGGAGTGGGCAGGGGACGGGTGGGCGGCATGGGGGTGTGGGCCGAATCCCCGCTGCTGCCGGGGGAGCCCCATGCCTCTCCCTCCCGCTCTCGGCTGCGCTGAGCTCCAGCAGCTGTGGCTCCTTCCCGGCCACGCACGCTGCCCTCCCCGCAGAGCCTCCCGCCCCCAGGCCCGCCCCAGGCGGGGAGGCCCGCCCCTCTCCCGCTCGGCTGCGCTCCAGCGGCTCCTTCCCAGCAGGCGCCCCGCCGGGAAGGAGCCGCTGGAGCGCAGCCGAGCGGGAGAGGCGCGGGGCCCAGGGCGGGAGGCGCGTCCCGCCGGGAAGAAGCCGCAGCCGCTGGAGTGCAGCGCAGCCGAGAGCGGGAGGGAGAGGCACGGGGCTCCCCGGCAGCAGCGGGGATTCGGCCCGCACCGCCCACCCGGCCCCTGCCCGCTCCGCGCTGCCCCCGCCCGGACCCCAATGCGCTGCCCCACGGGCTGCAGGGCTGAAGCAGCCTCCACGCTGCACTCCCGGCCCTGGGCCCTCCATGTGCAGCGGCCCGGGGGCCGGGCAGGAGCCCTCTGGCACGGCAAGGGGCTCAGAGCTGAGCCCCCCCCCGTTCTCTCTCCCTCCCTTGCCAGCCCCCCTTTGCCCGCCCGCCCGGTGCCCGGGTGCCGGAGTTGACTCATTAGCTCCAGGATCCAGGCGCCGCCACCCCCTCCCTCCAGGCTTGCGCTGGAGCTGCAAGCCTGGGAGGGAGGAGGAATGCCGCGTGGTTGGGGAAGGGGCAGGGCCAGAGTGGGGATTTGGGGAGGGAGCCAATGGGGGAAGGAAGGGGCGGAGGGGGGGGGGGAAGAGTCCCTCCAGGAGGGCAAAATTTCTTGTTTGTCCAGTGTCGGGATGCGGGACAAAGCAGCAAATATCGGGACAGTCCCGATAAAATCAGGACGTCTGGTTACCCTAGGTCCACGAGTCTCATGCCAATATCTATACCTCTCCATTTCATCCATGCATACAGGACACAAGTCAGCTGAGGTCAGTATTAAGTTTTGTTTGACTGTGACTTTGAGGTACTGCATGTGTACATTGTGGGTGGTTATACACTAGAACTGAGGAGTTTGTTGTGGACTCTATATTTGGGGATTATACTGTTTATCTAGAAAAGCATTCAAGTTGGTGTGGATGGATCGTAAATTTAATTAGTGATCTCCTGGATTTTTAGTGATCACTTTGATAGGAAATGTGCTTGAGCAACCTTAATACTTTGAGTTGGCAAAGTTTTTGGGATGAAATGTCTACCAGTCCAAACTGAGACTGAAAAAAACAAAAACAAAAATAAAAACCCAGAAGCCATTATTCTAATTCTATTCATCATAACATCATTGCAACTCTCCCATGGGTAACCATTACCATATGTTTCTATAGATTATTCCTTGGACTGTAACAATATGATTACAGAATATTCGAAAATGTTTCAAAGATTTTCACTTATACCACCTTCTAAAATAGGCATTATAAAGAAGAAAATCAGTTTTAAATTCAAGAAGACTTTATTTGTGGAACGACAAACTATTGAAGTATTGCCAAAGCATAACCTGTTAATCCTATGGTCTGATGAAAGCTCATATACTTATGAGTATTTGGAACAACTGCACAGTTGAGGGCACAGCCAACTGTTACAAAATTTAAAAACAAAACTGTATAAATCAAGAATGCCTACTTCAATAAGCACAGTTTTACTGGATAAAAGATTTCTCAAGTGATGTAACTTTGCTTTCAGTCTTCGGCCTCAAAATGCAGAGTTAACAGCAGATAGCTGCATGTACAGTGTGCACAGTGCAGTTACAGTTGTCACAAGAAATCTACAATAAAAAGAACAGCCTTTTTTCCACACAGTTGGGAAATAATTAATCCTCTGTATATTTTTATTACACAATCTAAAAGATCAAACTACACCTCTACCCCGATATAACGTGACCCGATATAACACGAATTCGGATATAACGCGGTAAAGCAGTGCTCCGGGAGGGTGGGGCTGCACACTCCGGCGGATCAAAGCAAGTTCGATATAACTCGGTTTCACCTATAACGCTCCCAAGGACAGTGTTATATCAGGGTAGAGGTGTATTTCCATAGGTAGAGCTGTAATTCCTAAAAAAAAACCTCTCTACTTTTATAGAACAGGCAAAATATCTAGCAATTTTATCAATTTCAATTTGAAATTATATATATTTTCACAGCACAAACAAATGAAATAAGTAATCTTCTCCATCAGGATTCTGCTCAGGCTACCGATAGATCTATTGGTTTTCAGTAGCACACCTCACCATAAAAGCTAAGAGCTTCCCTGATAAATTAGATATGGATGGTAAGGTCCTTATTGGTCTTCATCGAGTCTTCAGCTCCTCTCCCTTCCCTAATTTAAGAGGCTCTTGGTGATAAAAACACCTATAAGGGAGTGGGTTTTTTTCTCCCCACCCTTCCCTTTATTGTGGACATGGTGGAAAAGTTTACTCAAAAGGCTGATTTAATTAATCTGATCTTCTCAAGAAACTTGTTCCAAAGGCAACCCTGCAGTTTGAGATGACCAATAACTGACGCCTCAAATTTTCTGTATTGTTTATTTTTTTAAATATTCTCTGGTGCTTACATGCTTTGTAACCCTAAGATAGCAGGTCAGAGATGAAAGAGTACAAAATATTTCATTTCACTGCATTTAAACTATTTGACACATTTTTGTAATATTTAATTGTTGGTGCTGGTGAGAGATACAGAATTGACAGAGCTGGAGACTGAGTACTGCTACATATCCCCAGCACAGGTACAGCATGGGCAATCAGCAAGAACAACTCCCCATGCTGCCTTGACAACATGCTTCAACCTTACTTCACAGCCCATTGAATCCTTGAATAACCTGCTGCGACTAGCAACAAAAATGGTTAATATCAGGTGTACCTGTGGTTTTTGTAATATACATACTTGTAATCTGAGAATTGGAATGAAATCATCAACACATTACACCTAAGTCATTAAACTAGTCATCACATGATGGTAACTTTACTCACTACTGACCTGGTCTGGATTAGAATCAATGACCTAGATTACCTGTCCCCTAAACCATCCACCTCTCTCTTTACAACTTACCTGATTTGTGGTCTGTAAATCTCTGCCCTACAATGTACTGGCATTTCAAAAATAAAAGCCACTGTTCTTTCCTCAGCAAAAAAGTTTCCACATTGCTATTTCATTTTGGAGCAATGCAAGTACTCTGCACTAGCATGTGGCTGGCTGAAATTCAGGAGCAAGGCTAGGAGCAGGAGAATTTAAAAAATTCCTTCTTTTTCATTGTTCTCTGCTGAATGATCCACAAAGAGCAAATACATGTGGTCCTAGAGCAAGTCAATTATCCTGCTATTACTGAAAGCAAAGAGACATGAGGTTAAATACACCACTGAGTTTCTAAAGCAAGGAGACACTTCCAGACCAAAAAATCCTTTAAAATTAACTCCTTTTTTAGATAATAAGATACAGTACACACACACACAAATATTCAAGAGTCAATGCTACTACACTTTTCTGAAGAAAAAGAAATGTATAGATGTGTTATTATGCTGCCTCCTATTGGCAAGAGAGTGTATAAAAACAGACAAATAAAGATGGCTGAACAACAAATGGTCATTTAGCATGACCATAAAAATAGGACTTGTAGCCTGTACTAGGGACAGGCTTCCAAATTCAAGACATTCTAAAGAAAGGCACAACTGAACAGTTTGGATTTATGTGGCTTTATTAAGATATTACTTTCTATTCCCATCTCTGACATTGCCTATGTGCTAAGGACACACTTCACCCACATAGAAAGCAAGTAATTTTAAAATATAGATTTCCTAAGAATGAGGACTGTAACATACTGTATGCAAAGGGGCACTTTCATATTAGTTCATTTGCCTCAGTGTTTGATCACAGAAATCCAATACATAAAATGTAAGCTATTTATTTAACATTTGCAAACAAATAACCTATTTTTATTTTGTGTGGGATGATTAACTGTATGATCTTGGGCAAGTTTCTTAACCTCTCTATACCTCAGTTTCCTCATATGTAAAACTAAGCTTAATGCTTATCTTCACAGGGGTGAGGCTTAATTAACTGAAATTCATAAAGTACTTTGCAATCCTCAGATCCAAAGAATTATGCTAAAATCAATTCTGAGAAACAAAGAAAGAAGTGTTACAGCTAGTTTAAATTGAATGGGTGTTTCTATATATCAGAGTCTGATATGGAAAACCTGTGTGGACATTACTCTGTATTGTAATAGCAGCGAAAACAGGGACATTTAAAACACACCAAAAAAAAAATATATTCTCCACTTACTTTTTTCTTATTGTTAGATCTGACAGTGGTACACATTTTAGGCCGGCTCCTAACACCATGAGGAAGGATGTTAACAACACTGTTACCCTGAGACCTAAGACAAACAAAAATTGCAATATATTACAATTTTTTTAAATAAATCGGTAATAATGCTAAGAACGAAGCTGAATACATGCACATACATGCAACCTTAAATTGCTTCTTGACACACCATCTTTTTCATAAATACCTACATAACCATGAAGCTTTGTGTTATTACATATATCAACTATGACTTCACATTGTAAAATACAGACCTCTCTATATTCAAGCTCCAACCTTTTCAATCTTTTGCAGGATCTGGGCCAATCATATATAAGCACCTTTAGAGGAGAAAAATACTATACAGTTTCGCTGGTACTCATGCTGAAGGTTCCTTATTATGCACAATTGAAGTGTCAGGCAATAACATGATCTGAAATCTAAAAATCTCTGGACTATATATGTAGAGGGAGAAATGGACCCCACACACGTTCTTTTCTGAACACTAAATGAAGTAGTGAGTTTTTGTTTTGTTTTGTTTTTTTGTGGGGGTGGGGAAGGTTTGCTGCATTCTTTCATAAAGCAGATTTACATTTCACCTTGAAAAATAAATTATTCACTGGAAAAATTTGCCTTCTTTGCAATACTTGCAATTAACAGAAGTTTTTGATGTGTTCAGATCAAGTTGTCAGAGGTTGTGTGTATAATACATTTCTAAAAAAATAAGTTACAATTGACTGATTCCTTAAATATTTTTCCCTCCAAATCTGTGATTCAGGATTGAGAAGTTGCTAGATCAAAAACAACTTCATCTTTAGTGCTGTAATTTCATTTGCCACTACTAATGATGATGTGTTTCTGTCATCAGTAAACAGAAGGAAAATAAATATACCTTGACAGAGTTAAATCTTGATAGCCTTATGAAATATGGCATACATCCAATGAAACAGCACTTGTATATTTCATATTTATGTGGCCATACAACTTGAAGTTAATTCACAGCAAAAGAAAGCATTGCATGTAGCAGGATGTCTGCGTCCCAGGGAGCACAGACTAGTGCAGGGGTTGGCAACCTTTCAGAAGTGGTGTGCCGAGTCTTCATTTATTCACTCTAATTTAAGTCTTCACATGCCAGTAATACATTTTAACGTTTTTAGAAGGTCATAAGAACATAAGAACGGCCGTACCGGGTCAGACCAAAGGTCCATCTAGCCCAGTATCCTGTCTACCGACAGTGGCCAATGCCAGGTGCCCCAGAGGGAGTGAACCTAACAGGCAATGATCAAGTGATCTCTCTCCTGCTGTCCATCTCCATCTTCTGACAAACACAGGCTAGGGACACCATTCCTTACCCATCCTGGCTAACAGCCATTAATGGACTTAACCACCATGAATTTATCCAGTTCTCTTTTAAACACTGTTATAGTCCTAGCCTTCACATCCTCCTCATGTAAGGAGTTCCACAAGTTGACTGTGCACTGCGTGAAGAAGAACTTCCTCTTATTTGTTTTAAACCTGCTGCCTATTAATTTCATTTGGTGACCCCTAGTTCTTGTATTATGGGAATAAGTAAATAACTTTTCCTTATCCACTTTCTCCACATCACTCATGATTTTATATACCTCTATCATATCCCCCCTTAGTGTCCTCTTTTCCAAGCTGAAGAGTCCTAGCCTCTTTAATCTCTCCTCATATGGGACCTGTTCCAAACCCCTAATCATTTTAGTTGCCCTTTTCTGAACCTTTTCTAGTGCCAGTATATCTTTTTTGAGATGAGGAGACCACATCTGTACGCAGTATTCGAGATGTGGGCATACCATTGATATACAAGGGCAACAATATTCTTAATCTTATTCTCTATCCCCTTTTTAATGATTCCTAACATCCTGTTTGCTTTTTTGACTGCCTCTGCACACTGCGCATCTTCAGAGAACTATCCACGATGACTCCAAGGTTTTTTTCCTGACTCGTTGTAGCTAAATTAGCCCCCATCATATTGTATGTATAGTTGGGATTATTTTTTTTCCTCTTTCTATAAGTCTATAATATATAACTAAACTATTGTTGTATGTAAAGTAAATAAGGGTTTTAAAATGTTTAAGAAGCTTCATTTAAAATTAAATTAAAATGCAGAGCCCCCCCCCCCCCCAGATCGGTGGCCAGGACCCAGGCAATGTGAGTGCCACTGAAAATCAGCTCGCGCGCCGCCTTCGGCACACGTGCCATAGGTTGCCTATCCCTAGACTAGTGGAATATTTTTTTTCTAAATTATTCAATTACATGAAACTTAAAACAGCTGCAATACTAATAGGCAAATAAGAAACCTTAATAAATGCTTCTTGCTCTAAACCCCCTTTCTGTAAACTTGCAGAGCTCCTGGGCTTACCAACCATTTCTGAACTACAACTGAACATAGATAATTGCATTTCTAGATACGAATAAACAAAGTCCAGCCCTGGTTCAGTTGCACCAGGGGTGTGCCGTCCATGCATGCAACGTATGCATTGTGTGCCCCAGAAAAACTAGCTGCCTGTGGTCCCATTCTGTCCAGCCCCCTTGCCCGAATGAGCATGGAGAATGCCATTTTAAAACCATGTCCTCTGCTCAGTGTGACTTAGCTTGTACCACACATGGAAGGGCACATTGCATGGAGGACGCCATTTTGTGGAACGTCAGGCATGCAAGTGTGTAACTGAATACACTAGGTATGCACTGGAGAGTGGGACCAAGATAAGCAGCAGTCAGTGGTAGCCACTAGCCAAGTTCTGCTAAATTTATATACAGGAGAACATAGAAATTCATATAGCACACTATAGACAAATTAGATGCATACTAAAATTGCCATGTTAAACAAAGCCCCTAGATAGCACCCTGCATACAGTTACAAACATTGGGAAAAGCTTGCACTGATCTTCAGTTTGATGAGCAATAGAGAATTGCTGAGACACAATACACACAAAAATTTGCTAAATAGCCTGATTCTGACAGCAACTAATTTGTGTTGTATGTCATCTTGGAGAACAAGAGCTGGCATTTCATGGGCATAACAAATCAGATGATTCTCTGAGACAGGGCAGTTATGTAAAAATCTTATAATTAGTCAGTGAGTTCAATTATTTACTCAAGCAGCATCTGGAAACCTCTCGTGTTTTTTCAGGAACATCAAACAGAATTCAAAATGACCTCATCAAAGCAGAAAGTAATGTTCGATTTAGTGTCATTGTCAAAGAAATTGAGGAATGCCATTTGTTATTATTTTACTGGACGAAACCTCAGAAATCGCCAATAAGTCTCAGCTTTCAACTATACTGCATTATATGAGCAAGAATGGTGATACTACAGAATTCTTGGTTGGTTTTACTGAAGTTAGCAACAATTGAACTGCAGCTGGCCTTTATCACTGTGTTGAAATGGTGTGCCAGAAGTTTAAATTCAGTGACAGGTTGGCAGCTCAGGCATACGATGGTGCAGCAGTAATGGCAGGTCATATAAGTGGGCTTCAGAAACATATTTGTGAAAAATTCCCCTGTGCACTTCTTGTTCATTGCTATGCTCATTTTTTTAAATCCTGCCCTCAGTTTTCCAGGATACAGTATCAGATAATGACTGATTCTTTAAAAAAAATTTAGAAGGAATATCTGCATTTTTCTCTTGATCTCCAAATCAAGCTGAACTTCTCTGAAACGTATTTAAACAAAGCCTGCCTTCTATTTGTACCACAAGATGAAATTTTCACTCAATGCTTTTACAAACTGTTAAGCAGAACAGAGAAGTGTAGTGCAAAATCCAGGAGATTGGAATGCTCGTCTTTCACCTCAGCCAAGACTTTTCTGACCATGCTTGATGATTTTCAGTTTATGTTTCTCCTTTGCCTCTGGAGTGACATATTTGAAGTGACAGGAGAGTTATTTGATGTTCTTCAAACCAAGATGGACAATACTGGGTGTATTCAGCAGATTCGTGAGACAGAATAAATTCACCAAAAGCGACAAACTTGTGATGAGTTTTGGAAAGGTGTCAGAGCAAGATGCACACGAATCTCGTGAAAAGAGAGCAAGAGAAGGCCAAGCAACATGTAAGCGTCTCTTCTTTGAGGTTACTGACAATGTCAGCAAACAGATGTCAGTATGATTTGAAAGCGTAGAGAAACTTGAATTTCTCCAAAAAGATTCAGGGAGTTCCATACACATTTTCCAGCTGATAGTCTCATATCTCTGCAAGTACGTTACCTCAGTATTTTTATTAGTCAGCTGCACTCAGAACTGTTTACGGTGTACAACTCAGAACAGCTCCAAGGGAAAGATCAATTTGGACTTGTATAGAACTATTCATATGCTGGATTTACATATTTTGCTTGTCTGAGGTCAACAAGTCAGATACCTTAATTCTGACTATTCCCTACTCTACTGCCACGATGGAACAGTCTTTTTCAACTTCAAAGTGCATTAAGACATACACATGCAACACTCAGCACAGCAAATGCCTGTCCAAATTGGCTTAAGTGATCATCAAAAGGGAATTGCTTATGTATCTGCGCAGTTTACCAGATTTCTACACCTTGGAGTTTCTCAAAAAAAGATAGAAGAGTAGATTTTCAGTTTCAGTAGAAAAATCAGGCAATCACATATTTGTATATTCTCAGCTTTCATTATATTTGACTACTAGTATTTGCCAAAACATATGTATCTGGTTTATTAATTGCTAGGGGTAGGTTTTTAGAAAATAAATAGTTTCATCTGTCATCTAAAAAGTTCCTGTATGCCTTGACAATTTCACCGCGCACCACTGAATGGCACCCATTTCTGATAGCTATTGCCAGCAACAGTTAATTTTCCTAGTGTAGATAAGGTTACAGAGACACATGACCATTTTTTGATGTGAGCACAAGTAGCATCTAAAGCATGCTTAAACTGCATAGATTATCTCATACTACAATCACTGACAGCGTGCTCAGAACTATACAAGACAAAGACAGAGGTCCACACCCCAAGGAGCATATAAAGTAAGGCCCTGCCAATTACAACTTTTAACTGAGTTAGTAATTAATTACTAGCATGGCTGGTTCTAAATATTCTCTCTCCTCACACTACCTGATTAAAATACTGACAGTGTCTTGCCTCTGACAAGAGGCAGGAGCTGGAACATGGCTGTCTTCATGTAATGGGCTCAGCACACTTTGTTTTGCAACACAAATAGGACTTCCATGTTTTATAAGCAGTTAAGCTAGGCAGCCTTCTGCCCAGTTTTCATTGCCATAGAACACCCCTGAGGACATTGCCCCATGTGCTGCTGATGCCACATAGCTGGTGGATTGAGTGTATGAAGGTTAGGGCACTATTGGATAAGTATCCAGATTTTCTCAAAATGCATCAGTACAAGTACAGTTTGGTAGCATAGTAAAAGGGAGTGGGGGGAGAGATGCACAAACATAGTTGTGATGTCTGAAAAGCTATTTTGTGGACATGAAGAGAACCTATTAAAATTCATAAAGCCACCACCTTATGCTCTTAAATACCTCCTTTAAATCTCTCTCTCCTGTTGCCTAAAAAACAAAATTCAAAAAATTACTTCAGTTCATCATTAGCTAGGCAAGTGGCGAGCTCGGACTTTGGCTTCTCTTCTAAACTCTGTGCATTTCATTGTTTACCTCATCCTCCCAACCCATTCCCAGTTCCATTTGTCTGTTTTTTTCCACCTGTTGCATTCTGTTTGCTATGAGGATTGTGAGCTCCCGGAGGCAGGATTTGTCTTTTTGTTACCCGGCTGTACAATGCTGAGTACTGTGGACCCCCTATTTTTGATAGTGGTTCCTATACACTACTGTGAGTTAAATCGTGATAATGTCTCATATACCCAGTAAGTGTGGCTGCATCTCTAGTTATTTACAAAACAAACGAACAAAAAATCACATTACAGATCTAAATGTGAATAGAGGCCAAAAGATGAACGAAGAAACACACAATGGGAGGTTCAGATGCTTACTTTTTTGTCACTTAGTGTTTTTTTTAATTGGGTGGTTTCAGAAGTAGTGTTTTAGGAGAACACATATTAATAGAGAAATATGAATGTATGTATTTCCTTTTAATATGAACTAATAGTTTTCTTAAAGATTTTGCTTTCATATAACCATCACAGTACCATTTTTTGACAAAATATAATTTTAATTAAGGAAGAATAATCTATTATTTACATTACTGTAGCTCCTAAGAGCCTTAGTCATGGACAAGGACCCATTGTGCTAGGAGCTGTACAAACAGAAAAGACCCTCCCTGCCCAAAAGTGCTTACAATCTAAGTTGTTCTGAATAGATGATACAAGCCTCCTTCCCACTATGTAGCAGCAGAAGCCCCAAAATGAGAGAAGCTTAATCATTTTTTAAAAGTAATTCTTAAACTCTTAATCTTAGAATATTGATAAAATAAAGTCAATTCCAGTTGTTGTACCAGCACTAAAGTGGACTTTTCTAGGTTCACAAGGAGGCCTAACTTTAGGAACAGGTCTACTGTTATGTGGACGGCTCGGAGAGTGTCGGTCTCGGATGGGGCCTTGAGAAGACAGTCATCCAAGTATGGGAAGATGATGATTCCTTTTTTCCTTAGGTAGGCATCAACTACCACAAGGACCTTGGCAAACACCTGAGGTGCTGTGGACAGTCCAAAAGGCAGTACCTTGTATTGGAAGTGATTGTTGCCCACAATGAATTGGAGATATCGTCTGTGGGCAGGGTGTATTGTAATATGGAAGTATGCATCTTGGAGGTTGAGAGCTGAGAACTAATCCAATGTTCCAGTGCTGGGATAATAGCGGAGAGGGTAACCATCTTGAAGCATTGCAGTTTGACAAACTTGTTTAGATTGCAAGGGTCCAGGATGGATCACCAGCTGCCAGATTTCTTCTGGATCAGGAAACAGTGGAGTAGAAACCCTGTCCCATTTGCTGGGAAGGGACCAGTTCTATGGTTCCCAGTTGCAGATGATGATTTATTTCTCCCTGTAGAATGGAATTGTGAGAGGGGTTCCTGAAGAGAAACGGGGAGGGGAGGTGGCGGGGGCGGAATAGATAGGAAGGGGATGGAGTATCCTTCCTTGATTATCCTGAGAATCCACTTGTCCGAGGTGATTAGTCTCCAAGATGGGGAAAATGGAGTTAGTCAGTCACCAAACTGGTGGAACACTGAAGATGGTTGGAATGACTGGAATAGGGGGAGGCTTCTCAAGATCTCGACCACACCTTCAAAATTGTTACTTTGGTGAGGGTGCATGAGAGGTAGCCCCTTAAGGAGCAGTCTGTCTACGCTTGGTAGGAGATCTTTGTCTTCAGTTCTTGGTGTCACAGTGCCATCGAGGGGTACTACTGTGGTCAGGATCGCGGGAGGAGATATTTCCCTGGGTGTCTCTTCGGCACTGGCGTGTAAATGCCAAGAGATTGGAGTGTAGCTCGGGAGTCTTTAAGGGAGTGCAGAGAATCATCCATGTGCTTCAAGAATAGTTTCTGGCCCTCAAAAGGTAAGCCCTCTACCACGTTGGTACCTTCTTAGGAAAACCCAAGAGCTTGAGCCATGATGCATGCCTCATGGCCACAACAGTTGCAATGGATCAGGCATTGTTGTCTGCAGAGAGGCTTGCAGGACTGTTTGGGCTAGGAGATGTCCTTCTGATACTAAGAACTGGAATTGCTCTTTCTTGGCTTCCGGCAGGTCATGACAGAGTTCCTCCAATTTAGAACAGTTCAGGTAATTACACTTAGTCATGAGAGCTTTGTAGTTGGAGATTCTAAATTGTAGCATGGCTGATGAACACACTTTGCATCCAAATAAGTCTAGGCGTTTCCAATCCCTGTCTGGATAACTAGCATAGGATTGGTATTGACGGCCTCTCTCGTACTGCATTAATCACCAAAGAATTTGGGATGGGGTGTGAGAATAGAAATTCTGCATCCTTTGCCGGAACATAATATTTTTTGCAGGTTGGCGAGATGAATGCCAGGTCTGCCAGAGCAGCTTCTAAGGATTGAGAAGAGCCTCATTGATCGGTAGTGTGATCTTGGAGGAAGAGGATGTGTGGAGGATATCAATCCGTATATGCTGCTGGTTCTTGACTTCCTCCAAAGGAATCTGCAGGGAGTCTGCAATCCTGCAGAATAAGTCCTGAAAATGTCTGAAAATTGTCAGCAGATGTAGGAGGTGGAGGCATGATAGCCTTGTCAGAGGAGGAGGATGAAAAACTTAGTGCTGGTGGAGTGTCCTCCTCCTGTTCCTCCTCTTCAGTTGGTACAGGTGGGGGTTCAATCGCTGGAGGGTGAGAGATTAATGGAGAAGGAAGAGGTATAGGTCTCCAGCTTTGTTTCCTGGGAGAGTTCCCAAACTGTGCCCTGTACATGGCCCAAGGGTCCCAATATGGCCAATGTTGAGGGAGTGGAAAATGTGGTAGCATCCATGGTGGTCCATGTCAAGATTGTGGACCAAATGTGGATTGTGCATAGTGAGGATGAGTTTGTGAGATTTGCCTGACAGATGAGGGAGCAATGGAGCCCTCCTCTTCCTCCTCATCACTGGGGAAGGGAGGCGCCATCCTAGGTGGAGAAAGGGAGGAGTATTGTGAGTCCAGAGAGGAGGGTGGAAGTGGGGGGGAGGTCACGTTGAAGGAGTGAAGACTCAAGAATGTCAGATTTCAGCAGATCTTTAGGATATCTAAAGTCTTGGGGGTGGGGGAGAAGAGCATTATCTGTGCTAGTGTATGACTTGGTGACGAAGGGTGTATTCTCCTGAAGTGTCTGAAGATGGTGCCAGCGATTTGGCCGGCACCAACTGTTTCATCAGTGTCGGAAAGGCACCAGTGCCGGCATTTTTGTCAGTGCTGTAGCTCCTGAAGTTGGCCTATCTCACTGCCCAGAGTTGGGAAACTGTGCCGAGGGCTGTAAGTCTGCCCAGTTAGGATCTTTAGACTGTTTCTTCACGTCGGTATCAGGGGTATTTGAACAGGTCCAGGAGCTGTGTCCGCTGTCAGATCATGTTGAAACAACAGACCTCGCTGGAAACGGTGTTCTTGTGGGCTGTGCCTCAAGGTGTGAGGAGGGAGCCCGTTTCTTTTCATCCGAATGAGAAAGAGAAAACTTTCTCTTCGGGAGAAGTGGGGGGTGAGGATCAGCAGACGACCTGGCAGAGTGTGAAGGCCTCTCCGCGGAAGAAACTAGGCCCGGTCCAATGCCAGTCGCAGCGATTTCTCCATGAGGAGAAGTTTTAATCTAATGTCCCGGTCTTTCTGGCTCTGGGTTTCAGGCCAAGGCAGTGGGAACACTTTTGTGGGACATGTCCCTCTCCCAGACAGCGAATGCACCTCGGGTGGCCGTCTGTTACCGGGAAGACAGCCCCACAAGAAACACCTCTTAGACCTGGGGAATCCGGGCATAAGGGTGAGGGAAAAAGCTTCCTGGTCGGGAAGAGCGGGAATCAGGGAAATGGAAACCTAAGCTATGAGATAACCGTGAAAGTAAAGTTAAAACAACAACAAAAAATTTTTTTAAGATAGAAGAAAGAAAGGATGAGAAGAGGATACTAAATACACTACACTAATAGCTAAAGCACTACCTAGTAAGTGAATTGGAGAAGCGGGCTCTGCTGTGGATTCTGTCACAAATCAAAGGCATTAGAGAAGGAACTGTGGACGGTTGGACCGCACAGCGCTATATATACATCCTGCACACAGTACGAGAGTGGGGAGGTGCGCATTATTAAAAAAGAACACCATTACAATATAAAAGGTCCACATTGTTATTAAACATTTATATTGTGGTGGCACATGCGGTCTAAGGCCTTCCTTCTCCTGAAGCAGCCTTGTTTGTTTTTGTTCTCCTTCTTTTATTACACAGTGTTCTACCTTTCTTCATTTGTGGTTTCTATTGTGGCTGTGGGAAGCTAAACTCAAGAAATGAGCTCCACGTACAGCTGATCAAAAAGTGAGTTTTCTTCTGCTAAAAAGTGTGTCTGATTTTTCCATGGAAAGTTTCAATATTTTGGTGGAAATTCAAATACTGAAAAAAGTTGAGCTTAAAAAAATCATTTTATTTTGATTTGGAAATGCTGCTGCAGTGCCTCATGGGAGCTGTAGATAGGACGCCTCATGCTCCCATTCTCATGTACACACTAGGTTCTGTGGTTGGATTACATCTCCGGCAGGTAGTATAGACATACCCCAAGGCATGTTTTTTAAACATACACAATCAAATGTTTGATTTAGCTAGTTGAAAATCTCTCCCCCACTGTTAAATATCTATCAAGGCTTTAGATGGGGAACACTCCTCTAAACTCTCAAATATAATATGTATTTAAATACAGCAAATTACATGATGTACTACTGGGCCCAAATCATCTTTCACCTACACAAATATAAATCAGGAGTAATGCTGGTGTAAAAGAGAAGGTGAGAGAAGAAAACCAGGCCCTTACTGTTTACTAATTAACCTTCTAATGCACCAGGGTGTGGAATATAAAGAAGTGAGGAGAAGAGGCTAGTTGCATGGGAGTTCACAGCAACTGTTGATCATACAATTTGAGTGAAAGCTTTTATTTAGGACTAATTCCTGCCCTCATATATAACAAGGCAATTCCTGGCCATGTGTATGTGTTCAAGAGCAGAAATTAGCTCCAGCTGTTTAGCAAATTTTTCCAAGCATTTTGGTCCCCACTTTGTGTTTCATCCTCAGGGTGAATCTGGGGTAGTAAAGCCCTCCCACTCCACCTCCCCCCAAAATACCCCAAACTGCATGA
The DNA here is from genome assembly GCF_011386835.1 of Chrysemys picta bellii. Taxonomy (NCBI): domain Eukaryota; kingdom Metazoa; phylum Chordata; order Testudines; family Emydidae; genus Chrysemys; species Chrysemys picta. Next base: position 10,448,489 of record NC_088801.1, on the reverse strand, counting down.
AGATTCTCTCTTGTGATTGCTAAAACAGAGACACTGCCTCTTTCTCAGTGACCATCATAAAACAAAAACATGAGACAGGAGTTGACCACACCTCATACAGACTTAATACACAAGAGACTGGTAATCTTTAAAAGCGATGGAAGAATTTCTAAAAGACAGGGGTGCTATCTATGCAACATCAAGGGAACAATCCTACCCATCACAGAGTTAGTATTTTTCCAACAGGTGTCTTCTGTTTGAAGTTATCAACAGTAAGTTTACAGCTCCAACTTAGAGACTGAAAGTGCTAAATTAGAAAAATATGATCATCTTGGAGGTGCCAAGAAAGATACCAGTGATTTATAAAACTTCTTTGCTGAACATGTCACTGAACAAAGATCATATCTTAACTTTTTTCTTCATTCTACTATTACACGGGAAGGATTAGGAAAAGGTTACAGTATGGGAAGCACCTTTCATTTCTGAATTTTTTGTAACCATTTGCAAAAGGAGTCACTGTACAACAGCTCTTGAGCATTAAGGTGTTAATATTTCATTTAATTCCTCAGTTTAATTTTTCTGTTCTAACCATGAATCACTCTCAGTATGTGTTTGTTTTTTCTGAAGCCCTACCCCCCAACACATCCCTGATGACCTGGCACACCACTTACACAGGTGCCTTCCTCCACAGTGCTTGTGCCAAAGCGATCTTCACCAGGCTGTTATAGGGGTTTTAGGTGTCCCTTTACACCAATCCAGCCCTTCTATGAAGGGGACAGAGCAAGGATCAGAATCTCAGCCTATAATTTTATTAAATATAATAAACATAGCATTATTCCTTTAATACTAGATCCATTTGTAAGGACTGCAAACCACTAAATATTTATCATCCCCCCAAACTGAAGAATGCAGTGACAACATTCAATATAATTCAAACTTCCTGCTTCCTTTCTATTTTTACAAAATTCAAAAGTTATGACTCTTCACTGGAATGACAGAAAATAAAATACACAGGGAACTGTGTATGTGTTGTACTTTTTGTCCCATCATGCCTACTTGTAAGCAACACTAAGTCATTAAAATAGGATTGGTATTTTTTCTTTTGTTACTGGCATTTTACCCAATTTGCAACCTAAGACATACCAAGTGCATTTTTTCATAAAAACAAAGATTATAGGAACAGTATAACTACCTATAAAGAGACATGAATAAAATCCACATATTTACTTAAATATTACTTAAAGATTACTCCTCCTTTCACTTTCTAAACTATATTCTCAGTCACTTATGATGATGAAAATACAGAGAACCTTGAAAAGTACATGTGAAAAGCAGATGGTAAAGGCCCAGTCTTTACTCAGAAGAAACACCCATTCAAGTCAAAACTCCTATTCATGTCAAGAAATGAAAAATTCTATTTATATAGTGTCTTATAACAGCAAACATCTTTCTTTGTGTATCAACACAATTGACTGATGTTAGCATAGATCAGCATAATCTGCTAGTGACCTGCTGCACAGAATCAGAACAGTGAACAAAACACTCTCATTTTGGGGAGTCACAAAAACAGCAGCAATTTGCTTATTGTAAGCCTAGTGCTCCTTCATGGAGAAATTTAAATTAGATATTTAGAGTGAGGAACACTTTACACTATTCCACCAAAGCCAATGGGAGTTGTGCTTGACTAAGGGATGCAGAATTTAGCCCTAAAATTAGAATGCACGGATATAAATTTACTTTATCATTGAGGCAAAGCCTTTATTTTAGGCACATCAGAATTTCAGAGGTTGCTCTCATTCACGTTCATGCACTAGAATCGACTAAAGACACCAAATGCCACAAGATTCCAGCGCAACAGAAGGGGTGGCATCTTGCTGTACATTTTATGCATTTTTATTTTCAGATTGTAAGGCAAGAAGGGGTCACATGATCACCTAGTCTGACCTCTTGTATAAAACGTCATTTAATTTCACCATTACTCCATGTTGAGCTTAATAACTTGTTTGGCTAAAGCAGGGGGAGTCAATTATTTTTTGTCAAGGTCCAAATTTCTTGGTCAAGGTATAGTCAAGGTCCAGACTCCAGGGCAACATTTTTCACACCACATGTGCCATTCATACAATGCTGTGTAATATACCCAGGCCTATTTCTTATATTTTTAGTGAATTAAATGAAAAATAAAACCACTGTATAGCCTCAAAATAACCTCCAAGAAAGATGTAATAAATTACTTCTGAGACTTTGAGAAAGTATATAGATAAAATGTCAAATAGATACAAATATTAGTACTAAAACACTTTCAGACAATTGTTTTAAGTTTTGAATGTGTTCTGTCAAATAAAATTATCGTAGGCATAGATAAACATTCGAAATGTTCAAGCCTTTTGTGGTTTATTTAATAAGTATCAGAGTTTGAAAGAAAACACTTAGTACACATGAACTCTATCTTGCATCTGAAGAAGTGAGGTTTTTACCCACGAAAGCTTATGTCCAAATAAATCTGTTAGTCTTTAAGGTGCTACCAGACTCCTTGTTGTTTTTCTATCTTTTATGATTCAAGTCTTTCCAATAAGAAGTACACACTCACCTACACATGTATTGAGCAAAAGAATCAAATAATTACTGTGACATACCTGTTAAAACTGTATTATCACTACTGAAAATGTAACTTTATATGGCAATACAAATTTAAAATAAAATATGCACAAATGTATAATTAGACTACTTGCTATCAGTGGGAAAAGTGACACAAGTCCTCTGCTGGACAAGGGCCCTCAAGTCCGGAGAGAGTTCAGTCAAAGCAACACAGAGGCAATTGCACAGATGATTATCAGTCAGAACGGAGCAATTATGCGATTTAATGCTGTTCATTGTTGAGAATCCTGGCTCACACATGTATGTCAAGCCAAACATAGTCAAAATGTTAAATGCCACCTTCCTCAAGTGTGGATACATGCAGAGTCCAGCACAAGGGTTGTCCAGAAAGTTTCAGATGTAGTTTCGGTGTGCTGCACCTTAAGCACGTCATCTACTTGTAAATCAGTAAGCTCCAGCTGTAGTTTTGCTTTTTCAACATCTGTAAATGATGCTTTTGCTTGATCACACCAAGTGCCATTTGCCTATATCATGAATGGGTTCCTTACAAACAAGATGATGTCCCTAACACTTTCAAATTCTTAGAACCTCTGTTGGAAGTTTTGAAGAAGCCTGTCCAGAGGTGATGCCATTTGATTGGGAGGTGAGGGATAGCTCAGAGGTTTGAGCATTGGCCTGCTAAACCCAAGGTTGAGAGTTCAATCCTTGAGGGGGCTATTTAGGGATCGGGGGCAAAAATCTGTCTGGGGATTGGTCCTGCTTTGAGCATGGGGTTGGACTAGATGACCTCCTGAGGTCCCTTCCAACCCTGATATTCTATGATTCACACCTGCAGTATTCTGGCAGCTTAGCAGCACCAGGAAATGTAGTGTCTCCCCAGTTTCCAAATCACTTTTGAAGAGACTACATTTGTTTTGAAATGAAGCGACAATGCTGTGGAGATCCACTACATTTTAATTTACAGCCATAGGGGAAAAATCACAATCATTTAAGTGGCCTGTCAAATCAACAAAGAAGGCCAATATCCTCATGCTTGTAGCATCCCTCAAAAACACATGTAGCTCTTCTGCCTTTTTCCCTGCAATGTTATGTACGTATTCTTCTACATGAATTCAAGTTTCTCGCAGCCTTCTAAGTACTTGCCCTCTGCTCAGCCAGCGGATGTCATCATGAATCAACAGATCATCGTAATCACCAGATACTTCTGAAAGCAAGCTTTTGAACTGCCTGTGTTGCAGTGATGACTTGAACCGAAGGAAGTGGACAAGTTTAATCACCATTGACATTACATTAGCATACTCATTACTAAGCTTTGCATAAAGTGCAGTTTGACAGATTATACAGTGATAGGAAAGCAAATTGGGGGTTCAGATCTTCCAGACATTTCACAAGCCCTCAGTGAGTACTGATCATTGCAGGAGTGCTAGCTCTTGTAATTGATACAATCTGATTCACATCAAAACCTTCATAAGACAAAACAGTTTAAATAAATCCTCACCTGACGTGAGATTGTTATCTGGTATAAGGGACAACAAATCCTCCACAAATTTCTCTCCATCAAAAAAACGGACATACAGTACTAGCAGAGCTATGTCCCTGATATCACAGGATTCCACTGCCATGGAACGTTTTCCTATTTTCAGGCTTGTCAGGGTGAGGGTTTGATGGGCCTGCTTAATGTGGGAACCTCAGCTGCTGCATAGGGGATGCTGCATGCTGGGCTTCCACTTCCCCCCATGATTCCCCTATCCCTTTTTCTTCCCCATCTCATTCCCCTCCCCCACTGCCCCATGCCCCTCCCCTCACTCCATTACACTCCCCCTGCCCTATTCCACCCCCCTTTCTTCCTCACTACCTCTTCCCCCTATCCCCTCCCTTCCCTCATTCCCCCAGATCTCTTTACCCAGCCCCACCACTGGCACTGTTGCACAGAAAACAGGAAGGCTCCCAGCACACAGAAGGGGAGCACAACTGGCACTAGGACCCAGGAGGCAGCGTTCAGCCCTGTGCTTACAGAAATGAGGGGGGGGAGTGGCACATAACCCTGTGTGCCCCCCTCCCATGCCTCACTTCTGTTTGGGGGGCAATCCTCCCCCCAAAATTGCACCTATGGTCGTCCCCCAGCCCTCTCCTTCCCCATGAGCAGCTTCCTTGCCGTTTTCTGCGGAGAAGCACAGGAATTCAGGGGGGAAGGAGAGGCGTTTTTTGCAGGCGCGCAGAATTACCCCAGGAATAAATACTACTAAAAACCTGATATATGGACTTTGAAGTCTTATGTATGTATCTGATTGCTTTACCATTTAACAACTCTCTTCTTGTTGTTCTTTTCTTTTATAGTAAACTGTTAGTTTCAGATACTAAAGTATTGGCTGGCAGCGTGGTATTTTGCATAAGATCCAAACTAACATTGACCTGGTAATGTGGCTTTGGGGGTCAGAAGAGCATTTTGTATAGTGAGCAGAGTTTTTAAATAACTCCTCATCTTACTGGACCTATGTCCTGATTGGGAGGCAGAGAACTGGAATACAATAAAGGGGGCTGTGTGATTTCTTTTTTCATCTTCTTGATAACCAGTGTTAGTGATCACGAGCACAGTTTGTGACTGACTGGTGAGCCTAACTTCAGTGTTAGCCACCAGTTTTGGGAGAGACTGCTCTCCTTTTTGGAGCCTGCCCTGATGTTAGCATTTTCAGTGAGGGCAACCCTAGGCATCCTGAGTCACATGCTAAAAGAACAAGACTGTCCACATTTGGATGATGATCAGGAAGAAAACCTAACTCTGGAGGGTGGGTCCCATTAAGTCCAGTATGGCCATAGTGGAAAGCTGTATGGATAAAGTTGACCAGATTGGTTAAGGATACGTTGGTTGGGATGCTGACATCCATGCGATGGGTAAACCAGGGCTCTGAAATGAGTAGTTCATCCCTTCAGATCAGAACTACCTCCTGAACTCAGTGAGCAAGAAGGTGAAGGTTCCTAGATGGATTTTTTGGGGGGTGCGAGGGAGTGAGGGGAAATGTGGTGTGACCGTGAGAAGGAATAGTTCTCCTTTAACTATCCTGATCTCTGAGGTAATGGTGATACTGGGAGCTTAGATGTCAGAGCTGGTACTGAAGCACCCTCAGTCCTGAGGATGGTAACGGAAGAGGGAACGTCCATTAATAATAAATCAGATGGAACTGTTAGTGCCTCAATTGCTGGTGCCAACTCTGGTGATGGTACCGTGATTTTTGGTGTTGGGGAATCAGTACCAGACACAGGGACTAGGAAAACCTTCAGACCCTTCAGCGCCGAGCTGGAAATTGAACCTGCGTCACTTGCCCCTGTAGCATGAGAAGGAGTGTGTTCAGTTCTCAAGAGGAGAGTGAAGGCAAAGAGCTCTTCTCAGGCCTCTGAACTTTTCCCTTCTTAGGGGAGAAAGATTGGTTCTGGGAACTGTGCCTGGTCGGGTGCTCTGACCGATCTTGTGTGGATGTAGAAAAAGCAGTACTCATCTCTGGTGCCAGAGCAGCCAGTGTTGAGCTGGTTTTAGACTTGTCAGTGCCAGGTCAGATTTCTTACTGATACCAGCCTTAGGAGTCTCATCCCAGCTGATGGGAAAACTGATAGACTAGAACTTCAAAGGTGGGAAGTTCCATACTGAAGCTCAATTCCTGTTCTTCCAAAGTGTCCCTCATACGCTTCCTCCCAAAGACATAATTTTAGCCAGATATCTCAAGATTTTCTCCTTCTTGAGAATGACAAGCAGACAGAGTAACGGGCAGACACATGGCTCTGGCCGAGACAAAATAAACACTTGCTATGACTTGTCTAGAGCAGTGGTCTCCAAACTTTTTTGATCGTGCACCCCTATCAGTAAAATAAATTTGAGCACGCACCCCGTGCCGTGCCGGCTCTACCATTTTGGCCACTCTGACTCCCACCCGAACTGACGAAGCAAAAAAAAAAAAAAAAAGCGCTCCTCCTGCCGCGCACCCCCCAAGGATCCTCTTGCGCACCCCACTTTGGAGACCATTGGTCTAGAGGACCGTGCCTGGCAAAAGAAGGGCAAGGTCTGAAGGTCAATGGCTACGAATTTGACATTTTAAGCAGCTGTGGCACAAAGTGCTGAGAAAAAATAAGTTACAAAAAAGAATGTAAAGATTTTTTTTTTAAGGGACCATTTCTAGGAAATTAACCTTAACTACCTGGATAAGGATAGATTTGGAGAATACACTAAGGGGATGGTTGCAACTGCTCTGCCCCTTCTGCCATAGTTTGCGCGGCGGGGGGGGGAAGAAGGGGGAGGTCATACAGGGCACAGACACAGCCCAACAGTCACTGCTATTTCAAAGATTCTGAGGGGGCACATCCCCACCTAGACTGGGATAAACATGGACAAATACTCAAAGGAGAACCTAATTTACCGTGTCTCAAACCCAGGAAGAGGTTTTCATACATTGTGGACGTGAAAAAATCATGCATTACTCTCATATTTTGAGGTCTATTACCTCTGGATGTGGAGTTGCATGCACAAACTCCCTCTATTTGAGAGGGGAAAATAGACCATTTTGTATGTTACCGCTTACATTTTCACTGCTATTATCAGTCAGCAACAACCATAAGTGCAATAAAGGAGCAGTAGGAAATGCAATAAACAGAAGAAAACAATTTATTTTCGAGTGGCATATAAAACCCCCAGAAGGTCCACAGAATAATATAATGAATATTATAAAATGATTAAACTGAATTCTTAAAGAAGGTTACAACTGTGCATATATGCAGTGTCAGAATTATTAGATAATTAGTATAAAAATGTAAAGACTTTTTTAAATCAAAAACAATATACATCAAGAAGTACAGTTATTCCAGCTACATATAACTTGTTTGATGACTACAGGACTTTTTCACACATGCATAACAAGAGGTGCAATATCCATTACAATCAGCCTTTCATGCAGTACAACCCTCACAAGACTGAGTGTGCATTATTCAGTATAACCACATACTTTGCCAAACGATAGCTCATATAACTACTGTGACACTGGCAAATCAGCTAACCTGTGTATGACCCATAACAACTTAACAAGAGGCATTGCAATTGTAATAAGGGCAATTTACTTGTATGTGAATATCAAAGATGTATTAGACCAGTAATCACTAATCCATTCATTCATAGTAATAGAAATCAAGGGTAGATGCTAAATGCGTTTCTCTGTGTACCTATATCCTGTTAGAAGTTTAGCAATGTAACCAAATTAGCTTTTAGATTTTAAATCTTTTTCATGTTTTAATTGCCTTACATTATGTATGCAACTGTGTTCAGTTAACCTTCAGATGAAAGATGTCAGACACTGCAGAAAACTGATATCTACATTGTCTTCAGTTTATCTATCCCTGTTATAATGAATGACCAGCTCTTGCCTTATGTTAATAAGTGTAACTAGATTATCTGAGTAAGCATAGGAAATAGAATGTTAACTTCAAAGTTGTGGGTCAGTGTGTGTGCCACAAAAAAGAATCTGCGGTCATATGCTGTGCTCAAAACACTTGAAAACCTGCTTCAGCTATAAAAGAGAAACCTCGGGCCTGATCCTGCATCTCTAGTCTGCTGAACTTCAAACAGGAAAAGGTTCAATCTGTAAGATGGGGAACTCTGAGTAGTTACTTCGAATACCCTGGAAAATCAGTCTATTCCATCACTGCTAAAAACCTGATCTAAGGACTTTGCAATCATTTGCATGTATATGATTAGCCATTCATAACTCTATTCTTTTATTAATAAATCTTTAGTTTAACTAAGGACTGGCTGACAGGATGGTATTTGGGTAAGATCTGAGATACATATTGACCAGAGGGTACGGGTCTGATCCTTTGGCATTGGTAGAACCTCATATATGGTGAATTGGGTTTTCAGTAACCTCTCATTATATCAGATCAATTTGTCTGGATAGGAACCAAGGGCTGGAATGCCTAAAGGGGACTGTGTTTGGCTTCTTGTTAACAAGTGTGGTGCTAAAGAAGCTCTTTTGCTACTTGTTTGGTTAATCTAATTATAGAATAAACCACCAGTTTGGGGGGATTGTCTGATATGTTTCTTGCAGTCTGCCCTGAGTGTGGCATTCTCAGTGGGGTTCATTCTAGGCACCAGTCACAACTACACTCCCACATTTTGAAGTTACTCTGAAGCTTGTAAAAGATTATAGCAAAGGCAAGAGATTTAAAGCAGCAAATTTAACTAAAACTGAAATTGAGTGTTTCAGTGTGAACAGTCAGACAACCTTCAAGGAAAAGAATGAACATTTATAATAACTAGAACAAACGTAGAAGAAGCTAGGAAGTGACAGTCATGAGAATATGCACTAAACAGATTTCAGCAGAATCAGGACAATCACGTAACAACTCATTGCTCTGAAGATGTCACACTGCCTCTTTGAAAATCCTGAATAATCCAGAGTTAAGATGTCTAGGTAATTTACTCAGGTCTATACTATACGCAGTCTCTAAAATTCTGTCTACACAGCCCATTTTATCGTATTGCGATTATGTTGTAACTGGGCAGGTAAAAAAACCAAAATAACTGATCATGATCCCCTCCCCGAGTTTATGAAAACATTTTGAAATTCAATTTTTTTCTACCAGCTCTACTTATAACATAGTCTGATCCTACTTTTGTAGTCAGGGTCAAGCCATGTTATAACTATGTAAAAGGGATGTAATATGTAATTTTTGTCCCATCTACACTGGCAAGACCAAGTCAGGTTAAAACGTGATAAGTGGAACTATTCTCTATCAACATCCCAAAATATTAAAATTAGTATATAAACAAACTCTGAAAAGATGCCAAGTATAAAATAATTCTCCACCTCTCCACTGCAGTAAACTTAGTTACAGTAATATTGATGGTTCTGGCTTCTTTTCATGTGTGTTGTAACATATGTTTAGCTCAACTAATATGGACTAAACTACAGTTGGTGCTAAACAACCAATGGGGCCCCTGGACGACTGAGATACAAAAGGAGCACTAAAAGATGATAAAGTCATTGCGGAGAAACTAAATGGATTCTTTGCTTCAGTCTTCACGGCTGAGGATGTTAGGGAGATTCCCAAACCTGATCCGTCCTTTGTAGGTGACAAATCTGAGGAATTGTCACATACTGAAGTGTCATTAGAGGAGGTTTTGGAATTAACTGATAAACTTAACAGTAACAAGTCACCGGGATCAGATGGCATTCACCCAAGAGTTCTGAAAGAACTCAAATGCGAAACTGCGAAACTATTAACTATGGTTTGTAACTTGTCCTTTAAATCAGCTTCGGTACCCAATGACTGGAAGATAGCTAATGTAACGCCAATATTTAAAAAGGGCTCTAGAGTTGATCCTGACAATTACAGACCGGTAAGTCTAACATCAGTACCGGGCAAATTAGTTGAAACAATAGTAAAGAATAAAATTGTCAGACACATAGAAGAACATAAATTGTTGGGCAAAAGTCAACATGGTTTCTGTAAAGGGAAATCATGTCTTACTAATCTATTAGAGTTCTTTGAAGGGGTCAACAAACATGTGGACAAGGGGGATCCAGTGGACACAGTGTATTTAGATTTCCAGAAAGCCTTTGACAAGGTCCCTCACCAAAGGCTCTTACGTAAATTAAGTTGTCATGGGATAAGAGGGAAGATCCTTTCATGGATTGAGAACTGGTTAAAAGACAGGGAACAAGGGGTCGGAATAAATGGTAAATATTCAGAATGGAGAGGGATAACTAGTGGTGTTCTCCAAGGGTCAGTCCTAGGACCAATCCTATTCAACTTATTCATAAATGATCTGGAGAAAGGGGTAAACAGTGAGGTGGCAAAGTTTGCAGATGATACGAAACTGCTCAAGACAGTTAAGACCAAAGCAGACTGTGAAGAACTTCAAAAAGATCTCACAAAACTAAGTGATTGGGCAGCAAAATGGCAAATGAAATTTAATGTGGATAAACGTAAAGTAATGCACATTGGAAAAAATAACCTCAACTATACATATAATATGATGGGAGCTAATTTAGCTACAACTAATGAGGAAAGAGATCTTGGAGTCATCGTGGATAGTTCTCTGAAGATGTCCACGCAGTGTGCAGCAGCAGTCACAAAAGCAAACAGGATGTTTGGAATCATTCAAAAAGGGATAGAGAATAAGACGGAGAATATCTTATTGCCCCTATATAAATCCATGGTACGCCCACATCTTGAATACTGTGTACAGATGTGGTCTCATCTCAAAAAAGATATCCTGGCATTAGAAAAGGTTCAGAGAAGGGCAACTAAAATGATTAGGGGTTTGGAACGGGTTCCATATGAGGAGAGATTAAAGAGGCTAGGACTTTTCAGCTTGGAAAAGAGGAGACTAAGGGGGGCTATGACAGAAGTATATAAAATCATGAGTGATGTGGAGAAAGTGAATAAGGAAAAGTTATTTACTTGTTCCCATAATATAAGAACTAGGGACCACCAAATGAAATTAATAGGCAGCAGGTTTAAAACAAATAAAAGGACATTCTTCTTCACACAGCGCACAGTCAATCTGTGGAACTCCTTGCCTGAGGAGGTTGTGAAGGCTAGGACTATAACAGGATTTAAAAGAGAACAAGATAAATTCATGGAGGTTAAGTCAGGATGGGTAAGGAATGGTGTCCCTAGCCTCTGTTTGTCAGAGGGTGGAGATGGATGGCAGGAGAGAGATCACTTGATCATTACGTGTTAGGTTCACTCCCTCCGGGACACCTGGCATTGGTCACTGTCAGTAGACAGAATACTGGGCTGGATGGACCTTTGGTCTGACCCAGTATGGCCATACTTATGTTCTTATTATATTTTGTCTAAATTCTAAGTGAAAACAACTTCGTGTTTTAGGCAGTACTTCCAATTTTAGCATACACTCTGTATTATTGACTCTCAGAATGGGATTTGTTTGTTCTGAGATTCTAGGTACATAAAAGGCAGATTTTTTTTTTTTTACAAGTGTTGTAGTTTCTTCTGTTTATCAGCTAAGAATGTTGAAACATCACAGGAGGGATAGCTCAGTGGTTTGAGCATTGGCCTGCTAAACCCAGGGTTGTGAGTTCAATCCTTGATGGGACCAGTTAGGAATCTGGGGCAAACATCTCTGCAAAGGCTGTACATTTTATTTATTCAAGACACTTTTTTTTTTTTGCATTGATAACAAGCAGAGAAGGTATGTCTACACTGCAGGTGGGAACATGCCTCACATCCCGTGTAGACAGATTTGCACTAGCTCCACTCAAACTAGTGTGCTAAAAATAGATGTGTGGATGTTGCAGCAGAATGGTGGCTCGAGCTGAGACCCAAGAGTAGGATGAGCTTGGACTTGGATGAATAGCTTGTCCTGCTGCCCGTGCCATAACATTCATGCTTCTATTTTTAGCATGCTAGCTTGAACACAATGAACACGAGTCTGTCTACACAGGTTGGGAGGCATGGGCCAAGATGCATATCCAGACTTTAAACAGCATGAGCCTGCAGACCAGAATGCTGGCTTGTAACAAGCTTTAGTGTTTTTAATAAAATTTATGGTTTTATCTCTCTTGCTTTTAATTTCCTACTTCTCAGCTTCAGAAGGAACCAATGAATTTGCAGTTGTTTATTCACTTTACATACTTTGCTACAGAGAACCTCAATCTCTCACTACTAATGCAAGTGTGATATATATCTGTTCAGGTTCTTAAGCAAAGCATTCCAGAAAAGAGAGCACTAAACTAAGACACACAGATGAGAGATTTATTCCTGATTTTGCATCAACATGCTTTGTGAACATGGTCAAGTCACTTCACCTCTTTGTGCTTCTTTCTCCCCTCCCAGTTTTTTTTCCTATCTTGTTTATTTTGATTGTAAACTCTTTGGGTACATCCACACTGCAGCTCTGAGCGTGCCTCATAGTCCAGGTTGGCAGATTCACACTAGCTCTGCTTGAGCTACAGAGGTCGGCAACCTTTCAGAAGTGGTGTGCCGAGTCTTCATTTATTCACTCTAATTTAAGGTTTTGCGTGCCAGTAATTTTAACGTTTTTGGAAGGTCTCTTTCTATAAGTCTTTAATATAGAACTAAACTATTGTTGTATGCAAAGTAAATAAGGTTTTAAAAATGTTTAAGAGGCTTTATTTAAAATTAAATTAAAATGCAGAGCCCCTCAGACCAATGTCCAAGACCCAGGCAGTGTAAGTGCCACTGAAAACCAGCTCGCGTGCCACCTTCGGCACACGTGCCATAGGTTGCCTACCCCTGAGCTAGTGCATTAAAAATAGCAAGGTGGATGTTGTGGATGGGCAGCTGATCAGGCTAGCTGCCTGAGACTAAGGGTACATCTACACTACAGCGGGGAGTCGATTTAAGATACGCAAATTCAGCTACGTGAATAGCGTAGCTGAATTAGACGTATTGCAGCCGACTTACCCCGTTGTGAGGACGGCGGCAAAATCGACTTCTGCCGCTTTTTGTCGGCGGCGCTTACTACCACCTCCGCTGGTGGAGTTAGAGCGCCGATTCGGGGATCGATTGTCGCGTCCCAACGGGACGCGATAAATCGATCCCCGAGAGGTCGATTTCTACCCGCCGATTCAGGCGGGTAGTATAGACCAGACCTAAGACTATGCTACTCCCTCAGTCAGAGTTTGTGGGGTTAGTGAAAGCCACCACCCATGCTGCTATGTCCACATTTTTAGCGCACTGGCTTAGTGCGAGTCTGTTTACCTGGGCTGAGAGGCATGCTCCCAGCCACACTGTAGATCAGGAGTCTCAAACTCAAATGACCAGGAGGAGAGGTGAGGGGTGCAGCAGGGGGTCGGGGTGCAGGGTGCAGCGGGGACTCAGGGCAGGGAGTTGGGGTGTGGGGTGCAGGAGGGGGCTCAGGGCAGGGGTTGGGATGCGGCGGGGGCTCAGAGCAGAGAGTTGGGGTGCATCAGGCAGGGGGTTCAGGGCAGGGAGTTGGGGTGCAGGCAGGGGGCTCAGGGCAGGGAATTGGGGTGCAGGAGGGATGTGGGATGCAACAGGGGGCTCAGGGAAGGGGATTGGGGTGCAGGCAGGGGTCTCAGGGCAGGGAGTTGGGGGACAGGGTGCAGGAGGGCTTCGGGCTCTGGCCCAAGCCGCTTACCTAAAGCGGCTCCGGGGTGGCAGCGGCAAACACCGGGGCCAGGGCAGGCTGCCTGCCTGCCTTGGCCCGGCTCCGCAAAGCAGCTGCGGCCCCTGGGGGAGGGGAGACTCAGGGCTCCGCGCACTGCTTGCTGCTCCTCCAGGTACCTCCCCCGGGAACCGCGGCCAATGGGAGCTGCGGGGGGGGGGGGGGGGGACGGTGCCTGCAAACCAGGGCAAAACACAGAGCCCTCTGCTCTCCCCTCCCTCCCCCGGCCACAGGGACGTGATGCCAGCCGCTTCAGGGAGCAGCGCAGGGCTCAAGGGGGGCAATCCCGCGGGTGTATTTTGTCCACCCCAGGCCTGGAGGTAGGCATGGGGGGGGGAGGGGCACACCACTTGGCGGGCCGCAGGAAATAGCCCCGCGGCTGCATGCAGGCCGTGGGCCTTGTGTTTGAGACCCCAGCTGTAAACATACACTGAGACACAAATGTTGTCTTTCACCATGGGCTTGTCTTCATTGCATTTTAAGCTCAAGCTATCACTCAAGTTTTGCTCCTAAGACTCCTATTCCCACACAAAAAAAATCTAGTTTATGTGGTGCTTTAACCTCGGGCTAACTGATCTATTGGCCAAAGGGAATGAGGTGGGGTATCTGAAGTACCAATCTTGTTCACATTTGAGCTAGTAACGTAGTAGGGATGCAGTAACTCATCAGCTGCTAATCAAACAGAGACAACGCCACATTGCCACAACTGTGCTGACATAACCCCTAGTGTGGGCACAGAAAAAACACTTCTGTCAGTTTAGACTGTTGGTGTACAAATACCACCTCAACAAACGACGGTAGCTACATTGACGGAAGCATTCTTCTGTCCACATAGCTGCATCTACATTGAGAGTTAGGTCACCACAGCTTCATCAGTCAGGAACAGGATGGATAAAAATCAATTTTTTTAAACAAATTTTTAAAATCAGATTTTTTGTTATTTAAATTGGATTTTTTTAGATAAAATGCTTTTTGAGGAAAAAACCTATCTAAAGATAAAGATACATTACAGCTCAAAGATATCTCATCATGGAATAGGGATTATAAATTCTAATTCTAGAGTATAAAACAATATATTCATGTAATGTTTAAGAAAAGTTTTGTAAATGAGTTCCAATTGTTCATGGATTAGGGACCCAATCTTATGGGACTCCAGGGCTTCTGTATAGATTATTTAGGTTAATCTTTCTATATACCCAATGGGACTCAGTGCTCAGTCTAGAAGATACCATCAGAGATGCTTAGTTTTGCAGATCTCAAACTATGGATTTGTGTCTCCAGAGATAACATGCTTGTTAACAGCAATAATGTTTTTAAATAAATAATTAAATAATATATAGAGGTGAGAAATAACAGACCTCAACCCTATTGTCCCTCTGCAAATTCGTGTACACGTAGTTAATCCCTTACCTCTCTCTAAAAGTCCAAAGTTTCAAAAAGTTCAATGAATAGAAGATTGTGTCTGAAATTTTAAGATTCACGCTCCTTTGGCTGAGGGACAAGAGAAGTACCTGACTCTCTCCCCACCCACTCACTCCAAGGGCTCCTGACTGCTGTAAGAGGAGAGAAGTTTCCACTATTATACCTTTGCACAAGAGCCCTCTAACTGTGGTGAGTGCCTCTCTTGCTCCCACCTGACGCAGGAATAAATGCTCTGCTGTTACCTTAAGTTCGCTTCCCACATTACAGAACATGGTTGGTGAAGATTCTGCATTTGGAGAAATATAGCTGCTTCCATCCCACCTTACAAAGGAGAGGAGTTAGAAGCAGCTCTGGCTCAACGACTGGCAAAGAGACTATCTCCTGGTGGTGCTTTCAGTGGAGACACTGAACAAAAAAGCAAGTATGAAAATTCTCTCTGTTTATCCCTCCTGGGGAGTGAGGAAGATAGGACTGCTAGAGTCCAGTCAATAAAAAGACCATGTAAATCCTGTGATTTTTAGGAAAAGTTACTGTAGCAAGCTTTCAACCTTGGCATTTGGTTTACAATTTCAATTTTATCTTCGCAATAAAATGGGCTAGGAACTGTTATGTAAATGATTCAGATTAGAAGTGACCTGAAGGATTAACCATTAAGGTTCATAGGCTCTGCTGAGGATAAGTCTTCGAAGATTCAAAAAATTTCATGGCTAATAAATCAAAAATTAACCCTACCTTCCCAAAATATTCCAAGGGGCTAGTTGTTGTTGATGGCAACTCAATAAAACAGATGTGGCGTTTCTAGGCCCAGCTGCATTTGAACTATAACATTCCAGAAAAAACACCAGAAGACTTTACAAAAGCAGAAGACCTTTTACTTTCAAAACTCTCATCCCTCTGTGATGTTGAGTCAGATTAACCTCAAACTTCGCAAAGAGGAAAAAAGTCCTTCTCTGGCTTACAGAACATGCATTAGAATGCTTAATTTGCACATTTTTGAGGAAGTTGGAAGATTGGTCAAAAGCCAGTATAATGGCACATTAGTGCTTTTTATATGCATGCTCTGGCTGTGACTGTAGTTAACTTGTAACTAAATAAAGAACACTGTGTGACAAAGTGAGAGCTTAAAATGTTAACATAGCGTCTTCTCATCTAGACATTCTGAAATAAGACACACAGGGAGTAGAAAGGGGAAGGAAGGAATAAAAGATGAAGTAAGCTGCCATTTCTTTGCCTTCATGTGCAAAAATAAATCTGTAAAGAAACAGTTACTGAAAAGACAAGGGTTAATAGTTCAGCATTAAGTGGTTAATATTTGTAAAAAGACATGTACGTGCTCAGCACTTAACCATAAAACACCTATCAATAATACTGCTACTAATTATAACAGAGCTGTTGAGACACTATGGTTAAGGTTGTGTTGTTTTGCACTTTAAGGGGGAATTTAACCTGTTTAATAGGAAGTATGTAGCCCAAATTTTCCAGTCACTGAGTAAAGCTTGAAATTGGGGAGAGGTTTCAAGAAAACCAGTTTCCAAATTTTCATCAAATAAAAATTACCCCCACCAAAAAAATAAAAAAGTCACTTTGACCCTCAATTTGGGGACCTCTCTAGCTTAATAGTTACAAACTATAGAAAGGCAAAATAAAATTACCTAATTTGGTAGGTTCTCTGGAGTTATGTAATTCTTTTGTTAATTATTTGTTAATTCATAGAAAGAAAAAATTAACATTCTTCTTGAAAATGGGGTCCTATGGCAGCAAATACCACACTGAGGTGTGGAAGCCTTTTTGAAAAGTTCAGGAGAGGAATGTAAGCCTGCCTTTTGATGTATGCCTTCAGTAATGTTCTCTGCACCCCAGATCAGTGGCATAGGGAATGGATGTTTGTTAGGCATGAGGCTTTGTACTGTTTGAGAAATCTTAGATTAAGAAGCTGCTAGTTCATTGCTACTGAACAGTTTAATGAAGAGTAGGAACTCTGACAAAGCAATAGCTCATTTCACAAAGTAGCATCATCGCAGAGTTCTTTGACAGAGGTCCAGTTCTTCATAAGAGTTATGCTACATTGAAGATTCAGCTAAAAACATAGAAAATTAATATGCAAAGAAACACTGTATTCTGCATTAGTTAAGGTTATGCTATACATAACTAACACGAAACCCAAAAGACAAGGAAATGAAAGCATAAAGCTTATCCCTTAACTAGTAGCACAACTACCATACACAACAGAGAACATCCCAAAATCGTAATTCTGCCCCAGTAAGAATGCCAGCCTTTCACCACCACCTTACCCAAGCTTGAGTGTGTAATTTTTTGCTAATATGGAGAAGGGATGGTATAAGTATGTGTAGCAAGACCGTGGATGACATAATGGTGTTTATTATGTGCTGACCCAAAATTAATCGTAGGGTTTTATGAACATCTACTCTACCCAGCTTAAATTCTTGGTTTTTTCCCCTCCCTACATACAATTTTCAATCATTCTAATTTATTTCAAAATACCTCACTGGAATACCTTAATGGGAACATATCAAAAGGATAATTTGACCAAGGTTCTGCAGTCATCTTGATTGTGTACATCCCCATGCCACTAGTATTAGTTCAATCCAGTTCATTAAAAAAGTGTGCAACGCTTGAATTAGTACTGTTAGTGGCTCTTGTGTTTTTCACTCTTCATTAAGCAATATAACCAAATATTTGATCCCTTTTGGTAACCATCATAAGTTCCATTCTGACAGCCAAGTATTTGGGCAGTAGAGGACAATGGAAGTAGTTTAATTTTTTTTACTAATTCATTTTTCAATTGGGAAGTCTTGAGAAACAATTTTTACTTATTAATTCTATCAGATGTCTAGTGCATGTACTTTGATTAGTTAGTATTAATAAGCTGTCATCCACACTGAAAAATGTATATTAAACTCCCTCAAAAAAGTCTCATTTCCTGGATGCTTCGGCAATTATAAAGCAAATGTAAACAGGAGTGGTAGAAGTCGATAGTCTGTTTGTGCCTGTCTAGCATTAAAGATTTGAATGCAATTCCCATCACTTAATTCCAATGCATTAGGTTTTGCGCATAGCCAATGTATGCACTTTGATATTGCCAGGACAAAGCGACACACTTTATATATTTGTAATAAGTAATCCCATTCCACCCTGTTGAATGCTTTCCCTGTCTAGACACATGGAGAAGAGAAGGAGAAATGAGTTGCATTCACTTTATATTCAAGGAAAACTGAGTTGCATTCACTTTATATTCAGTATGCCAATGCTCACGTCACCTATTTAAAATTGGCAATTCTTCAACAAAAAAACTTCAAAAACAGACTTCAGCGAGAAACTGCAGGACTGGGATTAATTTACAAACTGGACACCATCAAATTAGGCCTGAATAAAAACTGGGAGTGGATGGGTCACTACAAAAAGTAGTTTTCCCTCTGCTGATATTCACACCTTCTTGTCAACAACTGGAAATGGGCGACATCCACCTAGATTACATTTCAGAGTAGAAGCCGTGTTAGTCTGTATCCGCAAAAAGAACAGGAGTACTTGTGGCACCTTAGAGACTCGATAGCACTACAAAAGAAATTTTCCCTCTCTTGATATTCACACTTTCTTGTCAACTGTTGAGAATAGGCCGCTTCCATCTCAATTGAATTGGCCTCGTTAGCACTGACCGCCCCTCACCCTTGGTAAGGCAACTCCCATTTTTTCATGTGCTGTAATATTTATACTGCTTACTGTATTTTTCACTCCATGCATCTGATGAAGTGGGTTTTAGCCCACAAAAGCTTATGCCCAAATAAATTTGTTAGTCTCTAAGGTCCACAAGGACTCCTGATTGTTGTCACCTACTAAGTTTCTATACTTTATTTCTCCCATATGAGGGATCCAATTTTGTTGGGATCTGACTTTCTCTCTTTAGTGATCAAATGTTAGTGTAGATCTTAACTTTGGTGCTTAAAAGATAGCGATTTCATTATTTGAGTTCGTGATCCTGCAAACACATGTGCACAGGCTTAACAAGATTTTCAAGACTACTCAGAACATAAAGTTAAGCACGTGCATATATCTTTGTTGGGTCGAGACTAAATGAGGAACTAATTTGCCCTTTACCTTATCCCTCGAAAATACAGATTTTTATACTGGAGCCTTCTGATCACAATGAGCCTGACAGCTTGGTTTTACAAAGCTGTCTTTCTCCAGAGGGATTTACCTATATTTAATTGCTTCTCTCATCTCTTCACATGAAAAGGATCCCTCAATGTCATCTCTTTCAAGATTTGTTAATTTTGGTAAATTAATCCCTTCCATAAAACTTGTTATGTTCAGATTAGTGTCACCTTTTAAGACATTAAAAGGTTTAGATTATTCATAAAATTCAGTTGCTTGTTTCCACAGGAAGAGTGTGAATGCCCTGTTGTGCAATTAAACTAGGAACATTTCTTCATGTTTCTTTTGCCTTTTTTGACTGAACTGGATCAATTTACTTGCCCTTTCACCAAATTCATATTGCTTTTGCTTTGAAAAGACAGCTTTTGGTTTAAAAAAAGTACTAATTTCACATTTAGCCTTCATTAAATCCTCCAGAGCCTGTTGTTGCTCCTGTTAAAGTCAATGGGAGCTTTGCCACTGACTTTAATGACAGCAGGATCAGGATCTTAATGTATTATCAGAGGATATTGCAATTGAGTGCTGTAATGTTGCTACTCTCTCCCCACCCCACAACCACCCTTATTTTCAAAGCTCTGTGCTTTACTGTCAATATTTCTTTAAGGTATACCTGTGACAAGAGACCTCTTTGCAAAGGGTCCCCTGAACCTTTTAAATAGCTCTTACCTCAGACCAGAAAACTCCTTATACCACAGAGATATCATGTGAGGTGTCCACAAACAGTTGGTAACTGCGGAAAGGGATTTGGGGGTCATAGTGAACCACAAGTTAAATATGAGTCAACAGTGTAACACTGTTGCAAAAAAAAAAAAAAAAGCAAACATCATTCTAGGATGAATTAGCAGGAGTGTTGTAAGACACGAGAAGTAATTCTTTCGCTCTACTCCATGCTGATTAGGCCTCAACTGGAGTATTGTGTCCAGTTCTGGACGCCACATTTCAGGAAAGATACGGACAAATTGGAGGAAGTCCAGAGAAGAGCAACAAAAATGATTAAAGGTCTAGAAAACATGACTTATGAGAGAAGATGGAAAAAACTGGGCTTGTTTAGTCTGGAAAAGACAAGATTGAGAGGGGACATGATAACAGTTTTCAAGTACATAAAAGGTTGTTACAAAGAGGAGGAGAAAAATTGTTCTTCTTAATCTTGAGGATAGGACAAGAAGCAATGGGCTTAAATTGCAGCAAGGGAGATTTAGGTTGGACATTAGGAAACTTCCTGTCAGGGTGGTTAAGCACTGGAATAAATCACCTAGTGAGGTCGTGGAATCTCCATCATTGGAGATTTTTAAGAGCAGGTTAGACAAACAGCTGTCAGGGATGGTATAGATAATACTTAGTCCTGCCATGAGTGTAGGGGACTGAACAAGATGACCTCTCAGGGTCCCTTCCACTCCTATGATTCTATGATTACACAGAGAAGGGAGAAGCACTCTGGATCGATTCGCTGAGGAAACCCCTTGGGAAGCAAGGCTGCTTTCATGAACGTTTGGGTCCTGGTTCTTGTGAAACCAGCCAGCTTGGCAAAAGACTGAACTTTTGGAGGCAAAAACCTATTTTATATAGGAAAGGTAACTATTTATAAGTGTAGACTCAGATTTGTGTTTTATGATTTGGTTTATCTACTTGTTTCCATCACTTTCTCTCATTTCATAAATCTAGTTAAATCTTTATTCTTTCTTATAATAAAACAAAAGGAGGTTTATTTAAGTGCTCACAAGTGCTGTTTGATTTACAATAGGAGTGATTTAAAGTAAAACTGATAAACTGGGGTACACTACAACTTTGGGTGCAGAAGATCTGGAGTTCTTGAATAGCCAATGTCATGGGCTGGATATTACAGGGAAACAATTAAAAGGGATTTGGAGATTGGGATGCACCTATTGTTAACCTGCAACATGAAGAAAAGGTGGCATAAGCCCAGAGGCGAGTGCTTGATGGCTGCAGATGTAAGGGAGTTGATATCCAGCTACTACAAGACAGACTCCTTTTCACTAAAGTGAGAGGATAACAAGGTGACTCACTGTCCCGGGTACCCTGAGAACTGCCACAACATCTTACTGGACCTGACCAAAATTGCAGTAACTGAAGAGACTGCTCAAATTATGTTTCATAAATTCTTCAATTTCCCTTTTAACCAGGTTTCAGAGTAGCAGCCGTGTTAGTCTGTATCCGCAAAAAGAAGAACAGGAGGACTTGTGGCACCTTAGAGACTAACAAATTTATTAGAGCATAAGCTTTCGTGGACTATAGCCCACTTCTTCGGATGCATATAGAATGGAACATATATTGAGGAGATATATATACACACATACAGAGAGCATAAACAGGTGGGAGTTGTCTTACCACCTCTGAGAGGCCAATTAATTAAGAGAAAAAAAAAAAAAACTTTTGAAGTGATAATCAAGCTAGCCCAGCACAGACAGACAGTTAGATAACAAGTGTGAGAATACTTACAAGGGGAGATAGATTTCAATGTTTGTAATGGCCCAACCATTCCCAGTCCTTATTTAAACCGGAGTTGATTGTGTCTAGTTTGCATATCAATTCTAGCTCAGCAGTTTCAACGAGAAACTGCTGAGCTAGAATTGATATGCAAACTAGACACAATCAACTCCGGTTTAAATAAGGACTGGGAATGGTTGGGCCATTACAAACATTGAAATCTATCTCCCCTTGTAAGTATTCTCACACTTGTTATCTAACTGTCTGTCTGTGCTGGGCTAGCTTGATTATCACTTCAAAAGTTTTTTTTTTTTTTTTTCTCTTAATTAATTGGCCTCTCAGAGGTGGTAAGACAACTCCCACCTGTTTATGCTCTCTGTATGTGTGTATATATATCTCCTCAATATATGTTCCATTCTATATGCATCCGAAGAAGTGGGCTATAGTCCACGAAAGCTTATGCTCTAATAAATTTGTTAGTCTCTAAGGTGCCACAAGTCCTCCTGTTCTTCCTTTTAACCAGGACTCTACTTACAAAAGTTTTTGAAATGTATGAGTCTAGCCTCACCTTGGGTTTCTTTAGCTGGAGCTCACACTTGTACTTGACTTGTGAATGATCCAACAGGAGGCAAGATAATAGTAGAACCTCAGAGTTATGGACACCTCAGGAATGGAGGTTGTTTGTAACTCTGAAATGTTCTTAAGTCTGAACAAGACGTTATGGGATGTTTCTCAGGGTGGATTGCTCGAAGCGGGAGCTCACAGCTTTGCCTGTGAACTTCAGCATCTTCACCTCCTACCTATAAGTGGCTGCCCAGCAAGTGGGGGTGGGGACTGGCAACTGATTCTAGCCCCCTGGCTGCAAGCGTGATGAGTGAGGCACACTGGGGCACTATGGCGTCAGTGAGCACGCGGAGCAGGCTGTGGCCCTTTAAAAGTGAGCTGCTCCTCCAGAGCACAGCGTGCAGGCAGAAGATTGGGCTCTGGTTCCAGCAGCTCACACTCCAGGCCAGGTTCCAGCAGGAGCTGGGGAAGTTTCTTTTCCCGGGCTTGGACTAAGCTTGCAAGTTTGTCCCCTTCCTGGCCAGGGGGGAGGGGACACTGCACCTGTGGCTTACAGAAAAGCAGCGCAGACCCCAGCATTGCTCCTGCTCTGCTTGCTTGGGGGCTCACAGCTGCGTTTGTGAACTTCAGTGTCTTCACCTCCTACCTGCACGTGGCTGCCCCCCATGTGGCAAGTAGGGGGTTGGGGTGGGGAACAGGCAGCCCAGATGTGCCTACTTTTAAGATGAACTACAGGCACAGTACAGTATTTGCTAGGGTTTGGGGGGTTTTTTGGTCTCCACTGCTGAATGATTGCTTACTTCCAATTCCATGTGGTGTCCGGTTCACCAGTCACTCCATAACTCTGGTGTTCGTATCTTTGAGGTTCTACTATGTTTCAAAACCACCAACCTCTTGCAGTAATGCAGCTGAGATAAGAAAAGACTGTTTTTGAGATCATGGCATAAAGGAGTGGAAGATATACTCCCTAGCCACAGCATGACAACTCCTCTAGGCTTCTAAGGCAGGGAGTTACCTACTTCTGTGCTTGTATAACACCTGATGTTAATTAAGGTACGAGGCACTGATGTTAACTGAAGTCTCTGGGGATTACAACAATATGAATATGAAAAAATTACAATAAAAGCCACCACCCTGTTGTGTGTGAAAAATGCCTCACTGTCTATTGATCTAAGCAAACAGTGGTAAGATTTGTCCAAAATTGGGTCTGGCACTGTGTGTTGTAGATAAATCTCTGATAATTTTCATATGACTTTACATTGTGCCTCTTCATATAACCTTGTGGTGGGTCTACCCACGTGTGACCTCTGTTTTCATGGGACTTTGTATCAAAGCCTCATTTAGAAACTTTGCATTGCCCTTGGTAGAATATTATAGCCCCTAAGGATAGAATAAGATAGAAGAAAAATTTCTTTTTGCTAGCAGTAGAACAAGAGCTCTCCCCCCGCCCCCACTCTTAATCAATTGCCCTGTTGAATGAATGAGGTGTGGATGAGCAAGGCATGAAAGGCAGCACCTCCAGACAGCCTCAACTGTTGGAGAGGGGCTGGGAGCCAGACCCAAGGACAATAAAACGTGTCAAGTGGGCTCATTAAAGACAAGCAGATATACTGACGGCCTCGGGGGTTAGAAGCAAGCACCTTCTTTTGGAAACACCCTCTTTGCAGCATTGGGACA
The DNA here is from genome assembly GCF_011386835.1 of Chrysemys picta bellii. Lineage (NCBI taxonomy): Eukaryota > Metazoa > Chordata > Testudines > Emydidae > Chrysemys > Chrysemys picta. The sequence continues at coordinate 10,424,479 of NC_088801.1, read as the reverse complement.
ACACTCAAAAGAAAGCAGCACAAAGGACCAATGGACACAGACACAGAGTTTGAATCTGGTATAGATTTGCATAAGAGGAAAGCTGCTATAAAAGTAAGGTGTCTTGCAGAGGACCCCAGGTCTCGTCTTGTCAACATGGGAGCATCGATCCGGATCGGCAGAAGCCCGGCTCCACCCCCTCCCCCATCTAACTCACTTGGCCAGTGAAGTTAAGGGGAGCAACTAATTGGTAACAACAAGACGGAGTGTGTTTGTGTGAGTGTAAGTGTAATATATTATATGCATATAATACAGTGTTAGTGAATACATGTATTACTAATAAATGTGGCGTTTTGCCTTACTCCCCCTGAAAAGATCCTGTGCAGTACTTTAAGTACAACAGTGTCAAGTGTCAGTGATGTGCACCAATTAAACAATAATAAATATAATTGGAGTATTTGCATTACTGTATTGCCTAGGAGCCTTAGTCATGGAGTAGCACCCCTTTATGCTAGGCAGCACTGTACAAACAGAGAACTGCTGTCTTTGGTTCTGTATTCGTGTCTTTCACATCTTCTCTCTTCTCAAATTTTGGAACAATCTTTCACTTCTTGTCTGTCGTGCGCTCTCTGTATTTTCTTTCAAAACTCTCCAAAAATATCATTCCATAAACCCTTCCTCAGTGGAAGTCCAAAGAAAAGAGGGAACAATGTGAATTGAAGTAATTAGCCCAAAAGTTGCTCTAAGCCAGTGGTTCTCAAAGCCGGTCCGCCGCTTGTTCAGGGAAAGCCCCTGGCAGGCCGGGCAGGTTTGTTTACCTACCGCATCCGCAGGTTCAGCCGATCGCGGCTCCCACTGGCCGCGGTTCGCCGCTCCAGGCCAACGGGCGCTGCAGGAAGGGCAGCCAGCATGTCCCTCATCCCACGCTGCTTCCTGCAGCCCCCATTGGCCTAGAGCGGCAAACCGTGGCCAGTGGGAGCTGCGATTGGCTGAACCTGCAGACGCGGCAGGTAAACAAACCGGCCCGGCCCGTCAGGGGGTTTCCTTGAACAAGCGGTGGCCCTAGTTTGAGAACCACTGCTCTAAGCTACATGGACCCTCTTGCAACTTCGATCAGAGTTTTTCAGTTGTTGGGGTGCATACTGACCACATCTGGTAATTTCAAATATTAAAGCCACTGTGCAAAATTCTATTTGTCCACCATAAGTAATTTATTTTACCTATATAACAGTTTTTCCACCATTGTCCTCATAGTATTAAAGGACAGTCAAGTAAATATTATGCTTACATGTTAAAGTTTCATGACAATTTTGCAAGGCTTCATTAAAGAATTAAGCCTCACAACACACTGGTGATTTGGGTAGGAATTATCATACGTCTTTCCTAAATCAGGAAACTGAGACACAGGGAAGTTAAGTGAGTTGCAAAATAACAATGAAGTCAAGAGCTTAATATTCAGAAAAGGAATGGTCATTTATGTGGGTAACAAGAAAATCAACAGTTACATTAGATAGGCCGATCTTGGAAACTAAATTTTTTTTTATTAATTTATCTAAATTTCTCTTCCCAGTTATTTATCATCAGGACAGAAAGGCTATCATAAATTTGATTTTTGCAAAATCAAGAGAATAAACTGTCTGAACAATCCACGTAACTGTTCATAATTTAGAAACAGGTAAGAAAGAAATAGATGCAATTAAATATCTGACATGACACTGTCAAAATTCTTCTGACTGTTAAATTTATTATAAGATGGAGAATGCCAAGACCATAATCAGAAATGACAATTTAATAATATTCAAGTTATTTTCAATTAGTTTAATTTTGCATTACTTAATGCAAAGTAGAACATTTATTTGACCATTTACTTCCGTTTTGTGTGCACGCATACACACCCACATTTACAGAGAGAGAGTGCATATGATGTAGACTGTCAATACATATTATTTATAGGACTTGTATTGTTATTACTCTGAATTTATAAAAAGGCTGAGAGTTTACAATTCCAAACAAGCCATAATACTGATGGTACACAACATTTAAGTGCCATGTTACAATCTTTAGCCAATTTGTACCATTCAAACAATAAGAGCCTGATCCAATACTCACTGCAGTCAGTGGGAATATTCTCATTTACTTTGATGAACGATGGCTCAGGTCCTAAGAGAACTGAAGAAAACTCTCTTTTAACATTTGTATTGTTTCTACTCTGACTGAAGAAAGATATATTTGTGAAAATCAAACCATCATTCCTCTCAAATAAACTCCTACAACTTTAGAAGAATAAGTGTGTGGTCAAATTACATTAGGTCAGGAAAACCTCACTCTCAATACAGAAGAAAGATTTTCAACCATAAAAGTATCCCTTGACTCATTCTTTTATTTGTTTGTCAAGCCCATATAATATTTTAGGGTTTATTTTCCTGAAAACAAGTACACCTCTACCCCGATATAATGCTGTCCTTGGGAGCCAAAAAAATCTTACCGCATTATAGGTGAAACCGCGTTATATCGAACTTGCTTTGATCCACTGGAGCATGCAGAGCCCCCCAGAGCGCTGCTTTACCGTGTTATATCCGAATTCGTGTTATATCGGGTCGCATTATATCGGGGTAGAGGAGTACTACTAGAAGATATTACATACTATATTTTCTTAACAATGAGCTGTCACAAAAGCATTACATTTCACTTACTTAACACAATATGCTGCACAACAAACAAAAAGTATCTGTCTGCTCACATGCCCCAAGAGAATGCCAAATGGATACAGTTATGCTATGACACTGCACACCCAACTCCCCCCGCCCCCCTTCCCACCCCCAAATCACATACATTAGGGATGAAACGACCCTAGTGGAGCATGACATCGGCCCATGTGGGACCCACATCATCCCACTTTTTGTGGGACTGGGAGATTTTTTTCCAGGCAATGTGAGAATCTCCATGAGTCGTCTCTTGCGGAAATTCTCCACACTGTCCTATCAGGGGGCAGGGTTTACCACAAACACCATTAGGAAAAAGGCTGTGGGACCTGCCCTCAAACCTAGGAAATCCCTGGGCATCTGCAGGAGGTTAGGCCCCGTTCTCCCACACTGGCATGGACACTAGCAGACAATCTGGCTCCATAGGAGCCATGCCATAAGCCAGCGGTTCTCAAACCGTGGATCGGGACCCCTAAGCTGAAGCCTGAGCCCCACTGCCCAGGGCCAAAGCCCGAGGACTTTAGCCCTGGCCATCCTGCCCGGAGAGGTGAGGCTCGGGCTTTGGCTGCCCCCGCCCAGAGCGGTGGGGCTTGGGTGGGCTCAGGCTTCAGTCCCCTCCTCCTGAGGTCGTGCAGTAATTTTTGTTGTCAGAAGGGGGTCGCGGTGCAATGAAGTTTGAGAACCCCTGCCATAAGCCCATCCCTAGCTGCAGCTGCTCCCTAACTCTTTGGGAAGCTACACAGACCAGACAGCACAGCCTATATGCTGGGGATTCTCTGTGAAGCCAAATACACATCACCTGCAGCCTGTCCACTCCTCACACCCCCAGCTCACCCAGCCTCCAATCCCATCACCTATGTGAACTCTAACTAGAGCTCTCCACAGGATCCAGGAGACTCGGGAGGTGACAGGGGGAGAGACTAACAATGGCATAGGCGTGGCTGAACCCTATTTTTATGACAAAGTTAAACTCTGGAATAGGCTTCCAAGGGAGGTTGTGGAATCTACATCATTGAAGGATTTTAAGAACTGAATGGACACATACAGCAGGGCCGTCCCTAGGGTGGTGGGAGGGCCCGGAGTGGAAGTGACAAATCTGTCACTTCTGGGACAGACCAACTGGGCCAATCGCACCAGCCCGCGGGGCCCCCCCAAAGCGTAGGGCCCGGAGCAGTCACCCCGATTTGCCATACCCTACGGACAGCTCTGCAGACCAGTCAGGGTGGTCTAGGTTTAGCTGGTCCTGCCTCAGCACAAGAAGCTGGACTAAATGACCTCTCAAGGTCCCTTATAGGTCTATGATCTGTGCGTGAAGTATCCCTTCCATGTGCAGATGTTGGTAGGAGGGAAACAACATGGTCAAGGGTCAGCTAAGTGATGTTTATTTTAGTCTGATATGATTTACTAAAAATAAATACCACTTACCTAACTCTTTTAGGGTTGACTCCATAGTCCAGGGTTGAGAGCTGTAATGTCACAAAATGAGTGTGTCTGGGGCACCAGAGTACACCAGCATGATTTTAGAAATCCTTAGAAAAAATAAAGTATGCTGTTGTCTATATGCAGAGTATCCTTTTCAGCCTAGTTAGTGGGACTACTATTGAACACATATGCTGAGTAAGTATTTTTCATTTCCAGTTTACTTTTAAAAGAAAACAAAACAAAACCAGTAAGAACAGGCAAATAAGCAGCAGTATAACAAGACATGCATGTAATACAGACAAAACAAGTTTGGTAGGAGAACAGGTTTAAGTTCCAAGCTTTTAAAGTATTCACAATTAAAAAAAAAATGACATACCGCTTTCATGTCAAAGAATCTGAACCATCATGAAACAACTTCAGACTGAACAGATCATGGCCAGCTACACAGCTAATGACAAACCATACTCTGGCTTCAGAGAGGTGCATAAATATTTACGGCAGAATATGGCCCAGTAGTAATATTGAACTGGAATGTTTTTTTTTCTCTCACAAGTTGTGATATGTAACAATTAAAATAGCAAATTTTAGATGATGGCATTTGACAAATACAGTTTTCAATGTATCTTTCTGTGCTGAAGTTTATATAGCATGTTGTAGGGGTCTCAGAAAGAAAAAGGCTGGGAACAGGTACTTTGCTCAGCAGTGCAGTTCTAAATGTTATGGTAGCATGAACCATAAAAGCCACACAAGAAAGGAACTCTTCTGTGAATCATAGGCAGACCCCAAGTAAAGGGGGGAAAACGGGGACACTTTACCAGGGTTCAGTCCAAGGGACCCAGCCAGACGGCCACAAGCCTATCAGCACCACGAGAAAAAAAAATTCAGGCTAAATTGTGGACGTTTCAGTTTAAGATTATATAAATAACATTTAGTCAGTCAGTATGTTTGCACCTATGTATCTAAAAAGCATCCAGATCACATGAGGTTTACCTGAGTCAATTAGAAGCAGTATTGGAACAGAAGCAACCTCCTCAACAGTGAACTGGTCCTCCACGATGTCTACAAGGGCTGAGAGTGAGACCAAATCCCAGGGACAGGGAACAGTGAGAGCTGGTCACCCAGGAAGCCTGTGTAACAATCAAGGTCCAGACAATCCAAGGGTAGGAACAGGGGATCTGAACCCCAATGAATAAGCAATTGAACCAACTAGTTATATACAATGTTATTGTGTACAAAAATATGTCACTTAAGGTCTTTCATGAACACCTGTAATGTTCTGAACTTGATGGTCATTATCAGATACATATTTATGTATATAGCAGGGATCTTTGGCATGAGGCCCACCAGGGAAAGCCGCTGGCGGGCCGGGCTGGTTTACCTGCAGCGTCCGCAAGTTCGGCCGATCGCAGCTCCCACTGGCCGCGGTTCGCCGACCCAGGCCAATGGGGACTGCAGGAAGCGGCGCGGGCTGAGGGATGTGCTGGCCACCCTTCCTGCAACCCCCACTGGCCTGGGACGGCGAACTGCGACTAGTGGGAGCCACGATTGGCTGAACCTGTGGATGCTGCAGGTAAACAAACCAGTCCAGCCCGCCAGGGGCTTTCCCTGGTGGGCCTCATGCCAAAGGTTACCGATCCCTGCTATATAGTATAGGATGCTCATGACCAGCACTACAATTTCAAGTACATCTCACAGCAGGGAGGGGCTCCTTTTAAGCCAGTTGTATGCGTGAAACTAACTTCAAGTACTTATTCGTTGTCCTGCCAGGAAAAGACAATGGTGGACCTTTAGAGTTAATGGGAAAATGTTGAAACTGAAAAGAAATCCCCAGTCTTGGAAAACTAATGAGGGCATGTCTACACTGGCAGAGTTACAGTGCCGCTCAGAGGGCACTAAAGAGAAACTGCTGCGGTGTGTTCACGACAGCTGTCTGTGCAACAGTGTGTTAACACTTCCGGCACTTGCAGCGGTATTCGGAGCAGTGTACTCTGGGAAGCTATCCCACAGAGCACCTCTTTCTCTTCTGCCGCTAAGAGTTATGGGAAGACGGAGGGGGTCGCAGGGCATCGTGAGTCCTGTCCCAGTGCCCCATGATGCATTGCTTCGCATCCCAGCAATCCCTGTGCTTCCATCTACATTTGGCGCCATCTTTCAACGGTGCATGAAGCGCGCATTTTTCAGAACACTAGCCTGTTCAGGAAGCTGCAAGCAGGGACTTTCTTCCCAGACCAGAAGCTCACCATAGGGGAAGTCAAAATGCCCATTGTGATCCTGGGAGACCCCGCCCAACCCTTAATGCCGTGGCTTATGAAGCTATACATGGGGCAATTTGACAGCAGCAAGGAGCGGTTCAACAACAGGCTGAGCAAGTGCAGAATGACTGTTGAGTGTGCTTTTGGCCATTTAAAAGCCCGCTGGTGCTGCCTCTATGGAAATCTGGAGCTGGCCGCATGCTGTACGCTCCATAATATTTGTGATGGGAAGGGTGAAATCTTCACTCAGGGCTGGATCGCAGAGGCTCAGCGCCTGGAGGCTTAGTTTGAACAGCCAGAGACCCGGGCTATTAGAGGGGTGCAGCGTGAAGCCATAAGGATCAGGGATGCCTTGAGGCAGCAATTTGAAGCTGAAAGCCACTAATATTTGTTGCTATGCTCGGGAGTGCAATGCTAGGTGATTGGTGCAGATGATGCAATATGTGGGTTTAAACATAATTGTATGTTGCTTTGCAGGGCTCTTTTTGCTTTCAATTAATAGAATAAAGATTGCTTTCAAACCAAGACAATTCTTTTATTAAGAAACAACAGAGAAGAGAGTAAAACAAAAAAACAACAACACAGCAGTGAGGGGGATGAGGGGTCCTGGGACAGCTAAAGATTTGTGTATGTCCAGGGATCATATCCAACCTTCTCCTTCAGAGTACAATGCAGCGGGCACTGTGCTTCAGCAGGGCCAAACTGCAGAGGGATGGGTGTTGAGTGCAGAGGGTAGTGGGAGTCCGCAGTGCTGGACTGTGAGGGGGGGAGGAGTGGAATGCCGCGGGTACAGACGGGAGCCAGGAGGTTGATAACAGTGTGTTGGTAGTGTCTGGGGGGAGCGTGGGAAGAGTTTTGCGACAGCAGCTGAAGGGAAGTGCGGGCGCGGAGCTGCTCAGTTTGCAGAGCTAGTATCGCCTGGAGTGTGTCTGCTTGGCGCTCCATAACCTTTAAGAGCCACTCTGTGGCTTCATTCCAGCGTGCCACGTTCTCCTTTTGGTCCCTCTTCTCGCTGTCCCACCACTCCTTCCATTCCGGTTTCTTGGTGGCTGAGTGCATCATAACATCACACAGAAAGTCCTCCTTAGTTCTTCTTGGACGCTTTCTAATTTTGCACAGCTGTTCAGCCGCCGATAAAGAGGGAGGCTGGGCTCCCAAGGTCATCTCTGTGAAGTTTAAACGCAACATTTTACAGAAGCAGTATTGTTCTGCAGACAACAATGATTCAATGATTTAAAACACATCCAGTACTCAAACACCTGTCACTAACTGGCTGACCTCATGCAAACACACATGAGCCACAAGATCCCCAAAATGGTGAGTAGCTGCAGGGGCAGGGTAAATCACTCTTCCCGGACCCTGCTGTAACTGGGCACATGGCTCTTGGGGAGAGCTACAATTATGGAAGGGGGGGCTGATAATCATTCCTCTCCCCACACTTTCCACAGGACGTGATCATTATGGAAGATATCTCACTGCTGAGGGTGAGCAGGGAATCAAGGGAGGGTCTTCTCCAAGACTGCGACTTCTGCCCTGGCCTCTATGCGGCTTGCCTGTGGGCAGCAATGTTGTCCCCCCTCCGTGACGGCACACTGGCGTGGGAAAGTTACTGTTAACAGTGCAAGAAACAAAGCAGTTCTGCCGAAGAACCTGCAGCAGCGGATTGCCAAGTATCTCCACGAGAGTTTCCTGGAGATCTGTGAGGGAGATCCACGTGAAGTGAGGGAGTCAATCAACAGCCTGTTCCACCACTCAGAGTAGACATATGGTGGGAGACAAGCCTGTTTTCTGCAACCCTCCTTCCCCCAACAACTCAATTCAGCGATTCCCAAAATCAAATCCACTTACCAGGGGCCTCCTCTCCTGTTTGTGCTTCGCCAACATCTGACAGCTGTGACTGGCTAGCCTCCTCCGGGGTAGAAAAGAGCTCCTGGCTGCATGCATCTCTGACCTCCGAGTCATCATCTGCCTCTGGATCCTCCTCCCCCTCCTCGTTCAAGATTTCCTCCTCCTGGCTCGGTCCACTTTCGACTAGCACACAAGCCACCAAAATATCCACAGTGGTTTTCGCAGTGGAGGTGGGGTCACCGCTGAGTATCACATCCAGCTCTTTGTAGAACCGGCAGCTTGCGGGCACAGCACTGGAACAGCGGTTTGCCTCCCGCGCATTGTGGTAAACATTCCGCAGCTCCTTCACTTTGACCCTGCACTGCAATGTGTCCCGGTCATGGCCCCTTTTCAGTCATGCATCATGAAATCTGTCTGTAGGTATGATAATTCCTACGGCTGAAGCACAGCTGGGACTGGACAGCCTCCTCTCCCCAAATGCTGATGAGGTCCAGCAGCTCAGCATTGGTCCAAGCAGGTGATCGCCTGGTGAGTGAAGCAGGCATGGCAACCTGGAAAGATGCACTGAGATCACTGCACGCATCACTGAGCAAACAGGAAGGGAACTTTCAAAATTCCAAAGGAATTTAAGGGGTGGGGGATCACGGTTGGTCAACTGAGGGCAGGGCAGCAGAGTTCAAACCAATGACCAGAGAGGTGAGAACAGACCAATCGCAGTGCTGTAATTGACCAGTGTCTACAGTGGCACCACAGCGCTGTAGCCCTGGTGCAGAAAGCTGTTCGCCTCTCGTTGGGGTGGTTTTTTTACAGTGCCACAACTGCGTAGATTCTGCACACTATGTGGCTTGGCAGTGTGTACACTTCGGGAGTTACAGCACAGAAAGCTGCTTTACTGTGCAGAAACTTGCCAGTGTAGACAGGGCCTAAGAGAAAGGAATTTCCCCCACCCTGAAAATCACCATAGTCTGAGAGAAAGAAAAACTGAAAACCCTTAAAAGGAGAAGGGGTTTGAAGTGAAGGACATCCAGAAACTGAGGGCTAGCATCCAGGCGCTGACAACAGAGGACATGCTGGGAAACGGGTCAGAGGCAACAATATAGAAGGGCGAAGCCTGAAGTTGCATCTTTATGTTTATTTTCTGTGTAACTTGTATGTGTTTGATTTTCTTTACTATTTCATCTCTGAATCTATGATTATTCTATTAAATAATTTTTGTTTTGTCTTTATCCCAAGCAGGTCTCTGGGGTGCACAATGCATGGCGTGTGTACCCCAAAGCATACTGATAACAGAGGCAGGTTTCACTCACTCAGAGGTAACGAACCAGAGGGGAAAAGTTCAAATTCCTGGTAGTTAAGATTTCAAGATAGAAAGATTTGGGGAGACTCAGAACCAGAAGCGCTCTTGTGGTCTCCCTGCAAGGCGTAACTAGGCTGACAGAAGCCAGGGTGAGACCTTTATGCTTGTAGGCTGGCAACTGGTGTCAGGGCTTTGAGCTATAGCAGCATAGCATTAAAGCACCCGAAGTTACAAGGCAGGAAGTAACAGAATCCTTTGTTGGTCTGGCTGATCCCCAAAACTTTACAGCCTAGAAGGTCTGAGAGTTAATAACCGATCCCAGAGATGGAACATTGAGCTGGTCCTCCGGGGTGTCTAGAAGGGCTGAGACAAGATCACAGGGACAGGGTACAGTACCTCCAGAGTGCTTAGAGGGCATTTGTCACTGGTGTATTATTCCTATATGTGCCATACTGACATGTCTGACTGTAAATACAAATTAGATAGCTTCTTTTCTTTAAACTCCTCAAGTTTCTGGCTAATGGACAACAGTAAATCCTCCAATTTTTCCAAACAGACAAGACCTCTCAACAGTCTGGTTCAAGCAATGCACAAACTCGGGAACTGGATGAACACAAACAGCAAGGTGAAGGTGATTTCAATATAGAGACCTTGGAAATTGATGAATGAAAGCAGGCAGATGAATCATAAGATTCCAATCTAATGACTTTCAAAGAGTCTATCACCACCAAGCTCAGAGGAAGATCTGCAAGTGCAGCACTAATCTCTCCTGCTTCTATTTACTGATTCATGCTTTTTTAACTGATTCACGATTGTGGCCTAAACACATTACAGATTCTGTTAATCAAAAAATTGTTCTATCTGGTGTACTGAATTTAAAAGAAATGCAGACACTGGTGAAGTCTGTGCCAAAAGATGTTGATGGCCATAATTTTCCTGAATTTCTTCTCAAACGTAAGACTTCCAACAATAGAGAAAAGATTACAAGACATTGGCTTGTTTGAAGGGCTACCCACCAAGCACTGTACTGCTTCCCATGTTGACTATTTTCTGAGGGGGAGGACAAACAAACAATGCAGTATACTGGCAAAAAGTGAAGAGTATTCTCCAGCTATGAAAAAATGTCTCAACCTACATCAAACTTCCTGAACATAAAAAGAGCATAGATCATAAAACCCACTACTGCCAGTAGAAGGAATCAGAGTAGGTGTTGTGATGTGGATGGGGAACACACTGTAAGATCCAAAAATGAATATTAACAAAAGCTGAAAGATGGACAGCAATACTGGAAAAAATGTTAGATGTTACCTTACATCTTGCTTCAAAAGGCATAGCATTTCAAGGAGATAGTCTGATTGATGATCCATACAATGGCAACTTTCTTGGAACTCTTGAGTTACTAGATCATGACAACATAACTCAGGGCCATTTGGCTAGAGTAAACAGAAGCAGATAGAGGCTAGAACAACGCAAGGACAGGTACATTACCTCTCATGAGAGATCAGAATGAGTTTATTGAATTATGTGGTAAAAGCGGGCAAAAGGCCATTCTTGCAGCAAAAGAAAAAGCCATCTATTATCCTATCATATGTGATGCTACTCCTGATGCCTCTCACCATGAACAAAATGTGCTGATATGCAGGTTTGTAGGTCAGGACCACAACAGTAGTGCATTTAACATTCAAGAAAGATTCTCCAGTTCATCAACTTTAATAAAAAAAGATATAGATGAAATGCTAATTGTCAGGTGAAACGCCATAACATTCCATTTGATGACTGCTGAGGTCCAGGATTTGAATGTGTCAGGAAAATTAAAAGGCATAGGCCTGCATTATGTTCAAAAATAGACTTGCTGTGTCTTCTCCTTGCACTTCCGATTGACATAATAATTACTTTATTGTTTTCCCTTTCCTCCAGATAAGCAAACAGTTAATCCCTAGAATAAATGAAATAAGTAGAGACAAAAGCCTCAATCCTGCAAACATACGTATGCTCAACTTTATCCATGAGTAACCTCAATTCACTTCAGTGGGAGTGCTCATGTTCTTAACAGGCCTTGCACAAACTTGCTGTAGATATTAGACTTTTTGCACACAGAGTGTACTACTTTAAATACAGGTAAGAAAACAATCCTCAAAAAGTTTATAATCTAAATTCACAACTTCAGGAATTATCTTAAATTTCCTCAAAGGTTGGTTAAAAAGACATCACAAACTTGACAGCTAGTCCACTTTAAAAAATGAATTTAAAGTTTTTCAAGGCACCGCAACTGCCCCAAATGCTCCAATTTGTAATAACATTTTCCTATTTTCAGGAACTTTTATTATGCAAGCCTCACATTGATACTAGAATGGTCTCAAAGTTTAACCCACTACTTCAAACGGACATGTTAGAAACACTAAACCTTCTCTACATCCTTACCCACAGGTTTTGAGATTAAGGGGATTTAGGGAATTTCCCACCCCAAATTGTAAAGGTATTGTTAAGACAGTTTTTAAACATCCTTTGTAGCGAATGACTTCTGCTGTGCATTTGCTTCAATTATATATTTAAAATATCATTCATTTCATCTTTAAGATATTTCCTCATTCAATCAATCTTGACAGACAACTCAGCACAAATGGAAATGGGTTAGTTATAATGAGATCTAAGGATGAAAAGCACTACATAATAGGTAGGTAGCAGTAGTATTATATATTTATGGGAACAAAGAAATCTTAATATATGGTTTACATCCAAACCACAGCCATCCAAAAATGAAACCCAAAGGAAAAACAACAAACACACAGAAGTACGTCAGAGTCCTCATGTGACCCCTAGAGAGAAAAGGGAATGGCGAGGGGGAGAAAGAAGAGCTGAGAAGAGGGAAGAGGTGCTGATGGGGATGGGGTGAGCAGGGAACGTGACAAATATGAATGGGGAGAGCGGGATAAGGAGAACAGAGACTTTATGAAAACTCCTTGCAGCCCCAGCCCCCACTGCCTTATACAGTGTGCGTCCGACACAACGCCATGGGAGTCCGCTTGCCCCACCAGTGCCCCAGGGTTCAATGGCAGCCCGTGCCTGCCAGAAAGCCTTTTGCCATGGGAACCCTTTGCCACCCACCCCACGACAGCTCCAGACCCCCTGCAGAATGCCCAGAGCCTCTGACCCCCCACTCTTACCTCTCTTATCCATGAGCCACATGAAGGCGAAGCAGGGCAGGAAGCCGATTGGGCCCCACAAGACGAGCAAGGCGATGTCCCAGCTGGAGAAGCCGAAGGCCAGGCGGGCCGAGTTCTGGATGGGGCCCCAGCTGTTCCACACCAGGCCCTGCGCGAAGCCCAGCAGCGAGAACACCAGCAGCACGAGCCAGCGCCGCCCGTAAACCCGGCTCAGTACCGGCACCAGCCGGGGCGCCGCCGCCGCCGCAGGGGTAAGGCCCCGCCGAAGCTGGGGCACAACGGGACCCCCCGCCGCCCTCCGGGGCTGTGGTGGTAGCAGGGACTCCCGCTCCTCCGCGCTGCTCCAGCCTAGACCCATCTGCGGGAGGCGGCGAGGGACCTGCCTCCGGGCGGCCAGGACGGGCTCGCGGCCAGCAGCTCTCGGGGCGGTTGAGGGGCCCGGGTCCTGCTAGGGCATCGGGGAGGGGTCCGGGGAAACGACGCCAAACTCACAATCACAGCGCTTCTGCCGGGCCCTGCCCAGCCGCATGCGCGAGCCGGGCGGCCCTGCCCACGAGCCGGCGTCTTCCCTCCTACCGACCCACCCACTCTACTTCCAGTCAGAGCCGCCCCCCAACGGTCACTCCCTGGGGGTGGGGGGTCTCCCTCAGTCAGAGCCCCCCCCAACGGTCACTCCCTCGGGGTGGGGGGTCTCCCTCAGTCAGAGCCCCCCCCAACGGTCACTCCCTCGGGGTGGGGGGGTCTCCCTAAGTCAGAGCCCCCCCCCCCAACGGTCACTCCCTCGGGGTGGGGGGGTCTCCCTCAGTCGGAGCCCCCCCCCAACGGTCACTCCCTCGGGGTAGGGGGGTCTCCCTCAGTCAGAGCCCCCCCCCAACGGTCACTCCCTCGGGGTGGGGGGTCTCCCTCAGTCAGAGCCCCCCCCAACGGTCACTCCCTCGGGGTGGGGGGGTCTCCCTAAGTCAGAGCCCCCCCCCCCAACGGTCACTCCCTGGGGGTGGGGGGTCTCCCTCAGTCAGAGCCCCCCCCCAACGGTCACTCCCTGGGGGTAGGGGGGTCCCCCTCAGTCAGAGCCCCCCCCAACGGTCACTTCCTGGGGGTGGGGGGTCTCCCTCAGTCAGAGCCCCCCCAACGGTCACTCCCTCGGCGTCTCCCTCAGTCACAGCCCTCTCCCCCCCAGGGTCACTCCCTGGGCTCCCTCATCGGGAGCCGCCTGGGGCCAGGAGACTGAAAGGCCCCTGGCCGGGGTTCTCCATTGTGTACTGAGCTATGCGAGAGCTGCCCCACCCCGACCAATCCCCCGCTGCTGGCCGGAGCCCCCAGGACCGGTCAGCGAGCGCGTGACCACCGCGCCCGCCTCCTCCGCACACAAACAAACCCACGTGAGGGGTCCGCTGCTCTCACGTGATCGGAGGGGGCGGGGCTGCTGGTGACGGACAAAGCGTGAGCCGGGCATGTTTGTCCCCTAGCCCCACCCCCTGGTGCTCTGCCCGAACCCCCGGCGGGAGCATGGCAGAGGCCGCAGCCCTGGACCCCCCGCTGCCCGGTAGGTGGCCCCGGCCGGCTGACGTGTGCGCTGCGGTGGGTGTACAGCCGGGCAAGGGTGCGGCTTGCTCGCAGCCCGCCCCGCTCGCAGAGCGCGCTGGCTGCCTGGTTCTGTCCTGGCCTTAGATCGCAGCCCGTTGTCCGGGCTCTGATCTGGCCCCCAGAGCTTGGGCAAGTGTGAAGTGCCTGGATGGGTCTTCAACACCCTCTTTGCAGACGGGGCGCTGGCGCTTTAGCGGCTCCCTCCCTCGCTTCCTGAACACGTGTGCACACACATGCACGGGTTGCTCCCAGCACTTCACAGTCTGGCCTCCCTTAACCTCAAGGCATGAGTTCAGTTCCGGTAAGTACCTCCGTGCTAGCAGGTCTCCGAGACGTGCATTCCTCTGCACTAGCAAACTCAGCCCCGCTTCAGTTCCACTGGGGGTAGCCAGCAGTGGAAGCTGAGGTGTAGACAGGTTTTGCCTCCTGTGGGGAGTCCTGTCTGCTGTACTGCATCCACCGTTCCTAACACCGCTGGAGCTGTACCCCTAAGGAATTACATCTACAAAGGTTACTGGTGCTGACAAGGCTGTTAATGTGTCATGTGCATGGTCCTTTACATTCGTGCCTCTGGCGAGTCATTACTACTTAGGGCTTGGCTACAGCGCAGTAAAGGAGCCCCGGGCGCACTAGCTCACTACCCGTCCACACTGGCAAGGCACGTAAAGCGCTCTGACCCCACGGCTACAGCGCTGCTGGTGCTCCACCTTGGCAAGTGGAATAACATTTGCTGCATCCCCGCTGGAGTGCCACGGCGCCAGTGTGGACAAGATGTTGCATTACTGCGCTCTGATCAGCCTCTGGAAACATCCCATAATCCCCTTAAGTCAAGTGGCCACTCTTCTCATTGTTTTGAATCACTGTAGGAATTCGGATATGCCGTTTGAAAGCTCTGTTTCTGACAGCCATCTGCTTCGAAACAGATAAGTGTGCTCTGAGACAGATTAGTGTGGAATGCTGTGTGTGTGAGAGAGAGAGAGAGGCGGGGGGGAGGGAGCGTCTGCTGCTGTCTGAACTTACAAGACAGCATGCTGACATGCTCTCAGCCCCCCAAAAGCCCACTCTCTCCCCCGAAATACACACAACACACTCCCTGTCACACTCCACCAACCCCCATTTGAAAAGCACATTGCAGTCACTTGCATGCTGAGATAGCTGCCTATAATGCACCACTCCCAATGCCGCTGCAAGTGCCGCAAATGTGGCCATGCCAGTTCGCAAGCAGCTGTCAGTGTGGACTAGGGTGACCAGACAGCAAGTGTGAAAAATCGGGACAGAGGGTGGGGGTTAATAGGAGCCTATATAAGAAAAAGCCCCAAATATCAGGACTGTCCCTATAAAATCGGGACATCTGGTCACCCTAGTGTGGACAGACTGCAGCGCTTTCCCTACTGCGCTCTATGAAGGCGGGTTTAACTCACAGCGCTCTACATCTGCAAGTGTAGCCATGCCCTTTGATTTTAAAAAGGGGAAGAAAAACTAACAACAAAAGTAGGAAATTAACAGCCCACTGACATTAAACGCATTAAGGCTGTAAAATGTCAGGAAACACAGAAGTTAAAGTTCTCATAGTAACATTAACTTGCCCACATGAGTATCCACTTCATATTTCCAAGTTAAGATTTAAATTCATTGTATTTTTAAAATAAATTCTGTTTTTCTATTTGCTGTTTTCCAGCATTACAAATTATAGATTAAATCTTATTCTCTCTCTCCACTCACCCCTTGTATCCTTCTGTAAATTCCTCTGACTAATCTTCCACTGGCCCTTGGGATGTTGTGCATCATGCATCTTCCTTCTGCTCCTTCAGATCCCCACTCAAAGTCCACATTTCCCTCAACAATGACCGACACTCCCATGCCTAAAACACATATAATCTTTAAAGGAACCTCCTCAGTATGTATGGGTATCTTATTAGTACAAGCAACCTCATTATATGTACTTTGCATAAATCTCTCTGATCTGATATCACCTCTCCTTGACTTAAATGAGACTCCTTGTGATTCACCTATACAGATCCAATTGCAGGATCCAGGATTAAATTTGCTTTTGAGATGCTATAAAAGATGGTGTTGTGACAGGTCATCCACTTGCTACTTTTTTTCTTTAATGCAAAAGGAAACAAAGAGGTGGGAAAGAGATCTGGTTTCTGCTGGTGACTGCTAGATATGACTTGGATGGGCACAGTTCCACCAAATGTAAACTACCCTTATAGGCTGCTAATATTGTTTTATAACAATGGTGGTCTAAATAAAAAAAATTAAATCCCCATTGAATGTTATGATATGGATTTACTTTTTTAAAAAACCTCAGATGAATTTACAGTCATCTGTCACGTGAGCTAAGCTCATTATAAACTATTATAATTTGAATAAATTGAAGAATATATTCAGTTCATTCTGCCATAGATATCAATAGGTAATAGACTCTGTTTACCACATGCAATTATCATAAAATTAATAGCTTATGCTGCACAGTATTCCAGTTTCTCTGAAAAATTATTTATTTCAAATTGGCTTCAGTTCTGTCACAATGATTGGAAATTTAATTGATAAATGGCAGTATGTTGAATTGGGGTAAGCTGGGTAGTAGGGTGCACCAGAATTTATCTCACTTATACATCTAAGCAGAACATCAATGAAATTCAAATGATACTTAACCCCTAATTCTGCAATTGGATCTGTGCAGGTGGATCCTTATGCCCTTATGGAGTCCCATGAAAGACTATGGGCACTGGCATAATGGTATGCCCATGCAGGTCTGATTTCAGGATTGGGGCCTAAACTAGGAATTACAAGCACCAGGGTGGATTGAAGAAAATTTATACCAACCTAAATAATTAGAAATATGGGCAAAAAATAAGAAAATGAGATTCCGTCTAGACAAATTCAGGCTAGTTCACTTGGGAAAATATAATTCACACACAATTATTTAATAGGAGACATATGGATAATAGCAGAGAGTAAATAGATATGAACCTTAATGTGAAATGGCAGCAAAACTAGATCAGTCCAAATTCAGGCCTGGCTCAATTAAGTAGTGCGCAGAGGTATCAACCAAGATCAGTGCCTCATAGTGCGAGGTGCTTTACAAACACTAACACCTCACTATATTACAGCCGTGCCCCAGAGATCTTGCAATCTAGTATAACTACACTGCTACTGTAATTTCACTGACTCATTAAAGTAGTGCCAATGATAACGTGCTGTCAAATGCAAAAGATAAACAAAGAGGGGGGGGAAAGAGATTTTTCCCCCCTCTAACCTTTTTCAGTTATAGTAATCCTAGGTGTTTTTTATTACACTAATGAGTAGAAAATATAATTCATTCAGAAGTGTGACTTTTCAGTGCTCTTTAATGTTTAGTACAGTGATACTCCGACCTCTGTCATTCTGGAGCCAAATTAGCGATCAACATTACCCAAAAGAGCCACAGTATTGTGAATTCATTGTTTCATTTAATATTTTTATATTTATAATATTCTCACAGCAAAATGACGGACCAAGGATTCTACAATTGGTTAATAACATAGTAAAAGCATCGTGATTGGCTAATAACTTAAATTGGTTAATAATTAAATCATTGTATTTTAATATCATGTGCTGCAAAGAGTTGCAGGAAACATATTAAAGAGCCACTTGCAGCTCCCAAGCCTCTGTCTGAGAATCACTGGTCTAATAAGTAAATACAATACTCCCCTGTTTTTACCATAGTGTAAAAAGGAAGACTCTGAATATATGTGAATAATTAATACAATAAATGCTCAGTAATTAATTCAAGCCTTCTCATCGTCTGACTGTTTTGGAGTATATTTTGACTCTCATACTGACCAGTAAGAACTGATATATTTTAAGCAAGAAACAGCAATAATAACAAAAAATGAGCAGCAGATATTAAAATAGATAATGTAACGCTATCTTTATTTACTATTGATTTCATATGATTAAAATGATTTATTTTAATTTTATTTGAAATCATTCCACCATATTTCATAGCACTATAACAAATATGCAGATATTCCAGTGGTGGCATGACCTTTTCTAGCTATTTAATTAACACAGTAACATTTCACATGAATTTTTCTTGTTTGCAGGATTTCATACCATTTAAATTTGTTAATGTAAAGGAGCATTGCATTGTTGATAAACTGTTGGAAATCAAATTATCTGGCAGCTAACTGATTGCATTATTTCACTCATGGATATAACACTTCTCTAAATATGCTAATATCACTCTTTCCTCCATATGATGGCATTTTTCCCATTCTCATAACTGACATTTATATATTTGGGTGTGGAAATCTCTGCATGCTTTAAGCTCATTATAATGTAACCTAGACACTTGAATATCATCAGATCAGCTAAATGTGTATTCAGACAAATATGAAGATTTTTTGACTCCTAAGACTTACAGAAGTAGAGTTTTATGGGGTTTTTTGTTTGTTTTTGTTTTTTTAATGTAGTAGCAAAGAATTTGGTCATGAAGGGTTAGAGTTCTGTTATGAAGTTGAGAGAGACAAGGTAGGTGAGGTAATATCTTTTATTGGCCCAACTTCTGTTAGGGAAAGAGACAAGCTTTTGAGCTATACGGAGCTCTTCTTCAGGTATAGGATAGATTCTCAAGCCAGGTCTACACTACCACTTACTTCGGTACAACTTATGTCACTCAGGGGTGTGAATAAGACATCCCCAAGTGACGTAAGTTACACCGACCTAGGTGCTGGAGTGGACAGCGCTATGTCAGCAGGAGAGTCTCTCTTGGAAGTGGATTTATTATGCCAATGGGAGAGCTCTCTCTCATCAGCATAGAGTGTCTTCACCAGACATGCTACAGCGGCACAGCTGCACCGATATAGCGCTTCAAGTGTAGACTAGCCCTCAGACTGTCACAGCTAAATACAAGGTGGAACAGATTGTTTAGTGTTGGTAGTTCACACACATTTTAAGGACCATTTAAGATGAAGTGGCCTGATCACACCCCTGCAGTCATAGGACAAAAAGGGGAGTTAGTGGCTTACAGATTGTTCTAACAGCCATAAATCCAGTGTCTTTATTAAGACCATGATTTTTCGTGTCTAGAAAAGTTATGAATTTGAGCTCCCAGGCTTGTCTTTTGAAGGTATAAAAGAATATGCTATAGTATACTAAGCAATCTGTTCCACCTAGTATTTAGCTGTGAACACTCTGAGTACCTTTTCCAGACCTGAAGAAGAGCTCCGTAAAGCTTGTCTCTTTCATCAACAGAAGTTGGCCCAATAAAATATATTACCTCACCCACCTTGTCTCTCTATTATCCTGGGACCGACACAGCTACAACAACACTGCAAACATGAAGTAGGGAGATGTTCTTTTGAAACTGCTCCAATCTTTCATGTAAAGGCAATTCACAATGCCTGCTATTATATATGTCTTAAAATTAACTGTACAAAAATTTGAAAAAGTGCATTGCTGTGCATATAATCCTGTTTATATCATAATATCTTTGATTGGTTTTGTTTGTGGTTTTTATGGGAGTCTTGTTTGTTTTGGAGAGGGTACTAGGGATTTTCTAAAATATTCAAGATCTCTGTACATTTGCAGGTTTCTGATAGTCAGTGTGAAGTTCATTATAAATAAAAATAATTTACATTGGTATTTTTGATTGAAGCCAGCATTAGTTAGACAAGAACTAACAAGCACTTGAGACTAATTTGCTACTCCCACACACCCAAACTTGGTTAAGGTGCAGTGAAGCTTGAAGGCACATGTCACTGATCTGAATGTGTATTATTTTTCAAGAATGTTATTTAACAACCAACCCTCAAACATTCAGACCCCAGAAAATGCACAGTTAGGGTTTGTCTATTCAGTGAAGTTAGTGCACCGTAAGCTAGAGTGAGAATTTAAAGCATGCTAGCGGCTTTGCACTAACTCCCCATGTGGACACCCTTACTGAGCACTGAGAGTACCCTGGGGTGTTTTGCTTAATGTGTTTCTGAAGTGCATTAAGCTACAACGCACAAAGGCACTCTTACTGTGCTGTAGGAGTGTCCACACAGAGTAGTGCACACTAGCTGCTGCAAGCATTTCCACTGTGTAGACAAGCCTGTAAGGTCGCGCTTCTCAAAAAAGGCATCCAGACCACTTTAGATTTTCCTTGCCCCCTAGAGATGATAGCTACCATCTTCGTTCTTTGCACAGAACATCAAAAATATGAACCAGAGAACATTGATTCTGTAACTTGTTTCATATGTTCATGTCTCTCCATACCAAGTGAACTCCTTTTGTCACCACACTAATGGTTGTGCTGTTTCCATGTAATTGCTCTAATGTAATGATCTAGGCATTTGTGATTTATATATGAAGATATTCGATCTTGAATAATTGGCTGCCATATGGAATCAAAGGAGCACGGTGCACCTTACAAAATCAAATAATTTGAGGAGCTGAGTGCCTTCAGGGTGATCAGGCCCTTCATGAAAAATGGGGAATGACTGCCTTCAATAAGCTGGTCTTTCTATTGAAAATGGTGCACGACCACCAGAACATAGATAGGGACACTTTGGAGTGGGACATTATATATAAACAGTGAAGAAAATCTCGGGGTTGAAGAGAGATATTTTGATACCATTAGTAGTAGTTTGTCTACTATAAAGCTGTGAAATTTAATATATTTCTCCATTCTAAAGCTGTACTTTCCAGTAAAATTCTGTATATTCTATCTCTCTGGACAGACAGTAACTTTTCTATCGAGTGTATATGTATTACGTAAAACAACTAACATTAATGCAACTTTAAGATTGAGAATTCATTCAGAAAGGTCAGGGGATTCACACCTTAATGGACAACATTAGGTCAAATTTAGCCCTAAACCAAGGTTTTTTAACAGCAAGTTTTTGCTAAACCCAAACTATGAAATTCAAAACAAAATGCTGTAAACAATGTTTCATAAACAATTATTCCCCTTCTTTGCTGGAAACCTAAACATCAGCATTATGCTAGTGCAGGGGTGGGCAAACTTTTTGGCGTGAGGGCCACATTGAAGGGCGGGGTAGGGAAGGCTGTGCCTCCCCAAACAGCCTGGCCCACACCCCCATCCGCCCCCTCCCACTTCCAGCCCCCTGACTGCCCCGCTCAGAATCCCTGACCCATCCAATCGCCCCGCTCCTTGTCCCCTAACCGCCCCCTCCCAGGACCCCCCCCGCCCCTAACCTCACCCCCTATCCAACCCCCCTGCTCCCAGACCCCTGATTGCCCCCCTGACCACATCCCCGCCCCCTGACAGGTCCCCCGGGACCTCAGGCCTATTCAACCCCCCCTGTACCCTATCCCCTGCCCCCTATCCACACCCCTGCCCCCTTACCATGCCGCTCAGAGCAGCATGTCTGGCAACTGCGCCGTCCCGCCGGAGGCAAACACACTGGTCTGCTGGAGTGTGCAACCCTGCTGCCCAAAGCGCTGCCCGCACGGCGGCATGACTGCAGAGGAGGAGGGACAGCGGGGGAGGGGTCGGGGGTAGCCTCCCCGGCCGGTAGCTCAGGGGCCGGGCAGGACGGTCCTGCGGGCCGGATGTGGCCTCTGGGCCGTAGTTTGTCCATCTCTGTGCTAGTGCATGAAAGTGAAATTGATTAGGAACTGACTCAAAAGTTAAACTCACCTGACTATTTTCATTAAAGGAAAATGGAAACAAGCATAATTAACAATGAAAAGCGCTGTTATTAAATATTTACATTACAGTAATGCCCAAGGCCCCAATCAGGATCGGAGACCCTCTTGTGCTGCATGCTGTATAAACCTCTCTGGACATGTACACAATGGATTCTTCAAATTTCTTTCAGTTTAATAACCTAAGGTGTTATTAGCACAAATGTTTGTTTTGTTGTAAAGTATATATTTTAACCTGACAACCTTTTAAGAAACTATACTGCATCAATAACTAACCATGATTACGGTTAAGATTTTGTCATGGTTCTTTTTAGTAAAAGTCACAGACAGGTCATGGTCAATAAACAAAAATTCACAGAAGTCCGTAACCTGTCCGGGACGGGGAGGGGTATCACTGACAGCCTAAGCCCCGCTGCACGCGTGAGGGAGCAGCTGACCGCTTGAGTCCTGCCACTGTCCTGGGAGCTGACAGATCCTCCAGCCCCGCCGCTGCAGGCAGGGGCTGAAGCCAAAGAAGTCACAGAGGCCTGTTAAAGTCCCAGAATCCATGAACTTTGACAAAACTATATTCTTAATCATGATGCACATCCTATATATATACACACACACACACACACACACACACACTTATACTAGGTAGTGCATATGTGAACCACTGCCCCCTACTGCATAGAATAAGAACTGCTCAATTGTATTATAGGCCTATGGTTCTCACCCTTTTGGGGCTTAGGACCTATTTGTAAACCTTGATGGCCTGTTGTGACCCAGTAAATAGCTTTAATGCAAAAAATACCTAGCTTGCTAAATATGTCTTACCCACAGTATATACATGTTAATGTAATAAGTATTGAATAACAATGAAATAAGTACACCATTGTGACGGAATACACTTCTGTATTCACACTCTGTATAAAGATTATTACAATAGTGTGTAAAGTATGCCTTGTAAGGTATCCTTTGAAAATTCATAATTTGCTGGTCAGTATTGTCCTGGTGAAATACATATGGCAACATTGTATGTGAAATTATAAGATTCCCCTGTATGGTGGTGTTAACACATTTTCCAAACCCCACAACCCTGCCCAAACAAAACTTGGCAAACAGGTCTGTCCAAAACAAAAAATTAAGCAGAGCACACATTCCTAATTTAAGCAGTAAATACAGTCAAAAGCAGGAAGGGACGGCTAAGGAAGTTCAAACAGGTGGAAAAAAACCAGCAGGGAATATCCATCCGCATAGACTCTCTGACTCCTGGTTCTCAGCGGGAAATTTTTTTCAAGAGGGGGACTGAAACTCTGAAAAGGAGGGACAGACACCCCAAGGTGCACCCCTTTCTCTCCCCCTGCCCATCACATTCACTAGACCCAAAGAGATGAAGGAAGCAGACATTGAACTCTAGGAGGGGTGGCAGGGAGGGGTCCTGACCAACGGAGTTCGGTCAGTAAGCATATGATGAGAAAACTTTGGTTTGGCTCTAATATAGTTTGTTAGCCACCAGAAAGCATTTCATCTTTATTTTTCTTCTAACCATTTCTGACTTTTATGCCTCATTACTTGTATTCACTTAAAATCTCTCTTTGTAGTTAATAAACTAGTGTGATTGTTTTATATAATCCTGTGTGTTCAAGTTGAAGTATCTGGGTAACAAATTGTATTATTCCCTTAAAGGAATAACGGACTCAGTATATTGGTATTGACCAGGAGGGGGCTGGGCAGTACAGGACATACATTTCTGGGGGGAAATCTGAGAGTGGGAGTTTGTTGGGATCACCCTGTGGCAGTCTTTAAGGCTGATAAGAACCAAGGGGTGGCTGGCTGACTGCAGCACGCACACAGGCAGAGCTGGGAGTGACTTACATGCTGGAGGCTGTTTGTGAGCAGTGAGGTTACAGGGCAGGGTGACACAGCTACTCGTTAGTCTGGATTGTATCCTGGTATGTCACAACCACGTATACCATTGCAGCGGCTCCCGTCCCCTGGGGCTGGGCTCAGCTCCCTGCTCTGGCCATTGCGATCTCTGGGGTTGCAGCGTTGGTCAGGCTTGGCCTGACCTCCTTAATGAGGGTCTGGCCAAGCCAAATTTGGAGAGTAAAGTTGTGACCTGGCACATGGGGTCACAGCGCCACTCAAACTTGATCTGACTGGCCCTCCATCATCACGATGAAGGGGCGGCTAGGCCATGCCAGAGTGGCGCTGCAACCTCACAGTGCCTGGAGAGGGGAGCCAAGCCCAGCCAGCACTGTGGGACCGGAGCTGCAGGAGCCACTGCTGCAGGGTGAGTGTAGGGTGAGTTCTGCAACCCTCCCCCACACCTCCTGCGGGCAGAACCTGACCCTTTCTCGGGGCCTCCCATCTCCTGGGTGAGGGACTTGATTTCCCCCTCCCCCACTGGGACATCCACACAACCCTTTGACACATTCTGGTGATGCAATTTTGGGTTGCAACCAATGGGTTGAGAAACCGTGTTATAGGCTGTACACTGTTACTAGCTAAAGGGAGTAGTCCCTTTTCACCAGAAAGATCTACAGTCTCTCTCTCTCTCTCTCTCTGCTATTGCCCTGAAGTTCCAACTATGTTGTACAATACAGACACATCTGTGGGGTCCTACATGACTACAAATGTCAGTGCATCTTATAGTATGCATTGAACAACGTACAGTAATATTAAAATTGACCATTAACAAAGAAAGCAAAAAATAGAAAACATTTTGTCTGTATAATGTGGCTACACCATGTGATGGAGTGGGATTTTGTAGGCTGTTGTTGGTTGGTTTGAAAAATGAATGTTTAAATATCCTGACTTGTGAATTCTCAGTTTTTCTACTGTATCATTGTAGCAACATTACTCTTTGCATTAAATATCCTGTACCTTTGAAGAAAGTACATACAGGGTTGTGATCGGGGTACACAAGTGCTGCAGAAGCACTTGAAAGGTACTATTTTGCTGCTAAATCACTCTCACAGCAGTGTAAGTGGATGTAATTTATGTGCCAAAGGACAAAGGTGTGGATTTGTGGCAGGCAAGAAAGACAAAGCCTCCCCCACACACCTTACATCATGTTGGAGATTTTTGATCCTTGGCAACAGTGAAAGTGCAGCTTGAGCACAAAGCTGGTTTCTCAGTTAATGACTTGAATCACTTTTCAAGGAAACAGGTTTCAGAGTGGTAGCCGTGTTAGTCTGGATCAGCAAAAAGCACGAGGAGTACTTGTGGCACCGTAGAGACTATCAAATTTATTTGAGCATAAGCTTTCGTGGGCTAAAACCCACTTCATCGGATGCATGCAGTGGAAAATACAGTGGGAAGATATATACACACAGAGAATATGAAAAAATGGGTGTTGCAGTTGGTATGGTAACACCCATTTTTTTCATGTTCTCTATATGTGTATATATATATATATATCTTCCCACTATATTTTCCACTGCATGCATCCGATGAAGTGGGTTTTAGCCCACGAAAGCTTCTGCTCAAATAAATTTGTTAGTTTCTACGGTGCCACAAGTACTCCTCGTTCTTTTTCTTTTTTCTTTCCTCGAAAAAAAACCAAACAAACTGTAGGTCAGGTGATATGTCATCAGACTCTGCATCAGCGTATCTTGCAGACTGATCACTCTCTTTGCTATTAGCAGGATTCTTCAAGGATGCTGTTGGTAGTGGGTGAGGTCTATTTCTTCTCTCTTCCGCTACTCCTCCACTAATAGCAGAGATCAGTGACAGTTTAATCACGAAAGTCTCATTGATGCCCAGAGAAGTTGTATCTAAACACTCATGTATTGCCCTGAAATCTTAACAATATATATTTAAGTGCCTCCTAGTGCCATAAAATAGTTTGTAGTTTTGCAGACCAGTGTAATCACATGCAGATTACTGTAATATTTAAAAAAATAACACTTACCTTGTGGGTGTAATTGAGAAAATTTTTAAGTATAAGTCCCTGCCCAGATCATTACATTTACTTTTGGTTTTGAGGGGTTTTGGATCCCCCCCTTCTTAACCATCCTCCCCTGATTGCCAGGCACTTAGGAAGATGGAGGTTAGTTGACTTGAGTGGCTTGGCACTCCAAGGCCTGGTCTACACTAGGCGTTTATGTCGAAGTTAGCGCCGTTAAATCGAATTAACCCTGCACCCGTCCACACTGCGATGCTATTTAGTTCGACATAGAGGTCTCTTTAATTCGACTTCTGTACTCCTCCCCGACGAGGGGAGTAGCGCTAAATTCGACATGGCCATGTCGAATTAGGCTAGGTGTGGATGGAAATCGACGCTAATAGCTCCGGGAGCTATCCCACAGTGCACCACTCTGTTGACGCTCTGGACAGCAGTGCGAGCTCGGATGCTCTGACCAGCCACACAGGAAAAGCCCCGGGAAAATTTGAATTTGAATTCCTTTTCCTGTCTGGCCAGTTTGAATCTCATTTCCTGTCTGGACATCGTGGCGAGCACAGCAGCACTGGCAACGATGCAGAGCTCTCCAGCAGTGATGGCCATGCAGTCTGTGAATAGAAAGAGAGCCCCAGCATGGACTGATCGTGAAGTCTTGGATCTCATCGCTGTGTGGGGCGATGAGTCCGTGCTTTCCGAGCTGCGATCCAAAAGAAGGAATGCAAAGATCTACGAGAAGATCTCTAAAGACATGGCAGAGAGAGGATACAGCCGGGATGCAACGCAGTGCCGCGTGAAAATCAAGGAGCTGAGACAAGGCTACCAGAAGACCAAAGAGGCAAACGGACGCTCCGGATCCCATCCCCAGACATCCCGTTTCTACGAGGCACTGCATTCCATCCTCGGTGCTGCCGCCACCACTACCCCACCAGTGACCGTGGACTCTGAGGATGGGATACTGTCCACGGCCGGTTCCTCAGACATGTTAGGGGACGGGGAAGATGAGGAAGGAGATGAGGAGGGCGAGGCAGTTGGCAGCTCTCACAACGCTGATTTCCCCGACAGCCAGGATCTCTTCATCACCCTTACAGAGATCCCCTACGAAGCGTCCCCAGCCATTACCCCGGACACAGAATCTGGTGAAGGATCAGCCAGTAAGTGTTGTAAACATCTAAACATTTATTTTTAACAAAACAGGAATATTAACAATTAAAAGAATGGGTTGTTCATGATTAGTGTGCCCTAGGCGCTTAACGGTTTAGTAAGGGGCAGTGCAAGTTTTGAAAAGAAATCTAGCAATGTCCGGTTTTCAGTGATTGTCCTGCACAAGCCGCTCTACTGTGTATTCCCTGCTACTGCAGCTACAGTAAAATGCGGTCTATATGTGCGGGGATAGAGCAGTAATCCTCCTGGGACATCTCGATGAAGCTCTCCTGGAGGTAACTTGAAAGCCGTTGCATGAGGTTCTTGGGGAGAGCGGCCTTATTGGGTCCTCCGAAGTACGACACGTTGCCGCGCCACGAGATTATCAGGTACTCGGGGATCATTGCTCTGCACAGCAGGGCGGCATACGGCCCTGGTCTTTGGAGGCTTTCCCGGAGCATTCTCTCTTTGTCGCTCTCGGAGATCCTCATCAGGGTGATGTCGGCCATGGTGACCTGCTTTTAATTAGGTAGGGGAATGTTAGTGTTGGGACTGCTTTCCCGTTCCTTTACAGAACTGTAACCGCTGGTTTGCAGCCACGCGGTGGAGGCGGGAGAGGGGCAGCCGAAAGGGATCGTTCCCGGGGACAGCCGCGAGGGGGTGGGACAGGGGCAGAGTTCCCGCTTGCCGGATTGCTGGCAGCAGGGACTGACATTGATTTAAATGTGAAATGAGGCCAGTGGTAATATAAAAGTTTTAAACTGCCACAAGTGTACGGCTTACCATGTCTGCCTGCAACAGAAATTCCGTTGTGCTGCCTCGCTTCTCAAATGTGCTGTTCAAGACCCCAGGCACAGAATGCGAAGGCCGAGAATTCGACCTTGTGCTGAGTGCGCATGTGAAAGGTGCTGTGCATGGTCTTGTTCACAGAGAAAGACTATGTTCTTTGTTCACAACTACATTTATCTTTCAGAGGAATTCACTCCCTTTTTCCCATTTCCACAGCCCCGTCTGCGACTGTCTCACAACCTAGCCTGGAATCACACTCCCAGAGGCTAGCGCGGATTAGGCGTAGGAAGAAGAGGACACGGGAGGACATGTTCTCTGAGCTTATGGCCTCTTCCCAAGCCCAGGCAGCACAGCAGACCCAGTGGCGGGAGAACTTGACCCGAATGCACCAAGCCAACATGGATCGGGAGGAGAGGTGGCGGCAGGAAGACCAGCAGGCGACTCTAACGCTGCTTGGACTACTGAGGGAGCAAACGGACACACTCCGGCGCCTTGTGGATGTTCTGCAGGAACGGAGGCAGGAGGACAGAGCCCCGCTGCAGTCCATCTCTAACCGCCCTCCCCCGCCACCAAGTCCCATACCCACCTCACCCAAAGTGCAAAGAAGGAGAGGCGGCAGAGTCCCTGCTAACTCTCACTCCACCCCTGCAGAGAGCTCTAGTAGCAGAAGGCTCTCATTTCCCAAAATTTGAAAAGTTCTTTCCTTACCGCCTGACACAAGCCCACGTCCAAGTTTCACCTCCCAATGCCATGTGTAGTTGATAATAAAAAATTCGTTTCTGTTAACTACTGTTTCAATCATGTTCTTTTGGAGGAGGAGGGGAAAGGGGGTTGGAAATTGGACAGGACAGTCTCCTTTGGCAGGGTACATAGTCGGGGGCAGGCACAGCAGCAGGGCACATACACAGTGCAGTGATGCAGTGACTAGTTGCCCCGGTTAGTCTGGGAGGTTGTTTTGATGTAATGTTGGGGGGGGTGGGTTGCTCTGTGACTTTGTGGCGGGGGAGGGCAGTTACAGATCTTAAGCGCCGGTCCTTAGACAGGATCACAGAGCCACACAGCATGGGATCTGTAACCGTCCTCCCCCTGCCACAAAGTCAAATAGACCTCCCATACACACAGTCCCGATCAGGAGGGGTGACAGGCTCCGTTGAAACAAGCATCCCACCGCAGCGGAGCCTGTCAATCCTTGAGTTTAGAAGCTGCATTCGCATCACAACACTAGACCCGCCCCGCACCACAGTCTGCGTCCCAGTTTTAAAAAATTCCCGCTAAAACAGTATTAAAGAAAACGGTGTGCTTTAACAAAGTAGAACTATTTTTATTTCGACACGTGTGTTGGAGGGGGGGTGAAGGGGGTATGTAACTGGATAGGATAGTCAACATTACCTGGGTAAAGAAACGGGGGCAGGTTTAGCTTCTCAGTACACAAACTATAAAATCACAGGTTACCCTGCTCACTCAGGAACTTTGCTTTCAAAGCCTCCCGGATGCACAGCGCTTCCCGCTGGTCTCTTCTAATCGCCCGGCTGTCTGGCTGTGAGTAATCACCAGCCAGGCTATTTTCCTCAACCTCCCACCCCGCCATAAAGGTCTCCCCCTTGCTCTCACAGAGATTGTGGAGCACACAGCAAGCTGCTATAACAATGGGGATATTGGTTTCGCTGAGATCACAGCGAGTCAGTAAGCTTCTCCATCTCCCCTTGAGACGGCCAAAAGCACACTCCACCACCATTCTGCACTTGCTCAGCCGGTAGTTGAAGAGTTCTTTTTCAGTGTCCAGGGCGCCAGTATAGGGCTTCATGAGCCAGGGCATTAGCGGGTAGGCTGGGTCCCCGAGGATGACTATAGGCATCTCCACATCCCCAACAGTTATTTTGTGGTCCGGGAAGTAAATACCTTGTTGCAGCCGTCTAAACAGACCAGAGTTCCTGAAAACACGAGCGTCATGAACCTTGCCCGGCCATCCCACGTAGATGTTGGTAAAACGTCCCCTATGGTCCACCAGTGCTTGCAGCACCATGGAAAAGTATCCCTTTCGGTTAATGTACTGGGTGGCCTGGTGGTCCGGTGCCAGGATAGGGATGTGAGTTCCATCTATGGCCCCACCGCAGTTTGGGAATCCCATCGCTGCGAAGCCATCTATGATCGCCTCCACGTTTCCCAGGGTCACTACCTTTGGCAGCAGTACATCAACGATTGCCTTCGCTACTTGCATCACAACAACCCCCACGGTAGATTTGCCCACCCCAAACTGGTTCGCGACTGACCGGTAGCTGTCTGGCGTTGCAAGCTTCCACAGGGCTATGGCCACTCGCTTCTGTACACTCAGTGCAGCTCGCAACCGGGTGTCACTGCGCTTCAGGGCAGGGGACAGCAACTCACAAAGTTCCAGGAAAGTTCCCTTCCGCATGCGAAAGTTTCGCAGCCACTGGGATTCATCCCAGACCTGCAGCACTATGCGGTCCCACCACTCAGTGCTTGTCTCCCGTGCCCAGAATCGCCGTTCCACGGCATCAACATGACCCATTGCCACTGTGATGTCCTCGGCGCTGGGTCGCCTGCTTTCTGACAGGTCTGTGCTACTCTCAGACTTCAGGACATCACCGCGGTGCCGTAGCCTCCTTGCCTGACTTTTCTGCATCTGCCTCAGGGAAACCTTTATGATAAGCTGCGAGACGTTGAGAGCGGCCACAACTGCAGCGATGGTCGCAGCGGGCTCCATGCTCGGAGTACAGTGGCGTCCGCGCTGTCAATGACTGGAAAAGCGCGCGAACTGTTTTCCCGCCGGCGCTTTCAGGGAGGGAGGGCGGGAGTGATGGACGGATGACGACAGTTTCCCAAAAGCACCCTCGACTCATTTTGTTACCCAGAAGGCATTGCCGGCTACACCCAGAATTCCAATGGGCAGAGGGGACTGCGGGAACTGTGGGATAGCTGACCACAGTGCACCGCTTCGAATGTCGACGCTATCACCGTTAGTGTGGACGCACAAAGTCGAATTACTGTCCTTAGTGTGGACACACACGTTCGACTTTGCAATATCGATTACAAAAATTCGATGCAAGTAAAATCGAACTACTCTCGTAGTGTAGACAAGGCCCAAGAGTACTGTATTCAAAATACCTGGGGTTGTCCTTTAACTCTTTATCATTTTTTTCTCTTTATAAGACGTTAGGATGATAAATTCTTACACATTTGCAAGCAAAACAGTGTAATGGGGGTTATTCTACAAATATTTTCAATAGAACTTGTTCTCCTTCCTTTCGAAAATAATTCTAAACCCTCTCAATTAAACTCCATTATTTAAACAGCGGGGTACATTGGCAGGAGACAACTACTGTTCGCTAATGAATTCTTGTAATTTGCTACATTATTCTACTTTAATGACAGCACATTTAACTTTTTAATGACTGTACATTTAACTTCTGAACAACTTTAATCAAACCCACTTTTCTGCAGACTCCCTGCTGTGCTAAACTCTTTATTCCCAAACCCTGCACAGGATTCAGAATAAATTTTAAATCAGAAATTGAGAACTGATTTTTCTCTTGGCAGCACAGAGAGACTGGAAAGTGATTGTCAGAAATCATCACTACCCTTTCACCTCCCCCACAGTATTAAAATCTGGATCCAGTGTTGTATATTAAAACACCTCTTGTAAAGATGATTGGCTTTTCAATTAGCAGATTGTTATTTTGGAATGTAACAGCAATGAAGTGCCATTGCAAACAATGCAAAACATCTGTGCCAAATCATATAATTTCTTGCAGTAATTGAATTTGAGTTGAAACTTGACAAAGTATGATTGTTGGTTGGCTTCTAAACATGTCTCGTGTAAAGTCAAAAAGTGGGACAAATTATTCATTCGCCTTTTGTGCTGTAGAAACACATGGCTTGTTGGGGCCAATAGAAAAAATTAGTTTGCTAATACTCTTGTCTCTTTTTTAATCAGATTACAGTTGGGCAGCAGAAGCCCGTCTCAGTGTTTCCTCTCTTTAAAGGGAACATGCATCTCCACTCCCCGCTTCCCCGTGGCTTGTGGCGTACTATGTCCAAGATGTGTTATTGGCATTTTGTTTCCTTTGTATAAATTTTACTTTTACTTATCAAAGACCAAATTGTGTACTGATTTACACACGATGCAATGTGGGGAGTTTGCACAGGGTATAAATCAGTGTAGAATTTGGCAATTAGGAATGAGTTTAAGTAAAATTGAAGGTAAACCAGAGGTATTAGAGGAAAGAACTTTTCTTTTTAAAAGCAGCAGTGGCATATCTTGCATCAACTGACAGTCTTAATAAGTTATTCATGATCATTAAAGCCTTGATCTTGCAAGTATATGCTTAACTTTACTCACATGAGCACATGTATTCTAGGATTGCGCCTACTTGGAGATAAAGAATAAAAATTTAGAGGAGTGACTTGTTTTACTGCATTGAAAATAAGATTTCATGTTAGATACCTGCAGTTCTGAGCAAGAAGTATTTATCCATAGCTCACAGCCACACAGTTAATAAAGCAAAAAATCACTACATTCATTTACAACAACTGACATGCACCAGGGAGTATAAAACAATTTAAATGAAGTAGTACATGATTAAAACAATTTTGCCTTTTCAAACCTGATCTTTTGTCTTATTTTTCACATGACAGAAACATAATTATATTTTTGTGTGAAAGTTTAATGTGACATAAATATTTTATTAAGTGGTATGATATGACCTGAATATTTAGGAAGTTTTACCTTCTATTTCATGCCAGGATTTACTGGCTACATTCTTTGCAGTTGGCTGATAATCATCTCCCTGGAGTAGATAGCCTTTTTAACATACTGTGTGTATCATGGTGCTGCCCATGAATTCACTTAAGGAATGAAATAATTCGTTCGACCTGGGTGAACTTTTTAAAAAATGAATAGTCTACTTAGCTTGCTAATTACCAAGAGGCATGAAGAGGACTACACCAGAGACCTCCTCCTGGTTAAGAGCTACACAGCAAAGAGCTTGACAAATCCTATCGCAGCACCTTTAGATGTGCATTTTTTCACTTGACAGTGCTATAGTCAGCCCAGAGGAAGGAAGGAGGTAACAAAAATTTGAAGCAAAAAATCTACCTTCATATCTCCTGTCAACTCTTATTGCCTACAGCTCTTCAGGAAGCCATGGAGGGGATTGATATAATACTGCAAAATGATAAACTAAATGAATATAGGGAGCTTTCAGGAGCCTCAGATTCCAGAATGACTGATCCCTCAAAGACTCTTGATGCAAGTGTCACAGATCAGGGCAACTGCACCAATATTCTTCCTCTATGGTCCACCCACTCTCGGGCTTCCAGTTCCCCAGCTGTCACGTCTCTCTCCCTCCTCACTGGGTTTTTTTCCAGGCTGCCTACACTGAATTCCCCAGCGAATTAGACTGCCTAAGCATGGCTGCTGTGCCTTTTCCTCAGAGGCTATAAGCAGCACAATTGCCCATAGGTATAAGTTACTACACAGCTCCTTCTAAGCAAGCACATTTATTCTTAAGGTGAAAGCATTACAGACAAACAATAAAAGAACCTGAATGCATGCTAACAAACTAACCAGAGATCACCCCCAACTCCAACAAGGGCTATGGCAAGTGATCAGTCCTTCAGATCCCACCTGGGGGTATTTCTGTGGTTATAAGTTCATAACCACCTGGACTCAGAACAAGCACCGCCATGATTAGGTCAAGTCCTTCCAACCCTTCCAAGGAAGGATTGAGGCCTCTTGGACAGAAGGCCTGTCTGTTTGCTGGATCAGAAAGCAGGCCTCAAGTCAGTTTAAACTTAGACTTTTTATCCAAAAGTCATTTCTTTGTCTGTTGGTTCTCTAGAGAATCCAGTTTGAACCAGTATATGCGAGCCTGTCCAGGTTAGGGGTATCTCTCTGGGGAGGTTACAGCCTGAGTGAATTTGCCTGATCACTTCCCACTGTCTCATCCTTCCCCCATGGAATTACTTACAATCTCTGGCCCATACTGATACACATATGTAATACAGTAAGATCTTCCAAAGATACAGCAAGTTCTCTGTTCCTGGGGATTTTACCAAATCATACAAATTACCTAAATAGAAAAGGGCTTCCTACAAGACTGTTCTCTAAGGCTTCAAGCTCCAGTCAATTCTTGCCACTAAGAGGCCTTTTTTCCTTTGCCAAAAAACTAACCCACCCACTCTCTGTTCCTGGGCAAAAGGACGTAGGGAGTTTTTGTTTTGCTTTAATTAAAGAATTGCTTATTTGCTGTACACAGACTGCTTTTTTACTGAATGGAGAAGGTGTTTCAATACCTATCCAGACAGCAACGCTCCAAAGAGAGAGTTGAGAACATATTGGCTCTAATTCAGGAGTGGTCAACCTGAGCCTGAGAAGGAGCCAGAATTTACCAATGTACATTG
Organism: Chrysemys picta bellii; assembly: GCF_011386835.1. Classification (NCBI taxonomy): domain Eukaryota; kingdom Metazoa; phylum Chordata; order Testudines; family Emydidae; genus Chrysemys; species Chrysemys picta. Next base: position 10,390,346 of record NC_088801.1, on the reverse strand, counting down.
CCAAAGAGCCACAGGAATATGTAATGACTGTCTATGTATATATATGCACACACATAATTATATAATTTGATAATCATATTTTATATGTTTATAATGTATAATTAACAATAATAAAAAACTTACCCTTTTACTTAGTGGGACTTCTGGCAATCCTTGCTTTCAACAATTCCCTTGAAGTTTTATTTCTGTTTAGTTGTGCTCACAAGCAGCAGTTCTCTTAAGTGGCTGTCTGTCAAAATGGATCGGTGGTTGGATTTCACATGTTTGAGTGTAGAGAAAACAGACTCACAAAGATAGCTCGAGGCAAACAAACATCAAGATTAATTTTAGGGCTGCACCTCTGATGTTGGGGTATTTATCCTTTGGTACAGATTTCCAGAAAGTAAGGGTCCCCTCTGTCTTCTGAGCAGAATTCAATCTGTCATCTTCCAAAAGTTCTATTATTTCGGTCTGGGATGTTGCTTCATTAGTGACTAAAGGGTGCTTCAGACAATCGGCTTCAGCACTAAATGGATCAATCAGAAATCTGAGTTAGGTCTTTTCCGCTGCAAATCTTGGAATCTTTCCTCAAAACTGTCCTTACAATCCTTAATCACGCTCGTATACCTAGTTGTGCTCCATTTTAGGGGTTCTGCTGCATCTTCTTTTGATGTGGCTTGAAGTTGTGACATTGAGGGAAAGTGTGTCAGCTGTCCCTCAAGCATTTGTCTGGGAAACAACTGCAGTTTGTTCATGAACACAAATACGCCTTGCAGTTGATCAGACAGCAACCGGAATTTTCCTTGCAAGTCCACGTTTAGTTTATCCAAATGCAGCAGCATGTCTGCAAGAAATGCCAAATCTAGAACCCACACAGGATCTGTAAGCTCAGGCAGTATTCTGTGTTTCTCCTCCATAAACAATTTTACTGGTTCCAGAAGCTAAAAAAAAAAAAACGGGAAATAACTTTACCTCTCGAGAGCCACCAAACTGCACAGTGAAATGGCAAATCAGCAGGGGAGTCGTCTTCATCCAGTTCTTCAATTAGATTTTGAAATTGTCTGTGATTGAGTGCATTTAAGCAAATGAAATTCACAGTGTGCAAGACAGGTTTCATGACATGATCAGATTTGAGATTTTTAGATACTAGTTGCTTCCGATTGAATAATACAGTGAAATGTCCAAAATTCATGAAAGCTCTCGTCAGACTTACAAAGCACTACTAATCCATTCGCAAATCCCCACATGGATGGAGCTCTGTCCGTTGCAATGGCAGTGAGCTTGGTAAAGGCAAGTTGTTTTTCACAATTACCAACATCAACGCCTACTTTAGATCTCATCCACGAGTTCTGTGCCTTAGTAACACGATATCGAGGAATTCTTCCCTGATAACACAGTCGTCAGACACAGTGCAGGCAAATACTGATAATTGAGGTTTATCCTGTGCATCGCATGACTCAACCAAAGTGATATTCAAATACTCCCACTGCTGAAGTTGTGAGTGCAGTTGCGATTCAATGTCACCGTTCAGGTCAGAGATTCTGCGTTCTGTTGTGTGACGTGAAAGCTGCAGACCAGAAGTTTTCTTCCGTAGATCCTTGTGACAGGACTGAAATCACATCAGTGAGGCATGTTTTTTTACGAACTCACCTTCAGAGTAGGGCTTTTTCGCACGGGCTATGTGCCAGGCCACATAATAGGAGGCTAACGTTATTGTTTGCTATCGGTTGGAAAATCTGGTGAAGAACTGGGGTTCTACATCCTTTTCTTTTTTCCCCAAAGTTTTCAATTTTAAAGTGTGGAGTTCAGAACCTTGTGGGAATTCTTGATCCATATGTGCAGGGCTCGAAGAGAAGTGACACTGCAAGTTTGAAGATTTGAACTGAGAAATACACGTCTGGCAAAGAAGACACATGGCCTTCCCATTACATTCAATGAAAAAGTACTTATTCTTCCACTCCTGTTGGAAGCCTCGATTTTCATCTGTGTATTTTCTCTTCCGTTTGCACTTGCCTTCCATTGTTAGATGGTGTAAGAAAAATATTGATAAAAATTTCCACAGCAGCACAGTGTTTACACTCCCATTTCTGAGTCCAAACTGAGTAATGTGCTCGCCGCGAGAGGTGATGTAATGGCTATGGAACCTAGTCACCGTGTGCTTGTGCAAGTATTCAAGGAGACACAGGCACCGACTTTCCAGAGTTGAGGCCATCAGAATTGAGGTTGTCAGTGCCAGCATTCTCATTGATGCCTTCTTCTTACCGCCAGATGATGGAGTATGGTGCATGCTTGAGGGGGCACTAGATGACCTCTTTGGTTCCGTTTTTGCCATTATTACCTCCTCTGGGTCCAAACTGATCCTCATTAGTTGCTCCAATATGTGTAGCTCAAAACAAGCATCCCTGGACTTACTGGGTGCTCAACCCCCTGGTCTGCCCCAGGTCCCGCCCCCACTCCTTGGGGGAAGGGATGGAATTTTAAAAATTACCTTTACCTTATTTTATTATTTTAAATTTTGCAATAAAATATGCCCACGTGACTGGAGAAGGTGTGTGATTTTGACATCACAAGAGAAACTAGAGTAATTGAAACAAGAAAGGATTTTTAGTTGGTCTCTGTTTTTATTTGACATAAGTACAAACTCTCTATGGCTCAAGCCCCCAGCTTCCTAGAAGAGAGTATTTGTTTAGATGCACCTTGCTAAAGCACAAGGTATGTGTATAAATCAGTTTAGAATGACTCTCAAAATCAACAGTTGGCTGAATGGATGCTGTAATGAATCTTCCCACCCCTTCGGGGAAAGTCTCTATAAACAGACCGGCTTTTGCAGTACGCCCCAACAGTTGAGCACCTTAAACTATACAATGTAACTGATGTTTCCACATTAAAATGCAATTGTAAAAAATCCTACAAGCAAGAAAACTGCCATAAATTGTTTGTGTTTCTTTGGATTTATGTCCTTAAAAATGAAACGTTGCAGGCTTTTTAAAATCAGACCAGGCAAAAGAACAGCTGTGTGCTGATAAACTTAGCCTAACTAGGAGTAATTTTATTTTACTGTATGTTTGAAAAGCTGAAAGACAAATACGACCAGCACAGCTGCCTAGTCATGGAAGGCTAACTCTGCTTTATATCACAATGAATTGCACCAGGAATTAGCAGTTTAGGGTGGCATAATTTTTTAAAAGGTCTCTCCTCCCAAAGTTCTGTCTGTCCCTCCAGCAGTGTCTGAGCTTCGCCCTTAATCTTTGACCTAGTGTCACAGCAAAAACATGCTGAGTAGCAATCTGTTAATCATACCAGATAGCCAGCTTGCTTGTGACTGCACCAGTATCTGCTGTCATGCTCCCAGATGAACACTTTTCCTGAACTTGCTTTTTCCATGTGTATTAATCTATTGCTTGGTAACCCATTGCGGCTTCTTCCTGGTGTACGGGATAACATATGGCAAGGCATATGGTCCCCATGAGACCTCCATATGGTTGGGTATTAATGTAGTGGAGTGTGTGAGGCCAAAGGCCAGGACTTATCTTCACCTTCTCTTGCGGCAATGCCATGTCGAGTTTTCTCTGTTTATAAGAGGAGAGCTTATAAAAACCTCCTGACTTAAGAAATGGCAGCTATCTTTAAAAATATTACTGTACTTTTATCATTTAAAATGCGTGAACAGAGAGGCCTTTGGTTTATTCTTAAAACTTTACATGCTGGAATTTTCATAAGAGCTAAAGGCAGTTAGGAATTCAACTTTCATTGAGATTTAGGGACCGAATTCCCTTAGTCTCCTTTGACGGTTCCAGACTCAGTGCCTCTATGGGCGTAGGAACCAGTGCTTCCATAAAATACAAAAACTTCATTTATTCCCGTTGCAGGGGGTCGTGAGGTTATTACATGGGTAGTCGCAAGCTGTCAGCCTCCACCCCCAAACCCCACTTCACCTCCAGCATTTATAATAGTATTAAATATAAAAAATAAGTTTTTAATTAATGGGGGGGGTTGTAATCAGAGGCTTGTGAAAGGGGTCACCAATAAATAAATTTGAAAACCACTGGTCTGAACTCTACTGTAAGAAGAAATTGAATTTATCCATTTTTCTCCAGGTGGATAAAAATCAATGATTTTTTGAAGAAAATAAAAAAAGTTTTTTTTTTATTTAAATTAGATTTTTTTATTTTGTTAATTAAATTATAATAATTTTTCTGTTTAAAAATAAACCTGTTTAAAATAAAATCTGGATTTAATACAAAATATGATAAGGCCTAAATTTATTATAATCTCTTAAAACATTTAAATAAAAAATAAATATGCTGAATCCATTGTTGAGTTAAAGGCTGGTTTCCTATATAAAGAAAGTATCTGAGGGAAATGGCTAACTTTTGAGGTCTAGATTTATAAATATGGAACAAAATAGGTCAGCCTAAGTAATTTAGGAGAATGCATCATTTTCAAGAGACAGCTGAGTAGGAAGTTAAGCTCCTGTCACTTTCACTTAGGCATATTTGAAAATTTTCCCAGGCTGACCTGAAGTAATCAGTTTAATTCACTGACAACAGTTAATCCCTCTGTTTAATAAATCATGTACTTGTAAATGTGAAACACATTTTGATAAGAGAAGTTAATGTATCCATAACATTTAACATAGTTTTGTTGAATAAAAATCTATGCTGTTTTGTGCATTTAATTAAATTTCAGTTACCATCCTAATGCAACTTGACACATATCATGAGCAAAAAGTTAACTGTCTAGTAAATAAGCAATATATCATTCACCATTTTCTAACATACTAAAAATTTACAATTAAGAATCTGAAAATGTTAAGCTATGTAATTGCTTACCTAAATATATATAGTTGCAGTTTACCCTCCTAGGTAGTAAAACGATGTACCAAATCTAGTGAAAAGGCTCTATTTAGTTGTAAATCAACATGTTTTAATAGTTATATCAACCAAGGAAAATGCACGTTTACTAACTAGAGAACAAATGAAACAGATGAAGATCAATGATTTCAAGGCTTTCCACTTGTTGATTTAAATTGCTTTGATTTAAATAACCCCATCCTGTTTTTCTTTTTCCTTTTTTAACATACCAGTTTCTTGCCAGACAAAATTAGCCTTTCCATAGCGTTTAGGAATATAGAAATCTAGGATATCCAGTTATTTTTATATTTTCTAAACATTTATTGATTGATTAAAAACTGCTGTGTATGCTGAAGAATTTTTTTAATGAACATTGTTCTTTCTCTTGGGTGTCTAAACTGAACCTGTGGAAGTCTTGTATGGCTCACAAAATCAGATCTTTGCTTATGTTATTCCACTTCTACATGGTATGAAACCAAATCACATTGTCCCTTCTACATCTTGTTTGATAAGTGCAAGGGCTTTGTGTTTTTCTAAAATAAATGATACCATGACTTCTAGGGACAACTAGACTGAGTAAAGAAACTGAACGGAGTTTTCATATGAAGCATAATATATGAGGCAAAGAAGCTTTTATATAGGGCTTAATCCTACAAGATACTAAACAGTCTGGCCCCAGCCCAGCAGAGCACTTAAGTACATTCTTAACTTTAAGCAAGTAAGCAGTCCCACTGGTTTCAATGGAACTACAGTATTCACATGTTTAAGCGCTTTGCTGACTTGGGGCCAATCTGCTCAGCACTTTGCAAGATTGAGCCCATAGTGCATTTGTGGTTTTCTTGGCTTTGCCAACAGCAGTATAATTTTCAGGGTGGAAAGCTGGTATTTGGTTAATGCTGGTGATCACGCAGTCTGCACTTTGAATTCAGGTAGCTACATTCTTTGACATCCCGGTTTCCACTGGAAACAATATCTTTGTAATTTTACTTTTCTGTTTTATCAGTCAGATCCACATCAGTTTGACCATTGCTAATATCCCCCAAGGACCGGGAACTTTATCTTTTCTAAACTTTTCTCTTCCCCAAGAAAAATGTACAAAATGAACTTTTATCATTTGTGCAGTAATTGTTAATTATTCAGTATCAGTGCCTCTGATGGGATACCTTTACTTTTTATTCCGTGGGAAATACAGTACGTGCCTTTATTGCTTATTGGTCAAGTTTTCCATCAGGCATCTTTGTGCTTTCCCTCAGACCACACCTTGCAAATGGGAATTGCCCTTTGTAAAAATCTCCCGGGCCACTCCGCTGTCCCCTTTGAAATCCCTGCTTTAAAACTCACCTACAAATGCCTTTTAAATGGTTACGCAGTAGGTGTGTTGGGCCTCTTGTTTATTACATGAGCCAGACTTGTCTCACTGTTACTTTGTGCTTCCCCTGTCTTTTTGCTTTATCCACATGTTGTCTCTTGTTTTGTACTGGGGCAGGAACCATCTTTTCATATATGTGTGTATCATACGTAGCATAATAGGGAGCCAGTCTGTAATTGGAACCTCTAGGCACTACGCCAGTGAAAGTATTTATTCATTAATTAATAATAGTTGGCTCTCTCATGGCACTGCCATGAACCCAGAGTGAAAGCCAGCATGGGGTACTGCCCTAGGAGCAGCCTACAAGGGAGACTCACTTTCACAGTCACAATTACCTTTTCAGTTTCCCTGCCACTCTGAGGAGAGAGTACTCTACATTAGGACTATACCTAGTGCAAGGTTTGTCTTCTGGCATGTTGGCACAGCTATGCTGCCTAACACACTGGAGGGGTAGAGAGTGTAGAACCAAGACTCCACCCCTTCCCACACCTGGGAGAACTAGTGGCTCTGCAGATCCTGCTTCCCCTTCCATACTTGGAGTGGTGGTAGGGGAAACTAGCACAAGGGAATAAGGGGCCACCTTATGATGTGCTTAGGCACTGTGCGGCATGGGCCATGATTTGGCCCCCAAAAAAATTATTTATTTTTTTTAAAGGAGGAGGAAATTGGCAGGGTTGTGTGTGACAAAACAAAGTTATTGGTCCTTCTCAATTTTTTGCATTATATGGATACAAATTCTGGATGAGTTATTATTCTAACCTTTAGTAAAATTGAATTTATAGTTTTTTATGATCCAGAAATGTAGTCCACTGCCCCAACACTGTGGAGCTGTTATCTTTTTTTAAAGAAACTTTACCTCTCAACACATTCCTAAAGGGAAGTTGTAAAACTGCCAAGTTTATACAAAGTTGCCAACTTTTCAGTTTGACAGTTTCAGTGGGGCATATAAATCTTTCCACAACTAAGGGCTAAATTGAAATCTGGGATTAGCATAGTCCTTGGATTGGCACTTTTGTCTTTTAAAAACCTGTAGGTGAAAATAATTTAAAATAGATCTATATCTATCTTTTGAGATATCTGCTGTTGCGATTGCACTGAAAGGAATGAATGTTTAATTCATTGGTTAAAGTCAGATGCATTAGGCACTCGGTGTGCCATCTCTGATGGTATGCTGCACTTTTCAGAAGGAACCCTTCACAGAAGGAATGTTAGTCATAAAATTTATATTCTCTAAACTTTGGACATTAATCACAAAGCTCTTAATTGTCAGAGTAATTCTAAACCACTGGGCTACATTCTACATTAGGGAACTGAAAATCATAAATAATTAACAATGTTTGTATTCTGGGTGTTAATGTGCCTCTTTAAATTCTAATTTAGGATAGGATATGACCTCTCAGGAATTGCAATAGAATTTTCATTAAACAAATATAACAAGTACATAGAAAAAATCAACCATCATCGAGGGAGATATTAGTAATTTGTGTTTTTCACACTGTGTGAAATCATCTCTCTACAACTGTTTGTTTCTTTCCAAAGGTGAAGACGTCAAACCTTTTACTCCAGAGAAAGCCAAGGAAATTGTGATGTGTCTACAACAACCTGCAGTGTTTTGTAACATGGTTTTCGATTGGCCAGTACTATATTGGAATGCTAAATATCTTTCTGAGGTGTTGGATGGAAGGACAATACGGTTTAGGATGGGAATGAAGAAAAGGGACGCAGGTAGGATTTTAGATGGCATTAGGTTACATTTAGAAATTCTGTTTAATATCCTTCTTAATCCTCTGCAGTGCTTTCATGCCAAATGTTCTTTTCACAGTACATTGCATCTAACAAAGACTGTGGGTGAGCGGAATGAAATGGGAGGTTTGTTTTAGCCAGTGATGTCTCATCTTTCTCTCTCACTGGCTCTCTTTTTTTTTTTCTTCCCCTTTTAACATTTGGATCAGTAAGTCTAATGGTTAGAGCTGACTTCTGAGAATCATAAATCCTGGTTTCCTTTCCTGGCTCTGTTACATAATTGCTGTGTGGTCATCCCTAAATCACTTAGATGTTTTAGATGGTAAGTGATGATTTAGATCTTCAGAGGTGCTGAGCATCCCCATAGGAATTGCTGGGCTGTGCATATTTGAAAGTCATGCCATTAACCAACCTGTTTGTTTCTTCATCTGTATAATGGAGGTAATCCTCATCTGTTTTATCGGGAGTTTAATTACTGTTTGTTAAAACATTTTGAGATACTCTGATAAAAGATGCTATAGAAGTACAAAGTGTTAATAAAAGCATTTGCCATAGCCACTGTGAGCTTCAAGACAGCATAGAGCCTAGAACACAGAACCTCCTGCTCTAAGAATGTCTTGAGTCAATTGTGGCTTTGTCGAAAGCCCCATGTATACCCTGCCTAAATAGCAGACTGAAAAGTAGGCTGTGAGTCAAAGCCACAGCCTGCCTCCTACTTTCTCCCTGCTAAGGGGGTGGCGATATACTTTGCTCTATCCCTATACCTGCTCCAGTGTACATCCCCAGCTCAAAGGTGCAGCTGCACTAGCCATTGTGTTGGGAGGGCAGAACCAAAGCTCTACCCCTATGTGGGGAGGAGGGGTGGAATGACGCAGCCTTTTAGCGGCTACTGTCTGTGGTTACAATCCGGTCCAGACAGGACATAATTAAACAGTTCTGAGTCTATCCAGTAGAGGGCAGTGTCACACACATGAGCTAATTAATTAGGAAGATTTAATTTTTTTTTTTAAATGAGTCAAAGCAACACCAGGAAGATAAAAGTATGTAACCACTATAATGAGATACTAACAAGCATGGAATTGACAAAGTATATGTTGGGTTATTGTGGAAGACAAGAACTGTCAGATATGTAATACTTAGCATTTTATGTTTTCAAAGCACTTTACAAACAAGAATTAATCTTCACTTCACCCCTTTGACATGTGGACTAGTGGTGATATTATTGAACTGATACGCAGAAGACCTGGGTATTAGTCTGTTCCTGGCTATGCCACCCACCTGCTGGGTGACCTTCAACAAGTCATTCCCCCCTGTGCCTCAGTTTCCCCATGTGTAAAATGAGAATAATGACACTGACTTCATTTGTAAAGCTCTTTAAGATCTATTGATAAAAAGTGCTATCTAAGCAGCCATTATTATTATCATCGCCATTTCACAGATGGTACCATATTGATACCAATGGAAACCAGCACAATACAGGCAATGGCCGTGAAGCTCTCCACAATGCTCTGTTAATGTACTTCCACCTTAACATGGAGGAAGCACCAATAGGAATGAAAGGGTAATTTAGTCTCAGTGTCTGTCAAATCTTAGGCATCTTTCTTGAGGTTGGCAACTAGAGTTCCAGTTGTGAACACCTGTCAAGAATTGGACTGACACCAACTTACTTGATAAGAGTCCTTGTATAACAACAACTTTCAGTCATCAGGGATTCAAAACAGTTAGAGTCTTCATATTTTAAGATTAAAGTCCTCGTATGTCTTGCCCTTCATTGCTGATCCCTGGAGACAACCAGTCTCTAGGAAATCAGTTTTGTCTCCAGGACCACACTGTTATATGCTAATAGAGGTTGCAAATGTCTTTAAGAAAATGAGTAGAGCCCTCTGGGGTTGTACTGTAGCTAAGTGAGGATCTTGTTGCAACAGAAAGTGTTACATTGTAAGAATTTGTTAGATAAGCCACCTAAGAGTCTAAAATAATGTAATATATTTGTGGTGTTGCTAGAAATAAGTAGCTTGTTTGCTATCTTGTGCATTAACATTGTTTTTCTGAGGGGTGTTCTTGGCCCTTTCTTTCCTATCACTGTTATCCAGATCCAGGATCACTTGTCCAGACAAAAATGAGGTGCTGATGGTACTATAGATTATAGGGAGGAACTGGAGGATATAGCAAAGATTATATTGGCCCCTCTGAGTGTGTTCACCTGCCATTAGTCACTTTAGTTTACAATATAATGGTGGTGTTAGATGATCCTATCAGTGGTCAGCGTAACAACAGCCAGGATGGCTTTTTCCATCCAGGCCTGGCTAGAGGGTTGCAAACATTTATTTCGGATACAGATATTGTCTATGTTCATTGCCTCAAGATTAGACTATTGCTATGTGCTCAACCTGGAGTTACACCTGAAATCCATTCAGAAGCTGTTTCAGACTGAGACAAATCACTTGTTTAAAGGGGGATTTTGTTGCAAGCCAACAGTATTATCACTCTAAACTGCACTGACTGGCTGTTGGTTTCTGGCAGGAGTTTAAGATGGTGATTTTGATCTATAAAGCTCTAAGTGGCCTGGGACCTGCCTACCTGAGAGACCACCTATATTACCTTCTAACACAGTCAAAGCTATAGCTTGTGGCGGCCTTCAAACTGAAACTCAATCAGTATAAAGGAGAGGGAGCTGCTGCAAGCACTTGGCTCTGCACTTGCTTTTCCTGTTGGTCTGAAATAGCCAGTTGCCAACTGCTCTGTAGTGCATATTCCACAGACCAGATGTGGAGAACAAGTGAGATATCTGTATTGTGTGTATGAATATGATCGGTGCCTCAGCTTACCTGCTGATATTATTCTGTCCGACTACACAAAGTTATATCAAAGGAGGCTGTTAGGAAAGAACAAGCAGGGAATAAAACCATGACAAAGATTCATCCAGAGAGAATACCAAGAATGGTCGAGGGATTATTGATCAGGAAATGCCTACCTGCCTGGCTCCAGCCAGATTAATAGCTTTATTTTCTCAAGGCCAGAGTTTAGGATCAAAGGGACATTAAACCGTTAAAGCCCGCTGCCTAGAGCAGTGGCTCTCAAAGCCGGTCCGCCGCTTGTTCAGGGAAAGCCCCTGGCGGGCCGGGCCAGTTTGTTTACCCGCCGCGTCCGCAGGTTTGGCCGATCGCGGCTCCCACTGGCCGCAGTTCGCCACTCCAGGCCAACGGGGGCTGCGGGAAGGGTGGCCAGCACATCCTTCGGCCCGCGCCGCTTCCCGCAGCTAACAAGCCGCCCCGGCCCACCAGGGGCTTTCCCTGAACAAGCGGCAGACCCGCTTTGAGAACCACCAGCCTAGAGGAAGGTGGGGAGAGTAAGTAGCAGCTGCTGAAGGTTGGTGTCTGACAGGATATGCCTGCGCTGCAATCAGGAGATGTGGTTGCAGGATGTATAGACATACCAAACTAGCTTTAATCTAGCTAGATCAACGCTAGTTTGGGATTACTACATCTGTTGCAACCACACCTCCTGATTGCAGTGCAGAGATGCTGAGAGAATGTAGCTGTGCAGTCTCTCTCTCCCACCCCAGAGATGGAGATAGCTGGACTCAGGGGAGCTTAGCAAAACTTGCAAGGAAAGGATAAAGTTTAGGTGAGACAAAATGCGTATAGACTTCCATTGTTTTAACCCTTTTCTCTGCTTGCTACGATACCTTGGGATGAATAAACAATATGAGAAGAAGCTGGTTTTGGGTCCCGTTAATCAACTGTGGGCCATAGACTCCCAGAGAAAAGTTTTCTTGCAGGCGCCAAATAGAGCCGGGCCTGTTGTATTACGCAGTTGGGAAACGGCGGAGCTGCAACCCAGAGATTCAGTCCAAGAGTAGTTGAATTGTGGGGTTCCATCCTCAAGAGAGGGGAAAGCCAAGCCTGTCACCTGAGGGGTGCACTCAAGGGGGCCTGTGAAGGGAAGTGAAATGCAGCTTGCCCTGTAATCATGACACCATCTGCTAAGGCTTTGGGGGAAGGCTGAGGGCTTGGGTGATAATGGGATGCTGGATGTGGTGGTCTGTTCTTTGGATGTTTACATCCCTGGCTATTTTATTGAATTTTGGTATGTGAGTGTGTGTGTGCTTTGTTATACTGCTAAGTAGTTATTCTCTGCATGGATTGTTATTTTAAATAATTAAGATCCCTAGAGATGTGGATGGATGTTTGGTAGGGTGGTAAATCAAAATACATAAAAAGGTGGAGCCATGCATCTTTATTGGAGCCTTCGGGTATTGTATTTCCCCTACTTCTACTAAGAGGCCCTGCATTGCGGACACCATCCTTCTGAATGAAACAGCAGTTGGTATCATACAATCATAGAAATGTGGGGCAGGAAGAGACCACAAGAGGTCATCTAGTCCATCCCTTTGCACTGAGTCAGGATTAAATGTACCTACACCATCCCTGATAGGTATTTGTCTAACCTGTTCTTAAAACCCTACAGCGACAGGGTTTCTACAACCTCTTTAGGTAATCCTATTTCAGTGCTTAACTATCCTTATAATTAGGAAGTTTTTCCTGATATTTAACCTAAATCTCCCTTGCTGCAAATTACAACAATTACTTCTTGTACACCTCTACCTCGATAGAACGCTACCCAATATAACACAAATTCGGATACCGCGCGGTAAAGTAGTGCTCCGGGGGGAGGGGGGGTGCCTGCGCACTCCGGTGGATCAAAGCAAGTTCAATATAACATGGTTTCACCTATAACACGGTAAGATTTTTTTGGCTCCCAAGGACAGCATTATATCGAGGTAGAGGTGTACTACCCTCAGTGGACATGAAGAACTATTGATCACCAACCTCCGTATCACAACCTTTTACATATTTGAAGACTTATGTCCCTTCTCAGCCTTCTGTCAATGCCAGTGCTTAAGCAGGTAGGTGAGCTGATGTTCTGCACAAAGTACTCCATCTTACTCGCAAGTTTGAGTTCACAACACTAGTGCAGGGAATGAGAGATCAGGGACAGGCATCAAACTCCAATATTGTCAATGCACAGCACTGCTAGCCCAGTTTAGAATTGTTTGGTTTACTCTAAGAATGATCTCATTTTTAAAATTCTTCAATCTTTAGTCACTAAATAGTCAGAAGCCTGTTCATGTTCTTGCTTTCCAATTCTGATTACTGACACTTGCATACAGGCTGCAGTAGACATCTCCATTTTTCTAGATTTCTAAATACTTGTTTTTTGTTGTTTATTATTCATTATCCACAGTGTGATTGATGCTGAACCAAATCTAAATTAAACCAAGATCCCTGCCCTGAGGAAGTTACAGCCTAGAAACAACAGTCTTCAATGGTCTGCAGGATTTACTGTTCATAGTTGGAATTTTCCAAATAAAGCTTTTTGTGTAATACATGGAAAGTTAGAAATACCTATTTCTTCACTTTAAAATAGTTGCTTCTATCTTATCTCATAAAACAGGCAGTATCATGAGCACTCTTTGGTCTCATCAAAATAATTCAGATACTGAACTGCCTTCAATAGTTCTGATACCTTTTATATAATTTTTACATCAGCCCATCCTTTAGCGAAATGATGTGCACTGCATTAATGACTGGATATTTGAAGGCAGCATTGGACTGCAACACATAGGATGAATCAGATATAAGATTTTAAGATGGGGGGGAGGTTCTTGTGTCTTCAATGCAATTCTTATGCAAGGAAAAGTGATTTCTGGAGGAAGCCCTTATATAGCACCAAGCCAAGTTATATATTGCTAAATACTAAGCTTATCTGACATTCTTAGCTAATAAACTTGAAAATAAGCTGGACGGAGAGCTGCTACCAACACTACTATAGTAGAAAATGACAGGGTGACAGTGCAAGTTTGTAAGGGCTTGTCTTCACTACTGCTGGAGCACGTCTGGTGAAGACATGCTGTGCCAACGGGACAGCGCTCTCCCATCAGCTCTATTACTCCACCTCAATGAGAATTGGAAGCTAGGTCAGTGGGAGAGCATCTCCTACTGACATAGCGGAGCATAGACGCTGTTTTAAGTCTATCTAACTTACATTGCTCAGAGGGGTGCCTTTTCACACCCCAGAGCGATACACATTACATCAATTTAAGTAACTTGCGTCTGATGAAGTGGGCATTCACCCACGAAAGCTTATGCTGCAATACTTCTGTTAGTCTTAAAGGTGCCACAGGACCCTCTGTTGCTTTTTACAGATTCAGACTAACACGGCTACCCCGCTGGTACTTGTCATCAATTTAAGTAGTAGTATAGACAAGCCCTAAGAGAGCTGATCACCTGCCCAAAGGAAATCAGAACAAATGTATGAGACTGTATGGGAATTGCCATGATAGCAAAATCAAAGTAATGAGGAATTCCCCCAGAGCTCTTACTATTGTGCAAGAATAAAAGGATTCCCTTATTAAGCAGCTGTGTGAAAGTTGTTCAAGTTAAATTACTGCTGTTTCATTGCCATTCAGGCAGCCTGTAGTCATTTTTTCCATCCATAATGGTTATAGTACAGTATGGAATTTTTCATTTTACATTCTGGATGAGTATATCTGAAGCTGGCAGGACTAGCTGTGATGGGAAATGAAGGTCTCTGATAAGCCAAAGGTGATGTGCACTATGGTGCAGCAACAACAATGTAGGCCTTCCCATGCTACTTGACCTTGACCTGAAATAGTGTACCACAGTCTTCCTGGGACAAGAGGGCAATGATAGTAAAACCAGTGTTCATGCTGATTCAGTACCCTCCGTCTTCTGTGCAGTGGAGACTTACAATACTCTGTTCTGTAATGGTGCCAACCTTTATGGTATGGTTAACAGAACTGATGATGCTGGTGACTTAACAGATTCACACAGTTGTTACAACCCCCGGGTTCTATTTTTCCCCCCATCTTACTTGCTAAGGGTTTTCAGACATGCTCAGCATCGGCCTAACTCTGCTCCTATTGAAGTCAATGATAAAAATCCCCCATTGAGTTCAATGGGAGCAGAGTTAGTCAACTTTGAGTGCTTTGCAAAATCTCACCCAAAGGGACAAATTCACCCATTAGCACAGAGCCCACTCAAAGGCTTTTGTGCCGTGGGACTGCACAGGGCACATGTTTGTAGGCAGAGTAGCTGTGCAAGGGGACCTGTGCAGTGGGGAGGTGACCTCCATGTCTGCTCTGAATACACTTGTGTGAAGGAAAGAGTTCAGGATTGGGCCTCTGACTCCGCTGTTACATGAATCCATTGGCTAGGAATCCCAGTGTACAAGGCATGGCGGTACTGTGGACATTATTTCAAACTAAAGGCTGGAATAGCAGCCAGAGCACGGCTGCACTGCAGCCTACCCCAGATTTGGGATTGGATAACATCCTCTTCAGCCACTCCACACACAACAGCTTTTTATTAATACGTTCCAAGGCCAGAAGGGACCATTGTGGGCATCTAGTCTGACCTCCTGTATAACACTGGTCATAGAACTTCCCCAAAACAATTCCAACAGCAGATCTTTTGGGAACACATCCAATCATGATTTTAAAATAGTCAGTGATGGGGAATCCACTACAACCCTTGATAAGTTTTTCCAATGATTAATTGCTCTCACTGTTAAAAAATGAAACCTTATTTCCTGTTTAAATTTGTCTAGCTTCAACTTCCAGCCATTGACTCATGTTATCCCTTTCTCTGCTAGATTGAAGAGCCCATTATTAAAGATTTGTTACCCATGTAGCTTATAGAATGTAATCAAGCCACCCCCTGAACCTTCTCTTTCTTAAGTGACATAAATCGTGGTCCTTGAGTCTATCATGATAAGGCATATATTTAATCATTCTCATGGCTCTCCTCTGAACTCTCTCCAATTTATCAACATCCTTCTTGAACTGTGGACCCCACAACTGGACATAGTATTCCAGCAGCGGTCCGGCCAGAGCCAAATACAGCGGTATAACAACTTCCCTAACTCCGACTCAAGATTCCCCTGTTTATGCTTTAACCCTTTTGGCCACAGCGTCATGCTAAGAGCTCAAGTTCAGTTGATGATCCCCCTACGCAAATCTTTACTGACTTGGCCATATGGATTGTCTGTAATAATTAGACTTGATCCACCTATTTATTTTGGTTGCTTCTGTTGTGGTATGTTTCCTATTGCCACTGTTCTCTGCCACACAGATCAACATAATAGGATTTTGTGCAGAGAGATGGGTGTATTTGTGCGATATTTTGAATCAAAACTCAAGCCTTTTGCCAGAAGCCCTGCACATATGGGCTAATGATCCCTTTTCTCTTAGCACAATGAGGACTCCAGGGCAATTATAGCATAGATCTTTGTGGCTGTACTTTATATCCTGAACAAAGTTTTAAAAATGTTTCCCAAACAGAGTTAGATACAGAGCGTTTTTCACTGAATTTCCAAACAGCCATTCTGTCAGCTTCAGTGAATTCAGCCTTGCGAGCTGATTCCTATTTGTGGAAGTACTTTAAATCCTTTTTTTGTGATATAATACCATAAAATTGTTATACATAAAAATTGCCTATCTTGTATATCTATTCCTGAGGAAAGAACGCTTGCTTCAATTGGGGTAATGGTCCTAGTGAATCTTTTATGGCTGGCAGGGGATGCTGCAAGATGCTTTATCCATAAGTGCTGAAAAATAGTGACAGCCTTTCAGATGGATTATTGGCCATGTGTAGGGATCCACTATTTGCTGCTTCTGTAAAATGGTGCTGATTTAGTTATTCCCTTAGATAAGAGGAGAAAAGTTAGAGTCCAGCTCCATAATCAAAGAAGCCTCAATAAAGGTGGTGGTGGGAGGAACGTGAGAGAGAACCTTTAAGGAGAGAGACTAATTAAAGGACAGACTGACTGTCAATTGTGTTAAATTAGTCATGAGCTTGGCGATGTGGTCTATTTTCAGTTGTGTGTTGGGGTGAGGCAACCGAGCTAATTTCACTTCGGATTTTATATTGCATTTAATCCGTGGGCCAAGCTGAGACAAAGTTATTGTTTCGTCTGCTAAACTGCTTCACTCTATCTCTATTTTTATAGCGCTGTGTTCAGTATGCATGTAATGTTGTCTTTTCTTATATTGCTCCAGCTCCTCAATTTGAAACCAAGTGTAGTTATGTGGAAGCTACACTTGAAGAGTTTTTGGCCTGGACTTCTGGACAGCCTACTTGTGTCTCTAGACCATTCAGTTGTTACGATTCCTCCAAATATTGGGCTTACGCTGACTATAAATATATTGCTAGGCTATTTGAAGACAAGACAGAAATTTTCAAGGTAAACCGTTTACTTTACCTTCAACTCAGAACTATGCAGGTAAATGCCCTAAAGATGTTGGTTAATTATTGTAAGTGATTTATTATAGTTTTTTAAATCTGTCTAGCCTTTTCACTTCTCTATTCCTTTGACCAATTTTTCAGTTTTATTGGATACCTATTTATTTTGATTTCAGTCTAACAAAAATATCACACCAAAGAGCACCCATCTCAGGCTTGGGGAACTCTTGACATATAAAAACACATCACTATAGGAGTTACAAAACAAATTGTCTAAAGCAGCTTCCTCCCACCCAACCACACATAATTTTGGGTCTGCTCTAGACACCACTGAAGATAATGGGTGTCTGGCTTTCCACTGACTTTTGTGGGCTTTGGATTAGGCCCTTAAATTGCCATTTATGTGACCTCTACAGCTTAAAACCTTAAGATGTGAGTACGAGGTTTGATTATTCCACTAATATGATAAGCAGTTAGCAAGCGTGATAGTTTCCAAACCTAGGCCCTGATGCTGCAGTTGGATCAATGCAGGAAGACCCTTACACCTGTGTGCAGCTCCATTAACTTCAGTAGAGCTCCACTGGCCCAAAGATCCCATCTGCAGCATCAAGACCATAATGCAGTTTCACTGCCATTTTGTTGAGCTGTATACTGACTCAGGAGGCACACAGTTCCTCATTAAATAATCCTTGAAGACCAGTGCACAAGTGTTTGCAGGATTATGTCCTTACTATTCGTGAAAGTGCTAAAATACACTGGAGTAGCCCATTCTTGAAAGGATGAGCATGCATCCAAGCCAAAGTTTTGGGGCACATTGCAAGTTTTCTCCAGGCCTTCTCTGCCTGCACGCTCTTGTACAGCATGTCAAACACATTGCCAGTGCTTAATAAATAATACAGTAGGAGTTGAACCACTCTAAATGTTGGGGTGTTTACCCCCTCAAATGTCAGCATGATTCATGAGGGGAATTCTCTCTGGCTAAACAAGATTGGAAGCTCTAGCACCATTTCAGGCTTGCCCAGACTCTACATGACTGCCTCGAATTTTGGCCCTATAGATTACTGCCCCAATGGATCCTTAGTTTATGGCACAAGATTGGGAGAATTACATAAAATAACCACATGCAGAACATCTACCTAAACTGCTATTTCAGTGGGTCAGTAAGAAATTTTCTTGAGAGAAGCAACTTCCATCCCACCCACACAAGTACATAACTAGGAGTTTAAGAATCTTATCTACTTATCATATGCTGACTGTACTGGCATGGGAGTGAAATCCTGCAGTCTGCTACAGACTGGCAGGATTTGCCAAGCACTACTGCACTACTATTGTGCCACCCAAAAGTATTATTTGTACAGCAGTAATTCTCCCTTGTTCTATGAATTTGCTGTTAACACCTTTTTCATTTAGATTTTATTTAGATTTACCTAAGGTGACTTGAAGGAGAAAAGAAGGCTAACTACATTGTTATTTATAGTGATTAATAGGGCCATTTAGAAGTTGTTTGAAATTTAGATTGCACTGTTTATCATTTACAGTTGTATGGGTTAAGGTAATGATTCCATTATTCTAATCTATGAGCAGTATCTAGCATCTTACTTTTTTTTTTTGTTCAGCTGATATTTTATTACAGCATTTGAGATATAAATCAGCAGCAAGATATATGCATGAAGTTTAAATAGAAATGAGTCCTTTTAAAGTGATATACGGATACAGATTAACTTCATTATAAGCAGAAAATGAAATAAATGTAATTCACAAGTAATGTGCCATCTGTTATGGTTGGAACACCTCTTTGAGTGCATTTCTTCTTTCTGTAGCTTTTTTATTGTAAAAAAGAAGCCCATTGTGCCGAGATATCAGTAATCCTACCAATTTCTTTTCAGCTCATTGGTTAAAAACTATTTTACTCACAATCGCTTCAAGTATTTACTATGGCTGCAGCATTTTCAAAGAGTTCTTTTAAATCTAATATTGATTGTGCACACGATCTTTCCATTTAAATTGTAACAAAATACAGAAACTATTTAGGTGTGAGATTAAAGGGTAGAGATGTTATTACGCCTAACTTTATCACTGAAATAGTTATATTGGATTTTAAATTTTATGTCTGTGGAAAGCTCTATGAGCAATTTTTCCTTTTTGATTTCTTGCTGATTTTGACAAATGTTTATTAGACTTTTGTATTTTTTTAATTATATTTTTAAAATCAAGATGTCTCTAACGGTACCTCATTTGTTTTGAAAGATTCCAGAATGTGGAGTCATGGCAGTAATAATTATTATCTAGCTATATTGCTTTTCATCTATAGATCTCAAAGCATTTGACAAAGGAGGTATCATTATCCCCATTTTACAGATGGGGAAACTGCGGCACAGACTTGTTTAAAGCCATCCAACAGGTCAGGGGCAGAACTAGGAATAGAACTCAGATCACCTAAGTCTCAGTTTAGGACTCTATCCATTAGACAATATTGCCTGCCTCGGGATAAGTATTTTCTAATGGACAAATCCCCTGCCCAGCAGCTAGCCAGACTATTTAGGGTGCGCTCTGGTCTGGGGGGGGGGGGAACAGGCTGGGGGTGTAGATGGGTATCCTTTGTCCCAAACTAGGGAGAACCATTCAAGGGAAAGCCACCCAAGTCCATGCATTATAGGTCACTACCACGCTGTGTATCCTCATATGCCTTTTGCACCAAAGAAAGGAGGATCGGAGGATCCAAACGCTGGTGGATTCCTGTGCCGCCCTCCTTCATAGCAGTTATGCTTTTGTCCTTCCCCATCTCCCTTGACAGCAGAACCACATCGAGTCAGCTGCCCAGGATGCCTCCCTGGCTGCAAATGCAGGAGCAGGACTAGCCCCATTATACAAAAGGAGGAGAAATTTTCAGACATTGAGGCTGAAGGATACAAAAACTTTAGCCACTGGGGTGGAGAGAGAGGAAGGGCTGAATGTTTTAGAAATTGTGGTGGAAGTAGTGACAAGATGTTTAGGAAGAAAGAGAGAGGAGTCAAAGGCGCTACACAGCTCATGGAACGGGTTGAAAAAACAGTGACGATTTTATGAAAATGTTGTTCCTTTCTTTTGTTGAAGTTTCAGATTTTGACATTTTTCAACCAGGAATTCTGAGCCTGAGCGGATGGTAGAGGAATGGAGACAGGAGGATGATGAGGGTTTAGGAAGAAAAATAAGAAACTCAGCTTAGTGTTGGAGAGATATTTAGATATAGGGACAGGCAGGAATGGAGAGGTAGATTTCTGAATCGTCTGCATAGACAATCAGGGCACAGGAGGTCACCCAAGGATAAGATTTAGAGGGAGAAGAGGAGAAAGCCATGGACTGAGGCTTGTTGGATCCCTATATGGAGGGGAATAGGGGGAACAGAAAAAAGATGAAAAGGAAAGAGTGATCAGAGGAGTAATGAGAGAAGAGAAACATAAAAGGACAGGGTCACAGAAGTCGAAGGATGATAAGAGGTCATCGCTCACATCAATAATTTTGTCTCTGCAACAGGATATAATGTGGTCTGATTTTGGTTTCCCTGGAAGAAATGGAAAGGAGAGCACGTTGTGGATTGGCTCGGCAGGAGCAAATACTCCTTGTCATTTGGATTCCTATGGCTGCAATTTGGTACTACAGATACAAGGAAGGTAACCAGAAATATTTATGTTTGTGCAGAATTTACAGAGGCAACTTTTACTATAAACCAGCCTTCGGGTATTATAATTGTTAACTCGTCAAACATTTTAATTTTCTGAAGCCTTCAGTGACCCAGCACAGCTGAGCGTTTTTCTTTGGAAAGTGATGAAAGGTTTGAGGGTTTGGTGCGTAATTTACATTTTGTTATGTTTGAGGAAGGAGAGTCTTTGTTTACCTATTTTTTTTTAAATGTTATTGTAAATTATACAGTAAACTGGTTGTACTGGGCCTATTTTATACATCTAAAATAAATAAATATTTTAAATCCTCAGTAGTTATGAGTTGAGCAGGATGGGGTTAGGAGGCTAGGAAAGATTGTTTGGCTTTTTTGTGTTTTGCAATCAAAAATATGGAAATAAACTAATCTAGGCCAATGGTTCTCAACCAGGGATGCAGAGGTCTTCCAGGGAGTACCTCAACTCATCTAGATATGTGCTTAGTTTTATAACAGGCTACATAAAAAGCACTAGCAAAGTCAGTACAAACGAACATTTCATACAAATAATGACTTGTTTATACTGCTCTATATACTGTACCGTGAAATATAAATACAATACGGTAACTCCTCACTTAACGTTGTAGTTATGTTCCTGAAAAATGCAGCTTTAAGTGAAACAATGTTAAACGAATCCAGCTTTCCCATAAGATTTAATGTAAATGCGGGGGGTTAGGTTGCAAGGAAATTTTGGGGGGGTCAGACAAAAGGCATTATATACTGTACAGTACTGTGGTTGGAAAGTGACTCTGGCTTACCCCACACAGGCACAGCCTGCCCCAGGCAAAGACGCTAGGAAGCACCTTTGCAGCAGCAGCTTCCCCAGAGAAGAACAGGCTCGGACTTTGCCGGGAATGCTCCAGGCCCACTTCTTCCTGTCCCCACTCCACTCCAGGCCCACCTCTTCCCACCCCCACTCCACCTCCTCTCAGGAGCACACCACATCCCTCCCCCCCCAAAGTCCTAAGCTGCCTAATAGCTGCTTGGCGGCACTTAGGACTTTCTGGGGGGGACGGGAGAAGCGGAGATGCAGCACTTCCCCGCTCCTGCCCCTCCCTCCCAGAAAGTCCTAAGCGCGAAGTGCTGGGAGGGAGGGGGAGGAGTGGAGAAGCCCCACATCTCCACTCTTCCCCCTCCCTCCCAGAAAATCCTAAGTGCTGCTAAACAGCTGTTTAGCGGTGCTTAGGACTTTCTGGGAGGGAGTGGGAGGAGTGGAGACGCGGTGCTTCCCTGCTACTCCCCCTCCCTCCCAGAAAGTCCAAAGTGCTGCCAAACAGCTGATTGGTAGTGGGGGAAGCCCTGGGAGGGAGGGGGAGGAGGTGGAGAAGTGGAACTTGTGCAGTGCTCCCTGGTAAAGTCACTGCTCTTCCACAGAATCTTACAAGCAGGCAGCCAAAGGACGTTATAAGGGAGCATTGCACAACTTTAAATGAGCATGTTCCCTAATTGGGCAGGGACATAACATTGAAACAACGTTAAATGAGGAGTTACTGTATTTATATTCCAGTTGATTTATTTTATAATTGTATGGTAAAAATGAGAAAGTAAGCAGGTTTTCAGTAACAGTGTGCTGTGACACTTTTGTATTTTTATGTCTGATTTTGTAAGCAAGTAGTTTTTAAGTGAGATGAAACTTGGGGTATGCAAGACAAATCACTCTTAAAAGGGTACAGTAGTCTGGAAAGGTTGAGAGCCACTGCTCTAGGCTAAAGCCTCTAATCACCTGTTAGAATTAATTTAAAGGGGAAACATGAGGACAGTAGCAGCCAGCTCTGAGGAAAGTTAAAATGGACACTTCAAGGCTTGAAATTCAAATTTGGGGCCTGTCTTTTTGATGTTCATTCTTCCTATTTGCCAATTCCAAGCAATTCTTCTTTCCCTTTTCCTTAAGTATTTGCTTTAGTTTCCTTAAAAAAAATTCTATTAAACCCAACCCCAGTTAGCAACTGTCCAATAACAAAGCAGTTTGTAAATACTTGTGTCAAGCATTCCAGTGTACTGTGGGGGTGGGGCAGAATAGCTTGCCAGTGGGGTTTTAATGTGATTAATGAAATCATTGTGTTTTGGGAAGGATAGTCTTGTGACTAAGGCATAAGACTGGGAGTCAGGAGTTCTGGCCCTGCATTGCTGCAAGGCTTTTATCTCAGTGGTCCTGCATCTTTCAAACAGGGTTAGTTATACTTAGCTCACAGAAGTGTTTTCACAGATGTTTGTAAAGAGATTTGAGATCCTGATGTGGGAGGCTCGATAGGCCCAATTCAACAAATACTATTGACCACAGGGCTTATTACCATAAGCAGTCCCACTGACTTCAGAGGTACTATGTGCTGTCCTAATCACGTAGTACATGTTTGGGGGATCATCTGCATCACAGAATTGCCGCCCAGCTATCCTTATAGTTTATACACTTTGGAGTTCCAGTCTCCAGCGTGGAACGGTGGACAGAATTCTAGGTCTGCTCTGCAAATTTGTCTGCCTTCCCAAAATTACTTCCTCTCTCTCTGGGAAAGGAAAGTCCTGTTGCTTGCTCCTCCCTGTGACAGAATATGCATAAAACCTTCAAGCAGACTGGAAACAAAGTCCTTTTCCTCCTCAGAACAAGAAGAACGTAAAGCTTTCAAAGAGGCTGCATGTTAAGACAGTTTGGGGATCCCTTGCCTCTTTAGAGCAGAGACAGTAAAGCCTTTTTAACTGGCTGGCAAACAACTCAGTCTTTATTTCCCAAATTCATAGATTCATAGATTCTAGGACTGGAAGGGACCTCGAGAGGTCATCGAGTCCAGTCCCCTGCCTGCATGGCAGGACCAAATACTGTCTAGACCATCCCTGATAGACATTTATCTAACCTACTCTTAAATATCTCCAGACATGGAGATTCCACAACCTCCCTAGGCAATTTATTCCAGTGTTTAACCACCCTGACAGTTAGGAACTTTTTCCTAATGTCCAACCTAGACCTCCCTTGCTGCAGTTTAAACCCATTGCTTCTGGTTCTATCCTTAGAGGCTAAGGTGAACAAGTTTTCTCCCTCCTCCTTATGACACCCTTTTAAATACCTGAAAACTGCTATCATGTCCCCTCTCAGGCCTGGTCTACACTAGGCGTTTATGTCGAATTTAGCGCCGTTACATCGAATTAACCCTGCACCCGTCCACACTGCGATGCTATTTAGTTTGACATAGAGGTCTCTTTAATTCGACTCCTGTACTCCTCCCCGACGAGGGGAGTAGCGCTAAATTCGACATGGCCATGTCGAATTAGGCTAGGTGTGGATGGAAATCGACGCTAATAGCTCCGGGAGCTATCCCACAGTGCACCACTCTGTTGACGCTCTGGACAGCAGTACGAGCTCGGATGCTCTGACCAGCCACACAGGAAAAGCCCCGGGAAAATTTGAATTTGAATTCCTTTTCCTGTCTGGCCAGTTTGAATCTCATTTCCTGTCTGGACATCGTGGCGATCACAGCAGCACTGGCAACGATGCAGAGCTCTCCAGCAGTGATGGCCGTGCAGTCTGTGAATAGAAAGAGGGCCCCAGCATGGACTGATCGGGAAGTCTTGGATCTCATCGCTGTGTGGGGCGATGAGTCCGTGCTTTCTGAGCTGCGCTCCAAGAAACGGAATGCAAAGATCTATGAGAAGATCTCTAAAGACATGTCAGAGAGAGGATACAGCCGGGATGCAACGCAGTGCCGCGTGAAAATCAAGGAGCTGAGACAAGGCTACCAGAAGACCAAAGAGGCAAACGGACGCTCCGGATCCCATCCCCAGACATCCTGTTTCTACGAGGCACTGCATTCCATCCTCGGTGCGGCCGCCACCACTACCCCACCACTGACCGTGGACTCTGAGGATGGGATAGTGTCCACGGCCGGTTCCTCGGACATGTTAGGGGACGGGGAAGATGAGGAAGGAGATGAGGAGGGCGAGGCAGTCGGCAGCGCTCACAACGCTGATTTCCCCGACAGCCAGGATCTCTTCATCACCCTTACAGAGATCCCCTACCAAGCGTCCCCAGCCGTTACCCCGGACACAGAATCTGGGGAAGGATCAGCCAGTAAGTGTTGTAAACATCTAAACATTTATTTTTAACAGAACAGGAATATTAACAATTAAAAGAATGGGTTGTTTATGATTACTTTGCCCTAGGCGCTTAACGGTTCAGTCATGGGCAGTGCAAGTTTTGAAAAAAAATCTAGCAATGTCCGGTTTTCCGTGATTGTCCTGCCCAAGCCGCTCTACTGTTTAGTCCCTGCTACTGCAGCTACAGTAAAATGCGGTCTATATGTCCGGGGATAGAGCAGTAATCCTCCTGGGACATCTCGATGAAGCTCTCCTGGAGGTAATTGGAAAGCCGTTGCATGAGGTTCCTGGGGAGAGCGGCCTTATTGGGTCCTCCGAAGTACGACACGTTGCCGCGCCACGAGACTATCAAGTACTCGGGAATCATTGCTCTGCACAGCAGGGCGGCATACGGCCCTGGTCTTTGGAGGCTTTCCCGGAGCATTCTCTCTCTCTCGCTCTCAGAGATCCTCATCAGGGTGATGTCACCCATGGTGACCTGCTTTGAATTAGGTAGGGGAATGTTAGTGTTGGGACTGCTTGCCCATTCCTTTACAGAACTGTAACCGCTGGTTTGCAGCCACGCGGTGGAGGCGGGAGAGGGGCAGCCGAAAGGGATCGTTCCCGGGGACAGCCGCGAGGGGGTGGGACAGGGGCAGAGTTCCCGCTTGCCGGATTGCTGGCAGCAGGGACTGACATTGCTTTAAATGTGAAATGAGGCCAGTGGTAATATAAAAGTTTTAAACTGCCACAAGTCTACGGCTTACCATGTCTGCCTGCAACAGAAATTCCGTTGTGCTGCCCCGCTTCTCAAATGTTCTGTGCAAGACCCCAGGCATTAACTGGGTAAAGAAACGGGGGCAGGTTCAGCTTCTCTGTACACAAACTTTAAAGTCACAGGTTACCCTGCTCACTCAGGAACTTTGCTTTCAAAGCCTCCCGGATGCACAGCGCTTCCCGCTGGTCTCTTCTAATCGCCCGGCTGTCTGGCTGTGCGTAATCAGCAGCCAGGCTATTTTCCTCAACCTCCCACCCCGCCATAAAGGTCTCCCCCTTGCTCTCACAGAGATTGTGGAGCACACAGCAAGCTGCTATAACAATGGGGATATTGGTTTCGCTGAGATCACAGCGAGTCAGTAAGCTTCTCCATCTCCCCTTGAGACGGCCAAAAGCACACTCCACCACCATTCTGCACTTGCTCAGCCGGTAGTTGAAGAGTTCTTTTTCAGTGTCCAGGGCGCCAGTATAGGGCTTCATGAGCCAGGGCATTAGCGGGTAGGCTGGGTCCCCGAGGATGACTATAGGCATCTCCACATCCCCAACAGTTATTTTGTGGTCCGGGAAGTAAATACCTTGCTGCAGCCGTCTAAACAGACCAGAGTTCCTGAAAACACAAGCATCATGAACCTTGCCCGGCCATCCCACGTAGATGTTGGTAAAACGTCCCCTGTGGTCCACCAGTGCTTGCAGCACCATGGAAAAGTAGCCCTTTCGGTTAATGTACTGGCTGGCCTGGTAGTCCGGTGCCAGGATAGGGATGTGAGTTCCATCTATGGCCCCACCGCAGTTTGGGAATCCATCGCTGCGAAGCCATCTATGATCGCCTCCACGTTTTCCCACGGTCACTACCTTTGGCAGCAGTACATCAACGATTGCCTTCGCTACTTGCATCACAACAACCCCCACGGTAGATTTGCCCACCCCAAACTGGTTCGCGACTGACCGGTAGCTGTCTGGCGTTGCAAGCTTCCAGAGGGCTATGGCCACTCGCTTCTGGACAGTCAGTGCAGCTCGCAACCAGGTGTCATTGCGCTTCAGGGCAGGGGACAGCAACTCACAAAGTTCCAGGAAAGTTCCCTTCCGCATGCGAAAGTTTCGCAGCCACTGGGATTCATCCCAGACCTGCAGCACTATGCGGTCCCACCACTCAGTGCTTGTTTCCCGTGCCCAGAATCGCCGTTCCACGGCATCAACATGACCCATTGCCACCGTGATGTCCTCGGCGCTGGGTCCCGTGCTTTCTGAGAGGTCTGTGCTACTCTCAGACTTCAGGCCATCACCGCGGTGCCGTAGCCTCCTCGCCTGACTTTTCTGCATCTGCCTCAGGGAAACCTGTATGATAAGCTGCGAGGCATTGAGAGCGGCCACAACTGCAGCGATGGTCGCAGCGTGCTCCATGCTCGCAGTGCTGTGGCGTCCGCGCTGTCAATGACTGGAAAAGTGCGCGAACTGATTTCCCGCCGGCACTTTCGGGGAGGGAGGGCGGGAGTGATGGACGGATGACGACAGTTACCCAAAAGCACCCTCGACACATTTTGTTACCCAGAAGGCATTGGCGGCTACACCCAGAATTCCAATGGGCAGAGGGGACTGTGGGAACTGTGGGATAGCTGACCACAGTGCACCGCTTCGAATGTCGACGCTTTCACCGTTAGTGTGGACTCACAAAGTCGAATTACTGTCCTTAGTGTGGACACACACGTTCGACTTTGCAATATTGATTCCAAAAATTCGATGCAAGTAAAATCGAACTACTCTCGTAGTGTAGACAAGGCCTTAGTCTTCTCTTTTCCAAACTAAACAAACCCAATTCTTTCAGCCTTCCTTCATAGGTCATGTTCTCAAGACCTTTAATCATTCTTGTTGCTCTTCTCTGGACCCTTTCCAATTTCTCCACATCTTTTTTAAAATGCGGTGCCCAGAACTGGACACAATACTCCAGCTGAGGCCTAACCAGAGCAGAGTAGAGCGGAAGAATGACTTCTCATGTCTTGCTCACAACACACCTGTTAATACATCCCAGAATCATGTTTGCTTTTTTTGCAACAGCATCACACTGTTGACTCATATTTAGCTTGTGGTCCACTATAACCCCTAGATCCCTTTCTGCCGTACTCCTTCCTAGACAGTCTCTTCCCATTCTGTATGTGTGAAACTGATTTTTCCTTCCTAAGTGGAGCACTTTGCATTTGTCTTTGTTAAACTTCATCCTGTTTACCTCAGCCCATTTCTCCAATTTGTCCAGATCATTTTGAATTATGATCCTGTCCTCCAAAGCAGTTGCAATCCCTCCCAGTTTGGTATCATCCGCAAACTTAATAAGCGTACTTTCTATGCCAATATCTAAGTCGTTGATTTGACAAAACAGGCTTACACTGAAGTTAGTGGTGCTGCCTCTCCAGTACAGCCACTGAGCTACCCTAGCCCTGTGCTGCTAACACGTGCTTCCTCTTATGTGTTTCAGACTGGCTTCTTTAGAGACTAACAGGCTATACTGCTGTATTGTGGTCCTGCTCATAGAACGCTTGCCTTCCTGCATAGAACCCAGGTCTGGAGCCCTATGGCTTTCTAAGCGAGTCACTCTCCTGTCCCTTCCCAGGGTGTTATGGTTGTGCAAAATATTACTGCAATTGAGTTTTGGGAAATAGGTTAACTATTTATACTGAAAATTCTCTCTTATGCCAGCTGCTTAGCAGTAGTTTTTATTATCTGTACCAAGAAATGTCAGCAACCTGTGGTACTCCCATCTGTGCTAATCTCTCTGGTTCTGGCTACTTTTCTGTTCCCATCTCTTCTGGTTTTGTGCCACTTCGCTTTCTTCATGTCTCATTTTCAGATCTGTGACTTAGAACTGACAACCAGATTCTCTAGGCAAGTAAGTAAGAGCTGAGTAGCATGAAAATAGGAGAGGAACAAGAAGTGGGGAAGCAGCCAGAATCTGGAAGTAAGAGGGGAGCAGCGCAGATTGTTTTAACCTTGCTTCAAAGTGCTGCCTTCTGTTTTTCCAGTCCATGGTGTCAGTAAATGTGCGGGTCACTGCTGTATTGATTAGATGGCTACTCTTAAAACATTTCATAAATTCACCATTTGGGCTATTACTTTAATTACTCCTACTCCTGGTTATTTCCATCACGTAATGTATTCTCCTTATAAATTGTTATTTATATGCCTGTTTACTTTGCCGCATGTATTAGCCATTCAGCTTTATGGAAAAATACATGCAGAAATTACCTGGTAAGAAGATTTATTTATATTATACATAAAACTGATGCTCCAAGGTCTGGCAAACTCAACATTTTTTCAGTGCAGAATGTGCAATTTAAATAGATTGTAAACTCTTTGGGATATGGTCCATCTCTCCTGTTTGTTCTGCACAGCATGGTGCATGCTGATGGAGGACCACTAGTCACAGATAGGAATTGAGCTTGGGACCTTGCACTCTAAACCATAGTCCTCTACTACTAGAGTTAAGATCCCATTAAGTGGGAGCAGTAGTAGGCTCTTATCACTATGTGGATTAGCTACTAGAGACGTCATGACCTTACCTAGTGTGTTACACTGACAATACTGAGGTTGTGGGGTTTTTTTATGCCGATGGAAGAGCTCTCTCTTGTCAGCTGTATTTGTATAGCTGTGCCACTGCTGTGCTGTACGTATAGATATACCGTAATCCAAAGTGGCACCAGACCCTGTCATAATAAGAGATGCAAAACCTGCAGACGTATCTCCACTGGTACAGTGATCAACACCCTCCCACAACACACCTTTCAAGAGCCATGGGTCCTATACATGCCTATCACAACATGGATCCATGGGTCCTACAAATGCCTCATCCAGTGGACTAAATGCCCCAAAACAACTATCATGAGTGAAACTCTCTACACTCTCAAATGAACTCAGACAGGAAAATGACAAAAAACAAAAATACATTATCACCTGTGGGTGAACACTTTTCACAGAGAGATCACTATGTATCTGACCTATCAATCTTCATGTCAAAGAAAACCTACACAACTCTTTCAAAAGATGAGTCGGGAGCTTAAATTCAAACTCTGTTAGACAGTACAAATCATGGACTGAACAGAGGCACTGGATTTATGGTTTATTACAACAATCTGTAACCCACTTTTTTTGTCATATGACTACAAAGGTGTTAACGGGCCACTCCACCTTGAATGGTCCCTTTAGATTAGAATATGTACTAACTACTTATGCTAAACAATCTGTTCCACCCTGCATTTAGCTGGGACACAGTACCTTTCCCACACCTGTAGCTTAAAAGCTTGTCTCTCTCACCAAAAGACGTTGATCCAATAAAAAAATTACCTCTCCCACCTTGTCTTGCGCATCACATATCTATCTAACTTATGTCTTTATACCATACTCATAACTATGGTAGATGAGCACCAAATTATTATGGATTATAAATTAAATAACAATTAACTTTGTGATTAACAAATGAATATAAGAAATGTAGACGACAACATGGAGTAGAATATCAACATTGTACTCCTATTACTATCAACATCACATACGTACAGTGCCCGCTACTTATAGCAAGCAGAGATATTACAGACAGTCAATTAGTGAATCAAAATATATTTACCTAGTGAAAATTTATTCTTCATCCATGAGATCATGGTTCATAGGAAAAATGTCAGGTGTTGTGAACATTTTGAGGCCTAACTCTCTAAGAGTTTACGCTTACACTTTACTCCCGCCGATGTAAGCCGCCCACTACACTGACTTAACAATTCCACCTCCTCGAGGTGTAGCACTTAGGTTGATGTAGTTAGGTTGGTGCAGTGTCAGTGTAGACACTACGTTGCTTACTTCAGACTGTTCCAGCTGACAGCCGGAGCCCCGCTGCCCAGGGCTCCGGCTGTCAGTACCCCACGCAGACAGTTAAATCGGTGCAAGCACCCCTGGTTAGGACGTGCACTGCCGACAGAAGGAGTTAGTGTGACCATGCAAAAAATGTAATTACTACAGTGGCTGTGTGTCGATGTAACTTAAGTTGACTTAATTTTGTAGTGTAGAGTTGCCCTGAATATTTGTAGGTTATTCAAGTGCTCTGTAGAAGGAAGGAGAAACTAAATGGAAGAGCTACAGACTACTTTTTTTATTCCCCTTGCAAAACTAATTGTTGAGAAGCTGTAAATCTTCCTTTTTAGTTAAAAATGTGTAGAATTTTTTTAAACCATTTTTAGTAGAACAGCCTGTAAGAACTGCATGTGTTCTTACTGTGTAGGAGATGCAAACAGCAGGCTGATTTATGTTTTATTGAAAACCTTGTGATTGCCTTCAGTCATCCATCAGAACAGGCATTTATTGAATCAACTTTTATCTTCTCTCTCCTTTCAGGAAAAGATGGCACCTTTTCCCACCTAGCAACACCACTTTCCTTTATCCCACTAGGATCCCTTATGAGGAATCCAGCATATTCAGCAAAGTCAACGTTGTCAACCCTGATCTAAAACACTATCCTCGGTTCACTAAAGCCCAGGCCCATGTGGTTACACTCAATCCAGGACAGGTACCACCCACACTTAGACTTTACGTTATTTTGGAACTTTTTGTAAATAGTTTATGCTGCTAAACATGAGCTAGGAAAAGACAACAGAACAGCTTTCCCCTTCCCCTCCCCCAGTATACTTGGGATTTAATACAATTATCTGGCTACAGTAACTTGCTTTGCTCACTATTATTGTTTCTCCTGACTTTTAAATGAGAACTGCAGACACTTTGAGGACTAGCTCAAAAGGCTGCCTAGTTTTATAGAAGTCCTTGCAAGTACTTACATATCCTCTTCTTAAAAAGGTTGTTTTGAAACTTTCTAGAGCAGTGCTCTAGCCTGTCTACTCTGAAACCTGGATGTTGTGTGAAGTGTACTTGATTAATGAGTAGGCAGAGCTAACAAAGAAACGTGTTTATGTTATGACGGTGAGGAATAACCTTCACCATGGAAACATTTGCCCAACTTGTTGCTTTAACAGTGGAGTATTTATAATGACAATGCTTGCATTTATAGTGCACTTCATTGAAAGATTGTGTAGCAGTTTACAAGGGTTTCTGAGT
The DNA here is from genome assembly GCF_011386835.1 of Chrysemys picta bellii. Lineage (NCBI taxonomy): Eukaryota > Metazoa > Chordata > Testudines > Emydidae > Chrysemys > Chrysemys picta. Next base: position 10,358,522 of record NC_088801.1, on the reverse strand, counting down.
ATTAGTAACCCTATTTTAGTGATGAGGGAACCGATGGACTGATAAATCAGTCTTTGAAAATCAAGCTATAAGTGAGTTATTCAACATCACACATAGGGTTGCCAACTTTCTAGTCGCACAAAACTGAACACCCTAGCCCCACCCCTTCCCTGAGGCCACACCCCTATCCCGCCCCTTCCCATAGGCCCTGTCTCCCACTCACTACATTCCCCCTCCCTCGGTGGCTCACTCTCCCCCACCCTCACTCACTGGGCTGGGGCAGGGAGTTGGGGTGCAGGAGGGGGTGAGGGATCTAACTGGGGGTGCAGACTCTGGGGTGGGGCCAGAAATGTGGATTTCAGAGTGCGGGAAGGGGCTCTGGGCTGGGGGTGGGACAGAGGGGTTCAGAGTGTGGGAGGGGGCTCTGGGCTGGGGAAGGGGGTTGGGGTGCAGGGGGGATGAGGGCTCAGGGCTGAGGCATAGGCTTTCCTCAGGCTTCCTGCCTGCCCTTACTCTGCGCTGTGCCCCGGAAGTGGCCAGCAGGTCTGGCTCCTAGGCAGAGGCGCAGCAGGTGGCTCTGCGCACTGCTCTTGCCCACAGGCACCACCCCCACAGCTCCCATTGTCCACGGAGCCGGTGCTCGGGGTGGGGGCAGCGTGCGGAGCCCCATGGCCCCCCTGCCTAGGAGCCAGACCAGCTGGCCACTTCCAGGGCGTAGCATGGAGCCAGGAGAGGTAGGGACTAGCCTGTCTTAGCTCCGCAGCACCGCTGACCAGACTTTTATTGGCCCAGTCAGTGGTGCTGACCGGAGCCACCAGTGTCCCACCACGAACCTTGGTAAGTTGTTCCAGTGGTTAATTACTTTCACTGTTAAAAAATGTATGCCTTATTTCCAGTCTGAATTTGTCTAGCTTCAACTTCTAGCCATTTACTGCATTAGTTACCCATTTTCTTACATTTAGCAATGCACATTCTTGTAAAGTGCTCCTGAAAATAGAAAGCTTAGACCTTTTCAAAGTAATTTTATTGTGTGCAAAGCATATTAATAGTTTACACTATGTTAAACTAAATGAATGGTTTTGCCATTTGCCCTCCTTACAGCAGTGGGGGGGGGGGTTGGGGGAGGGGGGAGGTTTGATACTAAATTATTATTTTTTGCTTAATATCAGTAAAACTGTGTTTATTTAGCATAGCATTATCTACAGTGCCAAGCACTGCTATTGCAATTTATAACCTCTGTCTGAATGATTCAGTTTGATAATGACTATAATATGATCTTAATTAGGCTTAAACTAATTACAAATTAATCTTTGTTAAGAATAAAGGTCGTGGGTCAGCTCAGTAGTATGCAGTGCCATGAAAAGAGAGAGAGAGAGAGAGAGACACACACACACACACTCTCTCTCTCGCTCTCTCTCTCTCTGACTTGGGGTACTGAGGAAGTGCCTCCATCCATTCCACAGCAAACTCTTAGAGCAGTCTCATCCCATACTTCTCAACCACAAGGATGGTGGTTACTGGCTTGGGACCTTTATTGTTTGAGTGAGAAGGAAGGAATAACCTAAAAGGATGCCATTATTAATGATGGAGAAGATCCCTAAATAATAAATACTTGGATATCCACTCAGTCTCTCTCTTTCAGATGGGAATAAATACAATTACTTTAGGATTTTCAATCAGATTTATTTATTCAATCAGGTAATTTTTAGTAATTTCCACTCCTTCTTAGAGAGTGAACAAAATGTTTGGGGTTAGATGCTGTAACAGTACAGGATTGAAAAATAAAGACAAAGATATTCTTGGGTATTCAGGAAAGCAACTGCATGTAGGCTGAGTGCAGCTATGAATATCAAATAAACTTAATGTTTCTAATGCCACCTTCTGGCCAATGTGTTTAATTTCATCAGTTTGCTATAGGCAATTTTCTATGCTCATTTGCAAAGTTTAATGCAGTATCCCTCATTAGTACATTGAGACATTATATATTGGTACAATGTGCTTTGATTATAACATTATGTGCTCTTTAGCCCCTTATCGCTGGAAGAATAGATTCTATTCCCAATTTAACTAGCTGTATAAAGACTGCATTAGTTTTTAAAAAAGACTTCAGTTTAAACATGACTTGTGGCTGTGGGCTAAATTTCTAATAAAGCCTCAATGCAACCTCCAATTTTGCATCCACAATATATTTTGGATGCACATGATAACACTGAGACATCTAACTGTTTGGAGGGCCAACCAGGTAGCTGGAGGTCTCAAAGCTAGTGTTTGTATCTGCAAGTGACTGAATTCACAAAATTGCAAGCTCAGACAATTGCATGCACATTTGCAAAATTTCAGGGGCAAATTGAGAGGCTGTTTTTAAAAATGCGGCCTTAGCCATTACTTGATTGTTCCACAGGGGAGAATCAGAAGTGAGTGAGTGACTGCTGATACATTCATTCACCAAACCCATGTGTTTTCACCCAAAATGCTGCTGTTCTGGTTTCTTTGTTCAAAGATGATTTAATGTGTCCAAAAAATACAAAAAAAAATTTAAAAAAAAAAAAAAGCCTGAGCCACATCGTATTCTCCCTTCATCCTCTTCCTTTCTCTACCTTTTCCCTGGACTCCTTCCAGAGTAATAAGAGGCTTAAATTTAATGCCTGTAAAATATTTTAAGATGGTATATAATTGCAAAGAATTATTGATCATTGTTTCCCTTCGCCCCACCTCCCGTTACTGTCTCCTCCTAACTTCTCAGGCTCTGGTGCTCCTGTCATTACATCCCCCATGTCATGTGATCAATAGAAAAGAATCACAGAACCGAGGCACTGTCTTCCAACAGTGAAGAAAAAGCTTTATCAAAATAAGGAAAACAGAATAAAGAATCACTAACGCTCTGTCTTTCTCTCTCCCCCTCTGCTTCATTGTGTGGCTTCTGCCTAGAACATCTCACAACTCCCCTCCTGCCTGGCTTCCTGCTAAAATTGTAAACAAACAGTATACATGTCCTCACACCAGCCTCTCTTTACACAATCAGTAATTCTGCTAAGTTCTTTGAGGGTCTTTGTTCTGTGTTTGTACAACACCTAGTGTAATGGGGTCCTGGTCCGTCACTCGGGTTTCTGGGTCCTACTGCAATACAAATAACAAAATAATACCCCAAACAACACTGTGACTTCAGGTGGGACCAGGTCGTGAACTCTTTACTTTGTTCTTCCCCAGCCCTTAGGCAGGCAAAACTCCCACTGATTTCAATGAGGGTTTTACCTGAGTAACCAGCTTTTTAGCACTTCAGGAATTGGCCCCAAGTAATAAGAAGCAAGAGCAGATAAATTCTTGATAAACAAAGTTCCTGTCTCTACATAAATACCCTTGAAAATAAAGAGCAGGTCAGGAATACAGGAAACATAATATATTCAAGCTCTTGTTAAAAGTCAGTAAAATGTTCAAGCTCAGAGGGTATATTGAAATATTTAAAGGGATTTTGCTGTAACTGGGAGTTTGAATGATTTTAACTAAAGAAGAATCCAAAAGTGTCGGAGGTGAGGCCGTTCGATTAACATGGATAAAACAACTCTTCTGGGGGCAGCGGTGCATGGGGCTGCAGATCAGCCTCTCACACTGCCCTACGGAGTGGGCTGGTGCTAACACCGGGCAGCATCTGCTTGGTTCAGATAAACATCAGAACAAGCTTATCAGGTACAGAAAAGTTGGATGAGGTGGAGCAGCTGGTAGTGGATTTATGCCATTATCGATGTTGAGCTGCCAGAATAGGTTGCCTCAAAAAAATTTTCACCTCGATCCGCAAAATATGTGAAAAATCCCTGGCTGAATCACCTTCCCCATGGAAAAAAACCCCATCAGCTCCACTCCTCCCTGTACCCATCAATAAGGAAATCTACTAACTACATACTGTTCCCTCCCATTCCATCAATCCTTCCATCCCCTGGTCTAGTACCTCTTGACCCACCATTTTGTCCCCTCCCCGGTATTTCACTGAGGCTGCTCAAGATGGCTCCCCTACCAGCCTACTGCTGCAGCTGTGATAGCAGCCCAGTTCTCCTGCAGTGTGTGAGAAGAAGTGGAGACAAGCCAAGTTGTTGTGAATGGGAGGACAGGAGAACCTTGTGGTGCACCGCCCTACCAGGGTACGTTTACGTTGCAATAAAAACCCAGGACACCAAGTCTCAGAGCCTAGGTCAAACTGACTTGGGCTTGTAGGGCTAAAAATCACATTGTAGATATCTGAGACCCACCCCCTCACAAGGTTTCAGTCCAAGCGTCTACACTGCCATTTTTTAGCTCTGCAGCCTGAGCTCCACAAGCCCAAGTCAGCTGTCCTGGGCCAGCTGTGGTTGTGCCATGGGTCTTTTTATTACAGTGTAGACGTACTCTTTAAGAGGCTCTGTTGAAGGATGCAAGAACGGGATAGCTCTGTCAGCATCTGCCACAGTTGCCGCAATAGTGGGTGCACTCCGAGTGGGAAGACCACTGTAATAAGCTGAGCTGGCCTTGGAATTTTTAAATTGCCACCTTCACCACCCAAGTTCTCTGTGCATCACTTTCTGATTACCAAATAGCTCTTTGTGACAAGCAGTGATTACTTGCATATACATACTTCGCTCCTCGGGAAGCTCAGCGTTTTCTTTAAAAAGCAAGAATATCAGCACCTTACATTTGCTGTAAGTTTCAGTAGCAGTTCCAACCCATTATGTGGCTCTGGATATACAAATCCATCATTCCATTTACTCTATAAAAGTTATTTCTGTATCTGTGCTCTAATGTTTTGCCCTTTCATTTTATCTTTTTCAGGAGATTTGTGCAAATGCGTTCGTTTGCCTTTATCTGCGATGAGCTATATCTGCCATCCACTAGCCAAAATATTACAATTATCTGAGTTGCTTCTATCTGCTTGTTTGTTATTTAGTTTTGTATCTTTCTTTTCCAACCCCTGCAACCAAGTGGCATGAGTGAAAAGCATGCCAACAGCGAATTCTTTCTCAGCTTGACATTATTCTGTCTGTGCTTTGCTTTTTGACTTAACTTTTCACCAACGTCCGTAGATCTGTACGCTAAACATTTATCCCTATTCCTTCAATTTCACTGTGGTTTACCAGCATGTTTCCCATTGATTTTCAGATGTTGTTAAATATGTATGCTCCACTTTGAAGGAGCACAAAGGTATGGAACTCTGTTTTGTTTCATTTGGAGATCTGATGAAGTTTTTGCTTTCCTTTCTGTAAAACTAGGCATATGAAGATCCCTACCTTTCCATTTCTCTTTCTGATCTGAAATATTCCCCGTGTTCAGCCGGTTTTGTTCCCTTAGGGGCTGTCCATAATTTATGTAACTCATTAGGGCAGATGGTGCCCAATCTTATTACACAGGAGGGCAATCTAAACCTAAGCACAACCTTGCGTGGGCCAAACAGATTCAGCATATTTAATAAGATTTAAAGTCACCTATATTGATTTATGTTTTAAATCCTTCTTGTTTCATCTGTGTTTAGATTGAAACAACCTATGTACAGTACTGTCTATTTACATCATTTTAGTTTACACAAGTGTGTAAACATGATGACAAAATGCTAATGAATCAGCTGTTAGTATACTGTGTTGAAGCAGGCCACGGGCCTTATGAAATGCTCTGGTGGGCCGTGTATGGCCCGCGGGCTGTAGGTTGGGTACCCCTGCACTAAGGGGTGGATGGGTCTTTAATTTTGTGTGTTTTGTTTCAGTGTTAAAGTGTTACAAGGGATGGAGGGGTCTTGAAAAATCACCAAAAAATGTGTTACATAATTTATGGACAGCCCCATACAGGTTATCTTTTGCACACAGGTGTCTGTGATCACTTTTTTGCTATGTCTTGCAACTTCCCTAAAGATTTGCCTATTACCTTTAATAATTTCACATTTCTTGCTAGCATAAATTCTGATTTTAATGATCAGATGCTTACTAAACCCAGCTGTTCTCGCTGCTTCTTATTTATGTTTCCTACTTTTCCTCTTGCAGTCAAAGCTTTGTAGCTGCCCCAAAAATTCTGTAAGGAAACAGTGCTGGCTCCAGATATATACATCCTTTACAATTATTACATTTGATGTAATGGCACATGAAATCCCCTCTTCTGCTCCTGCAACCAGAGACCAGCCACACCGAAAGGCCAGACTGCCTTCACAACCTTCCGTTCCTTACATCCAATTCATTTCTCCAAACAGCACCTTGTATTTAAGCATTTCTGCACTTACCAATTTATGTTATCTTGCTTTTACTTCCTTGCCATCACCCTTTCCCTAGGACTCAGGAGACCAGGGTTCTAGTCCTAGCTCTGCCACTGATTTGTTACATGATGTTAAACAAGTCACTTCTCCCTGTGTCTCCGTTTCCTCATCTGTAAAATGGGAATAATCCTGTTAAGTATGGCCAATGTTCTTTGACTGTATACATGTAGCCATATTAAAACACACCATTGTTTGCTTGCTGTCAGCCTATCAGGCGATCCAGACAGCTCTGTATTTGTGGCCTCTCCCCTTCATTATCTCCCACTCCCCCAATTTTTGTGTCATCTGCAACTTTATCATAGATGATGGGGGAAAAACATAAAATCATTAATAAAAACATTAAATAGCATAGGCCAAGAACTGATTCCTGTGGGACCCTACTAGAAACATACCTGCTCAATGACGATTCTCCATTTACAATTACATTTAAGACCTATCGGCCAGCTTTAAATCCATTTCATGTGTGCCATGTTAATTTTATATTGGTCTAGTTATTTTAATCAAATCCCAAGTGTGACCCCAAATCAAATGTCATACAGAAGTCTAAGAATATTATATCCTTCCCTCTTCTCTCTACTCCCCCTTCCTGTCACCAGCTAATATATCAGAACTTTCAAAGTGAAATCCTGGTCCATAGGAGTTTTACTGTTGACATCAGTGGGGCCAGGATTTCACCCTGCACCTTAGGGCCTGTTTCTCATTTATTCTGATGCTCATTCACACTGCTCTGGAAGTATAAAGGAAGCATAAATTACACTCCTGAGTGATGGTGTGAAGTGGCCTCAATGTAAATGAGTATTGGGTGCTTAGAGTTTTACTATTGACTTTGGTAGATCAAGTTCAAACTCTAAAACTGGGTACTATAGTCATAGATTCTGAGACCAGAGAGGACCTTGGCATCTAGTCTGACCTCCTGTATAATACAGGCCATAGAACTTCCCTGATTCCATTGTGATCCATCTCTAGCAACTGGAAGAATCTGTAACATCTTTGGACTTCTGCACCACATCTACATTTTAACATTTGGTTTGTTTAATGGCAAGTATGCATTGTGCTCACAGCTGCATGATTCGGTCTGTTCTTGCTCAGATCAGCCGCTTACTCTGGTCTGTAAGCTGCGTGAGGTTAAGGTGACTTTCTGAATATTCTTGACCCTCAAACATCTATAGCCTTTCGCTTGTTTTAAATGGAAACTTGTGAGCCGTATTTCAGCTCATCATCCAAAATTAACCCAGGCTCACAGCCCTGATGCTACATTTATGCAGGTGCTTAATTGACTTAAATGAGACCACTCACGTCCATAAAGTTAAATGTGTAAGTAAGTGTTTGTAGAACGGGGGCCTCATTGGTCTTTTTCCACATAGTTTTCTAGTCAACCCACTACTGTATTATCTGAAAAGGTGGTTATCTTGATGATAGGACATTCTTATAAGTAATTTGTGTCTAGCAAGAAAAAAAATGGCTATAGTTCAGATAAAAATCATTGCTGCTCTTCCCCTTACTGAAGTGTATATTTTTACTGTCTCTATAGTCCAACCATTTTCTTACCTGTTCAGAAACAGTCTTTTATGCTGTTCTTGATAACCCTATGTTAATCTAGTGTTCTGCAATCTATAAAGCTAGCACTATATCATCAAAACAACATTAATGTCTTTGTACCATAAAAGCCAAGGTTTAAAATCAATTTTATGTCAAAAATATCACACTAATATAGTAATATAGCTCTGATCTAAACTAGATAGTCATGATTTTTTAGGGCATCTTATTTTTTAAATAGTCTACTAAATTTGACAAGTGTAATAAAGGATAGTTATTCACCAGAATTAGAGCTGCACATTATTAATCACTTAGAAGAACTTTAGAATACTGACTTCCTGGGGAAGCCAGCTTGGCAGTCTGTATAAAGAAACTGGAAAGCCTACTAAACTGGAGAGTCTACAAAGAGTCCTTGCTCAGCAGGGTATGGTTAGGACTTTCTCTAATGTCCTGCTAAGCCAGCTGGCAACTTCTTATGCATCTGGCCCTCACTTAACTGAAACAGTTATGAGGTTACAACCCTGTTTCAGATAAGAGGATTTTGGATAAGAGGTAGTACAGGACTGTGTCCACTGTCATACACAGTAGCTACTGACCTTGTGAAACAGTGGAATATGCTGAGCTTGAGGGAGAAATGAAAGTCAGACCACCTGCATTGTAGACCTGGCTAACCTCTTATGTGACCTTGGGCAAATCATTTAACCTCTGTGTGTCCATCTACATAAAAAGCATGCTGTTACCTCACAGGTGAAATGTATTCGTGTTTGAACTCTTTGGATGAAAGGTATATACAAATAACATTTGCTTTCTTTTAATGATTCTGGGTACAGTATGGTGCTTTGCTAATGAGACCTTACCATCATTTTTGCCTGACTGTTTCAGACTGGGAATACTCTTCTAACTTCCTTTTAAATAAGGGAAATATTCCTGTTACACTAGAGGTTTAGTAGACCGTTTGCTACAGTATTTGAAAAAGGAAGATTCCTGCTGCTATTCTAATGACTGTGTCCCTTCATTTCAGGTCCTGTTTGTTCCCAGACACTGGTGGCACTATGTAGAAAGCGTTGACCCCATCACAGTCAGTATAAACTCTTGGATTGAACTGGTACGTTCCTTTTAAGTCATTGCTATAGGGTTCTTAAGCTACAAAGCATATGCCATATAGTGTAGGCTCACTGGTTAAAAATAAATAATTCTGCCCCGCATCTGGTGACACGATGAGCCACAGAGTGGTTTATAATCTAACGTTTTCATAGCACTTTTCATCCAGAGGGATCCCAACACACTTTACAGACTTGTGTTTATAGAAGGATTATTTATCACCCATCACTAGAATGCAGCCATGCTGGGCCAATATATTGCACAACTGTTTGTGTTTGCCTGGATGTTTTTAGTAAGAAAGCAGAAGAACTTCTCTAACTAATACTACAGAGGGGAATTTGACCAGGTCACAGAGTTATCACATGTCTGCTCTTGAGGAAGGAGCTTTAATCATGCATCCACTGGCCCAGCTCTTCCTCTAAATCCTTACACTGAACTACAAGGAGCCTGGTAGAGGCTCCCTTAATCTTGCCCCATGCCTAGCAGCTGCATTCATGGCTTGGCAAGGGAGTAGGCAGGCTCTACCCCTGAACAACATGATCAGTCAGACTTTACATGAATAAGGATTTGAAGGCTCAGAATTTAAGGCCCCGATTGAGCAAAGCACTTGAACTCAAGCATGTCCTTACATTCACCCTATTCAGCAAAGCAATTAAACACATGCTTAATTTTAAACTGACTTTAATGGGACCAAAAAAAGTATATGCTTATGTCCCATTGAAGTCACAGGTTAACATTTAAGCATGTGTTTAATTGCTTTGCTGAACAGGATGGACTTAAGTATGAGCTTGACGCCTTCCCTGTTCAGCAAAGCATATGCTTAAGTGCTTTGCCAGATCAGGGCCTAAATGACAAACAAAATGGCAAAGAATACGACTACCTGGAATGTTTAATTCACATCTTCCTGAGAGTTGAGATTGTGCTTGTATTGGATTTTCTGGCTTAGTTAATTTCTCTTTTCTCTAGGCGTTGATTTTTTACTGTGTTTGTTAACCAATAGATATGTGATCGTTCCAGTGATATAGTCTCAATACTCCACAATGTTTTTAAATCCAAATCATGTTATCATGAATACTATCGCAGTATGAAATACTATTAACGTGGCTAAAAAAGCAGGCTTTACTAGGACAGAAATCTGTGAAGTACTGAATGAGTTATACAGGGCTGGCCCCTTTTCTGGGCCATCGTCTGGCATCTTTATACTGCTCTGGAAGAACAGAGGGGTTCAAACCTGGGTGGATCCTCCTATGAAAGAATTCTCATTGTAAGGGATATTCAGCTATAAGAACAATGTGTAGCAGTCCTATGCCAGTCGCTTACACAGTGTCACGTACAGGGGGCATCTAGGAACGCTGCATTCCCTCTGTTCTGGGTCAGCAAGGCAGCCTACAGGCAGCCATTCAAGGCTGTCATAAATTTGTACAGGCCCTGAGGCAGTTCTGATTTGTGCCAGCGACTGGGGGGGCCTCGGTCAGTGTCTAGTATGTAAAGGTGACTTAAAGCCCCCTCCTCATCCCTAAATTGGGCTCCGCCTCTTGAACTGCACCACTCAGGAGTTGAAGGTCGGAGTCGGGCCCATTGTACAAGACAGATAAATACAGAATGATAGAGCTATTTGTTGGACATATTTTTGTTTCCTTTCCCTTACTATTTTCTCATTTTGTTATCCACTGGTACAATAAAATGGAGCCAAATTCTGCAACCCTTACTAAGGCAAAGCTCTGACTAAACACAATGGGAGTCCAATTTGAATAGAGTCTGTTGGAGTTTCCTAATAAGATATCAAAAATTAAAAGGCCGCACAAACAAAATAAATGACTTTGGCTAATAAGCAAATTGCACAGTAGTTGAACCTTAGAAAGGAGTGCATGTAATCATTGCGGCACAGGTGACAGTCGATTACAGCCTATTATCCCTGCAGATGACAGCAACATTGTTTTTAGATGTGGGCAATCCATCTATGAAAATAATTCATGACACGGGCACTAAAATATAATATTAAGAACGTTTCCATTACCCATTCAAGCAGTTCTCTCACTTGGAGCTGTAACCAGCCGCTTTCACTTTGACAGATGCGTGTCATGCCAGCATCATCCTAGTGATACCATTAATTATTTTGCCAAGACTTTTTAGAATAAGAGTAGAAGTTTAATTTGTTTTCAACATAATGTGACAGATTCAAGCCCTGCTTTCTAACGAACTAAGTCACATGATTAATGCGGCCCCAGGATTTAGCACAGTCGGATGACTCCCAAGATCACAATACCTTGAAAAATATTAACCGTGTACATGTGTAGTTTTGCAAAGGGATTGCTCAGTGCAACAAAAATAAGTCTACTCACAGGACTGCAGGCTGGGAACGTGCTGCTTTATTTTACTACATCACAACAGAGCCTAGAAGGAAAGGGGGAGTCAATTCCCTCTAACTAGACAAGAAGAGAGGAATAGAGCATGGCTGCTACTCTGAGTAACCCAGTTAACCCTTGATGACAACTTTACTATATGTAGAAATCAGGATGTCGTCATTTTGGCAGGGAGGAGGTTTTTATGAAAGAACATTAATAAATGTGAACAGATACCCCCATGTGACAGCCCCACACACACCACCAATGGCAGAATTTTGTCCTAAAACTAGCGTGCAGAAATGAAGATAGATTATTTTTCTGCGTGAATTCCAGGTTCTACTGTGAAACTCCAAGATGCATTACAGCCTTTAACACCCTTCCCAGCAAGATATAAGGCTTGACACATCCTAATGTTTCAAACCCCCAACCCAAAATTTGACAGTCCATGGCTGGCTGGCTGGCTCATACTTATGGTACATCTTCCTTTTTTTTTCCTGCTTTTCCCCCTAAGAGCCCAAGTGACTCTTAAATTATCTGTCCATTTCTGTTGTACTCATCACTGTGATATCTGAGTGCTAATCAACACCGCACACCCTGATCAACCGCCTTCCCTTCTAACTACCCCTCCACTGCCTCTAAGCTATTCAGTTAAATAGAAAGTGGAAGACAACAGACTGTCGTTTAAAATTATGTTTCTCTGTTCTAAAATCCCACATTAGCCCATGTCTAGCTGGCCAAGGGATGAAGGAAGAATTCAAGGTCTGTACCACGCAAGAATCAATTACAAGAACCCCATAAAACTCTTAATCTTTCTATAATTTTTCATTTTATTTTTTGGGAATGTCATGTTATTTTGTGTTATCCTGCCTGCCAGGAGAGTGGGAGGCCCTTCGGTATTGCAGAGTGAGCCTGCCCTGCACTCACCCCACAGCGGCAGCTCCTGTTTCACAGGGCTGGGCCTGGTTCTCCTTTCTGGTCATTGCAATCTGGCGTGCAGGGTCACAGTGCCACTCAGATTTGACCCAGGTGTCCCTCCATCGTGACCAGGGAGTGGCTGGACAAAACTGGAGTAGGCCCCCAGGTCTGGCCCCGTGAGACAGGAGCTGCCACTGTGGGATGAGTTTTGTTTTATGTCATTTTATACATTCTCTTCACATTTGCAAAGCTGTATCAATTACTGATTTTTTAGTTTAGCAGAAGCCCATCAGCATCCTTCCGGGAAGGAAACATTTGTTTTTCCTTCTGTTGCTATTTAAAACTGCAACAACATATTAGTGGGCTTCTGTTACTGTCAAATGACAACAAGCTTCCTGAATTTTCATAGGACTTAGTCATGTGCCTTAGTAGCCCCAAGGTATTTGCTATCTCACAGTAATATCCTTTGTGGTTCAAGTGTTTAAAATATTTATATGTATAATTTTTGTAAAATGCTTTTGGGGTCCATCTAGATTAAAGGGGTTATATAAATGCATATCATCAGAAATTCAACAGCATTTGTATGCTGTATAATTTATGAGGTATCAAATTTAATTAACAAAATAATCTCTCTTGCAACCTCTTCTTCATGTAAGTAATCCCATGATTTCTTGTGTTAAGAAGGATTTTCAAGATAAGGCTCTTGGTTTGGTCCTTTCCAAGGTCCTCCAAGGCTTTCTAAAGGGTGCAAAGTGCCACATTTTCTCCATTTACCTTTTATTTTCTTGGGATAGGATGCAGACCACAAAGCCCGGGTGGAAGAGGCAATAACTCGAACACTAGTGTGCGCCATAAAATCTGCAGAAAACCCCAGTCCTGTGGATGCCTGGCTGAATCCTACAGAAGTAAGCTCCTTCTTGTTTCCATTAGCAGCAATAGCCTGGAGTTACTGACATTTGTTTTAAACTTACTAGGAATCTTTTTTTCCTGTGTAATAAATTAAGTGCCTTTCATACAGCTAAGAAGCAGCATAGCATTGACTAGAAACGTACAGCTTGTTCACTATGTTTATTTTTGTTTGCTTGTTTAGGTCGAGGCAACATCCCATGAAATCAATCTTCAGTACTTAAATGGAGCAATGTCTGCATATTTAGAATATCAAAAGGTAACTGTATCAGAGGACAGAGATCTCAGCACCCATGATACAGAGAAGGAGGCATCTTCATGTAAAAGAAGGAAAATGCAAGTCAACCCCAAACCAGAGGACTATAAATCAGGAACCCATGAAGCTGGTATTACAATGGTTAAAGCAAAAAAGTTGGAGAAAATACCTTTCGGGGTGCATCTTATTCCAGTATTACCACAGTCTCAAGAAGCAAGCTCAGTGGGGGCGGGAGCAGCGGAAAGTGACTCTAGAGACCGTCTCAGCAAAAATGAAGAAGGACATTTTGGAAAATCTTGCTGCACGGGGAAGCAATCGGTAATGAGTAATGACTGCAAAACACTTGCAGCTCAAACAGATTCAGACAGCACTGCAAACTCTTCACAAATGGCCATTTCTACAAATGACTTGTTAGATTGTTTGGTTAATCCACAAGTCGTCAGTTTAGTGGCTGGTCTCTTGTTGGAGAGAGAGAGAGTTTGATAGAGTATTTTATCATTTCTAAAATAAAGAGGAAACTGGCAGGCTTGTTCTGGGTTTTTTAACTCACTAGTAATTGAATATTTTACTTTTGTTAAAAAAATTTGCATATTTTTAAGATATAGACAAGTATGCTTGGGAATGCATGTAAGGCCCCAGACCAGCACCATATTTCAAATGGTTAAATGGCAGAATAAAAATGAATCCCTGAAACAAGAATAAATAAATAACATTAGGCAGAGACAACTAATAGAGATAAAACAAAGCCCCTTTGGGATCCATCTGATTAGAAATATAAAATACCCAGCGGCTACACAATTGTCCCTTGATTTGGGTTACAACATGGTTCCAATTTGTGGAGTGTATCTTAAGTGTCCTGTAACCTAATAATTCGTTTAAACCTATAACAGATATGTGGAGCCTCAATTTATATGGGGTTCAAACAAACTCATGCACAGGCTAATGAGAGAATGAGTCAGACAGTAGGCACTGGTGTACTTCTATGCCTCCTATTCTCTGCCTGTGTCTCATAATAGTCTAGTTTCCTGGGGGTTGCAATACTTAGGTCTAATTTCAGTTGTTGGGTTTAGTGTGTGGGTTCTGGGTGGTGCTGATGGACTGTGATATACAGGAGGTCAGACTAGATGATCTGATGGTCCCTTATGGCCTTAAATGCTATGACTCTATGAGTGGAGCCTAGAAATTGATACACACCTGGACAACAGATTCTCAGTACGTGGCAAAAAAACTACGCCTGAGGTGAACACCAGCACTTGGTCCCAGCGTATCCTGTCACTGAAACAGGCGTAATCCTGCGAAAGGCAATAACTATGGGGAGTTAAGATCTTGTAGCACCCAGTACTTTACGGCCATGGTCAAAACTGGAAAACAACAGAGTAGGATGTAATTAATCCACTTCAGCATTTCATGGAATGTTGGGCTTGATTCAGCGGCGCAGACACAGCAATAACTGTACCTGAAAGGAAGTTTCATCCCAGGGGAAAAACAGCTGTCGTCTACCAGATAGTAGGGCAGCTTCAATCTCCGAACCAAAGCTGCCTGGGAGATGTATTGAATCATGCACTACTTCAGTACACTAACCCTATTCTCTCTCCAGCCAGTGTTGGCTGGCTCCAATAAAAAGTTCTGTGGTGGGGTGGGAAAAGAACCTACAGGGAGCAGGAGGTGGTCCTCAGGTAGGTTGGGCTACAGCACAGGGAAATATAGCCAAGAAGATAGTTTTACAATGAGGATTTAAAAAGAGTCAGGAAAGGAATAGTACATGAAATGGAAAATGAATGAAAACCAGCTACTCCATATGAAATATGAAAAAATGTTAGTGCTGTAAGTTCTGCAGTCCTCCCTCGGCTCAGACCCCCTGAGCGGCTGTTCAGATCATAGCAAATTTGAATCCCTCTTCATACAGTGGGTTATTTTAGACTCATTGATTTGTTTTTTCAGCAGGTTTCCAGGGAAGTTGGGAGGAAATCCATCTTTGTGTATCCTGGAAAAAGCATATTTTATTTTCTCCGGTCCACAGCAAGGGTCTGTTCACAAGTTTAGAAGCTGTGCAGAATCTTTTTGAAGCTACGGTGTTGCTCTCTGAAGCATGGTCTTGGGGGATTAACACATGGTGAACTCAGTGTTGTTTTCACCATAGGATATGTCTAGCTGGAGGATCTTCGCAAGAACATTTCAATAAAACACAGTTGGGAAAGTCATTTAAAATTCCCCTGAAATGCTTAATGTCTTTGCTTGACCTGCGGCAGCACTTCAGAATGGCACTTGTCCTAATTATAGCTTCAGCCAGATTCTTTTTGGAATAACGTCTGCAGTTATTAAGGTGACAAACCGGTTTCCTGTTTTAACCCTTGATAGCTCTCTTAAGCACCCAACCTTTTGGCCTGAAATTTTCTTGGCCTGATCTCTGCCCAATGATGCTATTTTCACACAAGTCACTTTCCAACTGTTTTTGAGTTATGGAAGTCATAGGGGTGAAGATTCTCTTCATCTGCAGTTGTACAGTTCCCAGCGCTGTGTTGCCCTGATCCTGTTTTAGGCCTTTGAGTGCTACAGCTATGTAAATGAATAATAATAATATTGGGGTGAGAAACACTTTTCCAGTCATTAAAAAAAATAAAAAAATAAAACCCTTTTTGAAGAGGGTTAGAGAAAAATGAATGGAGGTGGAAATTTGAAATGGTGCAGAGATATGTTCCTTACTGAGCATTTGGGGGTCAGATTCTTCACTACTGACATGAGTAAGGGTTGCAGGATTGGGCCCTTGTCCTTTGGGAGGAGGGAGGGAATTAAAATTAGAGAATAAAATTATAAGCAGTTGGGAAAAGTCACTTCTGAGCATGCTCAGTGGAAATTAAGAATTTCAGCGGAGTTTAAAATGTGGTTCTGCTCTGAAAAATGACTCATTGCATTAGGAGGTTGGGAGGCATATTTGTTGTCTCTCTCTGCCCTAAATGTGCTCAGTTCACAAGTAAAATCCTCTTTATCTAATTCCCAGTCCTACACACTCAACCATGGCCCCAGAACCAAGATGGGTTCTTTCCTTTTTCTTCTTTATTATCAGTCACAAAGATTGCAGGCCAAATTAGGTCACTTATTACATTTATACAAACCCCCTGTCTGTTTAATGCTCTCAGTGGTAATGCCTCAGTGAGATCGCACAGGTGTGACAGACTGGAAGTTAGTAAACCATTCTGTTGATGAATGACCCAGAGTAGAATCCACTTCATTTACCGGTCTGTGTGTTGGTGATGCCATGCCAGGAGCTGTAAGAAGTAGTTAGAAACTTATTGTAGTGGCATCTGCTGCCTTTAGTGACTCACGTGGCACCCTGGGAGCAGATCTGTAGAGTAAGAAGGTGCAGTTTTTACATAGTCACTTTTCATAATAAAACCACACTCTAATGAAGCTCCATCCCCTTTGTCACATTGCTACAGTTGCTCTCTTCTCAGCCTGACCACAGGCGTTGGGCACAGACAGAGGCTGCTGCTGGGAACATTTGCATAAGGTGAGAGATATTGTAAATGTTTAATTCAAATACACTCAGTGAAAATCCTCATGAAGAAAGCTTTTATATCTGAGAGAGGGTACATTCACGGGGTGGGAAGAATGAGCAGATCCTCGGGTGCAGGGCTACTACATTCGGCAAAGTCTAAGCTTGCTTAGAAAAAGTTCTTTTTTATTATTGCAAAGATAACTTCAGATATCACAGGGCTAGGGCTTTTTATATTAATGTGAAAGGTTTCCCAACTCTGTATTTCAGAATGTCTGTCCTTGAGAAGGCTTATAGACTCCTAAAGATCCTAACACGATCTCCCCTATGGGCAAAAACCCAGATATTGGTACAGGAGGGCCTACCTTTAAAAGAGTCTGCATAGCAGGGAAAGCCATTGCCCCAGCACTGAATTGTATGCATTAGGCTAGAGAGAGACACATCACTCATTGCTCTAAACAAACATTCAATCTGTCCGCAGAGAGCAGCGTTTTTATGTCTCGCCAGGTGTGGACCATGATTAACGGATGAGGCTACAGTCAGAGATCGTTATCTGGGGAGGCCAGAGCAGATCGGTTTACAATGCTAGGTAAAAGCACCAGAAGGGCTTCATGTCTCAGAGGCGGACTATAAAAATCAGAATCATACTCAGTGCAAGTGGTTATGGAGAGAAAAATTACCACAGATGAATGGAGTCATGTATGGCAAATGGCCCGTGGACTAATAAGAGGGAAATTTACAGTTCCATGAGCCAATTCAGAGTATACAGAAGACCATGATTTCTGACTCTCTTGTCATGTGCCTGCATACAGGAGTTTGAATAACTTTCTACATATTAAGAGTGTTTAAACAAACTGAGTTCTGACCTTTTTAATGACAGCCTGTTTGGACAATGAGGTGGGAGCTGAGTCCTCATAGACCCAAGGCTAAGGAAGGTGAAGACCGATGTTCTAGCTATTTTTCTATACAATAATTATAATTTTTATTTCAAAAGAATATAGACCATGGATTTCCTGATATCTCTTATCCTTACCGAAGTAAAGATTTTATAAGGTAGTGGTTATAAAGTGTCTACAGCTAACCCTAATACCATTACCAAGGTACCATGATGATTAACCCTTAAACTACAGTTCGCACCCTTCCTCTGGCCCCTTTCCCTGGGTGAGAGGGCCAGAGAAGTGAAAAGGGCTCTGAAAGCTCCATATTCAGCACTGGGGGAGATAAGTCCTCAGGATGGCTTATGGCTCTCGCAAGGCCTGGCGTTGGGAGCGTGCCAGGCGTAGGACAGGAGGCTGGTACCAAGGGTGTGGCTGCAGCATTGTGGGGATTCTGCACAGTGCTGTAGCCCATAAGGTAGTCCAAGGAGGCTGCCAAGTGCTGAGACAGGCCCCAGGGCTCCCTAAATTCTGCTGAGGGCTCCAGCACCTGGAGCAACCCAGGATTGGGAAGGCATAAATATGGTTTAAAATCACTTTAGCCCCCGCTCCCTGGCTGCAAATTCTGTGCCGTGTCACTTAGAGCAGTATTTTTGCCATTGACTGGAGGAGGCCAGGATGTCTCCCTAGGTGTGGAAGCAGGCTCATAGAGGGGCGCATTTCTCGGAGTATAGTGGGAGGGAAGCAGGGTGCTTTTCCAGTAGTGTGTGTGGGTGGGTTCCCTAGGAAGACTTTGCTGGCTGCAAGGACTGGAGTCAGAGCAACTGACAGGACAGTCCTGCTGGAGGAGGTTGTGGGAGGCGTAAGTAGCAACAAAAAGGGCTGGGAGCTCATAGGATCAAGCTGTTGTGGGGGCTTTTCTGGCCTAGTAAAGCAGACAAGCAGTTTTGCCAGTATCCAGAAGAGTAACGTCACTTATGGTGTCTGAAGGGTTAATGTTTAATTCATGTTTCTAGTGCCCAGTCTACACACAAAGTTGCACCGGTGTAACTAAAAGGGTGTTTTAAAATTGTTTTAGTTAAATCAATGCCAGTTTCTGAATGGACACTCTTAATAGGACGTCAGCCTGGTTTATAGCCATTTAGCTTGTGTTGATCCCTTACTTACTGAAGCTAAATGGCTAGAAACCAGACTGAAATCAAATTAAGAATGGCTTGCAGGAGTTTGCACTGATTTAACTCCATTTATATTAAAAACAGATTCTAGTTAAGCTCATGTAACTTTGCATGAAATCCTAGCTCCATTGACCTCAATGGCAAAACTCTTTTTCTTTTTTGGGGACAGGATTTTTGTGCATAGCCAAGACCTGTAAAAGGAAGAGAGATTTCCCAAAAGTCCCACAGGCCAAGATTTGTAAAGATTTGTAAAGGTATTTCGGTGTTCCTCCACTCAGAGCTGCAAGGCCTACATGATTTATATGGCTATGTCCCATTTTCAAAAGTGACTTAGGCACTTAAGCACCTGTAAGTCTCATTGACTTTCAGTAAAACTTAGGCTCCAACGGCCACATTATTAAAGTTCTTTAGGCACCTTACTGCCATTGATCACAGTCAAATGCTGAAGTTTTGCTCTGTCACTGTTAAAGCTACCTTGGAAAGCCTGGACAAGTGCAAGCTAACTTTTGCATACTTAAGTGAGATAATTTAGCTATCAACGTACCAGAAGATGACAGGAACTGAAAACTCCTATATCAAAGCAAGATAAACTTCCCCATTCCCCTTGCAGGCTCTTTAAAACAGCCCTAGTAACTTTCTGTCCTCAAACACGAAGGGAGCTGAACTTATTTAGGATGTCTGCAAAAATAGTCACATCTTTTAGGGGAAAACAAAACACCCAAGCAATTAGGTTTCTTACAAATTTTTGCTCCCTTCTTGTAAACCTTTTTCTCCATTACAGAAGCGTCATTTCACAAGTTACCATTTTACTTCATGTCATTAATTAGTTCCCTGTATTTAAATTTTGTTCCCTTTGTATGTCTCATGACTTCCTGTATTTATTTGAGGTCACAACGCAATTGTGCTAAAGAACAATGGCATATGTTATGCTTCAGCATTAGACAGAAGTTGGAACGTTCAACTAATAATGAATTTGGCATATTGATGAGGCAACGTGAATGCTTGCACAGCCCTAATTGCTTATGGTAATGGCAGCCTCTTTATTTGTAACATTTTGCTGACACCATTTTTTACAACACTGGCTTAAAAAAAAAATCCATCACAAATGTGTGACACAGCCATCTACCATCTACTGCATCATCACAGTGTCTCTCTACCTCTCACCTTCGTCTGTCTTGTTCTCCTAACTAGGAAACTGATCCTGCAATGCGATGCAGATAGGCAGACAAAGCCGCACACGGAGCCCCGGTGATCATCAGCGTGTCTTTGCTCTGACAATACACTGTAACCAAGATGAGTCTATTTTAGTGACTGGGGCCATAAGGAAGGCTTTTGCAGTGTGCACCTCTTGCAATAGTTGAAGGTGGTAGAAAGGAACCGTCCTGTTTTAAATAAAATACACACAAGATTTAGGAGCTCAGTTTTGGGGACATTCCTAGGGGACACCTCACTAAATCACCATCCAGTTTATTTAATCCATCTGATCAGCGGTTTTTATCTCTTCTACCTTGGCAGTCTCAACACAGAATCCAAAATCTGAATGGGCATGAAGACAGAATTACTGTATCTAGAGAGGGAGCTAGGGTCGACCTTAACCAGCTCAATCGAGGTACAAAGCATTACTTTTTACCTGTGCTAGGGAACAGGTCATGGTCCAGCCTGACTTCAACCTTTTTCCTATCTCGACAACGCCTATGTAGCTAAAAATGTGATATCGCTGCTGGGAGTTTTAATATCTGGGCTGCAGTTATTTTGGGAATGAAGTTGCCACATCATATGAGTGAGTTGGTTAGGTTGGCTAAACTAGGAACCCAGGACCACCACATCTTGTTGACTAGATTACTGGGCGCTTTTAGCGAACACTCAAACTCAACATTAAGGCAAAG
Source organism: Chrysemys picta bellii (assembly GCF_011386835.1). Taxonomy (NCBI): domain Eukaryota; kingdom Metazoa; phylum Chordata; order Testudines; family Emydidae; genus Chrysemys; species Chrysemys picta. Next base: position 10,337,793 of record NC_088801.1, on the reverse strand, counting down.
GGCTAGCAGCTATATTTAAAACATCTAGCTTTGCCTGAGACCTACATTGCACTTACTAAAGCTTCTAGTACGCCTGCTCCCAGCATCATTTGCTTCTGTATAGAGGACACCTGGCACCTTGCGGGCAAATAAATTGACAGGCCCCCGTTTAAAGGCGTTTGAAGCATGTACTGTGATGTCCCAGTAAAACCTGATACGAAGTGTTTGGGGGTAGACTTTGCTTTTTTGGTTTTTCCAAAGCCCTAGGAAAGGGGATCTTTTCAGGATGTTCCAACGGGTATTGCAACCCTGGAAAATCAATTTAAAATAAAAACACATTTTTCCAAAGAATGGAAGCCGAGAACATTGATCTCTAAACCCACATTCTTAAAAAGAAAGCACATCTCTCCCCAGGAAGGCTGTGAAGTTTATTTGCAAAAAGCTCTAGCGTATTTTTCCTCTCTTGCTGCTGCTCTGTTTTAACCCCTTATATACTGGCATTCTACCGAACCACTGCAACTGGAGAGCACGTCTGAGTTTCCGAGACAACAATTGGGCTAAACTCCTGTGCTAAATTTCTCTCTTCCAATCATTATAACGTCTCTCCCCCCATTGCCCTCCAGCTCAGGAGATGGCTATTCAAAAGGCTTAGAAATGCTAGACGGCAAAATTCACCATTTTCATTTAACCAATGCTGCCCTTGTTCGGAGTCCTGGCAAAGCGTACGAATCCAATCCAATTAGTAACAGCCTTTACAAAGCTGACTGAAAAACCACCATTAAAGTGAAAAATGATGTTGTGTAAATAAAAGGCAGAGCAGGCAGGGCCATAATACAACTTACTGCCATCCCAGAACGAACCGCCTTATAACTTATGAGGAGCTCTGCCTTGAACGAGTTTTAGCCTGTTTCCTCATGAGTGGTAATACAATACCTCTGCCCGGCATTCTGTATTGTTTGAGCTTTGTCTTTTGTCAAAAGAGATTAGACTCCTTGCCCTAGCTTTCTGTCATGTAGCAATAGTTCACTGCAATGTAGTTTAATTCCTTGTTTGCAGCTACATTGAAAGCAAAACAGGAGATCCGTGTTCTGCTCTGCACATAGACCATTGCCATTTTATCCAAGAGTTCCTTCTGTCTCCACATTGAATCCTCACATCTTCTGTCCCGCAGCAACCATCAAGATAATGTCTGTGGGGGGCACAACTTCGTAAGAAGCTTTGTCAATCGCTTTTAGGTTATTCTGAGTGGGACCATGGCTAGGGCTAGAGGCCTGATTCAGAAAGGCACTGAAGCGTGCGTTTTAATACAGCCAAATGCTGAGACCTAAGATTGCAGGTTATACCTACAGGGTGGGAGACTGTCTTGGAAAGCAGTGACTCAGAGAAGGACTTAGGGGGTCATCCTAGACAATCTCCTCAACACGAGCTCCCAGTGCAATGCTCGGGCCAAAAGGGCTGATGCGCTCCTTCCATGTATAAAAAGGTAAATATCAAGTAGAAGTAGAGAAGTGATTTTTGCCTCTGTACACGGCACCAGTGAGACCCCAATGAGAACACTGTGTTCCAGTTCTGGTGTCAACACCTCAAGAAGGATGTGGAAATTCTGCCGGGAATTTGGGAGTTGGGGGGCACAAAAATGGACCAGGGGTTGGAAAACAAGCCTTACAATCAAGTATCAGAGGGGTAGCCGTGTTAGTCTGGATCTGTAAAAGCAGCAGAGTCCTGTGGCACCTTATAGACTAACAGACGTTTTGGAGCATGAGCTTTCGTGGGTGAATACCCACTTCGTTGGATGCATGATTTCAAGCCTTACAATGTGATGCTTAAGGAGCTCAACTTATTCAGTTTATCAAAAAGAAGGTTGAGAGGTGACTTGATCTCTGGGTATATAGGTCCTCACACATGGAAAAAAGATCTGATAATGGGGAGTTTTTCAATCTTGCAGAAAAAGGCATAAGACGATCCAGTGGTCAGACGCTGAAATTAGACACATTCAACCTTGAAATAAGATGTGATTTCCTAGCAATAAGTGTAATTAAACATAGGAAGAGCTTATCGGGGAGGTGGCGGACTCACCATTGCTTGGAGTCTAAAGTGAGATTAGATATTTTTCTAAAAGCTATGCTTTAATCCGGCTTCTGGGAGAAATTCTACGGATGATGCCTGCAGGGGCACAGGTTGGGTGGGCACGGTGGTCCTTTCTGGCCTTGGCATTTGTAAATCTAGGAGTGTCCCGCCCCGGTTCATCCCCGGCCTTCATGGGCCATGGGGGGAATGGAATTGCCTGCATTGTCTTCAACAGACTCATAACACTTGCAGCTCTGGATTAAGACAATGGCGTAATCAAATCTCATGCTTCAAGTGATCAATTGGTCATCTGCAGGGGGTCAAAAAGGAATTTCTCCCCCTCTATCCCCCAGTACATAATTGGTCAGATGTATTCTGGGTATTTTTGTTTTGGTTTGGTTGGGTTTTTTTGCCTTCCTCTGAAGCATCAGAGATTAGCCACAGCTGGAGGTGGGACACTAGACAGGGTGGAGCAGGGTTCTGCAGTGGTACAGAGAATCCTCTTTTTGAGATGCCCAGCTGGTGTGTCTTGCTGAGTTGCACAGGGTCAAATCAATCACTAGATTTGTGTTTAGGAAGGAATTTTCACCCTCGGCAGATTGGCAGGGACCTGGGAGTTTTTCCACCTTCCTCTACTGCGCAGGGTATGGATCAACTGGGTAAATCTCACCTAATCAGTTCCTTGCCATTACAGGGTTCTTGGACATTGGGGGCACCGCGGCCTCTTCTGCTCTTGACCTGTGGCGCACAACAGTTTAGTCTCCCCAGGACTGACTTAAATCATTGGGCTGAGTACAGGGCTATCTGGGTGAAATTCGGTGGTCTCTAATATACAGGAGGTCAGGCTAGATGATCTAATGGTCCCTTCTGGCCTTAACCTATGAAAACACATGTCTGATTTTAGGCATGTGTGTAATTCCAGTGCCAACAAAGGGATTTCTCATGAGGTTAAGTGCCTTGCTGAATCAGGGCTAAAATGCAACAGTCCTGCTGTAACTGAACCAAGAGGACCAAGGTGTAACTGTCCCCAGAATCTGGGCCCCAAAACATCAAACAGTGCTCACTGCTTTTGAGCTCAGATGTCATATCTGTCCCATGGCATTCTCTATGGCTGTAGGCCACAATGTTGTCATTTTTAACTTCAGGGTAATGTTTAAAACTCTACTAGACAAAGCACTGGAAACAACCCTTCACTGGCTGGAGACAGAAGGGAGAGGGGAGAAGATGACTGTGATGCACGGCTAGAAAGGGCTAAATAATCCTGCAAAATAAATAACCCTCAAAAGACTGGGGAGATAATGTGGTTTTGTGTATTTACATATGTCTGAGTACGGTCAATAATGTAACCAACAGTCCCGGTCTATGCTGTATTCTGATAGTTCAGAGATCAAAAGAACATCCAAGCATTTAAATGAATTGTAAACACGGGATATCTTGGTATTCATGTCTCTTTGAAATGTGCTGTGAATGGTGGAGGAACAAGCAAATTGCCTTATGTTAATTCTATAGCTAAGTACCGGTGATGGACCTCCTTCAAAGTCATCCTAATTACCTTTTGAACTCCAACTTGTCAAAAGACATGAAAAAAAGATCCTTGGTGCTGATTCTGTCATCTCAGATCTGCTTAAGCTTCATTGGGGGAAGTTTGAGTCGCAAGACTGAGGTCCCAGTTATGCTGGTCCACCCTGAATAGGATATTTGGCCATTGGACTATAATCTATGAACTATTTCTGAAAGAACTCTTTGCAACTACAAAGCTCACCATTTCTGCTATGAATCTGAACCTCAGTGAATTGAGCTCATGTCTGTATATATATCGCTCTTGTAACCATACTCTTTTGTTTTTTTAATACATTTTAGTTTAGTTAATAAAAATTGGCTGTAGCGTGTCTTTGGATAAGATCTGAAACATTTATTAACCTGGGAGGTAATATGTCCAATCCTTTGGGATTGTTAGAACCTTTTCTTTTATGTGAAGAAATAAGCTTTTCAGAAATCATCATATTTAACTTAGGTACCTAGAGGGAGGCATAAGGCTGGATCGCTTTAAGGGAACTGTGTTGTTTGGACTTCTGAGTAACCAGTGAGGTAATAAAGAAGCTGTTTTATGCTGGCTTGGTAAATCTAAGTATTGGAATATCCACCAGCTTTTGGGGGATTGTCTGCCCCATTCTTTGCAGTTCACCCTAATTGAGTGACCACAGATGGCTCCCACTGGGACCCCGGTCACAATACCCTAACAGGCCTTTGCCATTTCTAGTGCCTACAAGAATTAATTAGCTGGGCTAGTTGATGGTCGACTGTTTATGCATCTACTGCATGGGCTGATTACAGTAATTGTTACGCTGTATGTTAAAGCCAAAAACATCACATCCAGCGAAAAGCAATCAGGACCAATTAATGAAGATGTAATTTCCCCAGATGCTGCTATTAACATAATTCACAATGGTCCTAGCAACATGAATATAATTAACCCAGTTAACAACAATTCTTGGCATCGCTACATTGGGCCTGGGCCTGCTCCTGCAAACAGAGGAGTCCCATTGATTTCAGCACCCAAGCTGTATTACTAAAGGCCATCTCCATGTTGTTCTCCCACATTCAACTGCAGGCTTTCTTCCACTTGCCCCGTATGCCTGCAAAACCCTTCCCTAAGTTGGTCTGACGCACCCATCCCTTCTTCATGTTCCTTAATATTGATTATTTGTATGACTGCAGTACCTAGGGGCCCCAGTCATGGACCTGGACCCTTTTGTGCCAGGCACTGTACGAACACAGAACAAAAAGACAGCCCAGGCCCCATTCATCTTACAATCTAAGTGAAACAGTTTTCTTCAAGGAGGCTTGTATAACTCTAGCCCAGCCATCTGCTTAAATCATGGAAAGAGAGGTGCATACACATGCATGAAAACAAAGCAAGCCAATGGGGAAAACAAATCAGTCCGCGGGCTTACCCTCAACCTTCAATCTGTAGCTGCTTTTTCCTCCCAATACTCTTTTGTCCATTGTCTACTTAGATTGTAGGTGCCTGGGCCTGCCTGCAACACATGCAGTGCACTATTGGTGCTAGTTAAGTAATAAATAACATTTTTTAAGTTTATCTTCTGCAGATGGGAACTTCCTTACTGCTATGCAAGAACCGTGAGCAAAAAGTTCTTTTTAGATGGCAGCTACTGGAAATGTGTAAAAAAGGGTGAGCAATGGGGGTAATTTCTCCTCCTTCACAAAATCAGTGTGTACCTCTAATTGTTAGCCATGGGCCAAGGACGTGGTGTTCAGATCTGGACTGCATTTTCAGTGGGGTCCAGGTTCAGGACTGGACAGCATCAAAGTCTCCTGAAAAGTATGCATGCAGACTGGAACCCGAAAAGAAATGTCTTTCAAGTCTGGATTGAGCCTGGAACCAGGACTTCAAGGATCTGGCTTGGACTCAGATTCAGCCACACTCTCCCTGGAAATTTGAAGGGATTTAGACCTGAGGTTCTAATTTTGGTCTTTTTTAATTTTTCTCTCCTAGTGGTTTCTGGCCAGAGTACCTTAGAGACATGGTAACTGATCAGCCGAGGTGCCTGAACTAAGAGCCCCCTTGTTTAAGCAGGAAAGGGGGCTGGTGGCAGGGCATTCTCCATGAAGGGTCCTCAACTTTGGCATGCACGTCCCATTGCTGTCTATCTCTCAACGTGAGGGAAGATGGTCTTGTGGATAAGGCAATGGGCTGGGGCTTAGGAACTCTGGATTCAACACCCAGCTCGGCCACAGGCCATGTAATCTTGAGCAAGTCACTTAATCTTTCTGTGCCACTTATTTTTCCCCCATCTGTAAACTGGGGTGATAGACTACTTATCTTCCACACAGGGGTGTTTGTGAGGCTAATCCATAAGCTTCTGGAGGTGCTCAGATACTACAGTGGAGAACTTATTAGTACTTAGATAGATAGTTCATCACCATCATATCTGAGCACCTATGCGTGGTTTCACCAGAGCCTGGATTTGGAAACCTTCAAGTCATGTTCCATGGCCTATCTTCTTTTCTGGAAGTGCTAGGGTGTGTGGGGGAGGGTAGAGCAGAGGGGAGGTGAAGCTGGTTGTGGGGGGAGGAAGGGCTGTGATTGGTTTTTGGTCCCTTAGCTATGGGTTTTATGCATCTGAAGAAGTGGGCTGTAGTCCATGAAAGCTTATGCTCTAATAAATTTGTTAGTCTCTAAGGTGCCACAAGTACTCCTGTTCTTTTTGCTAAGACAAAAGTGTAAGCTGCACCCAGAAACAGCAGTCTAAATAGATCAAACAAAAATACTTTATTTTGCCCTGAACTAGAGATGAGTAGAGCTGGTTGAAATTTTTCAATTGAAAAAATAATTGTCAAAAATGGTATTTAACCGAAATCACAATATTTCACAAAAGAATGTCAATTTCTTTGAAATTTCCTGTTTTTCACTGAAAGTTCAAAACAAAAAAATTTGAATGTAATTTCTGACAAATGTTCAAAAAGTTTCTATTTTTTTTCTTTAGTTTTACTTGAAAAAGAATCCTAATTTGTCTTACATTTTGTCAGGAAACGTAAAAAATGAATTTTTTTGTTTAAATATTTCAAAAAAAAAAAAAATCCCATGTGTTTCTTTTGAAGTATTTTACTAACTATAGTTACCTTTTTTTTCAACCAGCTCTGGGGATGATTCTGAACCAAAACCCATGATGTGAAACCCCTGGAACTTTGAGGAAGCTCTGGGTCAAACTGGAACTTCATAGCTTGGGCCCATCCCTGCTTTAAATCTCCTTGTTCTTGTTTCATTTAACTGGATTTAGCATGAATAATCTGCAAATGTTACATTTAAAAAAATGAGCAAGAAAAAAAATTTCGGGGGAAGGGATAGCTCAGTGGTTTGAGCATTGGCTTGCTAAACCCAGGGTTGTGAGTTCAATCCTTGAGGGGGCCACTTAGGGATCTGGGGCAAAATTAGTACTTGGTCCTGCTAGTGAAGGCAGGGGGCTGGACTCAATGACCTTTCAGGGTCCCTTCCAGTTCTATGAGATAGGTATGTCTCCATTGATTATTATTAAATCTGAGTCAAAAAGAGGGAAATAGCTCTGACATTTTTGCAAAAGTGCCGAACTCTCTAAAACAGTGAGTAGTTTAACAATTGCCTGGAATAATAACATTAAAAAAAACCCAGTACAGACAAAGGTGAGATCACTCATGTTAATTAAAATATCTGAGCAGGAGCATTCCTGTCTTAATAGTAGATTTAACTGCAGAGTTGTAAAGCACTGATAAAATGGCCATTGCATTAATGTAATTAAGGAAGGAATAGAGAATTAACAAGTGCTTTCATGGAGTGCGGATGAAAATACTGCCAAGCTCTTCAGTGCCACTGATTGACGGTGTTTTGGGGATTGCACTGGGAATTAGTAGGAAAGTAAATGACTGTAAGGTCAATGTCAGGGTGACAAGCTACTGCTGTAATTGTGGTGAGAGACTCTGTCTTGTATTTATAATTGTTTAAATAAGTACATCGAGCAATTTAAATGTTGGACAGTGTGTTCTTCAGGCCTTTTCCAAGGGGGATTTTTCTCATTGCTTTTCCTGAAAAATGTATTTGAATGGGATGACCCTGGTGACACAGGGCTAAAGTGCGACTTGGACAGCAGGGGGTCTCCTCCCTCTCTTGCCTCAGGCCAGTAAAACCCTCCTGCACCCTTATGCCTCTGTGCTCCCCAGTCTTTGGGTCTAGGCATGCAGCAATAAGCAGGCAGCATAATGCCCACAGAACGGGTTGGCTGGGAGTGGTCAGAGTTTGGCCCCACCCCTTGCAATGCAAGGGCCAGCACAGCCACGCTGGAACAGAGAGGTAGTATTACTGGGAATGAGCAACAGGGGATGGCTCACTTGATGATTACCTGTTCTGTTCATTCCCCCTGGGGCACCTGGCATTGACCACTGTTGGAAGACAGGATACAGGGCTAGACGGACGTTTGGTGTGACCCAGTAGGGCCATTCTTATGTTCTTATGCTTACCTATACAAGCAACACATTAATACTCTTCCCAGAGTCAGAGAGAAAACAGTATGGGAACTCTCTCTCTGAGGCACAATACTTCCTGGGGCTGTCCTGGGCTGGTGCATGTTATTCACCACCTCTTGCTCAAGTCTTTGCCTCAAGGCGTGATCTAGCTCTAAAGGGGTTTTGTGAGTAACGTAAACTCAGCCAAACATAATCACTTTACCAGAAATATTGTACGTCACAGCTTAGGGCTGCCAGTTTCCAACACAAAATAAAAAAAAAAAAATCTGCTTCTTGATTAGATGCCATCAATCCAGGAGTATTTCTCTCCTGCCCTGCCCCAGACCCCAAGGTGCTTTGCGGCACTCCCAGGCCTATGACCTGCTTCTTGCCAAGCACACAAAGCTCCTGGATGTGAAATTGACAAAAGAGAGAAACAAAACCAACAACAAGAAACACAAGGATCAGAACAGCTTAAAACTGACAAGCACAATTGCTTGGGGGTTTTAGACCTCCTTAGCTCTAAGTCCATTGAGGGAATTAACAATTTGCTGCCATTAAAAATTGGTTTCAGTTGAAAATCTGAGGCCAGCAGCAGCTCTCTGGGAATAATACAATATGTCCTGTGATCTGCTCACTGGTAGTTTAGTGAAGCAGAAAATAACTTGGTTTCCATGGCCAGGTTAAAATTACAACAATGAAAGCATCAGAAAAATAAAAATGATTATGGAAACAACAGTCACAAGGAAACCACAGAACACCACCACTTACTCAAAACTGGGGTGCCATTACCCAGATGGCTATGCCAGGATGAGCCATCGTTTACAGCTCTTGTTTATTAAATATGCATTCTGATCTGACCCAGTGGGCACTGGCAACAGCTTATTCCCTTTACACAACAGCGATAGAACTTCACTGTTCTCCTAAGGTTTCAGAGTAGCAGCCGTGTTAGTCTGTATCCGCAAAAAGAAGAACAGGAGGACTTGTGGCACCTTAGAGACTAACAAATTTATTAGAGCATAAGCTTTCGTGGACTACAGCCCACTTCTTCGGATGCATAAGTGGGCTGTAGTCCACGAAAGCTTATGCTCTAATAAATTTGTTAGTCTCTAAGGTGCCACAAGTCCTCCTGTTCTTCTTTTTACTGTTCTCCTAGGGCATCAATGATAAGCTCAGGGAAGTCATCAATTACCATGTACCTCAGTGCCCTCAAGAAAGATTGCTCACAGGACAGAACTGTTTTCACTTTCTGTACAAACACTTGGCTGGTGCATCTATTTCAACTGCACGGCAGAGGCCTGCTTCTCAAGTGGAGAAAGTTTCTTACATTCGGAACCTGTATTAGCTCTTATTATTTATTTGTTATTTGCAATTGAGATCAGGGCCCCGTTGTGGTGCGCTCTGTATACACACATACTAAGGGACAGTCCCTGTCTGGAAGAGCTTGTCTATTTAGATTCTAAAACCCACAAAGGATGCACAAAATAAAGCATTATTGTCCCTGTTTTACAGATGGGGAACTAAGGCACAGAGAGGTTAAATAACATTCCCCAGGTCACACAGGAAGTATATGTCAGATCTTGGAAATTGAATGCAGATCCTCTTGATTCACAAGCCAGTGCCTTAACCACAAAACTATTCACTCCTTATGTGTATGTCAGGAATTTAACCTAATACACTCTTAGACTTAACTTTATTAGCTCTCATAATCTTAATGAGGGTCTCACACTGAACTACATTAACATCATATTAAAGGGAGATGCTTAAAAACTACACTTTGGTCTGAACGTTTGTTTTACCTACTCTTGTTACAAGTGAGGCCTGACATGACTGAGTCTAAGAGAGAACAGAGGTGTAAAAAAAGAAAGAATTGGTCCATTTTTCCCATCTTGATTGTTTTGTGCATTTGACAGAACTTTGAGAACCGTCAGATTAATTGTGTTTCTCTATAGTCAGTTTCCCCTGTTGTTTACATAGGTTTTTCACTCAGCAACAAGGTAGAGAAAAATGTTTTAAAAACTAGGACAATGTGATTGGAAAAACAAAACAAAATTGGCCAGGGGACTGTGGGGCAGGTGTAGTACCCCAAAGTCCTTTTAAACTGACTAAATGTCAAGTTGATGATGTCCCTTTATGGGTCTGACCTAAAATCATATAATTAAGGCAGTTTGGGTCTAAAGTTCTGTCTAGGTGCTGTGATAAGTCAGGCCTGAGATCCATGTAAAAAATGGGCTGCCAAGTTTGAACTGGGAGTATTTATTTTTGTGATGGTCAATCTCCATCCCAAGCCACTATAGACACTGAAACCACTAGCAACCCCTTCATTACAATCTAGTGATTTGAGTGAGCATCATAATGCCAGGAGAGCAGGGGTAGCAATACCAGGGCTGGTGCTGCCTTGTTACCTCAAAAAAGATGGTTCAGGAAAATTAAAATAACGTTTCAATGACTAATAACATTGTGGATAGCCACAGCTACATAGTTCAGGTCCTAAACCTGCCCTACCTGGACACAGTTATAACACTACCAGCAATTTCCTCTTCAGTCCCTCTATATAGATAATAAGATTCCAGGATTGTCACTTGTCTGAAGCCTAAGATGTCTGTTGAGTCAGCGTGAAGCAGTGGCAACAGCTACAAGCATGTTGAGAGCTCTTTTTGTCCAGAATATCACCAGGTTGAAGCAGCCCTGGGGTTGACGGGCTGCCACTGTCCAATTTTTAAATGATCAGTCATTTTGACTTTATAAATTACACCTGTGCAGTGTACAGCCACAGTAAGGCATGTATCTACGCCAGGGGTGGCCAACCTGACCCTGAGAAGGAGCCAGAATTTACCAATGTACATTGCCAAAGAGCCACAGTAACACGTCAGCAGCCCCCCATCAGCTTCCCTCCCCCCGCTTCCAGTGCCTCCCACCCACCGGTAGCCCTGCTGATCAGTGCCTCCCCCACCCTCCCAATCATTTGTTTCGTGGCGTGTAGGAGGCTCGGGGGGGGGGGAAGAGTGAGGGCACGGCAGGCTCAGGGTAGGGGGCAGGAAGGGGTGGAGTGGGGGCAGGGCCTGTGGCAGAGCCAGGGGTTAAGCAGTGAGCACCCCCCGGCACATTGGAAAGTTGGCACCTGTAGCTCCAGCCACAGAGTCGGTGCCTATACAAGGAGCCGCATATTAACTTCTGAAGAGCTGCATGTGGCTCCGGAGCCACAGGTTGGCCACCCCTGGTCTACGCCATGCCAAGTACTCTAGACCAGTGGTTCTCAAACTAGGGCTGCCGCTTGTGCAGGGAAAGCCCCTGGCAGGCCGGGCTGGTTTGTTTACCTGCCGCGTCCGCAGGTTTGGCCGATCGCAGCTCCCAGTGGCCGCGGTTCCAATGGGGGCTGCGGGAAGCGGCGGCCAGTACGTTTCTCAGCCCGCGCCGCTTCCTGTAGCTCCCATTGGCCTGGAGCAGCAAACGGCGGCCAGTGGGAGCTGCGATCAGCCAAACCTGCAGACGTGGCAGGTAAACAAACTGGCCCGGCCTGCCAGGGGCTTTCCCTGCACAAGCGGTGGCCCTAGTTTGAGAATCACTGCTCTAGAACACTATGATATCAAAGGGAACTCAAACAATCACCACCCTTATACTACAACTAATTTGCATGCAGCAAGTTCATTGGTCATATGAGGGAGACTAGACAGATGCTGGATTATTTGGGCCAACTGTCACAGCCGTATGACACCAGACAGCATAACCTCAAACACACACACAGCCCCTCATGGCATGCCAACCGCACAAATCAACACAAGTCTCCCATCACAACCCCCCATGACAAATCAACACAAGCACCCACACAACACCACAACCATCATACACAATACCCATAAACACAACTAACTCCTCACTGCAGCACACACCCTTCATTCACCACACGCACAACTCTCCCAGCACAACATGGCACACACACTATAATCCCAACAACCACCCTGAAGCCTGGTCTGCTGAGTCAGCATAAACAGCTACAAGCATGGCTAAGAGCTGTTTTTGTTCCGAATATTCAGTCTGTTACTGTCCACTTTTTAAGTTCTCAGCCATTTTCAGCTATTTTACACACATGACTTCACGAATTACACCTGTGTGACAGCACAGGCTTTCAGCTACTGCTAACTTTAATAAAATATCTTATTTGTCTCTTACTCATGCGAACGCAGTCTGTCTGTCTCCCCTGAATGGCTAGACCACCCATAGGAGATTATGAGGGTAGGTCTACACAGCAAAGAAAAACTGCAGCTGGCCCATGCCAGCCAACTGCGGCTTGCAGGGCTGTTTCATTGCTGTGTAGACTTCCAGGCTTGGGCTGGGGCCCGAGCTCTATCACCCTGGAGGGTGGGAGGGACCCAGATCTTGGGCTCCAGCCCAAGGCCAGAAGTCTACACAGCAATGAAACAGCTCCGCAGCATAAGCCCCACAAGCCTGAGTTGGTTGGCACGGGCCAGACATGGGTTTTTCTTTGCTATGTAAACATACTAGGGTGACCAGATGTCCCGATTTTATAGGGACAGTCCCGATATTCAGGGCTTTGTCTTATATATAAGCTCTTATTACCCCCCACCCCATCCCGATTTTTCACACTGGCTATCTGGTTCCCCCTAAAACATATCCTAAATCTGCTATTGCCTTGCAGCCACCAGACTTGATCCTCTAGCTCAAGCAGTAGAGGCTTGTGTGTTTAGTGCCAGAGGGTCTGGGGTTCAGTCCCCCCTATAGAGCCTTTTCAGGGGCACGGCTACACCTCCAAGAAGCACTAGCATGCACAAGAGTTGGATAGGACAGGCAGCGTTTTCATTTTACTATTTTCAAGTATGCATTGTACAGCTGGCTGGTGACGGCAAACTGAAACCTCATTCATTTGTAGTGCTGGTTTTCTGCCCCAATACAGCCCCTTTGAGACCATTTCCTCATTAAATTTCATCAACAAACTCCACAGTTACCCAATGCAATTCCCATTTTACAGATGCGTCAGCTAAAGCAGTCATGTTGATGGATTAGTCCACCGTTACATTGCATGTCAGTGGGACTCCTGTCTAGACCCCAGTAGCGTTGGCTCGCAGTCTCCTCTTGACCAGCTTGTCAACCCTTTGTTGGGACTTTTTGGTTGAAGTTTTCTTTCAGAGCAATGGTGCTCAGCCTTTTCCATACCAGGAATCTGCTCCTATCTAGAGTCGTATCTTCTAAGGTCAGAAGGGACCATTCGATCATCTACCCTGACCTCCTGTATAATGTAGGCCTTAGAGTGTCATCCAGTTACTTCTCTGTTGAGTCCAGTAACTTGTGTTTGTTAAAAGCATATTTTCCAGAAAGGCGTCCAGTTTTAATCTGAAAACATCAAGTGACGGATAGTCTACTACATCCCTTGGCAGTTTGTTCCAATGGTTAATCACCCCTTGCTATTTAAAATGTGTGCCTTACTTCTAATTTAACTCCCATAAAGCTGTGATCTAGGTCAAGGGTTCTCAAACTTCATTGCACCGCGACCCCCTTCTGACAACAAAAATTACGACAGGACCCCAGCAGGGGGGATCGAAGCCTGAACCTGCCCAAGCCCTGCCACCCGGGGGAGCAAAGCCAAAGCCCCACCTTCCCCTGCCGGGAGTGGGCCCAAGCCCAAGCCCAAGCCCAAAGGCTTCAGCTCCAGGCAGGAGGCCTGTAACCTGAGCCTTGCTGCCCAGGGCTGAAGCCCTTGGGCTTGGGCTTTGGCCCCAGCAAGTCTAAACCAGCCCTGGCGATCCCATTAAAACGGGGTCCCGACCTACTTTGGGGTCCCGACCCACAGTTTGAGAACCACTGATCTAGATCATAGATTCCAAGGCCAGAAGGGACCACCGTGATCATCGAGTCTGACCTCCTGTGTTGCAAGGCCATAGAATTCCCCCAAAACAATTCCAAGGGCATGGATGGAAACTTCTGCCATGAAACACTGCAGGATTTTCAAGCCCTTGCAGCCTTTTACTGTGCAACGTTTTGCATATTTTCAGTTTTCCGTTGCTCTCTCTCCTGGGGGCCAGTTGGGATATATGGTTTTTATTTAATCTTACTTGAGCGCACACACAGCCATTGGAGGTTTTCATTAACCTTGGCAAGCTTAAGCTTCTGAGGGCACGTTTTCTGAAGACTCCAGCTTGGTGTGGGGCTTAGTTGGCTACTCGCTAACTTAAATAATCCTTGCTCCTTATGTACTAATAAATCTTAGTTGCTTTTTAAATACGATGACGCTTTGGGGGCCAGATGTCTCCTTTGGGGGATCCGGGGAAGTCCCAGGGCAGGATTTTTACTCCATGTCTGAAGAACTTTGGGATCTGAGCTTCCCAGGATCCAAACCCGCCTCTGGGAGTTCTCTGATGCTGCCACACTCCAGTTACTGTGCTGGGAAAGAGCAGAATGGAAGTGGAAAGCATTTTCCTCCTAGAACTCCAGAAACATGGAAATGTTTAGCTATATCTACGTGTATTGGTTTGGGGCGGGGGAGGTAGACAGCAGAGATCTATGCAAAACAGGCCAGAAGCATTTATCTACCACCAACTGCTTTGAGTTCTTTATCCCTCATGGGCAACTGGATAGCTTTTTTAAGCCAGAGCAAGTCTATGAACGTTATAAGGGGGCAGAGAAATAGAGGATGTGAAATCTCACTGATAAAATCCCAGATGATGAGCCAAACAAATGCTCAGACCCTGAGACCAGGTTTTGGTTAAAATAGTTATAGAACTAGATAGCATGATGGTTGATCCAAGTTATTTCAAGGGCTGGGTCATCCCCATTGGTTTTATATGTAGAAGGGAGAGACACGGGACAGAGGGGGATGGTAGATGGGAGCTCCCACTCCATGGCACACTCTGTACCCTCATTGGGGCTCCATGTGGCTTCAGGAAGCAAAGCGGGCATGAGAAGGGTCTGGAGAGTAGAGGATATAGACAAGCAGGTTTCAAAGATTTATAGATTCCAAGGCCAGAAGGGATCATTGCGATCATCTAGTCTGACCTCCTGTATAACACAGGCCGTAGAATTGCCCTAAAATAATTTGCAGAGCAGATCTTTTAGAAAAACATCCAATCGTGATTTTAAAATGTCAGTGATGGAGAACCCACCATGACCTTTGGTAAATTGTTCCAAAGATGAATTACTCTCACTGTTTAAAATGCACACTGTATTTCCATTGGAATTCGTCTAACTTCAACTTCCAGCCATTAGATCATATAATACATTCCTCTGCTAGATTGAGGAGCCCAATATTAAATATTTGTTCTCCTTGTAAGCACTTATAGACTGTAATCAAGCCACCCCATAACCTTCTCTTTGTTAAGCTGAAAGCAGCAAAGAGTCCTGTGGCACCTTATAGACTAACGGATGTATTGGAGCATGAGCTTTCGTGGGTGAATACCCACTTAGTCGGATGCATCTGAAGAAGTGGGTATTCACCCACGAAAGCTCATGCTCCAATACGTCTGTTAGTCTATAAGGTGCCACAGGACTCTTTGCTGCTTTTGCAGATCCAAACTAACACAGCTACCCCTCTGATACTTGACACAGAGCTCTTTGAGTCTTTCACTTTAGCACTTGAGTCTATCATTCATGCAGAGATGGTGATGGCTTGAGATTCATTGGGAATGCATTGCACAGCTCTCCACATATGCAGGGTATGCAATGGGCAGGGGAACAGGGAGGCTCTTGTGGTCAAGGCATAGGAATGCAAGTCATGAGACCTGGGTTCTGTTCCTGGCTCTGCTACAGATCTTGCGTGATCAATGGCAAGCCTCTATGCCTCTCTGGCCTTGTACTTAAGACATTAGACTAGGGTTCAGGAGATCTGGGTTTAAGTCTTATCTCTGCTACATGCTTCCTCAGTGACCTGTGGCATGACACTTAACCTCTTGGTTTCCCATCTGTAAAATGATACTATTTCCCTACCTTACAGGTGTGTGACTATAAATGCATTAATGTTGGTGAGGCACCATAGAAAATCCAGCAAACAAATCAATTAATATCCCATCTGTTAAACAGAGATAATTCCTCCCAGGGACGATATGAGGTTTAATTCATGAATGTCTGGAAAGTGCTTGGAGATCCCTGGTTAAAAAAGTCCTGGTAGAAGCATTAAGTGTGATCATTATTTTTGTGTGTGACTCCACGGGGTGTATGTGCCTCCTTCCTAGGTGGATATGCTCCCGCCACACAGCACCCCCAAAATCCACACTGGGGTAAGTGATGGTTTAGGCTTATAGGAGAACCACCTTCAGTTTATGTGAGCATCAGCTCCCATACATACATTGGAAATACTGAGGTGACTTTTAGAACAAAGTTTTTTTTTTTTTTTTTTGTGCCACACTAATTCTTTTTATTCCACAACCTCCAGCAAATCGATACATCTTTTCAGTTAAAACTCCTGGCTTGAATCTTTCAGTTTCTTAAATCATCTCATGTTTTAAAGGAAGGTAAAAACATTTGTCAGGGCAAGCTACAGTGCAGTCTTTCTAGCAGAGAACATGTCTGAAAAAAATGTAGGGCATGAAAGAGCCTCCATCCTAACTTTTAACATTATTATTAGGACCTCCAGCAAGTGATGCAGCATGTAGGTATTGTTCGGGGACAGGGAGAGAGAGAGAGAAGCATAGTTCAGTGGTTAGGGTACTTGTCTAAGATTTAGAAGATCTTGGTTTAAGGCCTGGCTCTGTCACAGCCTTCCAGTGTGATCTTGGGCAAGTCGCTTAGTCTCTCAGTGCCTCAGTTACCCCTCTGTAAAATGGGGATAACAAAACTGCCCTAGCTCACAGGGGTCTTGTGAGGATAATTACATGAGTGATTGTGATGGGGGCCATGTCAGGTACATAGCTCGAAAGAGGGCATTTGCCATGGTGTCAGAACTCCTTGTTGGCTCCCCACTTTTATTGCTCGCAATCCCTGTGACCAGGCTTGATGTTAGGATTTACAGGGCACAGGACAAGAAGGAGAAGGAGGGATCTGTAAATGGCATTGCCCCCATTAAATGACTGCCCAGTTTTGAGCTTTGGTCACAATTACGTTTCATATGGAAATCACTGAGATGCAACAAGTGCATAGAGCCCATATTCCACAGCCTCTCGCAGGGCAGAACTGCCCCTTGAATACTAATACATCCAGACGGAATCAAAACCTTTATCAAATTAAACTTTGAGAGCTTTTAAGTTTTCTCTTCAGAATGGTTTGGAATAATTTCTTCCGAGAGAATCAGTTAATTGACCGGTTACTTTTTTTAGTTTTTGGCAGCCTGCTAGATTGGAGCGGGTCGTCAGGGAGCTGGTGTCTCCCATTAATTCAACCTTGCCGAGGATTTCTGACAAGATGCTAATGAGGTCAGCATGTTTTTCTGATGCTCTATTGATTTGACTGAAGCATCAGTAGTAGGTGGAGAGCCCCACAAACAACTTCTAAAAATTCTTTTGCACTTCTTTGCAGCCAATCCCCCTTCTCTGTCCCTCCTTGAGATCGCTCTGGAAATAAAGACAACTGCCGTTGGGCCGGAAAGCACAACTCTTTTGTCTCACGTTGTAAGGAAGGAAAATAGCATTGTGTGGATATTTTAGTGCATGAAAAATCTTTGAGCTAAATCACCATTTATCAAGCAAGACGGAAGGGAACACAGTGGAGAAGTTATTGGCCGTGCAGCCTTTCACCTGGTACCTTTGTTTGTATTATAAAGGGGGGTGATTAGGATTGCTCTTTCTAGAAGTATCACAGGGCAGAAAATTTACAGCAAAAGATCACGAGATCAGAGTAGACACTGGTCCTTCTTTCCTGAGAAATCACAGGTTATGTCCTAATTTTTAAAGCGGAAATGTGATGCCATAGATATAAATGGATTTCTTACACAATTGACCCTTTACATTTGGTTCAGGCAGCGCATCTGTCATAAGCCTGTAATCCAGACCAGCTCCTGTGCTTCTGGTGTAGCTCAGAGGTTTGCAGAGGTGTCTGCAAGTCATTTCTGCAGCTCCCTCATCCTCAGTGCCACCACCCCTGTGCTGGTCCAGTCCTGAGGAGCTGTGCTGGCTTCAGCAGCCTCTATCTAAGGTGTTAGTCTGACAGCTACTCCTAGCGGAATTCTGCACCAAAAAAATAAAGATTCTGCGCACAATATTTTAAAATTCTACAAAATTCTGCAAATTCTATTTGTCAAAAAAACACAATATAATCATGCCAGTTTCAATTATTTTGGTAATTTATTTCAAAGTACCTGTCAGCAAGTATGTCGGTAACAATACGGACACACAAAATATTCCTCCAGGAATAGAGGGTTAAAGAAACCCCTAAGACAACCCAGTTCCTGTTTCTCTGCCCCTTCCCCCCCAAAGCCCAGCTATGGGGCCTTCCCCCTCAGACACTCACCCCCCCCCAGAGCCCAACCACTCCCCACCTCCCAGCCCAGACACTACCCCCCAGAGCCCAGAGATCCAGAGAGAGAAACATGGAGTTTCCTGCACACCATCATCTCCTTCCTTCAGGGCATGCTGGGAACTGCAGCTCCTCCTCCCCCTTCCCCCGGCAGGGTCTCCTACTTCCGAGCTGGGCTCTGCTGGGTCCAGCGGCTGCTAGTGGCAGCCAGCAGCTCTGCAGCCCATTTCTGGGGGGCGGGGGGGAATGAAATTCTTCACATACAACATTAATTTCTACAAAATTCTGCATTGCGCAGTGGTACAGAATTCCCCCAGGAGTATGACAGCCAAGGATGTGTTGAGTGCAAGAGCATAACAGGTACCTCCTTTTTTCCCCAGCCATGACCCCCCACTATTAACACAGCTCTTTCCTCAGCTCTGCACCATGTGACGCTCCTAGCTACTTGTACGTGACTAAGAAGATGTTGGTTCCAGTCTTACTAATCCTCCATATGAGACACCCCTCTGGAAATGACTGGGATCTCTATATGCAGCTGGCTTATAGGATTTGGCCCTAAAGTATGCACACATACTGACTTGTGAGTTTCTTGTTAGTTTGACACATCTCTTGTAAATTGATGTAGATAGAATACATTGCCAACATATTCTATCTGTTTCAAGTATCATCCAGATTGTAATTGACTGGCTAATGTGTATACACATTAGCCAGTCAATTACAATCTGGATCATACATTAAACAGAATATGGCAAGCCACTGCCCTCTACTGGGTGGAAAGAGAACTACCTGTACATGTGTTACATGCCCTATACTGCCAAGAACTAATGGAGAGCTACTTTAGCTACAGTGGTACTTTTGAAGCTGGACAGCTAAATTTTATTCCTACTGTGCAGCTTCTCATAACTATGCGTAGTGTCAGTCATGAAATTCCTAGATGGCCCAGGTTTTTTACCATATGCAGCATCTGTTTGTGCCTGCCTATTTTTCCTATGTATTTATCAGGAAACAAAAGTATATTATTGATGCTTCTCATTGATCTGAACCTAGTTTTTTAACCAATTATTTATGCAATTAATAGAGAAGTCAAGTAATGTAAATGAGTGATAATATTTTAAGGTAATTATTTGCTACAAATGAACACAAATGATATCAATACATTATGCATTAACTCCAGCAGCTGGGGAAATTCATCATAATCATAGAGGCACTTGGGCTGTGCAAGCTTTCGGCAGTGGCCCATTTATCAATGCGCCTGGCTTTGGGATCCTGTCTGAAATTTCTTCTCCAGGAGTATCTCCACATAGTCTTTCCTCCCTTTTAGTGACAAATCCCTGACAGGCCTTGCTTTAAAATAATACATACAGTTACAAATAGCTTGGGGTTTTTATAATACACAATGAGGTATGAAGAAGGTGGAGTATTAAAGGGTCAATGGCAGGTTATAAATCATGTTCCCTTACCTGTTGTAAAGTTCTTCTGAGGGTACAGAGAGCTTGTGTTTAAGAACTACAATAATTTTATTTAAACACCGCATAGCTCTAACATGACAGGACACAGAGCCAGGTATTGATGGCAGCTTGCTGCCCAAAGCCCTGCCTTTTAAAATGGAGGAGGACCTTTGGTGTCACATCCTTACATGACAATCCCAGTTGCTCCTTACACGTATTGCCAAACTTCATGAAGGTAAAGACAGGAAAAAGGGGCTGTCTAAGGAGTTGCCTGAATAAAATAAACTCCTTCCTCAATGTTTTCTGCATAAGACACATGTCCCAGGTGGCAAAGTCCTTCCAGCTATTACAGGATTTTCACATAATCCCTTCAAGCGTACTGTGAGGTGAATGACCACGGGTCTGCGGAAGGTATAGATCCCTGAGTTTCCTTTGTTCCTTCAACAGCGCTCACTCACTGAGGGCCAAACACACCCTAGGACAGTGGTCCCCAAACTTTTTCGTTTGGTGGGCGCCAGACGACGAGCCCCGGAGGACTGTGGCGGCGGATGAGCATCCGCCGAAATGCTGCCGACAAGCGGCAACGGCAATAGGCGTCGCTGCCGAAATGCCGCTGACAAGCAGCAACATTAATAGGCATCGCCGCCGAAATGCCGCCGAAAATCAGCAGCATTTGGCCGGCGCCGCCTCTGGATGACGTTGCTTCTCGGCGGCATTTCAGCGGATGCTTGTCCGCCGGCCAGTACGCGGGCGCACTTAGACGCCCCGGCGGGTGCCATGGTGCCCACAGGCACTGTGTTGGGAACCCCTGACTTAGGAGTTGGAGGGCACTGTAGGCTGACCAGATGTCCCGATTTTATAGGGACAGTCCCGATATTTGGGGATTTTTCTTATATAGACACCTATTACCCTCCACCCCCGTCCCGATTTTTCACACTTGCTATCTGGTCACCCTACCAACTCCTCATTTGAGACCCCTATCCAGGAATGCATCCTAGGGTATTAGCAATGTAACCTCAAGAAGTCAAGCCAAATTCTGATCTCAGCACCACTAGTGCAGTGCCATGGAAGTCTACGGAACTACCCCAGGACAACTGAGAAAAGAATTTCCCCAATTGGCTTTAAAATGCCTCAGTGATTCAGATTCCAGCTGTATATGATCACCATTGTGTTACACGTGAAGATAAACAAGAGGATCAAAAACTCTGCCATCAAACAGGCATGCACAATGACTGCCATGGGAGCTCCATGTAAGCAGCCAATGGCAGAGGTTTTCTCCAACAAAGAGACTATGGCCAGAGTTGCTTCGTTCAAAATAGCTACAGGAACAGAAGGAAAAGGCCCAGCTGTGATGTTTAACTAAAGGCATATCAAGACAGCAAGAGGGTGACCAAATAGGGCATCTGGTGTCTCCCTACAGGAGACTGTCTGATGCAAAGTGATCCTCCAGTTTCTCTAAAAGGTTTGCCTTATATTCACTGTGGAGGCAGAAATTTAATCCCAGAGAGTGAAATCATGGCTCCCTTGAAGTCAATAGCCAAATTCCTGTTGACTTCCAGGATTTAACCACAAGTGTTTCTGTTAAACTCTGTTATTGCCTCTAAGCATCTTTCATTTTATTCACCTTGCAACTGTGAATACCTGTAAATTTTAAACTATGACTCCTTAATAGATGTTCTCTGGTTCTGATCACTTAAGCCATATGAAGAACCTGGTTGTAATCTCTTACTGAGGTGGAGGTATTTTGTATGCACAATGCAATATCTTCCACTTAACTCAGTCACTGGTTAATTAGATTAAAGCCTCTGGAATCTATTTATTTGTACTAAAAGAGCACAATTTCCAGTTTTTATTTTGATTGCTTCAGGCAAGTAATATTGGATAATCTAATCACTGGCTACAGAAAGTTTCTATTTAATTAACGAGAGGCCAAAGACAGAGGGAGAAGAGAAAAAGGAGCCCTTTGAAGAACCATGTGATAATTAAAGATGATTGCAACTAATAGCTGTGTTTTAATGTCAGTAACAATTTCTGGGTAAAGAACAATCATGAGTCACAGAAGGCATGATATATCCCTCAGGTGCTCATATGGATAACAAGATCAATTGCTGATGTCAATCAAAGAGAGAAGAACAGGCATGAATCAGAGGATGTATTCCGCTGTAGCACAGACTGTCAGGTCCGGCTATTATTTGGTTATTTTTAAGTATTGACAATATGGCTTAAAATATGGCTCTGTACAGAAACCAAATGAACACAGACTGTGTCCAAAGAACTTATGAGGTGGAAACACACGGAAACACACACACAGACTGTGTCCAAAGAACTTATGAGGTGGAAACACACGGAAACACACACACAGACTGTGTCCAAAGAACTTATGAGGTAGAAACACACGGAAACACACACACACACAGATCCACTTTTTGTGGACATCATGAATATAAATGTTTAAAATCAAGACTGCATGTTTTTCTAAAAGATCTGTTCTAGTTCAAACAAGAATTAATTCAGGGAAGTCCTATGGCCTGTGTTATACAGGAGGTCAGGATAGAAAGATGATCCGTGGTCCCTTTCTGGCTTTATAATCTATGATTCCATAGTGCCTTTTTTAACCAGACATCTCCAAGCACTTTACAGCCAATCATGAGTTAAGCTTCAAACCATACCTGGGAGTAGAGATGTATTATCTTTGTTTAACAGATGGGATATGAATTTATTTTTTTGCTGGCTTTTCCCTTCTGACTTTATAATTAGGCTTGGCAGAATTCTGGATAATACGTATGTTTATTTTTAAGCACTTTTTATTGTTATCTGCTTAAATTTTCACAGTTGTGCAAAATTATGGGTTTTAAGCCTGTTTTAATTTTCTTATCCATTTTTAAATTTCCACAGTTGCAGGAAATGATGGCAGGTCAGCCAATGGGAGGCTCAGACAAGGATTATTTCAAGAGAGTAGACACTGAGATTCTAAAGTTAAAGCTTTATGACCATTAAAACACAACTTGTCAACATCCCATGTCAAAGTATACAAAATAAATAGCTTTACATCCAACTAGTAAGTTCTCAAGCAGCATTTTTCTTTCTTTGACTATCTGTAAATTTCAGTGATCACTGATGAAAATATCTTTTTGTCAGTTTGTGTGTGTCCAGTGAAATCAATGTTTAATGATAAAAGCTGAATCCTTCCAGGACTATTTATAATCTAGGAACCTATGAGAGAGGGATTCTTTAGGAGGGATTTGAATGTGGGGAAGGTGATACTTTGGCTTAGCAGGAACTTTAGAGCCTTAACAACTTAAAATAATAATTAATGATAATCTTACATTTATATTGCACCTTCGATCCAGAAGGATCCCAAAGCATTTTACAAATCCCAGCCTTTGCAACGGAATCTACTTGTCTCACCACTGAAATGCAACCACTTGTGGGGTGGAACCTGAAAGCTGTTGAATGGGGCACTGCAACACTACACAGCTGCTCAGGCCTCTTTTCTGCTAGACGGAGTGGAAATATATAAAGTGCCCAAGAGCTGGAGCCAAGCAAGGAGAAACAGTTCAACCCAGGGAATGTATCTGAGAACACACGGAGACTCAGAGGCTGTGTGATAAGATGCAGAGAAGTTATCTGTAAAACCAGCATTAGCTATTTGTTCATATGATTCAATGTCCCAGTGCTAAGTATTTGGATATGCAAAAGCATAGGAATTTTAACACCAGATTAGACTCATGGTCTGTCTAATCCAGTATCATGCCTCTGACAGTGGTCAGCACCAAATGCTCTAGAAGAAGGTGCAAGATACTCCTACTGGACAATTGTGAATCAACCTGCTTATAGGGGAGTTTCTTCCTTACCCCTATCAGTTAATGGCTGGCTTATTCCCTGAAGCATGAGGGTTTATACCCCTCTGTGAAGGAGTACACTACCCTGTAAGGGCCAGCCAGGGGCCTCAATCAGAACCAACTGCATATAATCAAGGAGACTCCCTGCTCCATCCGAGGGCTGCCTTGTTTAAAACAGGAAGAGGAAGCTGAATGGGGGTGGGGGGGATGATTAGAAGCTGCACAAATGGAAAGTGATCGCTGGCCAAGTTCTCTGAAGACTGGATCTGGTCAGATCCAGAGAGTTTTTGTTTTGGACTTCTAAGTTTTGGGCTCTGCGGTAAGGGCCTTTACACTGTTCTCCAAAGCTCCTTTCAGGGGGCTTCACTAAAGAGAAACTTACTTATGGCTTGGCTTCTCTTTGCGCTGCTGTAAGCAAACACGCTTGATAACACCTAGTCAGGGTAAAGCAAGAAATGGGCAATTTCTATGCCACACCTGGCCAGGAGGGGGTGTAGAGGGGTGGCTCATCCCTGTACACCCTCATAAAATGTAACTGTGGCTGCTTTCATTATCCATATAATTGTCTGATCCTTTTATGGACTCCATTGGCTTTTGGCCTCAGTGACATCTTGTGGCAATGAGTACCACCAGTTAAATATTTCCTTTAGCAATGTTACATTTACTGCCATTCAGTTTCACTGGCTACTCTCTTGTATGATGGGAAAAGGTAGATCTGAACACCCAACTTACCTTCTCTGTTCCATTCATTATTGCACATACCTCTATCCTGTCCCCTCTTGTTGGCCTCCTCCCTAAACTAAACAGCCTCACTCTTTTCAATCTCTCTTTGCACAGAAATCTCACTGGGCCTTTAGTCACTTTCGGTGCAATCTTGGGATTTGGGAGTTTTGCACTGATTTCAATGGGCCCAGGGTTTCACCCTGTGTGTTTATTTCTTATTAAACATCATGATAAATAAATGCTTCTAGTGTGCATGAGCCACCGATGTCCGGAAACTGCACAAGCCAGACACGTATTCTTATTTCTGAGTTCTTACTGGTACTTGTTTGGCACTGGATGGATGTAACATGCCTAAATGCTCAGATCATCATAGTTTTGGCAGGGGGCCTGCTCTCTTTTTGGAGATTTTCAATCCTCATATACATAAAGCGAGAAGAGATCTCACTCCATGCACAGAAACAGCACAGCTTGCGGGTAAATTATGCTTCCTGAGAATTGCCAGTTTGCTTTGCCCTTGTGCTGTTCAAATATTGCATGAACCCTGTGGAAACAGGGAGCAGGGTTTTGTTTTTCTAGGCGACCCCCTTCACCACCTCGGTGGTCACTTCGATTTTGCATAATTTTATGTTAATATTAAATGTACCACCAAAACATCATCGGTAATTCTGAGGGCATGGGTTTTTCAAAGATGGAATTACTTCAGGATCTCCGCAGAAGGGTCCCTCTATCCCTCCCTTACTCCCAAGGAGGGCAGAAGCGTATTCAGAATGGCGAACTGTCCACACTAGAGACATACCTCGTTTGCTAGTAGAGATATGTCATTCAGACAGCTTGGAACTAGCTGCCGAGCAATGGTTCAGCTAGATCAGACAAGATGAAATTTCATCTCAGCTATCAGCTGACTAGATCAGCTAGAAGCAGCACTCCTGTCACACAACATACTATGAGTAGGGCCCTACCAAATTCACAGTTCATTTTGGTCAATTTCACAGTCCTAGGATTTTAAAAATCGTAAAATTCACGATTTCGGCTATTTAAATCTGAAATTTCACTGTATTGTAATTGTAGGGGTCCTGACCCAAAAAGGAGTTGTAAGGGGGGGGGTCACAAGGTTACTGTAGGGTGGTTGCTACCCTTTTGTCTGTGCTGCTGCTGGCACCGGCGCTGCCTTCAGAGCTTGGCAGCTGGAGAGCAGTGACTGCTGGCCGGGAGCCCAGCTCTGAAGGCAGAGCCGCCACCAGCAGCAGCGCAGATGTAAGGATGGCATGGTACGGTATTGCCACCCTTACTTCTGAGCTGCTACCTGCAGAGCTGGGCCCTCAGTCAGCAGCCACCACTTTCCACCCACCCAGCTCTGAAGGCAGCACAGAAGTAAGAGTGGCAAGGTATGGTATTGCCATCCTTATTTCTGCATTGCTGCTGGCAGAGCGCTGCATTCAGAGCTGGGCACCCAGCCAACAGCCGTCGTTCTCTGGCTGCCCAGCTCTAAAGGCAGCGCAAAAGTAAGGGTGGCAATACTGCAACCCCCAAAATAACCTTGTGACCCCCCCCTACAACTTCCTTTTGGGTCAGGAACCCCGATTTAACAAATACTGGTTCCCTCCCGTGAAATCTGTATAGTATAGGGTAAAAGCACACAAGAGACAAGATTTCACGGGGGGTGATTTCATGGTCTGTGATGTGTTTTTCATGGCTGTGAATTTGGTAGGGCCCAAACTATGATCCAAAATCCACTGATCTCATTAGGAATAGCCCAGAAGCACCACAAAACTCTTCCTCACATGCTGCTAACATTAGAAGGCAAAACATCCTGCTCAGGGGACCACACGTCTCAGGATAAAAGGAGATACATGCACCGGATAGATGCATAGTAGAATCTTTCCCGAGAGGCGGGCACAATTTTTCAACCAAAACTTTTTTTCAGCAAAGATGCAGATTCAGTGGCACCAAAAATATTTAGTGAATTTGTGTCAGTTTTGCCAAATTTTTTTTCAGTTGAAAAACACCTGAAAAAACAACCCCTCACCACCAAACAAAATATTATTTGGACATTTTTTAAATGAATTATTTTGATTTTTCAACTTGAAACAACTTTTTTGGTTTGAAATTTCATTTAATTGTATTTTTTAAAAATTTAAAATGTACAAAAATACTCATTCTGCCTGAAATATTTCACTTGGCCCAAAACAAAACAAAAATAAAATTCAGATTTTTGACTCAACCAAAACAAATTAAAAAAATTTGTTTTGACTTGTCAGTGAACTGAGAAATCCCAGCTCTTTGTCCTGCTCACTCGTTCACCACTAGGGTGCTGGCTTGAACCAAGACCCAGTCATTAGTGATATAAATTGTTGCCTGCTGATGTCTGCTCAAAGATGTCATATTATTTCCATAGAACCACTAAACAGGCATGGAGATTAGCAGACATAAGAGAAGGCACAGTCCCTTCCTTGAGGAGGTTGTGACTTTGGTACTCTATGTGAGCTTTGCTTGGTGGTCTTACAACCCAGTGGCAATATCCCCCTATCATCAAAATTAAATGTCAAAAAAGGGGCCAATGAAAAAATTAGCATAGACCCTGAACTGACCTCTCTCCCCAAGAGGGAATCCCAGTCGGTGGCTTTAAGTCATGGCCTGTCTTGAAGGAGGGCACAGAGGGGCTATGTTGTAGGAGGAATCCTGTCAGACTCAGAGTGATGCACCCTGGAGGGGCAGCTCTACCACACATTGAACAAATGAAGTGAGTTCTCCCCACTGTGCTAGCAGAGATCTACACCCCATCCCTCCCCCACCTCCTTGGGAGGGGGCTAGCATTCCTATCAGTGCAACCCTGGAACCGTGTCCCCACTCCTCACCCCGACAGTGTAGGAGTTCCAAGAAGCTGGACATCATCTCGTGGCTTCTTCCACTCTGGCCATAGTCAGTCCCTCTGTATCCCCTAAAGATAGGAAGGAGACACCATGCCAGGATCTACATATCTTTGCTGCATTCCTGTTTTCTCTTGCGTATTCCTATC
Source organism: Chrysemys picta bellii (assembly GCF_011386835.1). Classification (NCBI taxonomy): domain Eukaryota; kingdom Metazoa; phylum Chordata; order Testudines; family Emydidae; genus Chrysemys; species Chrysemys picta. Next base: position 10,310,326 of record NC_088801.1, on the reverse strand, counting down.
AGACGTTCCACGTAATAGGAACTATATTCTTATTTATTCATAGGAGCTAAAATTTCGCAAGTGTCTTACACCCACTATTTTAGTCAATAATCAGGATTAGGCAAAAAGTCTGCAAAGTATTCTTTGTAGAGATCAGAAGTTGGGCAGTAATAGGAAGCTTTTTAGCCATGGAAAAACCTTAGTCAGTCATAAAAGTTCATAAAATAAATTCCCTTTTCAATGGGTCCTCTGGGGCCTAAAAATAAATACCTGAGGATTCATGTAGTGGTAAAAGTCGATAAAATCTTTGAAGCAAATGGTCTATTGAGAAATTATGTGTGGAAATAAATGGATGGATTCTTCTACAAATCTCTTTATAGAGGTGCACTGACATAATGAAGACAGAGTACGTGCATTAGGAAGAATCCTCTTTTTAATGACTGCTATACCTTATGGTTTTCTTAAAGCGATGGGTTACCACTTAGCGATTTTTCTAGGAAAGAGCCTGAAACAGCTCCACTGGAATGGGCCAGTGTAAGTTAGGACTCACTCATATAATTGAAAGTAACTTGAGTTAAAGAGACAGGCCACTGAGCCATGTGGAGATTTGGATAAGGGAGAAATCTTGGTCTCTCATTACATTTCCGTCCCAGTCCGGTGATCACTGAGACCGTTGCCAATGGTGGGTGATATTCGCTCTTCAGAAAATATTCAGTTCAGTGAGGAAGGCTGGTCTTGGGGTTAAAGTACTGGCGTGGCACTCAGGAGATCTGGGTTCTACTCCAAACTCTGACTTAGATATTGTACGTTACCTTCAGCAAGTTATTCAACTTCTCTGAACCTCAACTCCCGCTCTGTAAAATGGGGGTAATGATACGTCCTTTCTCGCACTCTTTGTTGTGCCTATTCAGTTGGTAGCTATTTGGGGCAGGGGCAGCACTAGGTGTGTGTATAGTGCTTAGCACAAGGGAGCTCCAATTGTAATACAAATAATCAACAACAACAAGCTCTCTCCACATTGCTGTGTGGCACCCATTCTTCTTAGGGTTTAAAAATTCAGTTCTGTGTTAATTACTAAGTGCTGATCCTGACCCCATAGAATTCAATGGTAAAATCCGCATTTACTAGAATGAGATCAGGACAGATAAACTAGCTTTATAGCCCTGTGTTGCAACAAAGATCTGTGGGAGGGGGTGCTGAGGATCTAGCCCTGAGAACAGCTGGTGGGAGTTCTCAGTGGAGGACTCTCATCTCTAGCAGCTGCTTTCTGCCACTGGTCTGACAGAGCCTAAGTTTGTAAATCTTTAGAGGACAATGTAAAACGCCTCTTTTGCTCTGACACTGGCTGGTGAAGAGGAAGGTTATTTCTTTAAGGACGACTGGTTGTTGGTTAGATGCTACCTCTGAGTTATGTTGTATTTTCACTTTATCATGTACATTTTGAACTTGAGCCTGTTACATAGCATTAGTTCTGGTGGGAAATTTTTTATTGAAAAATATTCCTGTTTTCTGCCCAGCCCTCCTTATCTGGTCCACCACTATCTAAGGATTCCACAGGGCATCTATGTTTCATTGTACATTTGGGTCATGCTGACTGTTGGCAGCATGATGATAATACAGGATTCGTTGTGGTGGATGCATTCAGAGGCTCAGGCAATGGGCACATGTATTTATAAGTCTGAATAAGTAACTTTCTCTCCCTTTTGAGCCACATGCAGTAGCTGATCTGCTAAACTTCAGACATTGCATTAGCATTCTCCTGCACCGTCGCACAAGGTCACCAGAGATAATCTGCCAGCAATCTGATTTTTACCAAGACTCAGTACAATGGAAATCAATTACTGTATATTGCATAGAATGTCATGCATACAGATTCAACATCCAGGGTTTCTGAATAAACCAATGCCCAAAGCGCTAATTTAGGACCAGCCACCTGGTGTTTAAAGTGAAATAAATTTCAGATCCCCAGACATCACGTTTAATAACTTACCAAAATACTACATCTGAGTCTTACCTCTATAAATTGAACTCTTTCAGTGCTCCTAATCTCTTATTTTAACTTGGTATAAAACAAGGAAAGTCAGACAAGCCAGACTAACTGGAGACGCACATCAGTTAAGCTTTCTCACTTCACTGTGGTTTCTTTCGAGGTGGGACAACAAAGTTGAGATGGGGGAACCTGCCTAGATAAAATATAGACTGACCTCAAAGTTTACCTAAAACTCAGATTATATCTGAACAGAATGTATAGTTAATGTTATGCTGGAAATACTGTGAGAAATTCCATTAAAAAAAAAAAAACTCCCCTCCCAATGGGTCAAATTCTCTCCTAGTATCCTACACTTTAGGTTGGAGGTTTGTAGAGACAGACCTGTGCTAGCTCTGATCCTGCAAGCTGCAGGAGGAGCTAGCTTCCCAAGCACGTGCCTAACGTCTTGGATGGAATCATACCTGGGGTGGCTATCCTGGTCGCTGCTCGCACTCGTTATGGCTACATGCTCTTTTTAGCACACTAGCTTGATCAGAGCTAGTGCAGCTATGTCTCCTTGAGCCGGAATTTATACCTCCAGCTCAAAGTGTGGACGTACCATCAGTGGGTGCAGCTCCACTCGCTTCAGCTGCATTGTGCCTTCTTACTCCTGTATTTTCCTGTGTCCTATAAATGTGAGCTGTTGCCAAGAGACCACTGCAGTTTAACAAGCACCTGGCCAATAATGTTTCTAACTGCAGGCACTGAGTAATCATTTTGTGTATCAGTCAGATAGCAAACCAGTATTTTGTCTGATTATGTATGCTGTGGTGAAACCCTGCAACTCCACATCATTCAGAACTGGGACCAAGCAACCTCTGAACATTGCTAGAAGGGACGGGTTGGTTCGGTGTCTTCTCTAGGGTTGCACGTCTCCTTTATGGCCTAATCCAAAGCCCATTGATGGTTCCCATTTAATTCAGTGAGTTTTGGATCAGATCCTTTGAGCCCAAACTCTGTGTGACCTTCCTGTGCGCCATATTCTAGCTCTGGGAGAGAAGCTGCAGCCATGAGCTAGGCTGGGAGTCTCTTCTGCTGTGCGTGATTACATCTTGATTTAGCAAAGCACTCGAGTACACGGATTTCAGAGAGGGACACAAGGTACCACCCAATCCCCTCCCCCTGAGCTGCCGTCACTTCCCTCACGCTTAAAGTTAAGCGTGTGCTTAAGTTCTGTGCTGGATTTTGGCCTAAACATGTTCTTGCCATTATTTCTAGATTTGTTCTTTTCCTGCTCCCTTCTAATACACCGTAAATGTCCTCACAGTTTATAGGACTTGATCCTGGAGTCAGCAGGAGCTCTGCCACTGACTTCAATGGAAATAAGTTTGGGCCCGTGGCAAATGAGTTTTCAATTTCAGTCCGAGCCATTAAACAGTTTGGATTTTTAAACAAATTAAATTCCGAGAGCAGCGGCAGAAAGGTATTTTTAAAAGCAGATGCTAAGCCTCTGGGAAGTGGGATTTATAAGTGAAGTGCTGCCATGAGAGTAACAAACAGCGCCACCGCAGTGTATATCACACCAGCACAGCATGCCGGCAAACGTTCTAAATCAACAGCTCCGGTTTGCGAACTCAGAGCTGGAATGATGTGATGACCAGACATAAGGGGATACGCTCTACTCAAAGTGTGGGAGATTTACATCAGTAACGCCTGCTAGTGTTTGATACGAGCCAGGAGCTGCCCTGTGTGTCCAGGGAGACAGAGATCCCCAGCTTGATGATTTCCATCTTCTGAGGCTGGAATTTCAGACAGATCCCGTTTTTGTTTTGCTGCTCATTTTGTGGGAGCTGATCTTTGCTTCTGCCTCTGCACTCCGATCAGCAGCTCCCACTCTGAGCTGAGGCTGCATGCTGACAGAGACCATCATCACACCTAGCTAAACTGCACCTATGTAGCATCTGGGAGAGAAGAACTCAGGACTTTGACCTCAAGAATCCCTAGCTCTCTACCACACAAGCTAAAAGAACAACTCCCACAGCTGGTAATGGTGGTAGTAGTAGGGCTTTTACCTTTCCATGGACAGCCATTAGGTGGCTGTGATAACATATTCTATCCCCATGCACTGGAGTCCACAGAAGTTCAATTCGTAGAGTTGGGCACCAAAATCTAACAACTCTGTGGCCAGATGCACAGTTTAGCTGGTGAGACCTCTGTGTATGTGCAGGACCAGAGAGAGAGCCTAGAAGGGCCACCAAACTCTCCCAGAGTGAGGACCACCTTCTCTCCTGATCATGATTACATGATATCACTATGGTAACGACAGCAATTGCTTACCTGGAAGAGTAACATTAGGGAAGCATTTAGCTGTCGTTAAAGTGATAGGTGGTTTGAAGAAAAGTCATTACAATGGCTAGTTCTGGGCCATCACACTGAATGGGTTCCTTCAGAAAGAAGGATTTAGTCTGTCTAGTTTTGTTTTTCCTTTCATCTCCCTTCTAGTCTGTTTTTCTCAGGTAGAAATAAGGAGGAAAGCCAGTGCCATGTGCTCAGCTCAATCACCACTGGCTAGAATGGGCATGGAAGCTATTTTCTTCCCCTCGGATGCAGTCCCTCCAGCATAAGCCTGAAGCCCATTGGTGGAACAGGGCAGAAGCTCTGTGCTGCTGTCCGTTGATAGGGAGGTCCCAGGCCCAGTCCATCATGTTTCCCCAGCACTGAGGTCACATGAAAAATTAAGAAAAAAGAAAAAATCCTGGAGATGTTTTACAGATCACAATTGCGTTTACAAGCCCTCTCTGGGAGGACTGTGTGTACCCTCAAATGAACACAAGGGAAGTCAGTTTTACATAACAGCCGAGATTTGTTCAAGAAACGAGCCATGTTTCTGTAATTATTATTGATTTTAGTTTTTCCAAGGAAATGCTGGGCTTCTATAAACGCCCATGCTGACTAAAGAGTTCTCACACGGATTTTGGCTGAACAAGCATTTCACACTCAGATCTTTATGCTACAGCTGCATAAGTAGCCAAAACCGAGAGTTCTCTACATGCTTGGGTTCTTTACATGCTTGAAGCCTAGCAACGGATTAAGATTGACACATGGTGCTGAATTCTGACGTATTCATTTGCAGTTTATTGCATATTGTCACTCATGTGTTCATCCTCTTTAATCTCCTTTTAGAGGTGTTTTGCTATAATTATTTATGTAACCAACCCATACGGATAGGAATTAGGTGCTTTGTTACTTTCTGGTTCGTCTATCCAGATGCCAAATGTACCTCTGCGTGAATGTGGTGGTTTAAAATGACACAACATAAAAAGAGCATGTTGTTAAGACACACTATTGAGGAGACAAATTGTTCCTTAGTGTATGTTGAAGAATATTTTAACAATCACCATATGATCCGCTCATAGACTCTTTCTAGCAGCGGTATTAACGAACGAGCGGACAGTCCTTACTCAGGAAAGCACCACTGAACAAAACAGGAGTTTTACCTGTAAGATCTGACCTTTGCTTCCTGGAGTATTTTCTAAAAATACATATGATTTGCTTTCTTATACTGTAGTGGGAGTCAGGATGGTCCTAATTAGTAAAGGACATTGAAAGATGTAAAATACCCTTGATTTTGGTCCTCATCTACATCCTTTCCCTGTTGATGCAAGCTTTGGGGGGGTTGGGGGTGAACTCTCTGCTCATGGATCTGTGCTTTTTTATATGGAGTTGCTTCTTCGGCTATCTGCCCTGTTGATTTTTTTAACCGTCTACAGAATTTGTAAGAAGAAGTTCTCAGACTTGCTACACATTCTTTATCACTATGCTATTACAGATTCGTCTGGCCCACACCTCTCAACTTGCCAACGCCCACTGGTGAGACTCAATGCATGGGAAAGACTGAAAATGAAGGACAAACAAATTATCTACACAGGAACTTTGAAATGCTGCGTGATCTATTTTTTTTTTTTAAGGATAAATACTTCTGTAGCCTCATTTTCACCATACTATCTTTCTGATGTAAATAATCTTCAACAATAAAAGTGAGAAAACCCAATTTCTGTGGAATACAGTTAACTTTGGGGCTAAATTTAGGGAAATCCGTCAAAATGAGGGACATTAGAGAGATATGATCTGCTGGTACCGGAGATGCATTTTATTATGCTTGCTGGGAATGTAAATACAGCAAGTTCAGCAACATGTATATGCTCCTGGCTTTGGCCAGCTGCCTACAGAAAAATGCTCAACTTATTGAAATGACAATAAGATGAGAATTCAGCAAATAAATACTTGAGACTGAAGAAGATTCCAATCAATAACAGAATAAAGGTGAATGGGAAAGAGGTTTTTAAATGGTGACTCGCAAATGTATAAAGCCAAAATTCACTCCCTCTCTAACCAAAAGAAACTCTTGGAAGAATCCCAGAGGAAGGAAAGTAGATAGCCATTGTTTAAAATTAAATGCAATAAAGCTGATCATTTTAAAACGCTTGTAACACACGCATGCAAAGTCCTACAAACCAAAACCCACACAGAAGAAAATGGCTCACACAAACCCTTGGGAAGCAAAGCTGGAATCCCAGTTCTGATCTGGCCCTGGTTCAGGACAGCATTTATAAACATGAACTTAAGTCAACCCAATCACTACATTGGACTGCATGTACCATCACCTCCAGAACGAGAAGGGGAAAGGAGAGCACTCACCAGCTGGAAGAGGAGGAAATGCACCAAGCTGCATCCAGCTCCAAAATGGCCCCTTATGGGCCGCAGGGGCCTGGCTCTGTCAATTTTAAAGGGCCAGTCCCCAGAAAGGCATGCTGGGAAGGAGTTCCTATAAGAAGGCAGCACTACAATGAGACACACTAGTAGGTAACAGGAAATCACCAAGGAGTTGAATGGACTGAACTCTGTTTCTGTGACAGTTACATCACCAAAAATATAACAGCACAACAATCAATACTGTTTATTCAGCTCAGAAGTTGCCATCTCCTGGAGGAAGTATCCAGTGTCTCATTTGTACAGCTGGTGTTATGTGATCTGAACTAGACAGCAGCAGAGTTCAGATCTGAACGGATAGATTTTTTCCCCAAGTAAACATTTTACCTTTGAGCCACCCTGCTGCTGAGGCCTTGCCAGAGAACAGAGGAGTAACTATTGATTTCCTTAATTAGCTGCCATGTTCAGTAACATACCTAAGACACATTCATTATTGAGGCTGACCTCACTGACCCTAACACTTGTTAGATACATGGGTTGGAAGCGGTGAGTCATCTGGCCCAATGGGAGAGAAACAGGAAACTCTGGGGACCAGTCCTGCCCTCAGTTACACCCATGCACCCCATTAGAAATCAGTGGGTGTTTATACTAGTATAACTAAGATCTGCCTGCACCCTCCTGGAGCCCTTTGGGATGAAATGTGTGGAGTGCTGTACAGATACAGGGGTCCACCCAGGCAGGATCAGGGCCTAATAGCTGAATTCAGCCCTCTTAAAGCCAGACCACACATTTCACCTACTTATTTAAACTATTCAAACACCAGCACAAACTGGTACTAATTAGCCACCTTATTGACAGTGAAGACGCTGAGGGTTATTTTGTAAAGGGACCGCTCTGTACAATAATAATAAGCCTGCTCACAGGACAGCAAGCTGGGAACTTGCCGCTTCATTTAACTTCATCACAACAGAAATGGAGGGGGGGGGCTCCCCGCAGGGATGCCCACTAATTAAACAAGTAGTAAGGGAGGCTGGGTGCATGGCTCCAACCCATAATACTCCAAGTAAGCCATTTAAGAATCTGTCCTCTTGCTCTCTAGGGCTGTTAGGGTCACAGCGCTCCCAAGCACTGAACTCCTACCATCAAAACTAAATTCTGTATTAAAAAGAAAAACAATCTAAAACTAGCTACTTGTGAATAATAGTATCCCTTGAGCTGTCCAGATGAGGCCGTCATTTCACTGTGTGGAACTAGGAAAGGGTTGGTGGACTTGATAATGAAGCTAACCCTCGGATGGAATTGTAGTCTTATGTCCAGCTGCAGTTGGGCTGTCTGTACTTCAGTCTCCATGAGACAGATATTACCGATTCAGCTCTGCACTGGAAATTAGACCCATAAGTAACATATTAATGGTCAAGAAAAACTGATTAAGTTTAAAAATATTAGTAACATTAAAGAGATTAATCAACAGTCACCAGGTGTGTCACTGGAGCCATCTGTCTGCTGATCTCTCTGCTCCCAAAGTCCATACTTCATGTCCTATCTCTGGCTTGATCATTACTTGGGCAAGTTCCTATATGTTGACAGTTCCTGCTATTTGCTTTAGGGGAGTGAGAGAAAACCACTTTAGGAACTGCCATTTGCTTCAAAAGGAGAATTATATACTGAGGTCCTGTGTGATTTGTTGGACTGGTCCAGCAACCAGCGACTCCGCAGTAATGAATCAACTTCACTTTCATCAGTAGCTAGTGTGGTTGTGGCCTGAGGAAAGACATTGTAGTATAGCCATGAACAAGGAATGAGACTCCAATTGCACTATTACTGCCGTTAGGCATGATGTATATTTAAAATGGAGAATAGACAATCCACGCTGAGGGTCCCTTGGGCAGCAAATGACCTGCATGCTACAGAGAAAAAGAATAAAGGTTCTCCATATACCATGAAACAAGATGCTAGAGGTGGATTCTGCTTGCTGGCTTTTATACCTGGTGGTGTGGAGTCAGGCTACATGGCAGCCGAGAGATGTGAGTTGTGCTTAGGGTGACCAGATAGCAAGTGTGAAAAATCGGGATGGGAGTAGGGGGTAATTGGCACCTATATAAGAAAAAGCCCCAAATATTGGGACTGTCCCTATAAAATCGGGACATCTGGTCACCCTAGTTGTGCTGCTGAAACCCAGAATCCAAAGCCCGATAGGTAGGAAAAACTATTTATTAGAGAGTCAGACTCTGAATTTTGTGGATGACATATGAAGCAGAATAAAATGCTGCTCATTCTTGCATAGTTACATCAACTCTCCAATTCTGACAGTAATGAAAAAGGTAACATGCAAAGGCAAAGGGCAGCTTCCAGCTGAGACCGGCTCAGCACGGCTCTGACTGAACAGAGCCACCCGGGGTGTGTTTTAGCTCACCTAGCAGAGCTGCCGTCTATAGACAAAGAGGGGCCTGATTCAAATCTTGATAGGAAGACAAGAAGAAGGATGCATACAAGCATCAATTAAGCCACCACATGTGACTCCACTAAACGACTGATTGTTCACTGTAATAAACGATTACCGCCCAAGCAAGCCCTGCCATTTTTTTACCGTTGCCCTTCTGACCTTAATTAAATGTATAACTACACTGAAGTATAAAATACTTTCCAAACACTGGATCTAATGCAAACCCAGATTAAATAAAAAAATGTACTTTAAAAAGACAGATGTATAGGTACACACACAACTTACTCACGTGTATAAACAACGAGAAGTCCTGGTGGCACCTTAGAGACTAACAAATGTGTTTATTTATTTAGTCTCTAAGGTCACAAGGACTCCTCATTGTTTTTGCTGATACAGACTAACACGGCTACCCCTCTGAAACCTGTCACGTGTTTAAGTGTCTGACAGATTGTGCTCTTACAGCATGAGTCCAAAGGCCATTGAGTACATCTATTGGCATCAGTGAGCTTTAGATCAGGCTCCAGGCTAGGCTGCTACCTGTGTTGTTTGTGTGGATGTTTCACACGTGACAAGAGGAGAGGGAAAATGTCTGAAGAACATACATATAGGAAAATGCGATTGCAAAACCACAACATTTGGCAGTGGTCTCAGATAGGAGTCTTTAAAAGTACTTTAAATTCAATATTTGAAATTGACTGAGGCCCCGAATTGGAGAAACACTCCAGATCGTCAAAACACGTAGGCCCGGTTTTTAAAAGGTGTGTAGGCCTTGCTGTGCTGAGTGTTGCAACGTCTAACTGATTTAGGAGCTTAAAATCTCATTTTTCAAAAGTGATTTTAGACTTTTAGGTGCCAAAATCTTATTGACTGTTAATGGGATTTTGGCTCCTAAGTGCCCCGACTTGATCAGCTGGCAAGAGCAAACGGGACCAATGCTCACGTTTGTCAAAAACGTGGGGTGCTGAGGAACATGCAGGAGTGGGGGGCTGAGCAGGGACACCAGCCCTGTGCGGGGTGGGGGTGGGAGGCAGGGCTCAGGCAAGCAGCAACACAAGCCCCAGCCTTGCACAGGGGACAGGCAGGCAGTAACCACAGCCCCGCATGGGAGGCAGGCAGGGCTCGGGTGAACAGTGACCGCAGCCCCACGTGGGGAGGGGGGGCAGGCACAGGTGAGCAGCTGGGGCCAGCCTACATGTGGCGGGGGGTTTGGACGAGCAGCTCGGGTCAGCCCCATGTGGCGGGGAGAGGAGGAGCTTGGGTTACCACGCAGTGTCCCATTTTTCTTTTGTGAAATATGGTCATTCTATGCCATCTAAATCACTTTTGAAAATGAGATGTAGCTTCTAAATCAGTCAGACCTTTCAAAATCTGGGCATTAAGCACTTGCTTAACTTCAGGCCCGTACTTAAATCCCTTAGGCGTTGACTAAAATTGATTAAAGTTAAACATGAGCTTCAAGTGCTTTGGTGAACTAGATTTCAAGTTGATTGTGTCCCTTTAAGGCAGTGGTTTAAAGTGGTACTAGGCAAACAAGCTTTGTTAGAGCAACATCCCCAAAAAGACAGGAGTGTAAATGTCCAGGTTATACAGATGAGGCTAGAGACAACAGGCCAAATTCTCTTTTCACATTTGTGACAGCCCATTGCTTGTATTGTGGTTGTCATGGGGTGACTGAGATGAGGCCTGGACACCCAGTGTGTTACACTATGTTGCTAATTACTTCCAATTACTTCACTATAAAACAGAGTTTGTGCAAACTTATTATGCAACTTAAACAAGAGAGTACAATTAAAATGCATAATTAAAGTTCACACTCTAAATATGGTACAGCCAGATACAGTATCATCTTGAACAGATTATTAAGTAATGTAAGTAGGCAATTTAAACCTACCAGAATTAAATCTCTGAATCCATTTACATTTGCATATTCTGTAATTAAATAATAAACCAAAATATCACTGTCCCTGATATTAAATAGGAATTAATTCTCTAAAGAGAATGTTTAAAATTACATTACAAAGTCTTATTTATTAGCATGCTGTGTATCCTGCTTGCAAAAAAATGTACAGGGAGGAACAAATTAATCCTAGAGACCCACAGCTACTGTACATCCTACTATTCTATTCTATTCAGGGTCTTTTGTGGCCTTCATCACTGGAGTATCTGATTCCCGAAGTGCATTAAGCAATATGGCTAGCAGCTTCCCCTTCTATTGTTCCCTGGGAAGTGGAGGGGTACAATAGTGTTGGAAGTACAGTAAAAAAGAAAAAAAAAGCCATTTTCCCTGAAGGCTCCAATTAGATCCCAACTCCAATTGCCAAATCATCACTAGGTGTGAGGCCTGTCATGCTATTTAGTAAAGAAAAAAGCTACAAATACAACTAGGCTTCCACACAGCTTGCATTCCAGCTTTGTCTTCTTTGTTTATCAGGGGCTACACTCTGTCTGGAATTCTATTCAGCACCCTGAGACATCTAGTGGCTAAATAATGTACTGCAAGTGAATAATATCAGAGGGGTAGCCGTGTCAGTCTGAATCTGTAAAAAGCAACAGAGGGTCCTGTGGCACCTTTGAGACTAACAGAAGTATTGGGAGCATAAGCTTTCGTGGGTAAGAACCTCACTTCTTCAGATGCAAGTAATGGAAATCTCCAGAGGCAGGTATAAATCAGTATGGAGATAACGAGGTTAGTTCAATCAGGGAGGGTGAGGTGCTCTGCTAGCAGTTGAGGTGTGAACACCAAGGGAGGAGAAACTGCTTCTGTAGTTGGATAGCCATTCAGTCTTTGTTTAATCCTGATCTGATGGTGTCAAATTTGCAAATGAACTGGAGCTCAGCAGTTTCTCTTTGGAGTCTGGTCCTGAAGTTTTTTTGCTGTAAGATGGCTACCTTTACATCTGCTATTGTGTGGCCAGGGAGGTTGAAGTGTTCTCCTACAGGTTTTTGTATATTGCCATTCCTGATATCTGATTTGTGTCCATTTATCCTCTTGCGTAGTGACTGTCCAGTTTGGCCAATGTACATAGCAGAGGGGCATTGCTGGCATATGATGGCATATATAACATTGGTGGACGTGCAGGTGAATGAGCCGGTGATGTTGTAGCTGATCTGGTTAGGTCCTGTGATGGTGTTGCTGGTGTAGATATGTGGGCAGAGTTGGCATCGAGGTTTGTTGCATGGGTTGGTTCCTGAGTTAGAGTTGTGATGGTGCGGTGCGTGGTTGCTGGTGAGAATATGCTTAAGGTTGGTGGGTTGTCTGTGGGCGAGGACTGGCCTGCCTCCCAAGGTCTGTGAAAATGAGGGATCATTGTCCAGGATGGGTTGTAGATCATTGATGATGCGTTGGAGAGGTTTAAGCTGAGGACTGTAGGTGATGGCCAGTGGAGTTCTTTTTTGGGCCTATCTTGTAGCAGGAAGCTTCTGGGTAAACGTCTGGCTCTGTTGATTTGTTTCTTTATTTCCTTGTGTGGGTATCGTAGTTTTGAGAATGCTTGGTGAAGATCTTGTAGGTGTTGGTCTCTGTCTGAGGGGTTGGAGCAGATGCGATTGTACCTCAGTGCTTGGCTGTAGACGATAGATCGTGTGGTGTGTCCGGGGTGGAAGCTGGAGGCATTAAGGTAGGCATAGCGGTCGGTGGGTTTTCGGTATAGGGTGGTGTTAATGTGGCCATCGCTTATTTGTACGGTGGTGTCTAGGAAGTGGACCTCCCGTATAGATTGGTCCAGGCTGAGGTTGATGGTGGGGTGGAAGCTGTTGAAATCATGGTGGAATTCTTCCAGGGTCTCCTTCCCATGGGTCTAGATGATGAAGATGTCATCAATGTAGCGTAGGTAGAGAAGGGGCATGAGTGGACGAGAGCTGCGGAAGCGTTGTTCCAGTTCAGCCATAAAAATGTTGGCATATTGTGGGGCCATGCGGGTGCCCATAGCGGTGCCACTGGTCTGGAGGTATATAATGTCACCAAATTTGAAATAATTGTGCATGAGGATAAAGTCACAGAGCTCAGCAATAAGTTGTGCTGTGTCATCATCAGAGATACTGTTCCTGACAGCTTGTATTCCATCTCTGTGTGGGATGTTTGTGTAGAGAGCCTCTACATCCATGGTGGCTAGGATGGTGTTTTCTGGGAGGTCACCAATGCATTGTAGTTTTCTCAGGAAATCTGTGGTGTCACGGAGATAGCTGGGAGTGCTGCTGGCGTAGGGTCTGAGTAGGGAGTCCACATATCCAGACAGTCCTTCAGTGAGAGTGCCAATGCCCGAGATGATGGGGTGTCCAGGATTTCCAGGTTTGTGGATCTTAGGTAGTAGATAGAATAACCCCGGTCGGGGCTCTAAGGGTATGTTGATTTGTTCCTGTGTTAGTGTAGGGAGTGTCCTGAGTAGATAGTGCAGTTTCTTAGTGTATTCCTCAGTGGGATCTGAGGAAAGTGGCCTGTAGAATTTGGTATTGGAGAGTTGTCTGGCAGCCTCCTTCTGGTAGTCAGACCTGTTCATGATGACAACAGCACCTCCTTTATCAGCCTCTTTGATGATAATGTCAGGGTGGTTTCTGAGGCTGTGGATGGCATTGCGTTCTGCATGACTTAGGTTATGAGGCAAGCGATGTTGTTTTTCCAGAATTTCTGCCTGTGCACGTCGGCGGAAACATTCTATGTATAGGTCCAGACTGTCATTTCAACCCTCAGGAGGAGTCCATGTGGAGTTCTTCTTTCTGTGTTGTTGGTGGGAGGGTATCTGTGTGTCAGTGCGCTGTTCAGTGTTATCTTGAAAGTATTCTTTGAGTCGGAGGCAGCGAAAGTAGGCTTCCAGATCCCTGCAGAACTGTATCATGTTCGTGGGGGTGCTGGGGCAAAAAGAGAGTCCCCGAGATAGGAATGAGTCTTCTGCTGGGTTGAGTGTGTAGCTGGATAAATTGATGATATTGCTGGGTGAGTTAGGGGTACCCCTGTTGTGGCCCCATGTGGCAGGTAGGATTTTAGACAGCTTACGGTCCTTTTTCCTTTGTAGAGCGGTGAAGTGTGTAATGTAGATCTCCTGTCTTATTTTAGTAAAGTCTGAAGAAGTGAGGTGCTTACCCAGGAAAGCTTATGCTCCCAATACTTCTGTTAGTCTTAAAGGTGCCACAGGACCCTCTGTTGCTTTTTGCAAGCGAATAGATCATCACAAGGTTGAGATTATGGACTACAGAGGATGAATAAATGATGCTGAAGCTGCTCCTTGACTTCCCCATCTGTTGCTGGACACTCCCCTTCCCACCTGGTCAATGGACGATGAGGGGATTTAGTGGAGGGGAAATGGTTGGTTTTGTGAAGGGGAGGGAGAAATGTGTGTTGCCACTTCCTATTTATGGGGGCCTCCCGAGTCCCTCCCCATCAGACACCTATGTCTCATTCCCTCATGACCAAGGTGGCCATGCTTCTCTCTTCATTGCACAATGGAGCAGAGAACACAGGGAGTTGAAGGCTTTTAGCACCTTGTGTGATGTGCCCAGCCTCTCACAGAAGAAAGAAAGGAACATGAAGAAAAGCAGCAAATCACAACAGTGGACACTTCAAGCCATCATAGGTAAAAGTTTTAGAGAATCTGGGCCAAATTCTCTCCTAGCATACCTTCAGTGAAGTTTTCATTGGATTCGGAGGAGTTATGCCAGCAGTTTGAACTTCTGCAAAATTAAGGCACAAAGGCCCTCAACCTCAAAGGTATTTAGGCACCTAACACCCATTGATTTCAATGTAAGTTAGGAGCCTAAATACCTTTGAGGATATGGGCCGAAAAGCCAGATTGTCAAAGGTAGTGGTTTTCAACCAGGGGTACACATACCACTGGGGGCACACAGAGGTCTTCCAGGGGGTACATCAACTCATCTAGACATTTGCCCAGTTTTATAACAGGCTACATAAAAAGCACTAGTGAAGTCAATACAAACTAAAATTTCATACAGACGATGACTTGTTTATACTGCTCAATATTCCATACACTGAAATGTAAGTACAATATTTATATTCCAATTGATTTACTTTATAATTATGTGGTAAAAATGAGAAAGTATGCAATTTTTCAGTAATAGTGTGCTGTGACACTTTTGTATATTTATGTTTGATTTTGTAAGTACTGGTAAATAGTTTTTAAGTGAGGAGAAATTTGGGAGTACGCAAGAGAAAAATCAGACTCCTGCAAGGGGTACAGTATTCTGGAAAGGTTTAGAGCCATTGCCCTATAAAATAAGTACACTATATCTACTGGCTCATCCTTGTCCACATGCATGTTCACTCCCTCAAAGAATTCTAATAGCTTGGTGAGGCATGATTTCCCTTTACAAAAAGCCATGTCGACTCTTCCCCAACATATCGTGTTTATGTATGTGTCCAATAATTTTGTTCTTATTTGCTTGGTACTGAAGTTAGGCTTAGTAGCCTGTAATTGCCAGGATGGCCTGGAGCCTTCTTTAAAATCAGCACTATGTTAGCTATCCTCCTCCAATCATCTGGTACAGAAGTTGATTTAAGCTGTAGGTTACATGCCAAAGTTAGTAGTTCTGTAATTTTATATTTGAGTTCCTTCAGAACTCTTGAGTGAACACCATCTGGTCCTGGTGATATGTTACTGTTTAAGTTATCAATTTGTTCCAAAAACTCTCCTCTATTGAACCTCAGTATGGGATAGTTCCTCAGATTTGTTGCCTAAAAAGGATGGTTTGGGTGTGAAGATCTCCCCCATATTCTCTGCAGTGACCGATGCCAAGAATTTATTTAGCTTCTCTGCAATGACTTTGTCTTCCTTGAGTGTTTCTTTAGCATCTTGATCATCCAATGGCCCCACTCACTTTTTGACAGGCTTCCTGCTTCTGATGTATTTAAAATTTTTTGCTGTTAGTTTTTGTATCTCCTTAGCTAGTTGCTCTTCAAATTCTGGACCTGCGTTATTATACTTTTACACTTGACTGGCCAGCGATTATGCTCCTTTCTATTTTCCTCACTAGGATTTGACTTCCAATTTTTAAAAGATGCCTTTTTGCCTCTAACCTACTCTTTTACTCTTCTGTTTAGTCAGGGTGGCATTTTTTTGGTCCTCTTAATATTTTTATTTAATTTTATTTATTTATTTATTGGGGGGTTATACATTTAGTTTGAGCCTCTATTATGAAATTTTTAATACTCTCCATGCAGTTTGCAGGCATTTCACCTAGTGATTGTTCCTTTTAATTTCCATTTAACTAGCTTCCTCATTTTTTGTAGTTCTCTTTTTGAAGTTAAATGCTACTATGGTGGGTTTACTTGGCATTTTTCCCCTTACAAGAATGGTGTGCTATTACCAAGAGGTTTAGCTATAGTCACCTTTTGGTTCAGATCCTGTGCGCTACTTAGGACTACATCAAGAATTGTCTTTCTCCCCTGGTGGGTTCCAGGATGAGCTTCTCCAAGAAGCATAATTTAATGTGCCTAGAAATTTTATCTCTGCATCTCTTCCTGAGGTGACATGTTCCCAGTCGATTCAAGGATAGTTGAAATCTTCCATTATTGTTTTCTGCCTTTGAAGTCTCTCTAATCTCGTCGAGCATTTCACAGTCACTGTCACCATCTTGATCAGGTGTGTAGGGTTGCCAAATCTGTATTTCAAAAATAAGGGACTGTTTTCTTAGCACCCCCACCTCAGTGTCCTCACAATACTACTATTATGATCATTATTATTAATAATAATTAATAATCAGTACTCCCGCGTACATTCACCAGGGGTATTTCTTGCTGCTTTTTGATCCTGATCTTGTTGTACAGAGATGAACAAATAAGGGATGTCCCTAGTAATAAGGGATTGTTGGCAACCCTATGCCGTGTAGTATAGTCCTGCTGGTATACGCTTATTCTTCAAGCATGGAATTTCTAGCCATAGAGATTTTATAGTACAATTGATTCATTCCTTGCCCAAAATCTACCCATCAAAGCAAAATGGGAGCTAGATCAAGCTAAACCCGCTCCCCTGTATGTCTGGTTCCTCCAAGAGGCCCTTCTGATGCTGTTGGAGTACAGGGTTTGGACTGGCTAATCCATTCAATCTTGTCTTCATCCACCATCACCAAGTATATTTGTGTGGGGGGGCGGGAGGATGGATGTAAATGTGCATGTGCTTACAGGGCATTGAAGCCACAGGGACTTATGATCCTCCTGTGAGTGCTACTGACGTGCTTCAAATGCCTTTCAGAATTGGGGCCTTAGGTCGTAATTCTGGGACTTCACCTGTACCAAGCTTCCCAACCTCCATCTGGTTCAGGAACAATTGCTCCAAGGTAGCACCCCAACTCAGGTCTCCCTTGAGGTAGCACATGAAGACTGAGACCTTGCAAAGAGAACTATACGAACCCAGGGAGAACCTTAATGACTACAAGGCTCTGCTAGGGCCTAAACAACCAAGCCGAACCAGTGAGCCACCCTACATCCCCCTTACTGCTATTCCTTCTGAGCTCTTTACATTTGTCCCTCTGCAAGGTGCTCAGGTATCATGGTACTCAGCACTGTATCAGCACTCTCAGAGAGATGCTCCCTTTTTGCACAAAGGAAAGGTGGAATTTGTTCTTGCTCATGGACACAGGGCTTGATGGCATGCTGGGGTATCCAGCTAATTCCTCATGCTATACCAGGCTGCTGGTAGCGAAAGCACTTAGACATTTCAATCTGAAAGGGAGGTTTTTTGTTAGTAGCTTTCATCAAACACATGTGGGTTGTGACTGGACAACAAGCTCAGATAATCGACGCAGGGACAGATTCTCTGTTGATGCAAATCAGCATAACTCAATTTGTTTCCTCTGCTGCAGGTTACTTCTCAGGCAGGTTCTAATTAAAGACCAGGGGCTATTGTCTCTAGGAAAGTTCTGGAGACACACGGAGATCAGGCATTGAAGAACTGCAGCTAATTTGAAGTGTGTCCCTGAGCGTGAGCATAACACCAGGCCTTAATTGCAGCAACTGACCAAAAAGAGCTATTTAAGTATTTAGCATTTTCAGAATAATCTGGCTTTCCGGTAATCTTTATTGCATCACCTTGCCTGTCATTACTCTTTCAGATCATTGCCTCCTCTGAGATGCAGGGCTCAGCAAAGAGACAGGCTGCTCTATTATTTAAATGTAATGATCATTTACCTTGCAAAAATAATAATTCATTTTCTCAGTATTAAATATGCAAACCATCACTGCAGGCTTCGTGTCCAGAGATTCAGGTATTCTCTGAGAAAGCAGGGGAGTTTGCTGACAAATAGCAAGAGGGAATAACCAGTTAATTGCAGATAATTATCCACTGACACAAAGGCTGGTGTAGCACCGGACCAGGATAAGTGAAGATGAATTGGTTGTTCACTGTTGTTGAGAATAGTAAAAATTTCATAACTCATCAGAGCTAGTACTGGTGCATAGTACGAGCCCAGTTCTGCTCTCAGTTGTATCAGTATAAATCAGGAGTGACTCCAAAGGAGTTACAATAGTGCAAAAGGGAGAAGAGAATCAAGCCTTGCGTCAATGCGTGCTACAGGCTACTACAGGCTCTTACACTGGTGCAAATCAGGAGGCATTTCAGTGGAGTGACACTGAGTCACAGAGAGGAGAATGAAGCCCTCTGCCCAATAAGACAGTTTGTAGAGTTTATCTCTAACTTTAAAAGAGCTATTAATCAAACCTCATGCACTGAGAAGGGGAAGAGACAGGAATTCGCTCCTAGGGACCCGTAGCTCCTAGAAGAGCTCTAGGAAACGTGCTCAGACTCCATCCATTCATGAATTAAACAGAAGCTCAAAGAGAGGGTGGGAGAAGATTCATCATTCAAGCAGATTTTTTTTTTCCATGCAGCGAAGTCTCATCTCATCTCTGATCAGACAGTTTCAGGGCAGATTCTTAAAGTGCTGGTGCTGCAGCTGTGAGGTGAGAGAGGAAAACAGTCGGGCTCCAATCAACACCAAATTCTCCCCTCACTTAGGGCCCGCTCCCAATAAAGCCAATGGCAGCGTCTCCTGCTAACTTCAATGGGAGAGGGGTAAGGCCCTTGCCACTAGTGCAGGTCTGCTGAGATCAATTCCTTTGTTTAGTTTGCAAAAGTCATTCTTCTGTTGCCTGGGAGTCTTTTCTGTTAACTGTGCTGCCATCAGATTGGTGTCTCCTGCATTCATCCATGCAGGGAGGGTGCTACCTGTACAATCCTGGCTACCCTCTCCATGTCCTTGACTGATTTCAATATAAAAATAATTCAGATCTAGACGCCTGAGAACACCCAGCTCCATCAGTCTAGGGAGGGCCAGGGGTTAATCTACACAGTGCATGTTCCTTTATCCCTCACAGAGATTATGTCAGCCTCAGTAACTGCATTCAGAACATCAGAGATGATATGACGGAACTACAAAAGGAGCCGTGAAGCTAGAGAGAAAAGGATTCAGAAATAAGAGTCAAAGGGTCATTTTTCAAGTGGGGAATATTAAATGAATGGAAGTGACCCAGAAGGCTGGGAAACTGACGTGAAAGCCCCACAGCTGGTCAATAAAACATTCGTTAAATCCTTTATGTTCTCATTTCTGACGATCAAGGAAAATCATCAGGGCTCAATTCGCCATGAAAGACATGGGTCTTTCTGCATTGCACAAGCTTATGAAAGCAAGTGAAGTTCAAGAACGTCCCTTCTGCATACAATGGGAGAAGTCGGCTAACTGAAAGGTGACCCTATCAGACACTTTACTGGTATTGCTATTTGAGTTGTAATAGCACCCAATAGCCCCAATCAGGGATCAGGACCCCGTGGTGCCGGGGCAGTATGCACTTATATTGAAAAGACGTTCCCTGCTTCAAAGCACCTACAATCTACACAGAAATTTGTGTTTATTTTAAATTGATCAATTTCAAACAATGCAAGTTAATGGTGTCCCTTTAGAGAAACATTTATGGGAATGAAAATACTAGTGGGGCTCTATTAAACCTCATGTGTCAGGGGCTAAATTGAGCACACCAGCAGGGGGCAGGAAGGAATCGTCCATCTCAGTACAATGCCGAGCATGACTTGATATGGGATAGTTGCCCTCAGTTGAGGGTGGGGGTGGGGGGTGTGGAGGAAAGAGGCAGAGTTGGGTTTTTGCCAGAGTGTTGGCGTGTCAGTTCAGCTCTTTCTCTATATTTTCCATCTGATCTCAATGTAAGACTCAGAGGTGGCCATGTGAAACACTGTACAGTAGTGCTTAGAAACAGGGGTCATCAGCATCTTAGAAATAACTAAGACAGAGAGGTGACACAGATATATTCTCTCTCATGTGTCAGCAGCATCTCATTCCATTTCCTCAGCATGTGGTTCCTTGAAGAAAAGCTACATCTCACCCCACTCAGCACTATTTCAAAGCAGAGCATCACGGTCAGTTTGTTGACAGCATGTTTGCTTCTGAGCAGCAGCTCTGGGGAGGCAGAAAGGAGCTTGGCAGGCAGGGGTCAGGGCAATGACAGATCCCAGGAGTTGGGCACGTTTCAGGGCGATCCCAGGCACGAGAATGAAGATCCATAAGAAAAGGAATGAGTGACAATGGGTGTTTTGCAAATGGAAATAAGATCTTATCTATTCCTGAAGCAATCTCTACAAGCCAATAAAACAAGAGACACACCCTGAGATGGTCCTTTTGCGCTGCCCCTTCCAGGCAGGAAGGTCCAGCCCTGAAGCGCCACAGCCACCATCTTGGAAGTGGGAAAATGAAGCATGATATGGTTCAGACCTCATCTGAGGAGCATAACTAGGATGACATTGACTTGATGCTCTTGAGCAAGGCTGGGCAGGAAATGGTTTTCCCATCTCACAACAATTTTCCACATTTAAAAAGTAATTTCCCAGCCTGAAACTAGACAAAAAGCTGAAATCTTGAAAAATGTTGTGAACCAAAAAGCCCCCAAAATTATAACTGTGCAATCTCTGGTTGTGATTGTGACCGTTTCCCTGTGTTTTAGTGTAAATTTATCAACATTTCAAAATGAAAAGTCATTCTGACTCAAAACCCAGAAACTTTCTCGCTCCCCAATATCGAAACGTCCTGTTTCGACAAGCTCAAAGCTATTATTTTTAACTAAGAATGTTTCAAGTTGAGTGTTTCATCAACCCTGACACTGTTTCATGAACAGTTTTGGTTATGACGAATTGGCGTTTTTCTGCAAAAAACAATGTATCAAAAAACTCCCGACCAGCTTTACTCCTGAGCATGTCAGTGGCTTGTGCTTTCTATAGAAGCCAGGAGGGCAGTGATGCAGGCCAGGAAATTGAAGTCATATGGCTGACTTACCTGCCAGTTCCAGCTCCAAACCTGCCAACAACAAGTCACGTCCAAACATTTTTTACAAGCACTAACCTTTTCAGAATGTCGCCAAGAGACAGTGATGTCACGAATATTGTGAGACAGAACTGAACGAAGGGGAGGAGAGGGGGAACCTCCATCACAAAATACATTTGCAAAATGTAAATGAAGACATTAACTATTTATTAAAAAAGGTAATTAACGTCAAATGATGGGAGAGACAGAAACCGAAACTGCTCCCAAAGTTGTTTGCACATCGGCCTACACCCAAAATTCTTGCTAAGCTAATGAGGAGAACCTCTGCAGTGCCAGTGTTTGGGTTGTAAGAGGAAATAAAGTAAACAGTCCATTTAAATTATACATTAAAAAAACCCTCCCCAAATGTAGCTGTGCTGTGTGCAGTCTGTGATTTGTTTTAGCCACCATGGGAAATGTAAAGTACACCAGATGTGCATTACTTACTGCTTTAGTTCCCCCTCCCTTTCGTTCTTTGCCTAGTCTGCAAGTAACAGAACAGACGGGTCTGGTCTGGACTGCGGTTAATGCATCCTAAAGAAGCAGCAGCCTAACTGGATTGAAGTGCCCTCAAAAAATTGGGAGAAGCAGGTCAAATCATACTTCCTCGTGAGGTCTAGTGGACGGGGCATTGGGCTAGGAGTCAGGTGTCTGACACTGATGTGCTGTGTGATCTCAAGAAAGTCAGTATGTCTCCCTGTGCCTCTGTTTCCCCATTGTCTGTTTTGTCTATTTAGAATGTAAGCTCTTCAGGGTAGGGACTTTTAATATACAGTTGTACAGAACCTAGCATAGTGGGGCTCTGATCTCAGTTGGGATCGATGGGTGCTACTGTAGTATAAATAAAAATAGGCCCTGATTCTTCTGTCTTTAATACTGGGGTAAAACCCCAGTGTAATCCATTGACTTTACTGGAGTTACACCTGAATGACACCAGTCTAGGCGAGAACATGACGAGGCCCTTGGAGTGTGGCTGGAGCACTCTGGAGATTTGGCTCAGTTCAGTTAAGCCCTCAAAATGTGGATGCTTGTGTAAAACGTTGGCTTGGTGGCGTGATGATTTCCACAACAAACCCCCACTTGGGTTCATTGCCAAGAAGTGGGGCAAAGCTGAGGTAGCTCCCATGTTTGCTCAGCAGGGGGATCTAGGAAATCTTCTGTCTTTCAACTGTGCTATCAGAAGGCTCATGAGTTTTTGTCTGCTATGTGCTGTGGGCTTTTAAAGAAGTTAGAATCATAGAAGATTAGGGTTGGAAGTAGGGTGACCAGATGTCCCGATTTTATAGGGACAGTCCCGATTTTTGGGTCTTTTTCTTATATAGGCTCCTATAACCCCCCACCCCCGTCTCGATTTTTCACGTTTGCTGTCTGGTCACCCTACTTGGAAGAGACCTCAGGGGGTTATCTAGTCCACCCCCTGCTCAAAACAGGATCAACCCCAACTCAAATGAACTAAATCAAGTTGCATGATGGCTTTTGTTTAAAAATCTTTTATTGTCGTTACATTTGCAAATAACCGACAAACGCACCAGACTGCAGAGCCATCTCTTTGCCAGATACTGACATCCATGTGTTAGATAAGACAAAGAAATTGTGTTATCACTTTAAAGAGACCTGGCTGGAGATCAACAGCTCTTGGTGCTCCTATACCTTCACTGGGGCTTGAGAGGCAGAGTTCAATGAGATTACATGAGTGTGACTAGGGGCAGAATTTGGCGCAGAGTGTCCACTTTGAGCTCCATTGAAGACCAACGTGCTTAAAGGATTGAGAGCGCAGCACAGGATTATAAAGGAATGGATCATTCAGCACCCACAGGGGCAAATTTTCAAAAAGGTGGCTTTGCAAGTGCGACATAGACCCAGAACACTTGCAGCCTCCCTGGAGGGCTCAGGTCAGACGGAGAGAAGTGTGCACACACAGATTTGCACTCACAATTTGTTTGCAGGTGTAGGTATAAATTGCACCCACAACAAAGACCCAACCATATCCCCCTTAAAAATATAAGCACATGGAGGCTCATAGACATTCGAAGCGAGAAAGACCTGCAGTGCAAGGTCACCTAGCTGAGTGGCTTTCAACCTTTCCAGACTTCTGTACCCCTTGCAGGAGTCTGATTTGTCTTGCATATCCCCGAGTTTCACCTCATTTGAAAATTACTTGCAGACACAAAAATACAGAAGTGTCACAGCACACTATTACTGTAAAATTGCTGACTTTCTCATTTTTACCATATAATTATAAAATAAATCAATTGGACTATAAATATTGTACTTACATTTCAGTGTATAGTATATTGAACAGTATAAACAAGTCATCGTCTGTATGAAATTTTAGTTTGTATTGACTTTGCTAGTGCTTTTTATGTAGCCTGTTATAAAACTGGGCAAATATCTAGATGTGTTGATGTACCTCCTAAAAGACCTCTGTGTACCCCCAGGGGTACGTGTACCCCGGTTGAAAACCAGTGACTTTAACAATCCGGCTCTTTGGCCCATATCCTTAACATGTACCCTGGTGGAGAACCACTGACCTAGTCCATCTCCAACCTGTACCTTTATTGTACATTGCCTTCTCCATAACAAGCATGCTCCTGCGTGCTGTCTAATTGCCCCACCCAGGTTAGATTTTAGCCCCCACATGTTTGTCTTTACACACACAAATAGAATAACTGGGGATTTAGTTGTAGCCTACACCTATTATCTCATGTCTAGTTAATAATCACCTCCTAACAACAACACGGGAAATTTCCCTGTCTCGCTAGCGAGGGTACTTATATAGCCCCATTACTATTGTGTCTGAGTACTCACCACCCCCCTGTGAGGCAGAGCAGCGTGCTTATCCCCATTTCAGAGAGTGGGAACTGAGGCACAGAGAGACTAAGGCCATGTCTAAACTAGCACTTATGTCGACAAAACTTTTGTCACTCGGGGGTGTAAAAAACCACCCCCGTGAGCGACATAAGTTTGGCTGGCAAAGTGCTCACGTGCACAGCGCTATGTCGGTGGGAGATGCTCTCCCGCTGATAAAGCTACCGCTGCTCTTTGAGCTGGTTTTTATTACGTCATCGGGAGAGCGTTCTTCCATCAGCATAACCCGGCTACAAGAGGGCTCTTACAGCAGCACAGCTGTAAGCATACACATGGCTGACCCAAGGTCACACCCAAGGTCACACCAGAAGTCTGTGCAGGGAATTGAACATGGGTCTCTTAAGTCCCAGGCTACCATGCCAAACTATTGGACCCACCTTCTTATCTGTGGTAAAGTGCTGAGTAATGCATCCCAAGCTGCTGACGAGCTACAGACTTCTTTTATTTTTCGAAGTCTTCCCTGTCTCCTCTGATGCAGTCAATCACGTTATTTCAATTAACGGAGCTGAACTACTAGACCTGGCTAATGTGTTATTAATTGGATCGTGGCAGATCAGGATGAGATGGAGTGTCATGTAACTACGAGCTTTCATCTTGTGCTTCATACCCCTTTCATTTATCTAATCTCTACTCAAGAATCACAGGAGTCCTATTTAGTTTTCCCTTTACACCCATCTTTAAAGTAAACCGATAGATTTGCTGCATTGTCTGGTATCAATTACAGGATGAGAAGAGCAATATTTAACTGGTAATACTGTACTTTCTCAAAGAAAAATCAATGATTGTTTACATTACCGTTCTACAAACCCTATTTTAAAGTAATTCATGGCAGGGCTGTAGACATTCATTTTATTAAGCTGTTATTAGGGAGCAGATATTATTCTGCTCCATTGATCCTGAGGTGATGGAAATACGATTTAGGACCATACATTTTCTATTGCAATTTCGTTTGCAATCTAGAGCCACACATTAAAAATGTACAAATTCCAACGCACCAGGCCAGACTCTCTGGGAATGTAAATCGGGGTAGTCCTCATAACCTCCATGGAGTGATGATGATTTCTACCAGCTGAGAATCTAGCCAAAACTTTTGGCTTAAAATAGTTCCAAAACTGAAATACTGTCATTGCTCTAAAACTGAGCTGTTCATGACTACGACGTCTCAGAGAGTTTTCAGCTGGCAAAGATATGCAAATATCCTCTTCAAGACCCTGTTCATATAAACCTAGTGAGTCTGATCCTGCATTCCCAACACTGGCAAAACTCCCATGGAAGTGAATGGGAAATTTGTGGCATAGGGACATCAGCTTATTCAAATAGATTTTTCATTCTTCTACACGTACACTCATTTCGACAAGCTCTAGAACAGTGGTTCTCAAACTTTTATATTTCACACCATAAGCCTCTAAGTGCGACCCCCTTTATAAATTAAAAACACATTTTTTATATTTTACGCTATTATAAATGCTGGAGGCAAAGCAGGGTTTGGGGGTGGAGGCTGACAGCTCGCGACCACCACGTAATAACCTCATGACCCCCTGAGGGGTCACGACCCCCGGTTTGAGAACCACTGCTCTAGACTTTGAGCTATGTCGTAGCCTGGCAATCATTCTGGCTAATGAAGTGCTTCCTAATCCACGGAGGTCATCTCATTGTACATCTCTCCCGTTCATAACTGCCCTTCCCACGTCTCGGCCCTGCCAAGCCTCATGCTTCTAGCATGGAAAGGGATCCCCATCAGCTCAGAGGAATCACTGCAGACAGCAGCCTGTCCATCCACAGAGGCCAGGACAGCGTTTGCCCTTAAGTGAAAGAGAAGCGTCTGTGCGCCCTTGTCCGTGAGGTGTTGGGTACCTCGGGGGGGGGGGGTGGTGGCTGGGTGGGACGCTGGTGGGGAGAACGATTCATTTGTGTTGTGTTTACGTGGTGGCTGGGATATATGAATTGACCTCACCTAAGTGACAGGTCAATTTACTAGTGTATTTTAAAAGACTGCCTAGTGAGGGGCGGGGAGAACTCAGTAAAAATTAAAATAAATTACTAATTCTGTTAGACAGCAACTACATGATCAGATTTCCAGTGATCCAGATCGTCAGTGGCATAAATCAGCCCAGGTCCATTGATTTCAAGAGCTACGTTGACTTCCACCGGCTGAGGCTCTAGCTCCGAGGGATACGTCCACACGGCAGCAGGGAGCAAGCCTCTAAGGCCGGGTAGCCTCACGCTAGTGGGGCTGGAGCTAACCTGCTAAAAACAGCAGTGTGGCCATTGCAGCTTGGGCTGGAGCTGGGGCTCTCTACGTGATCAGGCGGGCTGCAAAGCCTGACCCGCAGCATCCACCCTGCTAGTTTAGCATGCTAGCTTGAGCTAGCAAGTCTGCCTGCCCCGGCTGGGAGGTTCACTCCCAGCTGCAGTGTAGACTTATCCTGGGTGTCCCAGAAAAACAACAAGAAAAGAACCCATAGCACTGCTTAGATTCCTGCACACTGGCTAATATCCTAAAGGGATCGATTGATTTATAAGGCTTATTTCATTCAGCTAAAATGGTTGTTGGACATTATAAACCGGCTGCTTCACCTCCCGTGCAAAATAAAGAAATAAATCACACCCTTTGCTCTAGAATAAAGATGTTTTTCAGTGGTAATGACGCTCCACAGGCTATTGTTATGCTCCGGAGGCGTGCTCCTGCCAGGTGGTGCAGAGATGCCTGCATTGCATCTGCACACCAGCACATAGGCCATTCAGCATTGAGCTAGGGACTCTGTCCTAACTGCTCCCAACTCGCACTGGGGAAGTCACAGGTTGCTGTGACTCATCGGCTGGAGTCTACAACTGGAAGGGTCACTGAGGTTATGCCTACACTACAATTAGGGCACGTCTACGCCGCAATTAAAAACCCACAGCTGGCCCATGCCAGCTGATTGGGGCTCACACTAAGGGGCTGGAGCCCGGCTCTAGAACCTGGAGAGGTGGGAGGGTCCAGCCTGAACCTGAATGTCCACGTCCACACTGCAATTAAACAGCCCCACAGCCCAAGCCTGCAAGCCCAAGTCAGCTGGCCCGGGCCAGCCCCAGGTGTCAGTGTAAACATACCCCCAGAGGCTACTCACTTCTCTGATTAGGTGGGTCAGAGGAAGAAATGATAATATTCAGCTGAGCGATCCTGAATAGCCTAAATCTCTCCTTCCGGAGACAACCAGACAGCATAAAAGGGTGGGACTGGAAAATCCCCAAACTGTCAGGCCAGTCACCAGAGAACATTTCCAAGTCATCTTAGCCTCAGCAAGAAGTGGTTCCTAAAAAGAAGTACGGATAGGGGCTAGCAATCATTGTGGTCAATCAAAGGGATTTTGTTCAGTGTTTTCTATTGTTTAAGGTGTGTATGGCTCATGGCCTTTTTATCATCTCTTACGTTTCCTGTAAACATTCCCAGAGAATCCCGACATTCAGAACATCCAAATCAGTTTCAGTCTGGGTGCCCCACTATACACTACAGCGATGAGTCAGTTATACAGAGCTCAGATTAGTAGAGATGGTGGGAAATGTCCCGTCCCCGCCCTCCCCTTAAAGGAAATGTCAGCTTTCCACTGAAAACCAAAATGCATTCAGCTGAAAAGTTTCTATTTGGGGAGGTTTTCAATTTTCCGACAAACCACTAACTATTTTCCAGGAAAGCCGACAATTTGCTCAAAGAAGCAATTTCCCATGGAAATAAGGTTTTGATGGAAAATATTCAACCATCCCAACAGATTAGAGCTTCTAGAGCAGGTGGCAAACGGGACTCGAACATCTCTCTCTCACTGGATTAAATGTGATGCATTGTGTCTGGAACTTATACTCCCCTCCCCCAAGGACTTCACCACCAGAATTTGCTCAGAGTGGACACATTAGAGACATGTCTAGCTCTTGGAGAGAAAAATCCCATACACCCATAACTGGAGGCTTTCAAATGGCTTTCCACAGTGACCGCTCACAATTTTATCACTGCTTAGAAAGCTAACAACATAATGTCCTTGGATGAGGCTTTGGGGAGGACAGTATTATAAGGTATCTGCCACCCATCTCTGCTAATGCACTACTTTTATCCTCGCCTTAGTAAAGTGGCAGTCAAGGGAGGAGTGAAGGAGAAGAGTAATTACTTTCCACTATTCTTGTAGTCAAACCCCATCATCATCGCTCTAGTTGCTCTCTTTTCTGCTTTAATACAACAGGGCAGGTGTGAGCTGATTCTCCTCAGCCTTGCACCGGCTGTGTCCTGTTTGTTGGGCCTGATTCTCACCACAGAAGTTACCTGGAAATTTGCCATTAGCTCCAGTGGGAACTGGGTCAGGACCTTACACCTGGGCAGAGAGAGTGTAAGATATTACCTGATCAGAATGCTGCAGCTCTTACATCAGCTCTTACTGCGCCACTTCCCCATATCCACCAAGGATATGTCTACACTGCATTGTAAACCCTGGTCTGTGGGACCCAGGCTTGTGGATTCGGTGTTTCCAAACTTAGGCTTGAGGGTCTACACTGCATTGTAAACCTGGGTTTGTAATTGCTGGGCCCAGAGCTCACAGCCCTGCTAATGCAGCCATACTGCACTACGCAGACCTTCTGACTCAGGTATGCAGCTAGAGCTGCGTCCACACTGCAAATGACAGGGCTTGAACCTAAGCCACAGTGGAGCTCAGGCTCTACCCACCGCTCTAGCAGGGTCCTAGGACACAGGTCCGGAGCGCTTGCTGGCCTGAGTCAGACTGAACTGTATGTGGATGGAAGGGGGTTTAGGCTCAACCTGAGTCAGAGCTCGGGCTCCGTGTGCAGTGTTGCCATACCCTTAGGGTGCACCAGGCAGATGGAGTTAGCCCAGTGTAATCCCTGAGTTTAGTTCCTGCATGGGGGGGGAGGGATGGGGGTATAATGCTCTTTGCAGCCCCTGCTTGCAATGTGACTCAGCACCTCTGAGAATCAGGCCAAAATGTAAGGTGATGAGCTTTTCCTGCATAGTGCGGAGTGATGCTAATTCCCATTGGCTCAAGTTCCTGTTATGCCCCCGGCAGCTGCTATGGCACACGCGCATGTTTTAATAGCCAAGCCAAGGTGAGTCTAACTGTCGTTACTTTCCTCAAAGGAGAAGTATGCAGTTTCTGTCTTAGGCACTTCCACAGTATCTGAGCACGATATGCTCCTTTAACGGATGTATCCCCATAAGACCCTTGTGAGGAAGGGAAGCGCTATTATCCCCATTGTACAGCTGGGAGAACTGAGGCAAAGAGGGACTAAGGCCCAGATTATCAGAGATAGTTAGGGGCCTAACTCCCACTGAAATCAATGGGAGTTGGACACCTAAATACTTCTGAGGATTCAGGCCTAAGTGACTTGTCCAAAGTCACACAGGAAATCTTTGGCAAAGCAGGATCTTGAATCTGAGTATCCCATATCCCAAGCTACCCTAACCCCTGGCTCATCCTTCCTCCCAATAATAAACAACACTGTTGATATGCCCCCTCCCATAAAGGAAGTTGGACTTCATGCTGTCCCGGGTAGGACACTAGATTTGGCTCTGTTGGACCTCTAGGAGGAGTGAATCCCAGAGCCTCACACTGGGAATGCCCTTTCAGCACGCCTCGCCGGACACTACAATCTAGGAACGATTGGTGAAAGTGCATCAGTTGACCTCAGCTTCTACTGTGATGCATTAATTTTATGAAGCATCACCTTCTAGTGCCCTGGTTTGTAATGTGCTGTCTGAATTCTCTTCAAGCATTCCATAAAACCCTTTGACAACAGCAGTGAAAACCCCAGCTGCCTTAATCCTCCCCAGAGGTGGCTGTATTTCAGTGCTGGAGGAAGCATTCTTCCTACAGCTATATGGTTTGATCTTGCTCCCATTGACATCAGGAAGAGCTTTGCCATTGATTTTAATGGAAGCAGGACTGGGGCCGCAATTTTAAAAACACTCTTGTATCTTTTGGAATCAAAGAGATGGCATAAAAGTGCCAGAAATTCTTATTATTATTATCTTCACAGGTGCTGTACGTTAGGCAGCACCTGGGAAGGCCTCACCTGGTTTGGGTATTGAGTTGTGGATTGCCATCATCGTTTTGACTAGAGTTTGATGGAGAGTCCAGTCAGGACCATTTTAGAATCTAATACATTTGCAAAAGGTCTTGCAGAGTTTAATTAAACAGCAGCAACCGAGGCCACTTTCTTTTACTGGGAGGTGTTTTGGCAAACAACAGAAATTGTATGGAGGCATCCCTCAAAATAACTTGGCACTGCTCTAACGCATATATCACACACTGTCACAAATACGCCGCCTGATAAATTTGATGCATTTCACAACTGAAATTGATGCATCATCTTTGGAATCAAATTTATCATCTCCTCAGTCACACTTCATCTACTGAATCAGAGTCACCACCTACTGAATTAAAAACTCCCCATGAAGTTCACATCACACCATAAATCAGGCCAAACCAGAATTAAATGCATTGTATGCTAAGAACTCCTTCATCATCCCATAAATTAAATGTGAAACAAGCTAGGCCTCTTATAACTAGCTGTGCCAACATATAGTCTATAGTATCTATGGGTGAAATCCTGGGTGAGAGCTTGGCCATTCACTTCAATGGGGCCAGGATTTCACTTACACCTCTGCATCGGTAGCTCCTCAGGGATTTAGGATGCCAATGATTCTCCATATTAAAACATACATCCTCTTCCTCTCACTGGTGAGAGGTTTAAGTCAGGTGGCGTCCAGCTTTTTCATACCATTCCCCCACATTTGCAAAGGCCAGCAGGGACCATTATGATCATCTAGTCTGACCTCCTGCAGAACACAGGCCTTTGCTCCAGTTCCCACAATGCTTGTAAATCCCATGATGCTTTGCTGGAAATCAGATGCAGTAGAAGTGGAATTGATGGAATGAGGATAAGCAATGGGACACAGTCATACAAGGTTACAAAATATATCGGAAGGCCAGAACAGGTAGTGCTGGTGGGGGAGTGGTACTATATATGAAAGAAAGCGTAGAATCAAATGAAGTAAAAATCTGAAATGAACCCGACTGTACCATAGAATCTCTATGGATAGCAATTCCGTGCTCTAATAATAAGAACATATCAGTAGGGATATATTACTATTACTGAGCACCTGACCAGGATGGTGATAGTGACTGTGAAATGCTCAGGAAGATTAGAGAAGCTATTAAAATAAAAAACTCAATAATAATGGGGGATTCCAACTATCCCCATATTGACGGGGTACATGTCATCTCAGGACGGGATGCAGAGATAAAGTTTCTTGACACCTTAAATGACTGCTTCTTAGAGTAGCTGGTCCTGGAATCCACAAGAGGAGAGGCAATTCTTAATTTAGTCCTAAGTGGAGCACAGGATCTGGTCCAAGAGGTGAATATAGCCGAACCCCTTGATAATAGTGACCATAATATAATTAAATTTAACATCCCTGTGTAGGGCCGGCTCTAGGTTTTTTGCTGCACCAAGCAAAAAAAATTTTGGCTGCCCCCGCCCCCACAACTGCACCCTCCTGCCGCCCCAGCCGTAGGTCACCGGTAACTTGCTCCCAGGGCGGGTCATTCAGCATGAATTTTGGATGTGCACAGAACACAGACAGGATTGGTTCCCATATGGTTACAGAACTGCAGTACAGTGGAACAATTTTCAGCTTGTGTGATTGGAGGATATCTGGATGCATATTATAAGACTGTCCTACATAAATGAGGAAAAGTTGAGGTGCCTTTATTATACTTTTGTTCCATTCTTTGTTTCTATGGGGAATTTGCCAATGCAATATCACTGTCTTCCTTTTAAACAAATAAAACTAAAAAAGAAAAAGCAATGGCTGTTGAAAATAGCAATTCCAGTCCTAATAACCACTGGGAAGCATTTCTTGCTCAATTTATTCTACTTTTTCTACAGCAAGTTACAATGGATCAGTATATTTGATTTGGGAGAAATGAAGTAACAGCTGCCCAAATTGAGCCTGAGCACTCCTGAATTTTGAGGGTGTTCAAATCCGGAAGGCAGGTGCTAGATTCCCTTTCTGAATATTAGCTAAATCTGGAAAAGAAAAGTCAATTTCTGCTTCCATGGCTCAGAAGTGTAAATTCTCCTACGTGCCTGGTACTGTATCTAAAGCTGCCCAGTCTAGTAGAGCCGAGCCTCCCTTACTTTTCATTTTAAATTCTAGTGGGATCCACGTACCTCTCTTGCTAGGCTTCAGATAGAGAGGTGCACTGTCCATTTAGTCCACCCAATTCTTTCTTTGGGGAAGAGCCCAGGGCTGGGGTGGCAGGAGGTGCAGGTGGGGGCCAGAGCTGGGGCGGCAGAGGGTGCGGGGGGGGGGGAGAAGAGCCCAGGGCTGGGGTGGCAGGAGATGCGGGTAGGGGGAGAGCCCAGGGCTGGGGCAGCAGGGGGTGTGGATGGGGGAAAGTCCAGGGCTGGGGCAACACAGGGGTGCGGGGCGAGCCCAGGGCTGGGGTGGGGGGCGGCAAAAAACCTAGAACTGGCTCTGTCCCTATCATTCACAGCAAGTTGCAGCATGAGGTTTCAGTTCCACACTCCTTCCCCCTCCCTTTCCTGTTAATTGCGGCCAAGGGAATGCTGGGAAATGTAGTTCTTTCCCTGCTCCAGGGCTAGCTCTATAGGCAGGGAGCTAACCAAGGAACTACAGCTCCCAGCAGGGCCGACTCCAGGCACCAGCTTAACAAACAGGTGCTTGGGGCAGCCAAGGGAGAGGGGCGGCACCTGCGGCAATTCGGGGGCGGCAGGTCCCTCATTCCCTCTAGGAGCGAAGGACCTGCCACTGAACTGCCGCCGCCGATCGCGGCTTTTTTTTTTTCTTTTCCCAATTGCCGCCGCTGATCGCGATCGCGGCTTTTTTTTTTTTTTTTTGGCTTGGGGCAGCAGAAATGCTGGAGCCGGCCCTGGCTCCCAGGGCCCCCTGTTGGTTCTCAGCTCCCATGCTGGATCCCTGCCGCCCCTGCAAATTTGCCGCCCCAAGCAACTGCTTGCTTTGCTGGTGCCTAGAGCTGGCCCTGGCCCTGTGGCGGGGAAAACACCACAGTGGCCCAACACTGTAGCACAGGGGTAGGCAACCTATGGCACATGTGCCGAAGGTGGCACATGAGCTGATTTTCAGTGGCACTCACAGTGCCCAGTCTTGGTCCGGGGGCCTCTGCATTTTAATTTAATTTTAAATAAAGCTTCTTAAACATTTTAAAAACCTTTTTACTTTACATACAACAATAGTTTAGTTATATATTATAGACTTATAGAAGGAGACCTTCTAAAAACGTTAAAATGTATTACTAGCACACGAAACCTTAAATTAGAGTGAATAAATGAAGACTTGGCACACCACTTCTGAAAGGTTGCCGACCCCTGCTGTAGCATTTAATTTCAGAAAGGGGAACTACACAAAAATGAGGAGGTAGTGAAACAGAAATTAAAAGGTACAGCGCCAAAAGTGAAATCTCTGCAAGCTGCATGGAAACTTTTTAGACACCATAATAGAGGCTCAACTTAAATGTATAACCCTAATTAAATAACATAGTAAGAGAACCAAAAGAGTGCCACTGTAGCTAAACAACAAGGCAAAAAGGCATCCTTTAAAAAGTTAAATCCTAGTGAGGAAAATAGAAAGGAGCATAAACTCTGGCAAATGAAGTCTAAAAATATAATTAGGAAGGCCAAAAAAGAATTTGAAGAGCAGCTAGCCAAAGACTCAAAAAGTAATAGCAAAAATTTTTTAAGTACATCAGAAGCAGGAAGCTGCTAAACAACCAGAGGGGCCACTGGACAATCAAGATGCTAAAGGAGTACTCAAGGACGATAAGGCCATTGCGGAGAAACTAAATTAATTCTTTGCATCAGTTTTCACAGTTGAGGATGTGAGGGAGATTCCCAAACCTGAGCCATTCTTTTTAGGTAAAAAATCTGAGGAACTGTCCCAGTTTGAGGTGTCATTAGAGGAGGTTTTGGAACAAATTGATAAACTAAACAGTAATAAGTCACCAGGACCAGATGGTATTCACCCAAGAGTTCTGAAGGAACTCAAATGTGAAATTGCAGGACTACTAACTGTAGTCTGTAACCTATCATTTAAATCAGTTGCTGTACCAAATGACTGGAAGATAGCTAATATGACGCCACTTTTTAAAAAAGGGCTCCAGAGGCAATTACAGGCCAGTAAGCCTAACTTCAGTACTGGGCAAACTGGTTGAAACTATAGTCAAGAACAAAATTGTCAGACACATAGATGAACATAATTTGTTGGGGGAAGAATCAACATGGCCTCACCAATCTGCTAGAATTCTGTGAGGGGGCCAACAAGCATGTGGACAAGGGTGATCCAGTGGGTATAGTGTACTTGGATCTTCAGCAAGCCTTTGACAAGGTCCCTCACCGAAGGCAAAGTAAGCAGTCATGGGATAAGAGGGAAGGCCCTCTCATTCATTGGTAACTGGTTAACAGATAGGAACCAAAGGGAAGGAATAAACGGTCAGTTTTCAGAATGGAGAGAAGTAAATAGTGGTGACCCCGGGGGTCTGTACTGGGACCGGTCCTATTCAACATATTCATAAATGAGCTTGAAAAAGGGGTAAACAGGGAGGTGGCAAAATTTGCAGATGATACAAAACTACTCAAGATAGTTAAGTCCCAGGCAGACTGCAAAGAGCTACAAAAGGATCTCTGAAAACTAGGTGACTGGGTAATAAAATGGCAGATGAAATTCAATGTTGATAAATGCAAAGTAATGCACATTGGAAAACATAATCCCAACTATATATGTAAAATGATGGGGTCTAAATTAGCTGTTCCCACTCAAGAAAGAGATCTTGGAGTCATTGTGGATAGTTCTCTGAAAACATCCACTCAATGTGCAGCGGCAGTCAAAAAAACAAACAGAATGTTGGGAATCATTAAGAAAGAGATCGATAATAAGACAGAAAATGTCATAGTGCCTCTATATAAATCCATGGTATGCCCACATCTTGAATACTGCATGCAGATGTGGTGTCCCATCTCAAAAAAGATATACTGGAATTGGAAAAGGTTCAGAAAAGGGCAACAAAAATTATTAGGGATATGGAACGGCTTTCATATGAGGAGAGATTAATAAAACTGGGACTTTTCAGCTTGGAAAAAAGATGACTAAGGGGTGTGTGACAGACCCAGACCAGTGGGGTACAGGAGTCTGGTAGAGGGCAAATATACTGGTCACTGGATGAGTAGTTTTCTGTTCCCTGAGTGACCAGAGCAGGGGCTGCACTAGAGTAATCAGGAACCTGCTAGAACCAATTAAGGCAGGCTAATCAGGGCACCTGGGTTTTACAAGGAGCTCACTTCAGTTTGTGGTGTGAGTGTGAGGAGCTGGGAGCAAGAGGCGCAAGGAGCTGAGAGTGAGAGGGTGTGTTGCTGGAGGACTGAGGAGTACAAGCATTATCGAACACCAGGAGGAAGGTCCTGTGGTGAGAATAAGGAAGGTGTTTGGAGGAGGCCATGGGGAAGTAGCCCAGGGAGTTGTAGCTGCCATGCAGCTGTTACAGGTGGCACTATAGACAGCTGCAGTCCACAGGGCCCTGGGCTGGAACCCGGAGTAGAGGGCGGGCCCGGGTTCCCCCCAAACCTTCCAATTGACCTGGACTGTGGGTTCTTCCAGAGGGGAAGGTCTCTGGACTGTTCCCCAACCCACATGGAGAATCTCTGAGGCAAGAAACTTGCATCTGAAGAAGTGAGGTTCTAACCCACGAAAGCTTATGCTCCCAATACTTCTGTTAGTCTTAAAGGTGCCACAGGATCCTCTGTTGCTTTTTCCTGAGGCAAGAAAATCTGCCAATAAGTGCAGGACCCACCAAGATAGAGGAGGAACTTTGTCACAGGGGATATGATAGAGGTCTATAAAATCATGACTGGTGTGGAGAAAGTAAATAAGGAAGTGTTATTTACTCCTTCTCATAATACAAGAACTAGGGATCACCAAATGAAATTAATAGGCAGCAGGTTTAAAAAAACAAAAGGAAGTATTTTTCACACAATGCAGTCAACCTGTGGAACTCTTTGCCAGGGGATGTTGTGAAGTCCAAGACTATAACAGGGTTCAAAAAAGAACTAGATAAATTCATGGAGGATATGTCCATCAATGGCTATTAGCCAGGATGGGCAGGGATAGTGTCCCTAGCCTCTGTTTGCCAGAAGCTGGGAATGAGCAACAGGAAATGGATCACTTGATGATCACCTGTTCTGTTCATTCCCGCTGGGGCACTTGGCATTGGCAACAGTCGGAAGACAGGATACTGGGCTAGATGGACCTTTGGTCTGACCCAGTATGGTCATTCTTATGTTCTTATAAGTGCCTGGTGCACCACGGGAACCAGGGCAATAGTTTATGGGCTGCTCCTGGCACATCCCGCAACATGTTCACATCAGCAGAAGACCAGAGACCAGGAACAGGAGCAGTTTTGTGGCTCTCCATCCTTTGCCAATGGCTGGCAACACCTCTATGAGAGGAAAACCCACCCTCTGCCCCTGCCCTCTGGTGGGGAGCCACTTATTTAAGCCCTTAGTGAACATTTGAGCCAAAAGCCCAGATTCTCACACTGTTCTGCAGGGTCACTAGGTTCCCGGATTTGATGAACTTCCCTTTTCTGCCTACCACACACACCTTCACAAGGGATCCAAGAGTTGCAGCTCAGTTTAAACTAGGGTTTATAATTGCT
Source organism: Chrysemys picta bellii (assembly GCF_011386835.1). Lineage (NCBI taxonomy): Eukaryota > Metazoa > Chordata > Testudines > Emydidae > Chrysemys > Chrysemys picta. The sequence goes on along the minus strand of NC_088801.1, from coordinate 10,273,314 downwards.
TATGGGAAGTTATAGGGCTTGCAATAGCAAGAGAGTTGTCTGCAAAGCTTGCTAGCAGCTAAGACATAATACGCGATTGCCTAGGGCTTTTCATCTTCAAAGTGCTTTGCAAACATGAAGGGCTGGATTGTGTCTGGACAGCCCCCGCCCTGCCCCAATGGGAGTTCCTTGAAGAACACTGCCTCCAAGAGCACAGAGAAAGCACAGCTGTTGTGATACACTTGTACAGAGTGCAGCATTCACTGTCCCACATCCTGGCTGGTGGATCATGGCCCCACACCACTCACTCAGCATGCACTAGGCAGATGCTGCTAGACTCATGGAGCCTGATTCCTAGATGGGCTAAGCACCCTCAACTCCAATTCTAGTCAATAAGAGCACAGTCCAGCCTATGTACTTCTTTTACTCATTCCCTGCACAAGTGGAGGATGAAGGCTCCTTGTTCCTTCTCCCCTCATTTTTGTGCCAGGTACAATCTACTCCTCTCTAATCAACCCCTACAACACCCCATGACGTAGCTCATTATTATTATTATTTTACATGTGGGGAAACTGAGGCACGGAGTGACTATTAGTGACTTGCCCCAGGCCAGGGTGGGAGTCAGAGTCGGAGTGAGGATTTGAACTTGAGAATTCCTGGCCTGAGCTAAGATTGTACATCACTCCACCTCTTATAAACAGCTATTTCCCATCCTAGCAGGATCTCCTTGTGTGCATCTCGCAGTGCTGTTAGGCAGACTACATGAGGCATAGAAACTCTCCTTCTCTGTCCCTGTCCCCCAGAGAAAAGTATTACAAACCTATGTGTAGTTGGAAGGGTGATTTAGCAAGATCTGTTCCTGGAGCAAATCCAGGCTGTTTTCCCTATATTTGCCTATTAATCTGACCCCTTTAAAAAACAGCTCGAGAGCAATTAGATCTTGTCAGCTATGAGTTGACACAGCTTTTATTTAATTAGCACTCTGTCCAATGAGGATCCTCTTCATCAATATTTCACTTATGCACGCACAGCTTCATTTGTTATGCCATTTCTCTCTGGAGCCAGATGGCTGCATTGGCTGCACAACATTCATCAGAGAGCCAGCAGCATGCATGCATCTGGGAAAGCTTGGCCAACCTCCTGCCTGAACCCAGGTAAAGGTTGGGGGCATAAATGTTTCAAATTAAGAAGAAAAGAAAAGCGAAGTTAATTTAATGCTGCTGACGATGGTTGGAGTGACGAAATCTGGAAAGCGGATTTGGTGGTATAGCAAAGAAGCGGGTAGTGCAAGATTTCCCACAATGCCCCACTAGCATGCCTAAGATAAGAGAGGAGCCAGTTTTCCAGGCGCTGGCCAGTATGGGGGTTAACAGCAGTGATAATAGCAGTGATAACAGCAGTTTTGTACGATTTTTCCTTATTCTCTGACTCCCTTTTTTCTGTCCTTCCGGGCAATGAATCTGGCACTGAATCACAAACCCATGTTGACAAAGCAAATGTTCTGTATATTATTGCAATATTACCATTGCCAAGTGTAGCAACCAGCAGGGAACCTGTGGGGAGAAGCACAGGCTTCATGAGGGAAGATTTGGAGGAGAGGCCAGGAAGTCAGCCTCTCTGCACATTACTTGAATGCTAGCTGAAGTTGCAACATTTCTGCAAATAATTGCTTTAATAAAGAGCCTGTTTAGTTTAAAAAACATGAAGTCCTAATGTTATTACCCAGCATGTGGTACAGGAAACACAAATCATTCAAAAATCATGAAATAAGCTTAAAATTCACGACATATTTGGGGTCTTTTTATTTTCCTTCTGGGTTTCAAACCACTAGGCTTCAAATTTTCAACCACAAGGGTTAGATTTTTTTTTAAATGAAAGCTGAGATTCTCTCATAATCACATGACTCCAGTAGCTGGGGCTTCAGGAAAAATACCAAATAACCAGACTTACAATAAAATCATGAGAGTTGGCAGCACAGGACAAGTGAAGAATGTAGACATCATAGGACCTATTTGCCCCCACGGGATATGAGTCACTCACATTGAAGATACTGGGACTGATTCACCCTGCAATGGAAGAATAGGGCCCCACATTTGTAGGCCAAATGGGTCTCTTCCAGCGAGACACCTAAAGAAGTGGTCTTTTTAGCCTGTGAGAGAAAGAGTTGCCTAGTGGTTAGGGCACTGGTCTAGGACTTGAGAAACCCAGCTTCACATCCCTTCTCCACCACATTCTCCATGTAATCTTAAACAAGTATCTTAGCCTGAGAGCCTCAAAAGTATTTCAGTGCCTAGCTCCTCTTGATTTATAGGGGTGTGTAGGCTGTAGCTTCTTGGTGTTTCAGTTCCCCATCCGTAAAATGGGGATAATAGTATTGCCCTACCTCACAGGATAAACACATTAAAGATTGTGTGGCTTTCAGATACAATGGCAATGGGGGGGGGGGCTAAGATGGGCCCCCAGTGGGACTTGAGGGTGTTCAGCATCAATAGAAGGCACTCAAGAAGTCCTTTTGGTCTGAAGGCTTGTGCAGTAGGAGTGGCTAGGATACTCCATCCCATCCTGGCAGGTGAAAGCCTGCCCTCAGATATTTCTGCCTTTGTCACCTTTAGACTGGCCTACACTAGGTGGGGGAATCGATGTAAGATACGCAACTTCAGCTACGAGAACAGTGTAGCTGAAGTCGCCGTATCTTAGATCGACTTAGAATCACTTACTTCGTGTCCTCGCACCGCGGGATCGACAGCCGCCGCTCCCCCGTCGACTCCACTTCCACCTCTCGCCGAGCTGGAGTTCCGGAGTCGATGGTAGAGCGATCGGGGATCGATTTATTGCATCTACACAAAACACGTTAAATCGATCCCTGATAGATCCATCACTACCTGCCGATCTGGCGGGTAGTGTAGACGTACCCTTAGACTGGCCTACAGCATTGTGATATATCTGGGCGTGAAACTTTCCACTCTTAGGAAACTCCAACCAGTACAAAATGCAGTAATGCATCTCCTTAGCAACACAGGCTACCCGTGAGTGCATCACACCTGTCCTCTGTTCTCTACACTGGCTCCCCAGGGAATTTCAAATCAAGTTCAAGGTCTCACTCTTTATTTTCAAAGCACTCCATGGCCTGGGCCCAGGAAAGATCATCTAAAGCTCTGGGACAAAGACTGGTCAACAACTCCCCTCCTCTGGCACAATGGAACTGTCTACAATAAGGGTAAAGTGCGTCTGTGCAGGATACAGAACCTTCGGGGGGCGGTGTCTGAGACTGTGAAATGACCCCCCCCCCCTCCAAACTAAGGACCACCACAAACCTCATCACCTCCCGTTCCAAGTGCAAGGTGCATTTCTTTGACCTGCCTTTTCTAATATAAGCACAGAACAGGAATATTTATTTATTGTAAAAAAAAACAAAAAAACCCAACCCTACCAAAACAAGATTTTCACCCTGCACAACTCTTCTCCTCCTGCGGTGAGGATGAGAGAACAAACAATGTGTGACAGATGTGCAGTCAAGTTGCTTCATGCACTAGTGGAAGGTGCACAGATACTATGGTGATGAGCTTGCTATAAGAACCTATATAGAACCTATTTAGATAATGGCATACAGAGTACACTTATATAGTTTGCGGACCATACCAAACCAAACTGGGAGGGGTTGCAAGTGCTTTGGAGGATCAGATTAAAATTCAAAATTATCTGGACAAACTGGAGAAATGGTCTGAAGTAAATAGGATGAAATTCAATAAGGACAAATTCAAAGTACTCCATTTAGGAAGGAACAATCAGTTGCACACATACAAAATGGGAAATGACTGCCTAGGAAGGAATATTGCGGAAAGGGATCTGGGGATCACAAGCTAAATATGAGTCAACAGTGTAACACTGCTGCAAAAAAAGCGAACATCATTCTCGGATGTATTAGCAGGAGTGTTGTAAGCAAGACACGAGAAGTAATTCTTCCGCTCTACTCTGCACTGATTAGGCATCAACTGGAGTATTTTGTCCAGTTCTGGGTGCCACATTTCAGGAAAGATGTGGACAAATTGGAGAAAGTCCATAGAAGAGCAAAAAAAATTATTAAAGGTCTAGAAAACATGACTTATGAGGGAAGATAGAAAAAATTGGGTTTGTTTAGTCTGGAGAGGAGAAGACTGAGAGGGGACACGATAACAGTTTTCAAGTACATAAAAGGTTATTGCAAGGAGGAGAGAGAAAAATTGTTCTCCTGAACCTCTGAGGATAGGACAAAAAGCAACGGGCTTAAATTGTAGCAAGGGAGGTTTAGGTTCGACATTAGGAAAAACTTCTTAACTTTCAGGGTGGGTGAACACTGGAATAAATTGCCTAGGGAGGTTATGGAACTAAATCATCATTAGAGAGTCTTAAAAGCAGGTTAGACAAAGGGATGGTCTAAAACTTAGTCCCCATGAGTGCAGGGGAGTGGACTAGATGACCTCTCGAGGTCCCTTACAGTCCTACGCTTCCATAAGAATAGAATAGACCATGTGAATTAATTCTCAGTGCAGTGCAAAGTGCCACTCAATTTACCTTCTACACTTTTTCCTCCTCAGAGACCAATCTAGATACTACTGGTTGTGGTATAATAATTTGGTTTTAATTTAGCTGGATGATCCAGTAGTTAAAATATCTACAAGCTTTAAACACAATTTTTTACACGTGGATGGGCCCCTGTGGAACTCCTGTCATGGAAATCAATGGGAGGTTTGCCCAAGCCAGGCCTGCAGGATCAGGTTCTGCATGAATTATTTGCACAGCATTATTTGTGGCTTTGCCATGAAAATTAATTGAACTTTAAAAAAAAATCAATTACGACACGACAGTTCATAGATTGCAAACGTGAATGATGGTATCTTCACAATTAATGATTATGAGAGAGCAGCTGAACAGTTTGGTTCATTATTGCTGGTTTAATTCCCAGGCTATGTGTAAGCACAGCAGGTAACTGGGACTGTCTTATCCTTAGTGTGACAAGGTGGGTGAAGCTGGGTATTAGAAAGACAAGGTGGGGGAGGTAATATCTTTTATTGGACCATCTTCTATTGGCGAGAGAGACAAGTTTTTGAGTTTACTGAGAGCTCTTCTTCGGGTCTGGGAAAGGTACTCCCAGCAAAACACAAGGTGGAACCGAATCTTTAGCATAGGTAGTTTGCATATACTGTAAGGGATCATTCAAGGTGGAGTGTTCTGTTCTGCAGTCACAGGACAAAAAAAAGAGGGGGGTTAGTGAAATACATATTGTTGTAATAAGCCATAAATCCAGTTTCTTTCTCAGACCTGAAGAAGAGCTCAAAATCTCCCTCACCAACAGAAGTTGGTCCAATAAAAGATATTACCTCACCCACCTTGTCTCTCTAATACCCTGGGACCAACATAGCTACAACTACATGGCATACATTATCCTTAGCATGTCTATCTAGTGATTGCACTTTGAAAACTCTGACTAATGCCTTTTACTTTGTAAAATCCTGCTCCCCAGTGGGGGTTGCAGATCTCAGAGCAGCAATATTCATGTGACAAAGCAGGTCATGTGACAAGGGGGGACCTAGAAGAAGGATGGGTCCTCTTTGCTACCCAGCACATACACGATCAGCAAACTTCTCCAAGGAGAAAATGGCTACAGTTTAGTGTCATATAAATTGTGACTTTAGTGTACGTGAAGGATGTTGGATTGAGACTTGGAGACCATGGGACTGCATTCTCCACTGCCTTGAAGCCTAGGTTGAACCTATACCTGTGCAAATCAGAACGATAGCATTTTACCCTTTGCCCAGTGTCGGTGGCTACACAAGATACAAGGCAGTGAAGAATCAGGCCCTGGAAGCCTTTATTTGTATATAGAGCAAGCACAAAACAGACATATGGTGCAAGCTTCCCTAGCACTTCCCTGATAATAAACCCTGGCCCTGCTCCAGGAGGGGTTCACCTCTTGAAGACACGTCAGTCTTAGTGATCCCTTTGATCTAATCTATATCAAAATGCCTCTTGCATTAGTAATTGCACAACACATCCTATATCTCTGCTACCAAGGGCATTAGTTAGCGCTCACGGTGGTGGATTTGTAGTGTGAACAATTGCCTGCTACGAGTTGAACGGAGTACAGTGTCTAGCACAATGGGGCCCTGATCCCTGTCTGGGGCTCCTAGATGCTACCACAAAACACACGATAACTCATTTCACCTAGGGCAGGGGTGGCCAAACTTACTGGCCCTCTGAGCCGCATACAACAATCTTCGGTTCGAGAGCAGGGGAGCAACTGCTGGGGCCTGGGGTTTGCCAGGGTTTGCTGGCCCTGCTTGGTGACATGGTGCTGCTAGGCCCGGCAAGCTGGGAGCTGCGGGCAGTGGGGAGAGGCAGCGGCAAACAGCTGGGAGCTGCAAGAAGAGCTGCTGCTTTTGCTGCTGCCTCTCCCTGTGGAGCTAAAGCAGCGGTCCCTCTCTGCAGCTCCTAGCTGTTTGCTGCTGTATCTCCATGCAGAGCTAACACCTGGGAGCTGCAAGCCCCCCTCAGGGTAAGAGCGGGGGCGTGACTCAAGCTGTTGGGGGGGCTAAACCTTTAAATTGTGCTCCCCCCCCACTCTCAGCAGGTGCCAGCTGTCTCTGGCAGAAGCCCTTAGCCCCACCATCCCACCGCAAGGCAGAATCCCCAAGCTCCCCCCCACATCTGGAAGGCGGAGAATGGGGTGGTGGTGGGAGCTCCGCGAGCCGCACTTTAACTGTAAAAGAGCCGCATGAGGCTCACAAGCTGCAGTTTGGCCACCCCTGACCTAGGGCAACAAGCTGCCATCAGCTGGTAGCAGCTTCCCTTAAGTGCGGACCTAAGCCAGATACGAACAAATTACTTAGATGTGAAAGGCTCCGTCTCCCTTCAGCAAAGCCCCGAGTCATCCTATTCCTCAGTAATAGTTAACGTGAGCTCCTAGATATGATGTGACCGGTGCATGGTAATCATATGGAAAAGTTTTAAACAAGTGCTAATAAGCGTCAAGGTTAAGATTTAACTACAAATCCAAGATGTCTAAGATACAGTTTATCCCAAGATTGAAACCATATGTGCAGCTAAAATGAAATATACCGCAGTGCCCTTTTCCTCCTACATGTGTGCTGTAGACTGACAGGTATTATTTCCTAATGAGGTTTCCTGATCAGTGTTTAAGATCTTGCTGCATTAGGATCTTGTATTGGAAATTAACAGAAGGTGCATATGAACTAGACTGTGAGTACTGTATCATTTTACTGGTCACCGAATACAACAAAAATGAAGTCTTAAGAATTAGAAACCTTACGTCTTTGTTATATAGAGAGTTATCTCAGGCCAAGCTGTAGAACTTGCCTGCTTTTGTGTCCTTATATTTATTCTTATCTTGCTTCATTTTTATTATAAAAAAATCTTGTAACTATATTACAGATCTACATATGCAAACTCTACCAGTGTTGCCAACTTTTGCCAGTACAAATTCAAAGTACTCCATTTAGGAAGGAACAATCAGTTGCACACATACAAAATGGGAAATGACTGCCTAGGAAGGAGTACTGCGGAAAGGGATCTATCCAAAGCAGTCAGAACACTACTCAAGCTCCTAAGTACTTCTGGCTCCTCTCCTGTGCGGACTTCACCATAACAGATGATGTAGAAGACAGCAGCAGAACCAAGTAGACTTCAGTGAGACCTTGTCTATCTAGCACCTTGATAAAGCTGAATTGCTAAGATGAGTCAAGTGGTGGAGCGTCCAGGAGGAACAAGACAAGCAGCTCCTCTGGGACGGGAGACAGGCCTGCAGAGAGACACTGGGATGATTGGTACTTGCTGATCCTAGCTGTAAGAGGGGTCCGGTGGATGAGTGAGGTGATGCGGCCAAGGGACTGTTACCAGTAGGATGTTCAGATTAGAGGATGGAAAGGGAGTTGGATGGACTGCTGCCAAAGTCACAGGAAAGGGGGACAAGGGGTATTTGATTCTTTATATGCATATCTGTTCAGTTGCTGGTTTTCCCCCGTTCATAACTGTGTCCCCTTTGTCATCAGGCAGATTGACTTGTTTGTACACAATCCTGGGGTGCTCGTGAGTGGGGAAGTTCACTCTCCTAAGGGTACTCAGGAAGGTGAGGTTAGTTTTCCCATGTTCCTGGGTGGGGGCTTGAGCTGGTTTAATTGTGTGTCAAGAGGGTCTGGGACCCTAAATAGATTGAACCTGGCCCTAGTGGCCCCAGCTGAGATCAGAGCCACAGCATGGTAGGGGCTGTTGGCAGTGCTTACCCGTTGCCATGTTCGGTGTAGCCGCTCTGCTTGCCACGCTGTCTTTGTCCCACCCTGAAGCCACTTCACAGTTTGCCCATTCTGAGGCCAGGAGCGTGTACTTCTGACACCATAGGTCCAAGAGACGTAGCACAGCTCTCAGTCACCAGGCAACGGGGCAGAGACCATGGTGACTTCAAGCCACCTTTCCGCCTTCCCAACACTGGGCAACCACAGGGGTCGCAACAGCACCCAGCATAACAAAGGCAGCCCTGAGGGCCTGTCTCAGTTTCAGAAGCCTGGAGTCTCAGCCCTGCTTCAAGCTCAGGCCCCTCCCAGCCCTGCTCCTGGCACGCTTCCTATGCCCCCAGCTTGTGAGGGGACCTTCAGAAGGCAGCCTTACAGCTGTTTTTGATCGTGCCTGAATCAGGAGGAATCCTCCCCCAGCTGGACATATTGCTCTTAAGGCCTCTTTATAGCTCTCTAGCCCTTTCCTGAGTGTACAGAGGTGAGGCTCTTACCATGTTAAGAGCACCATTTACAGAGAAAGCCATTTCCAGTGCACCACAATAAGAAGCTTTAGGGCCCCACAAATTCCAGAGAGATGACACCATCTATTGGCACCTTATCTATTAACTGACTAATATTTACAGACATCTCCTTTATGCAGCAGTCCTGTTACAGGTGCTGTTCATATACACAGTATCAGACAATTCCTATATGAAGACTTTACGATCTCCACAAACAAGACAGACACAGGGTGTGAAGGAAAAAATGGATCTGTTGGAAGAGCTTAATGTTAATGTTCTCATATAAATAAAAGGAATAAAGAAAGAGACTAAACACTTTAACAAGTAAATAAGAATTTTAATTGGAAGATTCAAGGACACTATACGGGTGAAAAAGTTGCTCCCAGAATGGGATATAATTTAAGTTTCCAATGGTCTTTATTCACATTGTTTCTGTAAGCATAGAGGACAAAATTACCTGCAACAAAATTATGTTTTAAACAAAATAATTACTAATCCCAGCCAGCTCTGGCTGTCAAAAAGATTGAGATTTCAAACCAAAACGCCAAGGGGAGGGGGAAAAACAAGCCTGTTAATTTGTTTGTTAAATATTTCCAAACTGTCACATCAATAATGCATAATAAGAAAATCCTGGTGTTTCAGAACCAATGCACACTACAAAGCCACACTATATTACACCTAAGCCATTATCAGCAGCACATTTATTATTATAATAGATGAAAAACAAACTTCCTGGCTGAAAAACAAGATCAATTGCAGCTCAAGCTATTTCCTTATAGTCTAAGAGCTGTAATTAAAATGCAGAATATATGCTCCTCAAAGAAATTATGAAAATAACCTGCCTTATTGCAATCAGCGTACACCTTCCAGCTCAGAGCCTGCAGCCATAGAGGAGGTAGTGTGCCCACTGTATTCAGTTTTCTCTGCATCAGGGGGCCAGATTCAGAGCCCATTGAAGTTAATGGAAATCAGGCCATGGGACTGAAGGATGAGAAGCCTCAAATATTTGTAGCTTGCACTGAGCTGGCCGGTTTAGATTATGAATTGGTTAGAGTTTAGCAAAGATGCAAATTGGCCTTAAATCACAATGTTCCCTCCTGGACTTAAAAGCTATGACTCTATGGATGTGAAAGCGGGTTCAAAAGACTCAGTTCAATTTAAAGTCTATTACAATAACTGAATATCAATAGATCAGGACACCTGACTTGCACTTTTACACAGTACAATGATCATTTCCAAAACACAGCCCAATATTGCAAGTTAACATTGACTTCTCCCAGGAGTTTTATTGAACAGGGCCTGCTGGACTGGCTCTATATATTATAATCAAGCTCTGAAACCATCCTGCAAGTGCTGAGTGCCCACTTGTTATCCTTTACTGTATATTAGAACAACAAAAGAGGAAAAAGGAAAGTCTGCATGAGAGAGAACACAGTGTGTTTGTCTCTCCTGTAACTGGCTGCATCTGAACCTAAAATGGCAGCTGCATCTGTAGCAGGATCTTCACTCAATTTAAAGGTAATTGCACACAAATCAAACTGCAAGAGATCCAGTTTACAAATGCCACCCTAGACGTCTCTGTGTGTTGTAGGCACTTAGTAATTTGCAGAAAGTTGCTCAGCATCTTACAGGCTTGGGGTTTTATTTTGTTCAGACAAATAAGTGACTACTGAGTTCTAGAAATCTCTTGCTAGCTCTCTAAACAAACTACAACACATTGTCTTTTGATGTTTAATTCCACTCCCCATGAGATCTATACTACCACATACACAGTACAAACTGGCTCATCAGATCAGTTTCTCAAAGGAACCTAGCTGAATCTCACTCTTTGATGAAGACAGTGCCTTTGAAGGCTACCCTGGCTCTAATGATTTGCTTAGTTTACCCTGTTTAAGTTTCTGTGGCATGAGTGTGCTTAGACAGAGACCGAGGGAGCACAAGGAGCAACAATGGGAATCCATGACTAAGAAGATTGAAGTGTCAATAGTTTGACAGCATGAACCAGAGGGAACCAGATGAAAAGCCCAGAACAATAGAGGAGATTGAAGAGATGAAATAAACATGGGGATGGATGTCACCATTCATAAAAATCAGGAGAGCAGTCAAACCAGTGAAGAATAAGGCTCCCAAGGCGTGAACAATCAACTCCTAAGAGAGATCTACAACACATAGAGGGGGAGGAAATGGCTCGGGAGAATCAGAACCCAGGCACAGTGCTAGAAAGCTAGAGAAAAGTTATCATCCAATGCAAAAAAGGAAGGAGGGGCAAATACAACAGTGTTAGAGCACCCAGGATATATTCTGCTCTGAGTGATGCAACCCCAGTGAGACCAGTGCACACTGGTATAACAGAGAGCAGAATTTAACCGGTTTAAAGATTGGGTGTGAATGGGTAATTTCATGTGGAAGAACACAAGGCTTTAATGGTCTGATGGGGAAAAGGGAGCATCATGTGTATTAGGAATTCTCATTTCTCAGGGGGTTTGTTTTAGTCATTTCTTTTTAAAACACTGGGCCAAATTCTCCTTTCAGTTACACCAGTGTAATCAGCAGGAATTTAGGACATCTTGTTTTGAGTGGACTATATCCTTCATTTCAGTCTGACAGTCTTTTGCATACTAAGGCTATGAAGTAAAGCTGATAGTCCTAGACTGGTTAGCAACCAAGAGAGTGTCTCTTTAAGAATGCCCTCAAAAGGCATAGCATTGGTTCATTTCCATGTTGATCAGCTGAGCAAGGCATGTAATGCTCCTGGCAGGCTGGGAATGAGCAATTTCTTCTTAGCACAGTGATTGTTTTATTTCCTGTAAGTTCTGTAATACATTGTGAGCCCTTGTCAAGGCAAAGCATGAGACAGGATTCTGCATTATTCATTTGGGAAGCACTTGCAAGAGAGATGAATTTAGGTGCCCGCATTAGGAAATGGCTTGTTTGCTTCAATAATCAAGTGATGTTACCATTATTATTAATCTAGTTTAGTTACGAGTATCTTATTTTTTAGAAGAATCTTTTTTTAATAAATGCCTATGGTAATTCAAGAGGGCTCGCAACATTTGCAACTCTGGAGATGCATGCGGGAAAGCAAATCTCTGGCAGTTCAAAGTGGCAGAACAGTCAATGGTCTTTAATCAACAGGGATCTTTGATATGATGAAAACCTTCCCTAAGACTCAGACATTCTCAGAGAAATAGCCCACTCCTTCCCCAGAAGTTAATGCAGGCCAGCGCTTCAAAAGTGCGCCTCATCCAGTAGTTTGCACACAGGGCATCTCAGTGTTACTACTATGAACATTTGAAAATCTGGTGATCAACATAGAAAGTTCTGGCCAAACTATTCCACATCAGGGACCAAAAAAGCTCACAGGGTGTGTCTTCATAGCTGCCTGAACTGCCGAAGCAAAAAAAAAAAAGGCGTCTGGAGTGTGCCGCCCTGAGAATGGACGGAATGCCGCCCCTTAGCATGTGCCGCCCCAGGCACGTGCTTCCTCCGCTGGTGCCTGGAGCTGGCCCTGTGGGTAGCTCAAGTTATACCTCTAATTCTACCTCTGATGTAACTCCCATCCACACACAAAAATCACTAGCTCACGTTAAATGGTACGTTATACTTGAGCTAGCTGTCCCATTGTGGGTGGTGGTGGGGCTTGGGTTGAAGCTTGACTAGTAATGCAGTGGCGATGCATTACTCAAGATGCAGCTCAAGTTACAACTCCTCAGTATGTAATCCAATGACTCTGTGGTGCTAATCCAATGACTCTGTGTAACTCCAATGTTGTGTTGAATTGTGGTCACTCTGGTTCGCGCTAGGCTAGCCAGTACAGTCGCTTGAGCACACTAAATAGAGCTACCTGTGGCCATGAAGACAAGCCCATAGCGCTGCTGTTGAAATCATTTAAAAACAGTGACTGTTGTGCTCATGAAATGCAAGGCATGTGTGTTCCACAATTAGCAGCCCTGGCCATTCCCATGGACCTGTGATGCCTGATTTAAGCTTTCGTTTAAAAAAAGTTTCTCGTGATTGTGAAGATAAACTTGCGAATGTGAAGAGGCAGAAAATACCCTCAAATCTCAATTGGATGTTAACCCTGAAACCTAAAGATGGCCATTCAATATCAACCCCCATCAGCTTTCTGACAACTGATCATTTTAGCAGAAACATCCAGCAAATGTGCTTCTCTCGCAATCCCATTCTGTCTCCCAGGCCTAGCCCGGAGGAGACATTGAGTATCCAACTAACACAGGAGCTGCTGTACTGAGTGTATCATTGATTTTCACATTTGATGCATTAAAGTTGTTGCATTTTAACTTAAATGAGTCTGAATTTCTGGCTCACTACATCAGTGCTGCAGAACCATTTCTTCAGGAACCTTTCTGCAGAATTCAACTCCAGCTGGCTGCAGAGTCATGGTGCAAAATGGTGAAAGATACTGGATTAGTAGCCCTGCAGCCCTCTATAGCCACAGAGCAGGTGCACCTTGGGCAGGAACAGTGAAAGATTCCCCTAGGCTGCCCCACTCAGTAACACTTTGAGGCTGCTGGTTTTGCCTTGGGAAAGTTAAGAGAGGCCCCTCGTTGGCACCTCTAGGTCAGTCTTGGTGTCATGAATTCTTTAGTGTAATTTGTAAACTATTACTTTCCACGCTTTGGGAATTTCTCTTTAAAACAGTTCACAATCCCTGTAGCAGTGCCCTTTAATGTTTTTTTCTGAAATGTCTGGAGTCCTCCACTGTTTAATCAGATGACCTTTCCAGGTCTACAATCTCATTTTCTCTTGGGTTAATGTGCCACAATGACTTCAAGCTACTTAAGAGTTGGGAAGATCTTGATTGCAGGGACCTTTCTCCCCACCTCTACTTGTGCATCCCACACACGCACATTACACAGCATCTAAGGTCAAATCACACCCAGTGAAAAATGCTATTGGCTCCTCTTTCCCTGTCACAATTAAATTAGTTCCTAATGTATTGCCCAGGAACTAGATGTCTTGGTAAACAGCCCCAGCAGAAAAGCCAAGCAAGCTTCCCCAACTCCTGTGACTCAACCTCGTTCCGGTGGGATCATCTCTAGGGTTGAGAGACAGGTTAGCCCGCCCCATGCCCATTCACTCTCTAGGCTTACAGCCAAAAAGCTGCCATTTAGTTGGGTTAGATGATGGACCCCTGTCTGCTGGAATGAGTCCCAACAAGACAGTGCCTTTCCCAGTGGGCCGTACACAGCTGTATTATCATGCACTATATATGCAGCATCATAGATGGGAAGGGCACTTCACAGACAGCTAAGAGACAGGGGTCTGACTTCCAGCTGCTGTAAATTGATATCATGCCATTGACATCAATGAAGCTACGCCAGGTTACACCAAGTGAGGCTCTAGGGTCTGATTTTAAAGGGATTTAAAAGCAGATAGGTCCCTAATGGGATTTTCAAAAGTGCCTAGGCACTAACAGCCAGTGAAATCAACGGGCGTTAGGCATGTAGGCGCTTTTGATAGTCCCGCCAGCACCTAAATACCTTTTAAAAATCTGGCCCTTGACCTGTGCTACAGTCCACATTAGAGAAGGCATGCCGTGACACAGGGAGAGATTACATTCGACAAGGTGGGATGGGAATGGGAGGGAGGTTTGCTCACTAGAAGAGCCCAACATTACTTGTTTTCATATTAGAGAAATCATGTTTTATTGAGCTGGCAGGGGAATGTGACACAGGGCTGGAAAGAGAGTTGAAAGAAGCAGGGTTCTGCATAGGCAGTGGATTCTGTATAATGAATGAGCAGCCTTGTCTTAGTCTGGTTCTGTGTTGCCGAGTCTTGTGATATTTTTCCCAAAGCCCCTATTGGTGGAATCAAGAGACTGCATGCAAATCTCAGCCATCCTTTTAAAAAAAACCAAAATAAGTGTCTAGCCCTCCTGGCTGTACAAAGAAGCTTGACCTAAGTGCATTCTAAAAACTTGAAAACCAGAACACCAATCCAAAGAACCCCACATTTATTATTTATAAATAAAACCCGCATGATTTTTAAGCCATCTCATGAATCTTTTGGGTCTAACTTCTGATTTTTTAATTCTTTGGGTTGGCCAGACTGCTGGTTGTGTCTATGTTTTCCTAAGCAAATCTGTCGAACAGCAGTTAGTGCAAGTGAAGAGAAGTTTCAGCATGGAAATCTTCATCGGGATACAACCCTATAAAATCTACTACAAAATTCTACCATAATGATCCAAACCACTGCAGTTTATATTAACACCATTCTGACAGTAACTTGGCCCATTGCTCTGGGAGCCAGCGGTGTTTTTTCCATGAAGATACACCCAACCAGAACAGGGACGAAGGGAAGCATGTGTCTGCAGTGAAGAAATTAGAGCCTCAATTTGCTCACACTAGAAGGATCAAGTGATGAATGTTGTTATTCTTTCATAAAAATAATGGGTCAGATCCTGACATGTTTATTCAAGAAAGCTTCTATTGACCAAAATGGGAGTTTCTCTGTGTAATGGCTGAGTGAAAAACTGAGTAAGGACGTCACAATTTGTTTATATCTCATAGCCTTTATCTCCGAAGGAATCCTGGGTTGGAAACTAATCCAGATTAGCTCTAGCTCCTGAGCACTGAAAATGGACCGGGTTTGTTTTCCACATGTAACCAGCAAGCTCTGCTCCCTCAACTCTCACTGAAATCAAAATACAATTCAGCTTGATTTCTGGGAGTGGGAAGGTGCTAAACACTGCAGAATTGGGCCTTAAATCTTTGACCCTTTGTGACGTTGTGCAGTCTATATGGTTTTATAAAAACATGATAATAAGTGAATATAATGTAACTGGCATAGTTTTAGAAAAAATATGGTAATAAGTGAATATAACGTAACTGGGATATGCTTCATGCAAAAGGTCTCTTGTAAGGTATCATTACAAAGCTCATAATCTACTGAGTGTGATCATCCTATTTGTAGAAATGTACCACTCTTGTATCTAAAACTAGAAATATAAAACATAACTCTGAGGGCCTATTGTAATTATGTAAAGTGTGGGCCATTAAGGATGGTTTGGAATCTTGATGACTCCCATTGTCTGCAGATGGCTGTATTTACCTGTGAGTCTTCCTGTATATGTGTGTGCTGGCAAGTGAGTAATGAAGTCTTGCACTGACATGTGATCATGTCACCTGAACTGGAATCCATCTTTAACCTGGTGCTTTTCCAGTGAGGGGGGGTGGAAACCCAGAGGGACAAAGGGTTCCCGCCTTATGCAAAAGATATATAAAGGGGTGGAAGAGAACAAGGGGGGGAGAGGAGCCGTCATGAAGAATCCCCTAGCTACCACCTAAGCTGCAACAGGAGCTGTACCAGGGGAAAGAATTGTGCCCAGGCCTGGAAGGTGTCCAGTCTGAGAAAAAACTTACTGAAGTATCTCTGAGGGTGAGATTATCTGTATTCAGTTTGATTAGGCATAGATTTGCGCATTTTATTTTATTTTGCTTGGTGACTTACTTTGTTCTGTCTGTTACTACTTGCAACCACTTAAATCCTATTTTCTGTATTTAATAAAATCACTTTTTATTTAGTAATTTACTCAGAGTATGTATTAATACCTGGGGGAGCAAACAACTGTGCATATTTCTCTATCAGTGTTATAGAGGACAAACAATTTATGAGTTTGCCCTGCATAAGCTTTATGCAGGGTAAAACGGATTTATCTGGGTTTAGACCCCATTGGGAGTTGGGCATCTGAGTGCTAAAGACAAGCACACTACTGGGAGCTGTTTTCAGGTAAACTTGCAGCTTTGGGACAAGTGATTCAGACCCTGGGTCTGTGTTGGAGCAGACGGGAGTGTCTGGCTCAGCAAGACAGGGTGCTGGAGTCCTGAGCTGGCAGGGAAAACAGGAGCAGGGGTAGTCTTTGCACATTAGGTGGCAGCTCCCAAGGGGGTTTCTGTGATCCAACCCGTCACGCCCTTAATGCATTTTAAGGAGACCGAGGGCCTTACTGGGGTTATACTGATGTAAAACTGGAGCCATGCAGTGTTGACTGCTGGATGTTGTACACCTTTTCCCCTCCTGGATTGTTCCAATTTATACAAATAATCCCCTGCTGGATCAGGTCCGGGTTTGTACAAGTGGTTCATTATATCATTTCATGAGTCTACAGTAATTTTAATGGCGCACACAAAAACAATGAACAACTCTGATTATTTTGCCCTCATTTCATCATGATGGCTTGGTACATAGAGAAGTTTGGAATGGTGCAATTTGGCATCTGAAATTTACAGATTCATATCACATATTAAATGGATCCTTTATGAGTTTGGAGTGATGCCTGTAATTTGAACTCAGAGTGTGCGACATCCTCTGCTAATGCTGCCAACGAGCTAAAAAACATTTGAAAAAGGAGCTTTTGGAGGAGATGCGACTTTTAAGAAAGCCTCATTTGGCCACTAGACTCTTCCTCTTGCAAATCCGTTGTCAGTACGCAGCCTGCTGATCGCTTCCCTTGGAAAGTGCTCCAATAATTTTCAATTGCTTTTTACTCTGCACAAGCCCTGAAACCCCAAACTGCTTCCAAATTCAAAGCTTATAAAAATTTAAATGCTCCAATAATTTCAACTTGAGTCTGCTCAGTGTTGCTGGAGCTTGTCCTCCATTCCACCACTTTTCGGGGGGGGGGGGGGAGAGGAGGAGGAAGAAGGTCCATTTATGAGTGCTTCACTTTAGAAGTGAGTCAGATAGCATCATGGCAGAGCATTTCAGCAGTGGCTGAGCTGATTCTCAATGTATCATAAAAAAGGATTAGGAAAGCAAGAAGATTGCCTTGAGGGGAAAGAACCAACAGTCATGGCAAGAAGAGAAGAATATGAAAAGAAGCAAAGGGCATAATCCTGAACTGGGCTCTGAAGAGTGGGCTGGGTGACCTAATAGATGGTTTTGTATATCCTTTACTCACCAGTAAGACATAGCTTCTCCTGGGGTGGAACCCAGCAGCTGTTCAACAGAACATTAGCCAAAACATATACAGAACCATTGCAACTATGCAATGGTTTAGAACAGGAACTGAAGGCAAACATCATACCCAATTGAAATTGCAGAAGAAATGTAGGGAAGCAGAATGCCATTATCTGAAAACTAAGTAATTGGGCCATCTCTCATGAAAAGTGCCATGGGATTGGCAGGCCTTGATTCTGGACAGCATCCCTATTTAACACAGCTCGTAAGCACATCAAGTTAAACATGTGCCTAAGGGCTGTCCAGAATAGGACTGGAATTAAGCACGTGTGTCAGTGCTTTCCTGAATTAGGGCCACAATGACCACAGATGATCAAGGCCTGACTTCTGCAGCATTTGAAAGATGAGAGTCTCTTTAAAAGTCTATTCACTATAAATCTGCCTCCTCTGCAATTATTCTAAGAAAATGTGCTGAGAGCACTGTTGCCACTAAAATGCTGTGATACGCCCTTGCCAAATGAGACAGCACACAGAGAGAGTCTGGGTGAAGGGGGGGCACAGATGAGGGCGGGCACCTCCCTGGCAGTTTTGCTAGACCAATAATTATGAGCTTATTTCTGGACAGAGAAAGAAATCTCATCCTCAGACAAGCTAGAAAAATTGGATAATTATATCACAGTTCTGCTAAAATAGCTCTTGCCAGAATCTGGTACTGAGGAACAAAAGGAAAGACACACCGTTGATGAAGTTAAAAACAGAGCTAAGTGAGCCAAATAAATCACTGGTGCAGTGTTCTGCCTTGCTAGGCGGAAAACGGAATAGGATAATAAAGCGCATCCTTGTTTAACCCTCTGCAGGATACCTGGAATGTTACAGAAATTGCTGCAACATTTCTCCCAGTGGGGAACAACTGAAGCATAGGATGAGATGCTTCAAAACAGCTATATCCTAACCTGAAGTGGCAAGGGTATAATGTAATCTACCAAATGCTCAGTAAAGTTTTACTACTTAGCAAGGAGTCTGGGTCTATGGGATTAAACCTAACCAGTTCTTTAATTGTAGCTTATTGAAATAGTTCATGAGTCTGCAAAGCCCACTAAAAACTCCATACATGAGACAGATTAGACCAGTGGTTCTCAACTTTTTTTAGATCAGGACTCATTTGTAAACATTGATGGCCAGTCCCAACGCAGTAAATAGCTTAAGTAGAAAATACACAAGTATTTTGGCCCCAAAATATTTATTACTCTCTACACAGCACCATAAATCCCACCTGCCTGCACGCAGCCTTAGCCCTGTCACGGACCCTGCAACGGCTGTAGCCTCCCCCTTTATTCCGCACCCATTGTTTGGTGCTCTGTGCAGCCTCTTCAGAAGCATGGTAGCTCCCTGAAGTGGAGCCCAGTCCTGGAACCTCTACCTCTGCCCCCCGTCGCCCCCAGCACTCTGCAGGGCCCTGGGCTCAGCTGCCCCCCAAGCCGCCCAACTGTGCCAACTTCTCAGGAAAGGCCGAATGCAGCATGCTCTGCCCCGGGCTCCCACACGAGCTCCGCGGCACTACCAGCAAGGCCAAAATGTGCATGGCCAGCCCTAGCCTCACTGCAAGTGCCCAGTGCACTGAGCAAGTTTGCAAGGGCACACGCAGGGCACCACGGGGCCCAGACACTTGCAGAACGCCAAGTGCACTGGCTGCAAGAGCGCCTAGTGGGGACTCTCACCTTCCCCCAGCTCCCCTTGGACTCCAGCCCCCCCAGGATTCCGGTATCTGCCACTGCTTTGTGAGGCAGGAATCATCCCTCCTTCTCGCCCCCGGTGCTCACCAGCTGCCCCACGTCAGGAAGGGGCTGCTGGGGAGCATTCTCCCTCTCGGAGCTGCTGCAGCCCAGGGCCGGGTGATGAAGGTGGGGTGCTGAAAGTTACTGGGGCTGGGTGGGAGCCCCATGAAGCTCCCTCCTGCCAGACTGCGCTTGCTTTCCTTGCCTGCAGATCTCCAGCTCCTGCTCTCACACCTGTCTCCCCTCACCGGAGCTGCCACATGTCCTTCGGGTTGCCAACTTTCTAATTGCTGAAAACCAAACACCCTTGCCATGCCCCCTGCCCCACCTCTTCCCCCGAGGCCCCACCTCTTCCCCTGAGGTCCTGCCCTCCCCGCTCACTCCTCTCGCTCCATCGCTCCCTATCCAACCCCCTGCCCGCTCACTCCCCTATCTCCCGGGACTCACCTGCTGCCTGCAGAGCCAGACTGGGAGGAGCTGACACAGAGCCTGCCCATCTGCCCAATTGGGGCACAGCGGGGTGGGCGGGGTTGGTCCTCAGAGCAAGGGGCCAGGGTGGAGAGGGGTCAGCTGTGCTGACCGGACACTGCCAGATTCCCTTTTCGACCGGACACCCGGCAACCCTACATGTCCTCCGAGTAGCAGGCCGCTTGCAAGGCAGCTGGGCACCAGCAGAGGCCACCATGTGTTGGAATGGTGCCAAATCGGTGGGGCCATACTGAATGAAAGGTGTGAGAACATGACTTGACGTGACTGACCTGCGAAAGAGGATTCTGGGAGCAGAATCCTTCTCTTAGCATCAGGCAGCTGGCAGAGGTGAAACTGACTGGCTCCATGCTGCGGGTAGTTTCTGGGGGATATTTTGTCCTGCAACATTTCATTGCCCATTATTACATGTGGATCTGCAGGTAGAAACCATAAATCAAGACCCCTTGTAATATGTAACAATGGGAGCAAAATGCCCAGAAAAAAAGTCACATGATGAAATCTTCCATGATTATACGTAACACTTCCTGACCTTACTGATGACACGGAAACCTCCTACCAATCATTCCACCAAATTGCTCTTCAGTAAATTTCATCCCGTTCTTCCAAATGCCTACATAAATCAGCGGTGTTGTCTCAGAGTCCAGTGTACATGCTTCCCCCTGCTGCTAAATATATATTTAAAGCCAAGTCACAGAAAATAATTTCCTGGCTATAAAGGGCGGGCAGATTTAAAATTATATTGTATTTATTTGTAATAGTGCCTTTAATACGAGGGGAGCTTTCCCGGGAAGTTTTATACAAATTTTCAGACCCCTTGTTTGGGGAAAAGGGGGATATTTTTTCAATTTAGCAGAAAGATACATTTCGAGCGAGAGGCCAGAATGCAATAAAACCCCATCCCTGCCCCTGAACCTCCTTCCTCTTAAAGCAACCAGCCCAACCTACAGTCATGTTATAGCTTTGTTTTCTGGGGAACGAGGCTAATCACGTTTCCATTACTGGGCATCTCTTTCTCCTCTTCTTTTTCCGGCAGGTCTTCGGGATCCACGCTAATGTAGAAATAGCCCATGATGGAGAAAATGATGCACACGGCAAAGAGCAGGCAAGCGAACAAGACAAACTCAGCCCACTGGAGAAGAAAAAGAACAACTCTGAGGACTCTGTGTCTAACACGAAGGGCATCACACTTCATTTTAAAGTGGCTCCTTAAAAGCAGTACCTTGACTTCCAGGAGTGCTCATGCTGGAAGTCGTGAGTGACTTTTCTTGTAAGCCACTTAGAAGCCTGCCTTACACATACCATGCTAATTATAAACAGATGGATTATAGATCAAACTAATTGGACCGATCAAATTAGTTTAATGAGGGCTTCTCCTCAGAATCTACTCTGAGTGTGCCCTATCTGCTTCCACCCTTTTCAATGAATGGGAATACACTCTAACAGCTTATGGGCTAGGCAAAAATGTATTCTGTTCCCCGTGTATTTGGATTTAGTGTTAAATTTTAACTAGAAATCAAACCCAACCCAGGGCTGCTGAGAGCGGGTTCGGGCCCTGGTGAAAAACATTTTTCAGGCCCCCCAGCAAGGGCAGACGGGCTAAACAGGGCCAACGAGGTGGGGGGGGGAAGCCGGGCCAGGGACCCCCTTCCGGACCGCCGGGTCCCGGTAATTTGTACTGGCTTCCCCTGCCTCTCGTCGGCCCTGCACCAGAACCTTTTCTGCAAGCCCCCCAGGATACCGACAGTCTGCAGAAAACCATATCCAAATCCAACCCGGACTGATCCAGACCAACAGGGACAGCTACCCCTTGGGGACTAATGGAGCTCAGCCTGACCAATAATGACACAGCTGTGTCGTGTGAAGGGTGTACTGAAGATTGCAGTACCCTTTGCTGCCGCTAGAATCTCCTGGTGGGGCTAGAGATATCTGCACAGCCCCGAGAGGCTGCAGTATGCCTGGCTGCCACCAGTGGAGTGCAGGCAGCCGAGGCAAAAGACAGGGATAACAGACTTCTGGGAGGCTTCTGCAGCTCAGGCCCACCGAGGCAGGGTATATACAACATTCTGCACATGCTCCCTGCTGCCTCTGCTCCAGCGACACTGCTTGATCTGAGCACCAGCCGCTACTGAACAATTAAATAACAGGGCAGCCTCAGCCCGTCTCTGATTTGAACCGCCTGATTTGTGGGGGTACAGAGAACCCCTTGCTCCCGCTGCGGCCAATGAGGCTGCTGAGTGCTTGGAAAGAAAATAATCGGGCCCTAAATCTACCAAATGCTGTGCTAGCAGAGAGCCGATCTTGGGATTCTGCCAATGTCCTGACCCCGGTTCTAATGTGGTCAGTAATATTCAAAGCCATACCTGCTCCAGCGGCGCTGCTTGGGCAACGATGAGCACAATGACATTTCCAAAGGCCACGGTGAGCAGCCAGCCTGCCTGGAGCACTGATTTCATGCTGACAGGAGCCTGAAAATAACAACGCAGAGGCCTGATAAGTGGGTTTTCCTTGTTTTTTGTGTTCAGCTGCTTTCCTTCCCTGTTATTTCCTGGGTTACAGGTGTGTGGAGGGGTGGGTGCTCTACAGAGAGAAACAGGATTGAGGTGGGAGGAATCTTCTTCTCTACCATGGCCACTTTCTGCCAGGCCCATGGGTGCAAGGTGGTTACCAAGGGGCTGCACACTTAATTTTCCCTCATTCCTCCAAGCAGAGCACACCTCTGGTCTAACACAGCGCCTGGGTCACGAGCACAGGGGCTTTCCAGGATGTGTGTAGAGTTGGTCCAGGATGGGGTGTGTCGGGATAAAGCAAATATGTCTGGGACAGACCTGTGCACCCACTAGCCCCACTGCTGCATGCCCCATAGATTCAGACATTTTAAGGCCAGAAATGATCATCTAGTCTGACCCCCTGCATAGCACAGGCTGGCCATAGAATTCAACCCAATCCATTCAACTGCTCTAGCCCAATACCTTGTGGTTGAATCAGAGCCGAAAGAGACCCAGTCATGACTGAAAGTCTCCCAACTGGTGGAGAATTTACCACATCCCTTCGTAAACTGTCCCAATGGTTAATGATCTTCATGGTTAAAAATGTGTGCCATATTATTCCCAGTATAACTTTGTCTAACTTCAACATCCAGATGAATGGACCTTGTTATGCCTCTGTCTGCTAGATTAGCCCTCTTGTAGCAGATACCTTCTCTCCATATAAGCACCTATTGACCATGCTCAAGTCGCCTCTTGTCTTCTCTTCACTAAGCTTCTCTGAGCTCCTTTAGTCTCTCATTGCAAGGCAAGTTTTCTTGTAGCTCTTTCTTGAACCCTCTTAAAATTTACAACATCCTTTTTAATGTGGGGACACTAAACCTGGACTCCAATGCTGTACACAGAGGCTATGTAAGTATATCTTCTTATTCCTCCTCAGTATTCCACTATTTCTACATCCAAGGACCACCCCCATTTCTCTAGTGAGAATCCAACTGAAAAGACAGGAACGAGTTAAATAGTAAGCTTTTAGAGCCCAAATTTTCCTCCCATTACACCTGTGTAACCCCAATAACGGCAGGGGGCGTGCACAGCTGTAAATGCAATGGGCTTACATACAAGTAGCAGCAAAGGCTCATTTGACCTCTAGATAACAGGTCAAATTATCTGCTGGTGTCCATTGGAGTCAGCAGAGCTGCACCAGCTTGCACCAGCAGTGAAAGGAGTCATTCATGTTACATTTTGGCTGCTGTCTCTATAAAATATTAATCAGAAATGAGAAGAAGAAAATCATCTTGGGGGAAACTGATGCTATGGCATTTGGGTCCTTCCCCTTAAAAAGCAACTGACCGAAATTCTGCTTGTTGTTTCAGTCCTGACTTGACGGGAGGTTGCCTGAGTATAGTTTAGAGCAGAATTTGGACCATCTACGTTAACCATTTCCTCAAGTCTGCCTCACAATCCCAATTTCTTATAACTGCAACCCAGTAATATTTTGCCCTCCTAAAGCATCCTTCTTTCAGTCAAGGCACTTTCAACGCTTGACTGAATTTAGCTTCACACCCCTTCTGTGAGATAGACACATCGCTATCCCCATTTTAAACGGAAGCACAGCGATGTTACCACTAAGTGTCATGCCCAAGGCCATGTTACAAGTCAGTGGCAGAGGCAGGAATAGAAGAAGAAGAAAAAAGAGTCAAGACTAATGGATTCTAAACTACAAGCCATCAATCCCAAGTACAATACCTGAGAATAAGAGAATGCTAGCCCCGTAATGGAGAACATCACTTCCCCGGCTGATATTAACAGGTACTGTGGCAATTGCCAAGCAATATGGACATCGTTGGCCATGATATCTTCTGTCTTCCATGCTCCAATAGTGTTTGCAGAAGTCTAAGTGGGAAAATAAAAAGTCACGTTGATTAGCTGTTGAAGTGTGAGATCTATATTACATTGGCTTCCATGCAGAATTTACCAAAAACAGGTTTTCCTTTAAAGATTGAAGCAAAATCCTGCCCTTGAATTCACTAGGTGGATCTGAACTGTGCTCTTCCTCTCTACTAGCAAAATTCTGGGCAAGTCAGGAGTGCAAGATACTGGAATCACAATCCGCTGCACAGATCCAAGAGAGGATTATTGTTCTAAACCTCTGCCAGGCGGACCCATATGGTTTATTGTAAATTCATTTACAATGCTTTTATTTTATTTTCCTAGATTGCAGTAAAATCTGCTCCGATTCAGAGAGAGAAAGATTTGAGTGGTAGCCGAGAAAACTCTGGGCTACACTGACTTAAAGTCAACAGCAAACTCTGCTTTCAGGAAGGATATTATGTAGAACAGAAGATGCACTTAATCACCCTAAAGGGAGGCAAATTGAGAGAGTGTATTTTAGAAGGCTAAAAGTGGGGAGAAGACTTTCTGTGCTCACTAGACCCTAAAGAAATGTCACTAACCCCTTAAAATAACTGGAGATTGATGAAAGCCAGATGGAGACAGTGTCCCTAGCGATTTACATCTTACAGTTCAACCGGGCTAACATGCCATACATGGCATGTAGTTAATTTATTTATATAGCACCCACCACAGGTGATTTGGGTGCTGTACAATTCATAGTAATAATTAGAACTGAGCTGGGCCTGGAGAGAAATGGCCACTCAGGCTACAGAAAAAAAACAAATTTGCCCAGAGGGGAAGAGATGGTAAAATGGAGAGGTCAGGAAGGTCAAAGATGACCTCAGTCAGATGGGAAGGCCTTGCACAGAGCCTTAAGAGACAGCCACAGCAGGACTGTGGTCAGGGACAGAGTTAGATAGATAGAGCCCCTGAACTGAGCATGCCCTGCCCCATCCCTGTCCGCTTGGGGATAGAGCAATAGAGATGAATGTGGACAGTCCAGAAAGGACAGCGTATGAGTGATGATCATTCAAGTACCTTGGACAACAATTCTTGAGGGCCTCGTATACCATGAGCACAACCATGCGCTGAATCCATTGTCCAACCTGGTACTGCTGCAAGGTGTTATTCATTCCCTCACTCTGATAGGAAGGAGCAAACAATAGGTCCAGATTCCAAAGCCTCCACTTGGTCATTACTCAAGCTAAACTCCCTTTTGAAGAAACTGAGTGAGAATGCCAGGCTTTGTCCCAATTGGTCAGGGCTGCCTAGAGAGGGGAGCAAGTGGGGCAATTTGCACCAGGCCCCGGACCCTACAGGGCCCCCCACGAGAATATAGTATTCTATAGTATTGCAACTTTTTTAGTGGAAAAAATTGCTTTGCCCCAGGCCCCCTGAATCCTCTGGGCGGCCCTGCAATTGGTTAGGTCATGACTTGCCATCTCTCCAGACGCCTGTGGCTTCCCTCAATACCCATCTACTTGAAGAGCTGCTGAAACTCTTGGGGCAAGTTCGTTATTTTTATGCATTGGTACAATATTGGCCAATCACTGTGGGGAGAAACAAAAGTGAAATGAACATCCTTGATTTTCAATGTCCAAGCTGAAATAAATGCTGCCAAAAAAAAAAAAAAAAAAAAAAAAGGAAGGAAGGAAAAAGGAAAAACAAGCAAAGGGTTTGGGAAACTCTTGCATTTTTAGTCTTTTAAGGGGTGGTCTTAATAACGTAGGTCAAGAAATGTCTTTGTTTATAGCGCATGGGTTTTGTGTTAGTGGCCCCTTACTGATGGAGGGCAAAAATAGGAAGTAAACAAAAAATAGCCACGTTGATTTCTGTTCTTCTGTGCTATAGATTTGTGGGAATACATGGAAACAATTGGTCTTTGTGTGCAAAGGGGTGCAATCTCTTGCCAAATAAGAAAGCCCCCAAATGCACATTTTAAAAATAAAAGTGTGTGTGTGTGTGGGGGGGGGGGGGGGTTAAGGGCTCCCCTGAGTTCCCACCAACCCCTACTTCAAGTTGTTTATGTTCCCTCTATCTCCATTCATAGAATACAAGGGGTTCTCTAAGCAAAACAAACAAAACAACAACAACAAGGACCTTTTCTCAGGGGAAGGATCACTTGATGATTACCTGTTCTGTTCATTCCCTCTGGGGCACCTGGCACTGGCCACTGTCAGAGGACAGGATACTGGGCTATACAGACCTTTGGTCTGACCCAGTAGGGCCATTCTTATGTTCTCTTTTCCTTATGAGATGGGAATCCAGATGAAAGGAAAGGAAGGCACAGGTGGCAGTCTTTCACAAGTCAGCCCTTTGGGCTTGGGCTTTCAGCAGGTCTATTGCCTTTAATTAAAAATCTACCTCCAGCCCCTCCTCTTGAGGCATTCTGCTCTACAGCTGGTCCACGCAGTTCCAGGGACGGTGAGACCAGCACCTGTGTCCCTCTTGGCTGATCTCTCTCCGTGGTCAGTAGTCTCGGACTGTTCAGCACCCCCTTCCTGTGGCAGGTGTTCCCTTTTTAAACTCCCCCCCCCCTGCAGGCAGAGCTATCCTTACAGGTGCACCTCATTAGCGCTGAACAAGCCCAGAAGAGCTCATGAGTCTCCTCTCCACCGGAGTGGGGGGTGCCCCTGCCCAGTACAGCTAATTTAAGTTCAGTATCCTCAGTCTCGGAAGAGCAACATCTACCCTAAAAATAATGGGCTGGGCCTGAGCTAGTGCTAACCAGTGTCGCTCCCTTCAAGTCAATGCAGCTGCACCCGTTTACACGGCTGATGATCTGGCCCAATATATCATAATGAATCTATGTCCACTTAGGACTACACAGATGTTACTCTTCTGCATAGCACTGACAATAGGGATAGAATCCAAATTCTCGTGCCTCCAAAGCACAGACCTCTACCATTTAAAATGAACGGAAAACACCTTTAGCTGTCAGGGCCCATGATACATAGCTGAAGCTGAGCAGTCCTGATTCCATCCAGTAGAGGGCAGCATTATGCATATATCTGATTCAGCTCATTCCAACGTGATTATTTACACTATAAAACGACTTTTACTTAATCACACTACTGATAACATGAGTTGCAGAGATAAGAAAAACATCCCTTCGCAGAGGATAAACAAATAGGCCAAGATCCATTTGCTGATTTGTAGAACCGGAGTGAGGTTGTTAAGGTAACCAAAATTGTAAAAGTTATCTGAGCAAAAAGATACCATGCAAATGATGCTGTTATTTATTGTGGCAAATGCAGATAGGAGGCACTTGGCATATCAAAGATTAATGCATAAAGTTTGGAATGCTCGGAGTTCAGAGACAGACTTAAGAGTATATTCTCAAGGACTGGGTGAGTGTGACTCCTGATAGCATTTATGGGTTAGCTACATAAATCCCTGTTCATAAAGATGGCAGCGTATGGCTATTCCCCCTAGGATTCTACGCCCTATTCTAGCAGCGGCTAGTTATTTTGTGGTTGCAGTTTTTTCTTTAGATCATTGGCCTTTCCAGACATGGACAGAGCCTATTAATTACCCAATAGGGAGACTTTATTACCAGGGAGTAGCTAACGGCACTTTGCTATCCGAATCACAAGGTTGTGGTCAGAGACAGAGAGGACAGCTGAGCAGTGTGTCCTGTCAGACCTGGTTTATCTGTATGGCTGTGCGCTGGAAAGGCTTAAATAGTAACTGATCTGATCACATTTATATACTTAGCCTTTGCCAACCAGAACAGAACAGAAGATCTGAGCAGGGGCAATCAGTCAAAAGGGTCTGCATAGCTCAGAAGGTGCTCAAACCCCAGCAAGGGGTGTTTTATTCATGAACACTTCCTTTCCATTACGCTAAACCAGCTAAGAATAAAGGCTTTCCTTGGTTACAGCCCAAATTTACTACACAGACCCCAGCTGAGGACTGGAAGGACAGAGAAAGGTCTTTCCAACCTTACTCACCGTTTTGCACCCGTCCCTGACCCCATCTAAAATCCACAAGACATGTTGTATTGGCCTAAAAATTGATAGGTTAGGTCTGGGGACATGGTAGAATGTTTCTGCAAAGTGATGCGGGCAAGGGGTTTCCGTTAGGAAAGTATTTCAGTGACCACATGTAGACAAGACCAGAATGCCTCATCCAAAAGATGGTGTTTCCAGCAGCACAGCGCCCCCTAGTACAGTATTAACTCAGTGCAAACAATGTTGCTTAGTGGAATTGCCAAGAGCAATTCATGGATCACATGGTTTTCCTGGGAGGGTTCCCATCCAATGTACTGGCCAGGCCTTACCCCTTATCTGACAGAATGACAGCTTGTGGTGGGATGGCTGCAGGCTGCATTAATTCACATGGGTGGGTATCAAAAATCTTCCTTAAACGCCCATTGACCCACATGTAATTCATGCCTTTAAATGGCTACTCCTCCATTCCTACCAGGGCAAAGGAATAGTTAACAGTTGCCGGTGGAAGCGCAAGAGCAGTGACAGATACGGGCTGAATGCAGCATGGAAACAACATGTTAAAATAAAAGAGTAACTTACGTTAGTTATAACAATGGTGTATGATGCTCCAAAGTCAAGCAGGCCTAGGTCCAGGGTGACTTCCTTAGCTTCAGTTTTGCATTGTACACTGTATCTTGATACAAGGACAAAGTACAGTATTTCCTGGTTAGTTTCATAGACAAAGAGCACAGAACACAGCCATTAAAAATACTCCTGAAGTGGACTAGGGGGATTGAATAGCCTACAGCTGTAGTCATATAAATCTCCATGGGCTGCTCTAGAGTTTTTCCTATTGCTTTGAGTTCCCTTCCTTTTAGGACTACTTTGTGGGTATTGGTAAATTCAGCTTATGGTACATTAAATTCCTGGCATTTTTAAAATGATTTCTGCTTCCATCTGGCACTGATCTCCTAATTCCCTAGATTTATTTTTTTTCAAAATTAAATCCCGCTCCTTCAAGGTTTGTGGACCAGACACTTCAGAAGGGCCCATAGAGTCTTCAGCTCTCTTAAGAAAATGAGCTCTCCACCTCCACAATCTAGTTAACCATTTGCTTTCAGAAGAACAGGACTTGCCTTCAGATGTGTTCTTCTTGCTGTGGACAAGTGAGATTTCCATTCAGATGCATAGAGGCTGGACATAGTTACCAGAATGGCAGCTGAATCTCAGCAATAAAGTTCTTGGGCAGGAGTGCATAGGAAGGGGGAAGTTGTGCAAACTTTTTTTGGACCTAACAGGTGTTAGAATGATGGGCACCTTAGAAATACCAGCGTATTCAGTTCAGACAGTGCTGCCAAACCTCAAGCCCAGCAGAGACAGGCTGAAATACCAGCGTGGCTTCTCCCACCCACGCTCCAGCACTTCCTGGTGCAAAATACGAATGGCTATGGTGCCAAGATCTCAGTGCTGATTATAGCTTGAGCCCCACAGAGAATCACGCTTGTTATCATCGCTCTGGCAGGGGCAATGTGCAAGGCTCTCCTGTCCTTCTGTTTAACAGATAACCATCCCTACAATTCCCCTACCTCCAGCAAATCACACACCAGTTCTGGACGCCTTGCCCATTCTCTCCCCCTACATTTCCCAGACGACATGGAATAAGAATTTGGGGCAAGTGGAAGAAAGTCACACACTGTATTTTTGACACATTCCAAGGGGTTTGCTTGACTTGGCCCTTACAATAGCTAAAGTAAGATACTGGGTCAAACTGCTACATCTTTACTTGGGTAATGGAAGTCCAGATTATGGATTTCAGAATTCCCCCTCCACCCCGCACTGTATCCTAATCATCTATCCCAAGCAGTAACAGCCTTGGAGAAAGAGCTAGTCTTGGCATTGACCGGATGCTGAATTCATCTGACTACAGATCATACAAAAGGACCTTGATCTGCTGGACACCCCGTGGAGTAACAACACTGCTTCCCTCCAAGTCTATCCGAATGGGACAAGACTCTTGTTCTGCTCTCCACTTGGCTGACGTGACTGCTTTTACAAATGTAGTGAGCAAACTGGGAGATGGTGCTAAAGGACCTTCGTATCAGCCTGAGAGAAGCTCCACCTAGCCAGAGGGAGGAATGAACTTCAGATGTAGGCTTTAGCCGAGTTAAGGAATCTTACTTTCCCCTCTCTAACGTTGTGTAATCTGAAACACTGTAGTTCTTATTAATACTGATGATCTGCTCTCTGCCAATGGTGACGTTGACATCTTGGTCCAAAGCATTAATGAACCTGCAAGGAAGCCATATTTTATTATGGTGTCATATCAATCCAGAGAAATACAGCACCAGATATTTTACATGAGACACTCAATCTCTCCTAATGCACTTTTTACCTTTTAATTGTTATGGCCTGCCAGATACCAACATTTAAGCCTGGGCTGTTGCCCACCTATTCATTCTATGATTACTGGTTCCCACCCTCATATAATTTAACCCCTTATTTCCCCCAGAGTTGACTGCCACTGCACCCCCTTTCTCCCCTATGAACTGGCTGTTAGAACTTGCAGGCAATCTCTGCTGAGACACTTTCATGCACTGACCGGCAGGGCCGCTCCAAGAGGAGATTTGACCTCTTCCAAGGAAACTAGGCCTTACCTGCACTAGAAAGGGTTTACCAGCGTAGCTGTACTGGCAAGTCGACATGCAGTTCATACTGGCAGTGCATTTGCTGGGATAGTTTATACCAGTTCCGAGTGAAATAAGTTATACCAGCAAAAGGACTTTTTTGCCAGTATGACTGTGTTTACACTAGTGTTTTTCCTTGCATTTTGATGTTGGTCAGGGGTGTGATTTTTTTTCACGCTCCTAACAGACATGGCTATTTCAGCAAAACATTTAAGTGCAGATCAGGCCTAAGTATTGGAGCTGGTTATAATTTTTTTTAAACAAAAAATGGCTTTTTCATCTACATGGAAGTGTCTATAGAAATGTCTTTTTCGACACAATATTTTGGATTGTTCATTGAAAAAACTATGTTGTTTCAGTTGCCAAAAACTGAAAAAATTTAGGTGGTCAGGAGAAAAGTCTCAGTAAAAGCAAAAATGTTTGCCCAAACAGTTGAAATTTTTCAGTTGCCAAAAACTGGAAAAAAAAAATTAAACTGTCTTATTTGCCAAAAAACAACAAAACCAAATGTTTTCAAAAATTTTGAAGAAAAAAACTCAATGAAAACTGAAAACCTTTTTCACTTTGTCAGAATTTTCCCCAGGAAAATAAAAAACTTCTTGATCAGCTCTACTAAGCATGTCTCCCTGGGATGTTCAATCACTACTGACCGTGATTATGAAAGTGCTACTAGATTCAGCTAACCCACAAGGCAATGAATGATACACTCTACTGGGGCTGTGCACGAAGCTATCTGGCCATGAGTAACGTATGCCTTCAGCAGAGAGGTTCTTCTTCATACCTTCCTTCCAATAGGGACTTGCACTGCGGAGTTTGAAATCAGTACCCTCTTTTACAGTACTTGGTGCTGCTTCTGTAGCAGCCTGGGCACGAGGGGCAGGCCAGGGCAGGCCTGGGGCTGGGCGTTCTGGAGATGGGAGGAAGGAAGCGGGAGGAAAGGGGGTGCAGCCGGGGCAGATCAGCATGTGACAGATTGTCAGTATCCTGTAATGTACTGAACAAATCTTATGGATTTAAGTTAAACCTTATTGAATTAGGGTTAACACCTTTGGGGTACGCAGTATTAAAAATGCCATTGTGTATGTGTTGTTGTGACATTGTATGTACCTGCTATAGTAGGGAGAGGGGAGGCTAATGAACTTTCTCCGTTATCAACTCTTTGATGTCACCCCCCTGGGGACAAATGCACATACTCGTTCAAACTGGATTCTCCAGAGACCAACCAGGGTTTAGATAGACTGAGCCTTCTTCCTGATCCAGCACATGACCAGGACCCCTGGTCCTTGGTGGGCCCCAGTCCTTAAGAGAGGATTGGGAGGACTTGACCTACTAGGGCCTCATAAGATCGTGTGCTTGTTCTGATCTGAAGCTCTGATGAACTTGTAACCACAAGGATGCCCCTCAGGCGAGGTATGAAAAGACTGCACTTGCCAGAACCCACATGAGAGTTGGGATGAACTCTGGGAAGCTTATTAGCCTGCGTGGAGGTTCTTTCACGGTTTTTAATATGTTTCCTCTGTACTGCTTTCACCTTAGGAACAAAGGCTGGCTTAGAAAGAGCTGTGTGGTGACATATCAGTAGCAATTATGCTGCTATCCATCTCTGAAGAGAAAACAAGCAGGTATCCTAGGGCAACTGTCTGGCCTGGGCATACGCCGGTCAGAAGGGAGAGAGGCATGTCTCCACACAAGAGAGGCAACAGCTGGGGATCTGGAAGCGGAGTGTGGGTGCCCTAGTTGTACCACTGAGAAGAAATACCCTGAACCGGGACACCGCACTTCTGTACAACTCCACCAAGGGTGCAAGTTAGGTCAACCATGTGCCGGGGGAAAAACTGAGTAGGGGAAGTGCAGACGGCCTCCCATTCACCTCAGTGCCATCCCGGCAGTGGTGCTGGCACTGAATCCATCCCTGGGGGGCCTGATTCTCTGCTGCCTGACACCTTGTATAATCCTTTACACCTGAGCAACATGGAGGTCAAACCCTGCCATCGCTTGGAAAGGAGAATTCTGGTTTGGTAGCTGTAGACAGAGGCCCGCAAGGGTCAACTACTGCACAAGGTGAAGGAGAGGGGAGAATCAGGTCTGAGGTGGGTTGGGATGAATGATCATCGTGGGTTGGGCATTTTCCAGAGCAGCATTGACAGGCCCAGTTAGCTGGTGCAGTTTTCCAGCCTGCTTGCTCCTGGTGCTGTCAGGTCAGGTGCAATAGAGGGCTATAGTGTCCTCCTTCAAAGTGACAAGAAAGCAGTTGTTTTCTTGTTTTTTTTTTGTTTTTTTTTTGCCATCTCAATTCTGAACTTCTTAGGAGGTGACTGCTAGTAATACCGGATTCTGCCTGGCAAGTGTGATGGGAATTTTACAGCTCACCAGGGACTGAGCCAAAGCGGCTGACACCTGAAGCCTCCTTTCACTCAGGAATATTGATTGGATTCAAACTCTGGCTGAGAAGGGCATCCAAGTTCCATTATCTCCAAACCCCATTAGACAGCACCATACAATCAACCCCAAAGCAATTCCCACCTGACAGCCGTCAGCCCCTTGGCTGGTTTTGTTTCCATGTCTGCAATCTAGAAATAAATCAAATAAACAATTACTATGGTGGCCTTTCAAACGAGGTGCAGGGGAAAATGTAGAAATCAGGGGAATTAGGAACCTGATGGAAAGCCCACTGAAGTCAATGGGAATCTGCAATAGGTTTTGATTCAGGCCCTAGGGATGAAATCCTGACACCACTGAAGTCAATGGCCAAATTCCCATTGTCTCCAATGGGGGCAGGGTTCATAGATTTTAAGGCTAGAGGGGACCATTAGATCAGCTAGTCTGACCTGCTGAGTAATGCAGGCCATAGAATTTCACCCGATTACCCCGGTATTGAGCCCAATAACTTATGTTTGACACAAGCATATCTTCCAGAAAGGCATCCGGTCTTGGTCTGAAGATATCAAGAGATGGAGAACCCACCACTTCCTTTGGTAGTTTCTTCCCACTGTTAAAAGTCTGTGCCTTATTTCTAATTCAGATTTGTTCAGCTTTAACTTCTTGCCATTGATTCTTGTTATGCCTTTCTTCACTAGATGAAAGAGCCCATTCGTATCCAGGGTTTTCTCCCTGTGAAAGTGCTTAGACACTGTAATCCAGCCCCTCTTCATCTTCATTTGGATACGCTGAACAGGTTGAGCTTGTTAAGTCTCTCACTAGAAGGCATTTTCTCCAGCCCTCAAATCATTGTTGTGACTCTTCATTTAATCATCATTTTATGATCACTCTACGCAGCTCCTTGTTAGGACCCCCAAAGGGGACACGTGGAGGGTACGCAAATACACCCTGGAGCTGAGAAGCGTAGCAGCAATTCTAAGATGAATTATATTCTCTCTTTTTATTTGAGGAAGGCCAACTGTGTTCAGGGCTGGGAAAGACATAGGAAAACATGGTCCCTACCCAAAGGGGTAATAAAATCATAGGGACAGATCCTCAGCCAGCGTAGCTCCATTGATGTTCTGCGGCCATTGAAGTCAATGGAGCTATGCCAATTTACACCAGGCAAGGATGTGGCCCATACCGTGCACAAGGTGATCAGAATATGGGTCTATCTCAACGTAGTGCAAACGTTTTACATTCCCCGCCACCACACACACTTCTTTCTCTAGATTAGACTGAGTTTCTCAGGGCAAGGACCTTGTCTTCTGACATGCCTATAAAATGCCTATCATGTTTTTGGTGCTGTCTGCTGCTCTATACATGATAAACAGTCATAATGGACAGTAAACACATGTATAATAAATAACAACGGCATTTATTTAAATGGTGGGTACATGGGAAATAACGTCGCCTTTTAGTGGGGCAGGCCAGTTAAATTACTATTGTAATCAATGCACCCTAGAGCTGTTAATTTCTTTATCTACAGTTCAGGGGCTCCAAAGATGGGAGAACATCACAGAAAGCTTCTCCAGGCTGGCTCGCCTGAGGAAAGCCCCACAGACCCGTGTCAGCGATGGGCAAACCCAGCAGTCCCTCACGACGGTGAGATATGTCCTGCTCTTGGTGCCAGCAGTGCAGTTCCACTGACAGCATACAATGTAGCCAGGGAGAAAGCTGGCCCATTGCCTGCAGTGTAAACGAGAGTATCATTTGGACCCCAGGCTTTAGACAAATAAGGGTCAGATACAGCTCTGAAGCGTGAAATTTCCACCTGCCCCTCCTGTATTCCTAGGCAGGTGAACCGGATGGACGGGTGACTCTCTCTGAGTGCAAACCCTGCCCCCCATGTCCTGCCACTGGGGTCTGGGGCAGGTATAAATTCCAACTGAGGCTGCATAGCAGCCCTGTCAGCTGACGCTGCCTAGGTGATGAGCTCAATCTCACAGTCAGCCTTGCCTGGTTCCTCCCATGTTTCTCTTGAATTTGTGGCTGTCCCGGATAACTCCAGGCCTCATCGACATTGGTGAGGCCTCATCTGGAGTACTGTGTCCAGTTTTGGCCCCCACACTACAAGAAGGATGTGGAAAAATTGGAAAGAGTCCAGCGGAGGGCAACAAAAATGATTAGGGGGCTGGAGCACATGACTTATGAGGAGAGGCTGAGGGAACTGGGATTGTTTAGTCTCCAGAAGAGAAGAATGAGGGGGGATTTGATAGCAGCCTTCAACTACCTGAAGGGGGATTCCAAAGAGGATGGAGCTCGGCTGTTCTCAGTGGTGGCAGATGACAGAACAAGGAGCAATGGTCTCAAGTTGCGGTGGGGGAGGTCCAGGTTGGATATTAGGAAACACTATTTCACTAGGAGGGTGGTGAAGCACTGGAATGCGTTACCTAGGGAGGTGGTGGAGTCCCCTTCCTTGGAGGTTTTTAAGGCCCAGCTTGACAAAGCCCTGGCTGGGATGATTTAGTTGGGAATTGGTCCTGCTTTGAGCAGAGGGTTGGAGTAGATGACCTCTTGAGGTCCCTTCCAACCCTGATATTCTATGATTCTATGATTCTGTGATTCAAGGCGCAGTTTAGGGCTTGCAGCAAAGGTGCCAAGCTGGCCCTAAAATTTACAAGCGATGCTGAGGAGCACTGAATCCTGGCACGTTCAGAGCTGCTCTCGAAGCTCTTCCGAGCACATGCCCGCAAGCCAACATAGTACTGCTTTATTCTTTTAAGGGAGAAGATGACAAGAGTTTCGTGCTGCCAACTCTTGTGATTTTATCATGAGCCTTGGGTATCTGATGTTTTTTCTTAAAGCCCCAGCTTCTGGAATCAAGAAATCTCATGAGAGTTGCAGGTTTTGGGGGGTTTTTTAAAGCGAGTTTCTAGTGCTCACAATTGTGGAGAAAAGCTTGAGAACGGGACCCGAATGCAGCCCAAAGACTCCAAAACCCAGAAAGACCAAGAAAATGAACTTCAGATGCAAATTGATTGTTTTTTAAAATCTCCTGATTTTTCAGCCAATCTTGTGATTTTGAGCATTCGAATGCATGGGGCTGGCAACACAGAATGACAAGGTTGAGGAATCCCAGGAGGAAGCGTGTTTCAACAGGAGGTCAGATTCTGATCACATTTACCCCTTGGTCAAATTTGGAGTACCTCCATTCACTTCAATGGAGTTTCTTTGGCTTCATGTAGGTGATCAGAATCTGGCCCATAGTGTCCAATATACATCTCCAAGGCCATTGCAGCAATTCCCGAAACTGCACATCAAGCTGGCGTAGAGAGAAGCTAGCGTAATCATTTGTTCTGTTCAGTAAAACAAATGGGCCTTCTGTGTGTTTTTAGTAGACTAAACCTACAAACATTCCACTGATGTTTTCATTCTATGCCTGGCCCCAGAGTCTCTTTTTAACACCATTGCTGTATTGAAGCTCCGACGCTCAGCTTCCCTATCTTCTGCGGCCCTGCTGCCTGGCAGGCACTATTCTGCTCTCTTGCTGCAGCATTCACCAGTTTAAACAGGGCCCAGCAACACTGATGCCATAAAATCTGCTAGTTCGTTAATCACCAGCAGAACTGAGCACAGATTCAATGCTGCTAACTGCAAAGTCAAGTTTACAGCATCTGAGAGCAACCAGACAGACTTTGCAACTGAGCGAATGAATTAATGAACCCATTACCCCACTGTATCATCTCAGCCATTGAATTAATACTGTATTTACACTTCAGTCTTCACTTACTAAGTGGCTTGATAGGTTTCCCTCTGACTTGTAGACAATTAAGCTGTATACTGACTTTTCCTGCACGGTGTGGTAAAATGTGGACACTGATCCTTGGGACTGCAGCTCAAAGCCAAGGTTTTGTTGTGCTCCATTCAGCATTAATTTTGAATACTCAGCTGGGTCCTGCAAAAAGAAAACAGGCTGTTACATATTTTCTTCATAAGAGAAAAGATCAAGTTCTTCCTGGGAAACTCCCATTCTGACTTCCAGGAAAGTTGTAGAGACAGATTAATAGGGAGTGGGGGATTAAGGTTAGCTGAAAGCATCCCAGCCTTCTTGGTAAATGGCCTATGTTGACCTATGTGCTTGATGCTAGTCTACCCAGAGCTCAGAGCGACTCCTCCAGGTTTAATACTACCCACTGCTCAGGGCATTCTCTCTGTGCTTGCTGCTACTGCAGGACAGATCTTCCCCTGGGCTTGTTGTGCCACTCAACAAACTCTGTAGCAGGGGTAGGCAACCTATGGCACGCGTGCCGAAGGCGGCACGCAAGCTGATTTTCAGTGGCACTCACACTGCCCGGGTCCTGGCTACCAGACCGGGGGCTCTGCATTTTAATTTAATTTTAAATAAAGCTTCTTAAACATTTTAACAACCTTATTTACTTTACATACAACAATAGTTTAGTATCAGAGGGGTAGCCGTGTTAGTCTGAATCTGTAAAAAGCAACAGAGGGTCCTGTGGCACCTTTAAGACTAACAGAAGTATTGGAGCATAAGCTTTTGTGGGTGAATGCCCACTTCATCAGACGTCTGATGAAGTGGGCATTCACCCACGAAAGCTTATGCTCCAATACTTCTGTTAGTCTTAAAGGTGCCACAGGACCCTCTGTAACAATAGTTTAGTTATATATTATAGACTTATAGAAAGAGACCTTCTAAAAATGTTAAAATGTATTACTGGCACACAGATCCTTAAATTAGAGTGAATAAACGAAGACTCGGCACACCACTTCTGAAAGGTTGCCGACCCCTGCTCTATAGCTACATAAGAAGATTATGGATAGTTGGTGGCCGATGCGTTAACATGCTGAACACCTAACAAGGCTGCACCCAATGTACTTGGGATCTTGAAAGGAGAGAGAACTAAGCTGCCAGGTTCAAGTTTAAGTAAACCCCCGCCCCTTCTTTTCTTTTATTCTTTCCAGGTAAATACATTTAAAATCCAAAATCCAAATCCCAGCAGTGACATTTGATTTACGTCTAAGCAATGAGAGATGCAGACTGAATGTGGGTTTTTTTTTTCCCCTCCTGCACATGTTCATCCTGGGACAATTATCCTTTATTCCTAGTTATAGGTGAATGCAATTAGCCATCTGTTCATCTTCTGCTTAAATGCAACTCAAAAAGCTCTGTTTAAATTTTGCCACCAAAGACACAGTGCTGTGTCTCCAGAAGGCGGGCGGCTCCGTGCCCTCTTCCCAGGCAGGGCTGGCTCAGGAAGTGCAAGGTAACAGCTTTCTGAGTCTCTAAACATATGGGAGTGTGGATGCTTCCTCTTTCAAATGGGAGCCTGCTGAGATGACACCTGAGCTTTCTGTGAATTAGGAAGTCTACGTGGGATGTATTCAATTCAGGAGAATACAAATTTGGGCTAATATTTGCTGCATACATTATTTGAGGTGCCATTACACTCCTACTGCCACTGTCTAAGGGCTTCATCTAAGGCCATGGACGACACTGGAAAGAATCTCTTTGGTTTCAACAGGGCCGGCTCCAGGCACCAGCCGAGCAAGCTCGTGCATGGGGCGGCAGATTCTACGGGGCGGCATTCCGACCAATCCTAGGGTTGCATGGCCGCTTTTTTTGTTTTTTGTTTGTTTGTTTTGTTTTATTTTGTTCGCCGATCCAGCCGCCCTGCAGGGGGCGGTGGCGCGGAGGAGGGGAGCGCCCTGCTGGGAGCGGGCTGCGCGCTCCGTCTGCCCCAGCTGGTGCCAGGTCTGTAGCAAGCCCGGCAGGGCAGCCCGCGTCCTTCCCTCCCCGCTGACCGGAGCGGCGCAGAGCCCTCCTGGCAGGCGGCGCAGTGGTTGGGGCCGCATGACAAGCACCCCACTGAAGCCCTGGAGTGTCTGCAGTGCAGGGAGTCCTCCTGTACCCTGGCTCCGGCCGCGGTTCAGGGGTTTTTTTTTTCCTGCTTTGCCGATCCGGCCGCGCCACAGGTTTTTTTTTTTTTTGCTTTTGCTTTGCCGTTCTGGCTGCCCCGATTTTTTTTTTTTTTTTGCTTGGGGTGGCAAAAAAGCCAGAGCCGGCCCTGGGTTTCAATGGACTCTTAATCCCAAAATATATTCTTACCTGAAAAGCCCCAATGGGTTGCTGAAATAAGTCTTGGCCTTGGATTTTCACATGAATATCGTCATTTGCCAAATTCAGAACCTGAATGAAACTTTGTTTTGGAACAGGCGAGGGCATAGTGGTTTCCTGATTAAAACAAAATGATGTGCTAGTTTTACCCTTTATTATAGCTGCTTAATACCACTCAGCTCATAGCTGTAATATTCTGCCTCTCTGCAGCAAGGGTGCTGTCGGGTGCTGCACTGTGAGACAGCTGATCGTAACTCTGATTTAGGAAGAGCTTACTTGGTAGGAACCTCACTGCCTAATCTACCATTCTTCAGAAAGGTGGTCGTCACACCCACCCCCATCAAATACACGAGAGATGATGTGTAGCTGGGATACTTTTCCTGGATAGTTGGAGCCAACCTGATTTTCACATTGTACATTTCCCAAGTGCAGAGGTTTAATTGGATAGTGTATTATCATGTTAGATAACGATAGAATTATAGTGATGTCCATAGGTAGGGTTTTTGAATACACCCAGCAACAATCTAACTTTGTTCCCATTGACGTCAACAAGTATAACTCCCATTGACTTCAAATGGGAGCAGACTCAGGCATGCTGAGCACTGTGTCTCTATGAGATATTTCTAGATTACATATACAATACCACCATATCAAAGAGCTATTTATATATGTCTTTCTCTATTGACACAGAGACAGAAACAAACAAACATACATGTACTTAAATCCTTATTGGAAATAATTTGCTAGAAAGAGCTTTTCAGAAGCATCTTGCATTATTTGCACACCTAACGCAAATCAGAACAGTCTGTTTTTAACCAGCCCACCCTACTTTTAGTGACTGCAAAGGCTGCCGTAATGCCTGGTTGGTTCTGATTTTTTTGTCTGATGTTATAAATCAGGTATCTTTGATAGAGATTTTAATGGCAAAAGCTCTTATGGGGTCTGTTTTCTACACAAGGGTGCAATGCCTCATTGGGAAATAACCACACCCTGGGACCAATGTTCAGACAGAACTCTCATTGATTTCAGTGACAGAGTTTTGCCTGGCAAAGAAGTACAGAATGGGGAGGAGAAATGAACCCACAAAATCTGATTTCAGTGACTGGTTCATAGATTCATAGATTCTAGGACTGGAAGGGACCTCGAGAGGTCATCAAGTCCAGTCCCCTGCCCGCATGGCAGGACCAAATACTGTCTAGACCATCCCTGATAGACATTTATCTAACCTACTCTTAAATATCTCCAGAGATGGAGATTCCACAACCTCCCTAAAAAGAAGAACAGGAGGACTTGTGGCACCTTAGAGACTAACACATTTATTAGAGCATAAGCTTTCGTGGACTACAGCCCACTTCTTCGGATGCATATAGAATGGAACATATATTGAGGAGATATATATACACACATACAGAGAGCATAAACAGGTGGGAGTTGTCTTACCACCTCTGAGAGGCCAATTAATTAAGAGAAAAAAAAAAAACTTTTGAAGTGATAATCAAGCTAGCCGAGTACACAACCTCCCTAGGCAATTTATTCCAGTGTTTAACCACCCTGACAGTTAGGAACTTTTTCCTAATGTCCAACTTAGACCTCCCTTGTTGCAGTTTAAGCCCATTGCTTCTTGTTCTATCCTTAGAGGCTAAGGTGAACAAGTTTTCTCCCTCCTCCATATGACACCCTTTTAGATACCTGAAAACTGCTATCATGTCCCCTCTCAGTCTTCTCTTTTCCAAACTAAACAAACCCAATTCTTTCAGCCTTCCTTCATAGGTCATGTTCTCAAGACCTTTAATCATTCTTGTTGCTCTTCTCTGGACCCTCTCCAATTTCTCCACATCTTTCTTGAAATGCGGTGCCCAGAACTGGACACAATACTCCAGCTGAGGCCTAACCAGAGCAGAGTAGAGCGGAAGAATGACTTCTCGTGTCTTGCTCACAACACACCTGTTAATACATCCCAGAATCATGTTTGCTTTTTTTGCAACAGCATCACACTGTTGACTCATATGTAGCTTGTGGTCCACTATAACCCCTAGATCCCTTTCTGCCGTACTCCTTCCTAGACAGTCTCTTCCCATTCTGTATGGTTTGCTAATGACTTCATGAGAGCAGCAGTAAATAAAAGCCCAACTCTATGGGCCATAGCAAGTTAGGGATTACTCTGTGTCAAATATATCTTGATGGATTGGGTCTTTTATCAGTCTCAGTGGAAGTTTTAAAAATTAATTCCTTATTCATTTTTTAAAAGGAAAAGATCAACCTATGTCTGCAAAATACCTGCCATGCTCAGCCTAGAAACAACAAATAGTAGTAACATGTATAACAGACATACAGAAATTGCAAGCGATTAGAAAACACCCAGAAAATAGGACAACCATGTCAATTACAAATGACTGTAACTAAATACGTCTGAGTACACTCAAACCCATTATTATTGAAAGCATTATCCATGCAAACAAATCTAATCCTAATGTAATCACATGGAAAGGAACAAAACCATCCCTACTTAAACACAGGCAAGATAAAACATTAGACAGAAGATAGGATACACTACCTATTTGGAATTAGCCACTAGTGTTAATTAGATGTTTGTAAAGCACATTGACAATAGAAAGCACTATATGCTATAAACTGATACAGATGATTGGCACATCAGAATGGCAAAGATTAGGAGGTGAGAGAAGCAGACAAGGTGATAAGTATTATTAAAAGTAACAGTGTGTTTAACGGTAAAGCATATGTTAATGAAGGAGATCAAGCTGTACAATAATTACAAGGAGTATTGTCCAATAGACATTAATAAAATAGCCCAATGGAGGCTATGTATCTATGTGGATTTGTGTGTATCTCCACATGTGCAACTGCTCTGTACTTACATTTATTTTGACGTCTACAATGGCTGCAGCTGCAAACGCCAGACCTGCAAGGATCATACCTGTTGCCATTTTTCTAATAGGCCTGCAGAGTGAATGGGAGAGATTTCCTTAATAAAAGTGTAATGTAAAATGTGTAATACCATCCCTCAGAGTCAAAGATATTCCAAAGGCATATATTAAACTGTCCAAACAGGTGGCACTGTGGATGATGTGCTGTTGAAATTGACAATCGTTTAACTTCAAACTATTCTATTATACAGTACAAGACCAGCACTGAGGCCAATTAAAATTGATATGCCATGAAAAAAGCTCTTTGCTTGCAAGTTTCATATTATCTTGTTCCGAGCTCTTCTAGTGGGAATAGATTCTGGCATTATGTTAACTTGTAATGTTGGAAGA
Source organism: Chrysemys picta bellii (assembly GCF_011386835.1). Taxonomy (NCBI): domain Eukaryota; kingdom Metazoa; phylum Chordata; order Testudines; family Emydidae; genus Chrysemys; species Chrysemys picta. The sequence goes on along the minus strand of NC_088801.1, from coordinate 10,230,603 downwards.
AGCACCACAAATGATCTATCTTCAAGTCCTTTTGGGGAAAGACAAAAAAGGTAGCAGGCTATTTAGCTGCAGACTTCAAGAACAAAAATATAGTTCACATCATCAAAACTTCCAACCAGCTACATCATCTGTGCTGTTACTTCTCATGCAAATACATTTAGAGTCAAATTCAGACCGGGCTTACTGTACTTGGTGTAAACCAAGAGTAACACCCCTGGAGTCACAGGAGTGATACTGATGTGGAACCAGTTAAAGTGAGATCTGAAGTAGGTCCAGGCTGAATATTTAAATTAGCGCTAGACCCAAACCAAAACAACTCTGGATGCTTAGGCTGTTCAAAATCCAAATGTGGATCCATATCCAAATAATGCAAATGGCCCCAGACCCAAATTTTCTGAATGTTGGGCTGCTGGAACTCCAGCTATAAAGCCAAATTTTCAAGTTTGAGCCCGTCTCTCAGTTAAGTGTAACAAAAAACTCTTGTTGACTCTTTATGCTGTTGTAATAAATGACCCCATTTTGGCCCTGATCCTGCATTAGGATCTAGCAATCCAGACCCCTGCAGCCTTGTGGACTCCTCTGGGGACCCTGCATCGCGCTCGCAGATGGAAGTGTAAGACAGGGCGTTGGTGTGTCAGCACCCGTGTCTTGGAGAGGGAAAGAGACTGAGTTTAATTCAGAATTATTTTTAGAGGATTCTTTTTAGATACAGTATAATACTAAGATGGAGCAGGGTCTGGAGCAGGGGTCGGCAACCTTTCAGAAGTGGTGTGCCGAGTCTTTGTTTATTCAGTCTAATTTAAGGATTCGTGTGCCAGTCATACATTTTAACGTTTTTAGAAGGTCTCTTTCTATAAGTCTATAATATATAACGAAACTATTGTTACAGAGGGTCCTGTGGCACCTTTAAGACTAACAGAAGTATTGGAGCATAAGCTTTCGTGGGTGAATGCCCACTTCATCAGACGTCTATGGCTACCCCTCTGATACTAAACTATGGTTATATGTAAAGGAAATAAGGTTTTTAAAATGTTTAAGAAGCTTTATTTAAAACTAAATTAAAATGCAGAGCCCCCGGTCTGGTAGCCAGGACCCGGGCAGTGTGAGTGTCACTGAAAAGCAGCTTGCGTGCCGCCTTCGGCACGCGTGCCATAGGTTGCCTACCCCTGGTCTGGAGTATGGAGCTTTCTCTGGTCCCTGCTGTGTGGCAGAACTTTTAATCTGCATGTGAATTTAGGGCTCATGAGTGGAATGGACGAAGAACTGGTTATAATGTGGCTAGATGTCCAGTCAGCTCTGCCAGCGTAAGGCCCTTTGAGGCAGGGTGGAGAAGTGCTGCTCCAGTGTGCGCTCCACAGGACACCATGTCTCAGGAGAGTAAAATGCTTCCTTCTCTGAGGCGCGCATGGGGGAGTGTGGCCATGACACCACTCTGGAAGAGGGCACAGCTTCTTGTTCTCATTGCACCTTGCCAGCTCTGCTCACACAAGCAACTTGCTCTCTGAGGGCCTGATCCAAGGGCCACCGAAGTCAATGGAAGACTCCTGAGAACAAGGACTGCTAATGAGTTTAGCTCCCTTCCTCCCCGGAGGGGCCAAAGTGGGGAAAGCCTCAATCAGGCCCTAAAACAGGAGGTCAATTATTTAGAGTAGTGCAAGAGCGTGCAATGAGGAGCTGTGGGATGAAATTAAGAAAGGGAGTGATGAGATTGACTGCTGGGGAAAATCCACCATCAACGAGATCTGCTAGCGCCTAGGACACTCCTCCAAGGCTCGGGGAATCCCTGTTACATGAGACAGTTACATTGGACTAGACAAAGCCCTACTGAATGCTCAGTTTGGAACAATTCTGCACCCTCAGTAGGGAACAACCCCCTGGTGCAGAACTGGAAGAGCTGACCTAATTGCTCTTTTCCCTCTGTAACGTCCATGGACTATGTGTTAGCTTGGTGATGTTGACAAATGCAGGACAGAAGGCTAAGTTAGAAGCAAGAATAGGTTGCGGAATGAATGGAAGCTCAGGTGTCTTGTCCACCCAATCTCGTATAAACTTATTTTTCGGGGGGGGGGGGGAAGAAGGAAGCTGCAAAGGAATAAAAATTTGGCAGTATGCACTGCCCCAAATACTTACGTGAAATTAAATCTGCACATGTTGATCAGGGGGTAGATGCCAAAGTCAAAAATTGGGATGAAGATCAGAATCAGGAGTGGGTTCAAGAACTGCAGCACCAATGGATGGGAGAGATTAGGCAATACAAAGCGATTTACAGTAATTAAACTCATAAAGCAGAAATAATTCCATTATAGGAATGACGCAAATAAACACTCAAAAATATAATCATACTTTGCACTTCCAAAGCTTCCTCCATTTAAGGTTCACAGACATGAATATATTCATCCTTACAACACCCCTAGAAGGCGAATAAGTGTTATGAGCCCAGTATTACCAATGGGGAAACTGAGGCACTACATTTTTAAAGTGCACAAAGAAATGCATTAATAACAGAGATGGGAGAATTTCCAAAGGCTCAGAGCTCTGATTAGGGAATCAACTCAATAACTGAGATGTTTAATTAACAATGATGCTCAAATCTTGGGTCTTCATTATAGGGTTAAAAATCTCATGAGAACAGACTCTTTTTGTGAGATTTCCAACACAGACTGTTTCCAGTCTGCTCAGAAGTCTCATGGGAGCAGCTTTTCTGCTGGGACATCTGTGTGCGTGCTGCCAAATAGCAATGGAAATACAGGGAAATGAATAATGGCTGTGGGGAACAAACATCAAGGAACATTCAGCTTGAGTTTTGAGTGAAGATTGCAGGGAAGAGGTGACTTTGAATTTCTCTGAAGCAGTTCAGCCACCCCTAGAGAGCCGAAAACTATTGCAATCAGCTGTGATTGCACTGCACAGTCCTGGAGCCTTAAAATTCCACCTTCCCTGCAGGAAAGGACAGAGAATTTCTCTTTCCGGCAATGCTGAGCACACCCCAGGGACCAGAAGAAAGGAGAGGTGGCTTGTGCCTCTTCTATGCAGGGGCTGCTGGGGGGTGGTTCCACCATCAGTGCATGTTGGAGCAGCTTAGAGGCCCACCCTAATTTGTACCCTGGCTGCAAAGACCCTAAGGAACCATTATGACGACAGAGAACAGTCAGGGAAGAGAAAAGCCGTGGCTGCACTCCTCCAAACCCCAATCCCAGCCCACACTGACATGCCCTTGACACATTTCCTGCATTGGAAATTCCTGGGCTGGGGGGTGGGATAAAGCTGGCTGTGCCACTCTGCACCGGTTAGCAAAACCCTCTGTGCTCACCCGTATTATGCCAGCATAACATGGCTGCAGCACAATCATTTGGTCTTGCCTCAGAGCAGGACGCTGGACTAGATGACCTCTTGAGGTCCCTTCCAGCCCTATGTTCCTATGATTCTAGGAATTCCCTCGGAAGTCCCTTGTTTTACAGGAACTCATGGCTAGTCAACAGAATTCACCTGCAGAGTAGGAAAACCCCTGCAGCTCTAAGGGGAGTTTTAAGGCCAGAGGACTACGTTTCACCAAATACATAGCAAAATTAAGGAGTTGATCCTGCACCATTAAAGTCAGTAGGAATTTTGCCATTGTCTTTAATAAGAGCAGGACTGGGCTGTGAGTGTAGAGTGAACTATGAATAAGAAAGACAACACATTTACAAGGACCGTGCAATTTGCCCTATGGGTTCTTTTACCTGCATTTGGTCTGGCTTAAAGACTATTCCTCCCTGAAATAAACAGACATTCAAACTGATTAGTCAACACAACATAATACCATGTCTATTGCTAGCAACTAAGCAGACCGCCCACAATATAGACCTCGGTAGCTGAACTGTCTTCTCGGGTGCTTTACCTTTGCTTGAGTGGTGGATGCTGTGTTCTCCCTGCCATTTCTCTTCTAAGGATGTGGTGTTTGAACTGAGTCCTTTGCAGAAGGAACATAAATCCCTGGAGAGAGGACAACTGGGGGAGATCCGATCCCTGGAAAAGTTTTGATAACACTAGAAGCTACTGCCCCAGATTTGATCAGCCCTAAACTTGGTAGGGAAAGAAGAATGGGTATTTTGGAATCCAGATTGGGATCCAAATGTTGAGCTTCCCCTCTACATCCATAATGGGATGAGCCAAAACTCTGCCACATAATGCTCCCAAACTCTGGGCAGCTTCAAAATATGGTTGTGGGATTGTTTTACTTAAGCCCATTTCTGGACAATGACTGTCATTTGGCACAACTGTAACCCACACCCACTCAACATGGTGCTCTGTCCCCCTCTCCTGGTGGTAGAGCCCTAGTTCTAAAAGCATGAGCCTCTAACTCTGTTAGCCGAGGCTGTATCGGGCTCAACTACCTGGCTATGAGGCCCTTATGCCATTGGCGGGGATAGAACGCTGCACTGAGGGGGAGTGGGCTGTACAACCTAGTACTCCAAAAATTACTCTTTGGAAATATTTTTAGGAGTGAGGGATATGAATAAGTGCCCGAAGGGGATAGCTTGGCAGTCTCCAGAGAGGAGGAAGTATGCATTTCACCAGCAGCAGGTGTTTCTCTGAGCACAAAGAGCAAACAGATATTTTCAGTCAGAATGACTTTCCTTTTAGACTAAGAGACGAACCTCCCCCCCCCAAGAAAGAACAAAAGTAAAATCTCCATGAAAGAACACCACACACTTTTGTCTCCTCTCTGAGAGTCTGCACTGAGCCGAGTGCAAAATGGCTGCCTGTCTCTGCAGACAGCAGAATCTGGGAGAGTTACAATTGCAGTGCACAACAGTTACAAAGCTAAATACGCGGTGGCATCAGTTTGTATACCGTGTGCTAATTTGGCATTAGTAAATAAGAGTCTACATATTTCAGCTCACACAGGAACAGATCTGACTTTCCTTTCTCCTGTTAATGCTCACTCCTTACTGAAGGAGAACGCTTGACTGAGAAAGCAAGGGGGATTTTACAAAGAGAAATGCCAGGAGACCTTAAAGAGACAGTTTGCCCTTGATGTGCACAGAGGAAGTGGGACAGGTTGATACATGAGCCAAAAATCCATAGGAACTGTTGGGACAAAATGCTAAGAACAGTTATGTTTTCAGCCAGAGAGTGTTTAGTAAAGGAGTTCTGTCGATTCTTAGATGTTTCATTAATGTATCACTAAACACAGAGACTACAGTGTTTCTAGTTACCAGTCACAAGGGCTGTGTGAACTTTCATTGACTTTCCTTTCACAGTATAAAATACAGAGTTGCAATCTTTTCATGCCTTGCTTGGACTGATTTACCTAACAAGTGACAAATGCCATGGGCCCAATCTTCAAATGTGAGTGATATAACAGGACTCACACTTTGGAGATTAAATCCGAATTTACACAAAGAAGATGGCCATTTACATGCCTAAGTACTGATCTGAGTGTCCACATGTAAGATCTGGATGGCCTATAAGACACACATACAGTGCGTAATTTGTGCCAGGACTTGCTGGGGCTGAGATCCGGCACCTCTTGGTTTAGCCGTTCATAGCCCCAGCCCCTCTGGGCTTTCTGTATCAGATGTGAAAGTAAAAAACTGTTTGAACTCTGGCACCTAATTGCTTGATCCCCGGCACCTCTTTCATTACAAATTAAACACTGCATACACTTCTGTAAATGGGGCCCTGTATGAAAAAATCCTTACCCAGCCGGTTTACACACATTTATACTTGACTGAATGCTGTTCCATTGGCAATTTACATCTATTACATTTATTAACTAGTAGATCCTCACAACATCCCCACATTTTACACCTGAGGGAGAGAAGCTAAGTGACTTGCTCAAGGTCACAGAAGTAGAACTCAAGTAGTCCTAGCTCGCAGGGCTGGGCTTAGTTTACTAGTCCTCACTTCTTTCCATAATGTTTCATGATCATTATGAATTCTGGTACGTACATCTTCAACATTTTTTCTAATCCATAAAAGTGCAACTCTTACGAGGTTGTAAAGCAGCAGGTTTAACTATTGTGAACAATTAATTTCAAAAAGCCAGGGTTACTACTAGTTTTATAATCCCTAGTAATCTTAAGTACTTACAAAGTCTGCATTCATTTTAGTAGCTTGCAGAGTCCATCTAGATCCCTAAGGACAAAACAGACCATTGTAAGAACCCTGGTGTGCTCTGAGGGATGGGAGAATAAGGAAACAGAGGAGAAGTGAGTGCTGGAGGGGCTTGACTTCTCTTCCTCTTCCTTCAGTCATTCTCCCAGTATCTCTTCTGCTTGTTTCTCCCACCTCTGCTTCCCTTCTCTCTCAGCCCTCATTTTCTTCTGTTTATAGGCATGGCACCTTCTTTCCAACCACCTCTGGCACCCACCCCATCCTAGAAACCAAGCAGGAGATTGAAAGCCAGATGACCATGAATGGCAGGTGCTGCCTCATCAAGGCAAGCAGATATCTAGTGGTAAGATGAGACCTCTGATGCCCTCAGTGCACTGTGATTTCCATGGAGTTACCCCAGATTTACATTGGCATGACCAAGATCAGAATCTGGCACAATAACCATGTCTGTGATTTGTTATACTTTACCTGTTGATCAAAGAGAGCCCAGAACATTGGCAGTGGGATAAACAGGAAGAGAACTCGTGTCACCATTTTAATCTCATTGATCAGTTGCTTCTATTAAGAGAAAAAAACAGAAAGATAAAATGGGGGTGGAACAGCTAACAACAATTTCCGTCCCCATGTGTGAAGGTCCCTAATTAACTCCAAGGAATGGTGTGTCAAATATTTATCATACTTATACATGCTACTTGCGCTATTTGCATTACAGACCGCCCCCCAGAATCTCCAATCCCATTGGACATACACAGAGGTAGACATGGTCCAGGTCCTAAGGAATTTACAATTTAGGAAGGCAAGTAATAAAGAGAGGCTGGGGGGAGAGACAACCAAATATATACAGTATTTATATACATAGGCCCTATGAGATACTCATGTCCTGGAGATGCTGTGTAGTGCTCAGTGCAGCATGGCTTTTTAGTGCTGCATTTGTTTTCCATCTTGAAGTTCACTAATGTTAATTAATTTCAGTGTAAGGGGAAATTTCAGTGTTAATTTCAGTGTACGGGAAAATTCATCTGTACTGGCGATTGCTCAAAGGCTCAGACACACAGCTTGACTCAAGGTGTCCCTTTAAGGCTACCCTAGTACAGCCCAAGAACCCAAGACACCAGCCAGCCCATGCCAGATCAAAGAACCAGACACTCAGTCACTTACATGTAAGTCATCACTTACTGAGTATTTTTCTGATGCCCAATCTAGCCAGTGCTCCCTCTTTGGAATCTGTTTGGAGTGATTTTTCAGCCGGTTTGTAATAGCAAACTAGAGGGAAGAACAAATGAATAACAGGGGTAACTTCTGTGTATGTCAACCAGTTAGACCGTCTCCCTCATCCCATCTTTCATCCCCCCTGTCCATGTAGAATTTCCAGATCAAAACTCCCCCCCCCCATCATTCTCAAACCTCCAAGGTATGGTCTATGCAGCCACAGAAACTATGCAATCTTGTTTTCTCTGTTCTGTGCCTCTATGTTCCTAGGAGTTTGCTGCCTTTTTGCCAGGCAAAGTCGATGCTTCATGTTACACAGGAGACACACACAGTGTGCTCTCTCTCTCTCTCTCTCCCCCCATGGAGATTTTTCTAGCTTTGCAGTTTTTCTAAATCAAACTGATATGGTTGTCCTTTGCATGTGGAAACATAACACATGAAGTCACTCAATATTTTTCTGACCTCAAAATATCTACCTGCATCTTCCTATACTCCCTCCCCTCAAATGCTCACTCCAGCCCCAGATCTGCCCTTCTCCTCAATATTACACATTTGGGTATTATCCCTCTTCATGTCCTGCTCCCATCCATTGGCTCTCCCACTAAACAACCCTCTGAATCCCTTCCTCTTTTTAACTATCACCGTATTTTTTCCCCCAATCTCTTTACTTTGGGACCGGTCCTGGGAGTCACTGGCATCTCCTGAGGGATGCTCACAACTGAAGTCAGCGGGAATTGAGGGGTTGCAGGATAGGCTCTTTGTGAGTGATTCTCTCAGGGACTCCTCTTTTGATGCTGGTCTGATTAAGAGGATCAGCTACATCCTATTCTTATCTCTCAAAGGCAAAGGTGACACCAGCCACCAAGATCATTTCCTACTTGTTTTAAAACCAGTCACAGGAAAAATCTTCTTATTTGAAATTCATTAACATCACTTCATTTATTTTTCTTTTCTAAAAAGCACAGTTTAAATTGACCACTGGCAGGAAGGAATAAATGCCTCATTATTTACAGCAACTTCACAGCCAGAGGCTATGTCTACACTATAGACCTTACAGTGGCACCGCTATAGTGCTGCAGCGGTGCCGCTGTCAGGTCCCCTGCGTAGCCGCTCTATGTCGATGGGAGAGAGCTCTCCGGTCCGAAAAATTAAACCACCCCCCAATGAGCGGCGCAAGAGTATCTCCCGTCCACAACGGTGCTTCTATTGGTGTAACTTATGTCGGGCGGGGGTGTGGTTTTCTTTCACACCCCTGACCAACAAAAGTGCTAGTGAAGACATAGCCAGAATTTTCATTCCTCTGTTTTCCTGCAGGCCGGTTTGTAGATTAAAACTGTTGTCCCTTTCTCTGATTTCAGGGCCTTGCAGCTTGGTTTCCCATCGGAGGACAAGTGGGTATTTTCTACGTGTGATTTGTTTATTTGCACTGTCTACACCAGTCCTTGAGAAACCAATGGCCTGTTCCCAGGAATCAACTCTGGCTCAAGGATTGACTCCAGTTAGAGAGATTAAGGCAGATGGAAAATGCTGGCTGTTTGTAACAACTCCCCCAAATAGAAACTATATGGCAAAACTAACAACAATCCAGTATTTCTTCAAAGACTGTACACAGCTTGCATGCCAGGAAAAAGGACTAGTGAACCTATGCGTTACAGTGCACTGGTGACGCCCACCATAACAATACCAAACTGAGCTTGGTTAGTGGGCACGTGTACTACTGCTCTCTGCTGAACTCATCAACTTTGGAAAAGTTACAGGACAGCAAAAAAGAAAAATTAACCTGTGATTCAGCCACTCTGTGACTTTTCAGAGTTTCTTCTCAGAGAGCGTAAGGGTCAGATTCTACCATCCTCACTCTGCAAGTCATCCCGCAGACCTCAGGAGAACGCCTTGTGGAGTAAGGCACCATTCAGCATGAGGAAGGGTGTCAAGATCTGTCCCCAAATGAGTTTCCCTTCCTCACATCTCATCAGTGGCACCACCAAGAGCAGAACCCAGGTGTTCCTGGCTCCCCGATATCTCCAGATTACATTATTATATAAAAAAGGATACAAAACTTACCCCAATGAAAATGTGCTTTTACAATGCTACAACCTGTGAATTGTGCATGAAAATGATGGGATGGAAACAAGCTCACCGCAATGCACTGGCAAACTTCGAGTAAGATGTTCCCTCGTGGCGGAGTTTTTTTGTACATTCCACTTCCAGCAATAAACACAACTGTAAAACATTAGAATCCAAATCTGGAATTCTTCCCGGTGCCATATGGCTGTGGGCCTCCTCCTGAGCAGAGAACTCCCAGTGACTTCAACAGGAGTTGCACTTGCAGCAGGATTGGGCCCAGGGTGTATGTAGCATAAAACAAACACATAAGCATCCATGCACCATCCATCCCCCCTACCCCCCAACTGTAAGTATAATGTGTCATTTACATGTATTCAGTGGCACACACTGTATATAGGGAGATTTTCAAGGGGTCACAGGACAGTTTGGCACCCAATCCCCCTTGGAGATCAATGGGGCACCTAACTCCTATGCGAGCCTTTGAAAAGAAACCCCACTTTCCATGGTCTGAGGCAAAATTATAAACAGCCATGAACTAGGCAGGCCATTCATCCAGTTTTAAACTGGACAGTCCTCTCTATGGTTGGTTTGTTGCCCATCCAGTACTGAGATAAAACTGGACATAGTTTTGTCCAGTATCAAATGGGGGACACCATTTTGAGAAGGACGCTGCTCCGCCACTACCAGCATCTGTGTGAGAGGTCACCCTGGCAGGGGTGGAGCAGCCTGCGCTTCAAAATGGCATCCACATGGTGCATACACAGCCCATGCCACTCCTGGAAGTACTGGAATGTCCGGTATGCTGAGAATGCAAGAGTGGTCACTCTACCCTAAACCGGGGGTTGCAATCTGAAACTCGATCCCGATCTAAATGTTGCATTTGGCCCTTATCTGCAAAACAGGCTGGGCCAAAAAAAACCTACCATTTATGAACACCTAGAACTTTGGCGAGTGGAATCCAGATGCAAGACTGCATCCAAATTTTGCATCTCAAGTCCATTTCTAGCATTATCAGTCAATCCAAATTGTTTTTTCATAGATTCCAAGGCTGGAAGAGAACATTGGGATCATCTAGTCTGACCTCCTATATAACACAGGCCATTGAATGTCCCCAATATAATTCTTAGAGCAGATCTTTTAAAAAAACATCCAATCCGGATTTAAAACATCCAATCTGGATTTAAAAATCGTCAGTGATGCAGAATCCACCACAACCCCTGGTAAAATTGTTCCATGGTGCTCACTGGAGTTCACAGAGATCAGCTCTGAGTATGATGGGATGGACAATTTGAAAGATCTTTCCCTGCCAAATCATTCTCCCCAAGCACAAGATATATGCACAGCAGATCAGGCTTCCTAAAGTGTTTGCCTGAGATGGGGATATTCAGGATGAAGTATCTCAAATACCAGGGTTACCTTAATTACCTACATTGGCAAAATGCTGACAATTTTAATGGTGAGATGTTCTCCCTTTTACAGATGTGTAAAATGAAGCACAGAAATGGCTAAAAGCCTAAAAGACTTGTGCAGAGTCACAGATTGTGAAACCAAACCCAGGGAATCTTCATTTCTAATCCCCTGCTCTAGCCACTAGACACATGTAGTGCAGTGTGGCAGGGGGTTAAACTAGATGACCATTGTGGTCCCTTCTTACCCTATGGTTCTATGATTTCCAGCTTTCCATTGTAATGAGTTTCTATTCAGTTTCCTAACATGTTACATCTGGACCCCATTTATTTTGACGTTTATTCAGCATACTATGAATGCTGTAGGAGAACCACAGCAGAAAATAGATTTATAGTCAATTTGTGCAGTGAAATTGTGCAATATTTGCAAGTCAGTTTTCCCCAGCTATCGATACCCTGCTAGAAATACTTGTCATATACTTGTGTAGGAAAAATCCGGTAGTCTCTTAAACTGATAGGAACAAACCCTGTGGGAAAATGGGACGCTTCTCAGAGCCAGTGACCATGCACTTTTTGAAATCAATTGCTGTAACATTAATCGTTGGCTCATTATCTTTTTCTAGTGCCCTATTCTGTCCTCTTTGCTGGAGGCTCTCCAGAAAGATGCCATGTTCATTATCTCTGGAAGAATGAATTTCCAGGTCACTGATGTTACAGCTAAGCCAATATTTTTTGAAAACTGCATGATCTCTTGGACTGTTAATTAAACTAACAATCTGAAAGAGAACTCACACAATGCCGTGACGAAAACTCTTGAGTGCGGCATAATAAGGGGAATGAATGGGGCTTGTTCTCAACAGTAGTTAACAATTTTAATAGAGAAACAAACAAGTTGGTGTTTCTATTGGTCACTGAGGAATGGCAACTGAAACGCAGCCAGCATTTGCTATTTTATAAGGCCTATAAGAGGACTATGTTGGCAATAGGATGATGGGGCTAAAGTGTTAGATTTGGGAAACTGTGTAATTACAGATAGTGCCTGAGACTGAGGAATAGGAATGTACAGTATTATTACTGTAACATAATAGGCTATAACAGTAATTGCGCGGGCAAGTACAGCCAACCAAAGCAAGGCAGTTGCTCTAGTCTCAGTTAATCCCCCGTGGGAATCTCTGGATAGTGAGTAGGTCATGAAGCAAACATTGGATACAAAGTTGAGATGGCCCTGAGCTGCAAACGGTGTGAGTTTGAGGTAGAAGCACTATGATAAGCTTCCACCCCACACATTGGGGAGCCTATTGTGACAGATATGGTAATTTCCTGAAATATGTTTGGACTATCTTACTGTACTACGTGTATGTATCGTTGTGGGCCAGAGATTGTATGTAGTTCCCTGTGGGAGGGTGACCACAGCCCCTCCAGGAACTAAGAACGGTGTGTGTGGTGGGAGGCTGGTACATCCCCAAAGATGTCCCACTACCTGGAGAGGCTCGCATATACTGGTTCAGATTGGATTCTCCAGAGTCCAACAGACAAAGAAATCACCTTTAGATAAACAGCCTGAGTTTAAACTAACTCAGAGCTTTCTTTCGGATCCAGCAGACAGACAAGACCTTCTGTCCAAGGAGGGCCCCAATCCTTCTTGGGAAGGGTTGGAAGAACTTTGGCCTACAGAGACCCCATAAGACTGATGGGTGACCTCTGGTAAGCTTTTAGCATGCATCTAGAAACTCTTTTTATATCTATGTTTTTGCTGAAATGCTTTCACCTCAAGAATAAATGTGCTTGCTTAGAAAGAGCTAAGTGCTAACTTATAACAGCTGGCAATTCCACTGTTCATAGATTTCAGAAAGAAAGAAAAGTATAGACACCGGCCTGTTTAGGCAGTCTGGCTTGCTGGAGATATCTCAGTGTAGGCAGGGAACTGTGCAACCTGGAAAAACCCCAGCTAGGAGGGAGACTGGTGACAGCTGAGGAGTCAGCAGCCTAGAGTGAGCGCCCTTGATGGACCACGAGGGGGAAATCCAGGTGCAACTGCCCTGAACTGAGAGACCTAGGACTGCAAATTGTGGAGGCCCCAGAGGCCAAACTTGCTCAAGGACAAAATTGCAAACCACCGCACTGGGACATTTGCTTTGCAGCCTCTCGAAGCAGATTCGTGTGAGGCCATCATATTGTGAGACACACCTCACAGCATCAGCAGATAAGTGTCACAACATGGCACATGCTGCAGAAAGGCCATGATGTGACAGCCGCTAACCTGAACTGCCGTCTTATAGGACATAGCCAGGCCCAGCCTGTGAAAGTGACAACAGGTGGCAAGGCAACCCCTTGCATAGGGGGATCAGAGGAACAGAATGAGATGTGGATTGTCCTGCCAGTAGGGTTCGGGGGGGAGGGGGTTCGACACTTCATTTGTTCTCTGTGCAGCGGGGGAGGAGAGGTGTACTGGGCGGTGAGAGTGGACAGCAACACTCAAAGCCTCCTGACTGGAACATTCTAAACATTGTGATTGTTTCCACTTACCCAGGGCTATAACCATGAGTGCTGCTGGGACACCGAAAGCCAAGGCATAGCAATCTCCTCCGAAGCATTTCACATCCCCTAAAAGAGAAGATCATAAAAGCATCTCATTTCACCATGTTTAGATTCAACCCGTGCTCCCCACCCTGACGCCTCCACGGCGACCTCTGCCGAAGCAGTCGCCTCTCTCAGCTCTCCGCTTGTGCACCCAACCCACTTAAAGCAAGTGCCCTGGGGCTCCACTGATGGTGGCAGTTTGGAAGCAGGGCTGGCACAGCAGCCTCTTCCAACTACAGCAACGGTGAAAGGGGCCAGTCCTAACCTCGGTACTGTGATGAGCAGTAACAGATGCTGCATGGGGCAGAGGGTGCTACCACTTAAAGCAGTGAGTAGCAGCAGGGTACGTGGAAGCAGGGGAGGGCCCCCTGAGTGGGTAAAAAAAGCCCTACATAAAATAAACTGATCATTTTAAATTTATTTTAATAGGCCTGGGTAATCAGTACAGTGGTTCTCCACCATTTGGGGGCATCTTATCTCACTTCTATCACTGTAATCAGGAGTAGCAAGGGTGAAGCCATTGGTACACCAGGGTAAGTGAGATCACAGAATCAGACCCTAAGATTTCAGCGGTATGAACCGACTCCCTCTGTATCCTATTGACTTGTGTCCCCCCTGGCCCCAAGGGAAATAGCCTGCTCCAAACCCCAGTCCTGTGATAACTCATAATGAAAGTAGCATTGTGAGAATGGGGATTGGAGCAGTTCAAGCTACAGTAGAGTGTGGGAACATAGCACAGGGTTGTACCATGACCCAGCACAGCTCCATTCCTGTGGGTGCCTGCAGAGCCAATCCCAAACGAGATCCAGTAGTATGGTCTGCACACCAGTGGTTAGAAACTACTGCTATTCATACACTCGATAGTAGTAAATAAATGTGGTTTAAAAACCCACATAGCTAAAGCAAAACAGGAAACCATCCAGCAAAACAGGAAACCATCCAGCAAAACCTCCGGTCATTACAGCGTATTATTCATATATTATTTCAGTTTCAGAGTCATGTGTGTCTATCATTTATCTGGCCACTTTCCAAAGAATGAGCTGAAATCCAATAAACCAAACAATGACACTCTAACATGTACATTGAACTTGTGACATACAGCATGGGCAGAAACGGTTGGATTTTGCCATCTAAATCCACGTGCGCCACATGAAGCTGCCAAGTTTCAAAGGAATTGCTTCTCTCTCCTCTCCAGGAATCGCAGAAAATAATTTTAAAACCTACACCTCCCTTTCCACTCTCACCCTCCAGTTTGGTTTGATGTTCCACTGCACTGACATAGAGTAAAAGTTTTAAGAGAACTGGATTTTCATCCACCCACAACAAATTTAGCAACAGCCTCTTAGCACCGAATTGTTGACATGGGTGAGAGAGAGAGAGTTGTAGTTTGTCTTTTGCTGTGTGCTTTGGCACAAATATAGTGGACACACACACCTCTAGCTCCAGGAAACAAGCAGGATATTAAAATAATCACTCAGAATTACTGGTTCTGGAAGATGTCAGAAAAAAATGCTATTGAATGTGCCAGGTACCTCAGTTTATGGGACACTGCCCTCTTCTCTGTATGTTTGGATATTTATAGATACGGCCCTACCAAATTCACAGTCCCATTTTGATCAATTTCACGGTCATAGGATTTTAAAAATAGTAAATTTCATGATTTCAGCTATTTAAAATCTGAAATTTCATGGTGTAATTGTAGGAGTCCTGACCCAAAAGGCATTGTTTGTGTGTGTGGGGGGGTGTCGCAGGATTGTTGTAGTGGGGGTTGCGGTACTGCTACCCTTACTTCTTCACTGCTGCTGGTGGCAGCGCTGCCTTCAGAGCTGCTGGCCGGGAGCTCAGCTCTGAAGGCAGAACCACTCTGAAGGCAGTGCAGATGTAAGGATGGCCTGGTATGGTACTGCCCCCCTTACTTCTGTGCTGCTGCCTGCAGTGCTGGGCCCTCAGTCAGCAGCCGCCACTCTCCAGCTATCCAGCTCTGAAGGCAGCACTGCAGAAGTAAAGGGTGGCATGGTATGGTATTGCCACCCTTATTTCTGCGCTGCAGCGGGGTGCTGCCTTCAGAGCTGGGCACCCGGCCAACAGCCACCGCTATCTAGCTGCCCAGCTCTGAAGGCAGTGCAGAAGTAAGGGTGGCAATACCGTAAATACCCCCGTAAAATAACCTCGTGACCCCCCCCTTTTAGGTCAGGACCCCCCATTTGAGAAACGCTGGTCTCCCCTGTGAAATCTGTACAGTATAGGGTAAAAGCACACAAAAGACCAGATTTCACAGTCCGTGACGTGTTTTTCATGGCTGTGAATTTGGTAGGGCCCTATTTATAGAGTGCCAATCACTGAGGTGTTTGGGCACTGAAATACAATGAAGTAAGTGCTGCAAGACTCAGAACAAAAATGGGTTCTGCACACAGGGCCGGCTCTGGCTTTTTTCCCGCCCCAGGCAAAAAAGCCTTCCGCCCCCCCCCCCCCCCCCGCCCTCCTCCAGCGCGGCAGGGAAGGGCGCCGAGCCCGGCTGGGGCTCCGCTCTCCCCGGCAGCCAAAGTGCCGGGGGGAGGGCGGCAAGCCGACCAGAGCTCCGCTCTCCCCAGTGCACAGAGCGCTGGGAGGAGGGCGGAGAGCCCGGCCGGGGCTCCGCTCTCCCCGGCGGCCAGAGCGCCGGGGGGAGGGCGGCGAGCCGGCCGGGGCTCCGCTCTCCCCGGCGGCCAGAGTGCCGGGGGAAGGGCGGCGAGCCCACTGCGGTTCCGCTCTCCCCGGTGGCCAGAGCCGGAGCACTGCACCGCGCTGCCCCCCTCCAGGTGCCGCCCCAAGCACAAACTTGGTGGGCTGGTGCCTGGAG
The DNA here is from genome assembly GCF_011386835.1 of Chrysemys picta bellii. Classification (NCBI taxonomy): domain Eukaryota; kingdom Metazoa; phylum Chordata; order Testudines; family Emydidae; genus Chrysemys; species Chrysemys picta. Next base: position 10,214,406 of record NC_088801.1, on the reverse strand, counting down.
CCGGCCCTGTCTGCACAATGGGTGGAATACAAAAATAGGCCTTAAGTGGGGCATAGGCCATTGCGGGTCCTCAAAACAAGCCACTCTAGGCCATGATCTGCAACCTGATCCATGCAGGTTGAGCCTTATTCCTGTCTGGAGTCCCACTGAAGCGAGTGGGGCTCTGTATGAGAGCAGGGGTCAGTTTGCAGAATTGGAGCCCTAGGCAGCACTGCTAAAGTAACCCAGAATTAAAGGCTGGGAGTAGGGTCAGATCAATCATTATCAATATGTTACCTATGGGCTGCAGAATATGCCAATCCCACATTAGCAGGGAGATGGCCTGATGGGTCTTTTCCATCTCTAAATTTTTGATTCTATGACTCAGGCTGGCTTTAAAGAAAATAAACACAGCCTGTAGCATGGTATGTCTGACTCTTCTGCTGGTTTAAATAAATCAGTTATGCAGCTTCAGCAGGATTAACAAGGCATAAATACAACACACTGGTCATTCAGAAGATAATGTAATCTCTGACATTCAATCATTATAAGAACCTAACCATCCATAGCAGAACAGTCACAGTGCAGCTAATTTAGTGGTTCATTCTCAATCAACACTGACCTCTCAATACAGGAGTAACAAATGTAGAGATCAAACTTCCCGCATTAATAGCTAGATAGAAGACTGAAAAGAATTTGCTCCTTTCTTGGGCCTAAAACGAGACAAGGCAACATCAATATCATGGACAAAGCACAGCATTGGATTTGCAAACGGAACACTATCAATGCTCTTGTTAGGAGGGCTGGGTTAATATTGACCCATGGTGCATAAAATGCAAGCGAAAGGAAGGCAAACCAGCTTGCTTTCAGGGGATGGCATAGGCTCACACAAATCAGTTCAAGTTACTGAAAAGCACTTCGGGTCTCTTGGCATTTTGGAGGGAAAGCTGCTGCTCTGGAGCTGTCAGGAAGTTGGAGGGGGAACGTGTTTACTTATTCGGAACAAGTAGCTTGATTCAGATTCGCTGTCACCTAATTCAATCCAATTTGGCAGCGCTTGACAGCTTGTCATTTGTTCCCACGTCCTGGCTTTTTTTTTTCCTAAATAGAAACAGAAACCTATGCATTTTGAGGAGCTTGTAATGACAGCACAAATGAGAGAGTGTGTGAGAGAGACTGATCTGCTGGAGAGTCTGGGAGGAGAAGCTAAGAATGACAAAACTGAGTGTTGTGATGATTTAACCAGCCCCAAACAAATAGGATCCATTAAATCTGGTGGGGGCAATTACGCAGGCCCAGTGAAACTGCTGTGAGGAAGAAAGGGCCTGAGGATAGGTCCCCTGGGTGAGAGTCAACACTGCAATATTTGGTTATTAATAAACACAGTAAAAAGAAGTCTATCAAATCATTCTTCTTTCCAGTCACTTAGGGCAACACACCCTCTGTGTGAGTCATGCTTTAGCAATGGTAAGGATCAAGTATTTCCATGATAATTTTGATCCGCTTAGTAGGGGGAACCTGCTGCCAAGAGTGGTCCCTCCTCACACTTGCTGGCCATGCTAGCTTTTGCCATATGTTCAAAGGGATGCACAGGGGGTATAGTGGTGGGGTCAGCCAACAGAAGTCACATTTGCCCTGTGTGAGTCTGTGTAACCCCTCTCCCCGTCTCACACCAGACACACGGGAGACAAATAGGATTTCCTCTATCACTCATTCCCCTCCCCAGGCAGAGCTATACACACACTTAAAAGGTATGTATTTCTGCCTCTATAAAAGTCAAACCATGAATCACATGTTGGGCCCCATTAAGATGCTGAGTGCCTTCTTCTGAGATGATGAACACCTCACCTCAGAGGGTCAGATCCCTCCATACATCAGGGTTCTGTAGATGCTTCAGGTTGACTCAGAGCATGGATCAAAAGCTCATCTAGATGCTAATCAAAAAGTGGTACTGGAACCCTCTGGATTGTTCACCGTGTAACTGGAAAGATCTCTGGGCACTGGAGCTGGTGGAATTATGCTGGGAAAGTTGACAGTTTTCTCCAAGGTCTTCACAAATGAAGTTGTTCAGTGTGTGTGCGACCAGCTCTCTTCAATACAAAACAGAGGGCGAAGATGTGCACAGAGGGGGAAATTTTCCCAAGTGTCTATATCATTTGGCTCTTAATGGGGTCTATGTCACTTAGACACTTTGGAAAAGTCAGTTAAGGGCCAGGACATCCCGAAAGGCACAATTTGAACTAACTGGTCAATGCAAGATACTAACATTTTCCTTTATGAGAAATGCTCCTAAACTGTAGTGTCTAGGAGGCTTCTCCCTCCCTTCCCCTCCCCACCCCCACTCAGACACAGCAATGTGATCTACAAAGCACTGCAAAGAATGTACATAGGGAGCTAGGTTATACTAATGAAAGGGTGGATGGCCTTCTGATTCAGCACTGGCAGATCTAGCTGGCTCAAGAAGGGACTATCTGTGTGGCCTGGTGCAAGTCACTCAGGGCTTGATCCTCCACTATGTACTGAGGCCAAAATCCTCAAAAGTATTTAGGCACTTAACTGCCATGGGAGTTAGGCAGCTAAATTTAGTGAAAGATATGGGCCTGAGTTCCCAACAGACAGATGGCTGCAGCCCCTTGATTCTCAACTATCTGGCCTCAATGTAACAAAGTTAAAGGAGGGCAGCTTTAATTCAAGCCTTTGGGAGAAGGTCCCTCAGGGATCTCTGCTAATGGAGAAAGAGCTGTAGTGCAGCCTTGCTTTGCCTCACCCCTTCTCCATCTCAAACATCCCACCCCTGTCCTTGGTCCCCAGCTGCAGCAGAAAACTGCTGTGGTTCTGCTGTAGGAGGTGGGGGTGGGACAGGACTGGGGGAGCTCACACAGGGAGTTCCTTATACACTCATGCAAAGTGGGTGCTTGGGGGACACAGGGAACAGTCAGGGTGGTACCAGGGGATCTGCTGCTATGTGGCTTCACCAACCACTTCTACCCTCAGAGGAGTCATGGAGGCTACTGCAGTCTGTGCGGGGAAGGTGCTTTGGTCTCTGGTCTCTGCAGTGAAGTGAAGAAAGTGAAGAGCCCAACTGCTTGGACTGTTCACTGATCTCCTGGATTTGGCCCCTACAGAAGGTTTAGGCCTTGTCAGTGCCAGCCAATCTAGCCTGCATATTGTTAGTAAATAGTTTATCTAGGATTAAGGACCAATGAACCTTTATTCAGATAATAATTATCCTCGTCATTCACTTCTTTGGTTAATGGTAAACAGTGCCGGGTCTATTAAATCCATATCTCTATTTTTATCTCTAGCTATCTATTTCAGTTAGCTAATAATCTTCAGTGCTAGTCTATATAGTTAAAATATTACACTTTTCTAGTCACCCTACCCCTGTGAGGTATTATTTATAGTTACAAGGGGCTGAGGGACCTAGCACTGATCCACCCCAATAGCAGGCAACGCTTTTACAACTGGATAAAGATGGGGTGGAAGATTACTTCTCTGCTCACTTTGGTTCTAAGTTCTCAGACCACACCTCTAACCCTTGGTATTTGAATGCCACTGCATTTTTCATTTGCTCAGCAGGATTCAAATCCATGACCTTTGACATCATAAAACTGCTGAGCCATAGAGCCCTCTGGATGAGAAAGTTTTAGTCTGGTCTCCTCTTTCACTTCCCAGTATGCAAAGGGTAGCTTGAAAGGAACAGCCAAAGAAAGCTCACTCGGGCTCTGCTGGTTTTGAACACAAAATATTGCATTGAATAAACTGGTGCCACGGGTCAATTCAGAGCATTGGTGGCAATGACCGTTTGGGCTTTGAAAGAGGAGCTAAGAGCAATTTTAACAAATACAAATAACACTCACCTTATTGTGGGCTTTCTGCGAGAGAACCTCTGTGAAATTAGTAAGGCACTTTGAGATCCTTGGATGTTAATGAAAGGGGGTGGAATTGTGTCTTTAGATATAAATGGGTGAAATCAAATAGACTGAATAAGCAGGGGGGAAAAATATCTTAATGGTGAGATCTCTTTGATCATGCAAGAGTGACCCAAAAGAAGTGTGAAAGACCATTCGCTTGAGGCATTTAAAATGAGACTGAACAAAGCTCTAGGAAATATGTAGGCTATATAACCCAGCACAGGCAAGTGGATAAACAAAATGACCTTATGGTCTTTCCATGTGTAAATTTAACTATATATAATATCTACTAGATTAGCAAAAAAGATTAACTAATACTTTTAATTTATATAGCACAGAAGTAGAAGTGCCTTACAAGTACCCGCAACTTCAACCCTCACAAAACCTTTGAAAACACTTAACAGATAGGTAAACTGAGGCACGGAGTGGTTCAGTATCTTGCCCAAAGACACATTTGTATCTGAAACAGGAGTAGAACGCAGGAGTCCTGGCCCCCACTTCCTTGCTCTAACCACCAGATAGGAATTGTGCTTCTTGCACATGATATTGCAAACAGATTGGTTTTTTGTAATAACATGATTATTTTACCAGCACCGTGCTATTTTTTAAAGAGAATGGTGATTTGTAAAGAATTTTGGTCACCTCATTTCACACATTTACAGATTTCAATGACTTCACAAAATGATCTGAATGCCAGAAGTGTGAACATAAAAAATGACTTAGCAATTTTTATATTACACTCATTAGAAAAATATATCCCTCCTTGCTTTCTTAATCTTTGCAGCAGACATACGTTCATATCATGATTTGGATTAGCTAATTCTGAAAAGGTAGCATTTGTGATAATCCTGATCTCCCTAGCAACAGGAAAATAAAGAAACAAAGAAATGGTTTTCAGTATTATACAAAGCATAACACATTGTTTGAAAGCAGCTTTGGCCCTTAATTAATATGCACAGAAACTTTTGCATTTACACAAAATCTTGGCAATATGATTTTGTTCAGCCATGTTTAGCCTGGAGCTCTGAGCCAGTGGCCCCTATCATTGTTCATGGAAGCACTGCCCAAAACATGGCAGGTCCAAGGACAATTATATTTCTAAAGTTCTTTGAAGAAAACAAGTGTTCAGTATTAGGGATTAAATTCAGGCTTGGTAAGCAGCTGACACTCTACTGACATCAGTGCAGTTGTGCCCACAGATACCGCAGAATTGAATTTGTCTCTAGATAAGAAACTTTTCAGTGTCCCCATGAGGTAATTAAAGGAAGGTTACTTATCAGAGTTGCAGGAGCACTCTGGTTATATGGTCTCTGCAGGTCCTCACATGGATAAATAGGGATCTGCAGAGGCAGTTTTATGTATGTAGAAATATTACTATCTCCACCATTTTACATATAGAGAAACTAAATCAGTGATCTTAAGTACTTGCTGAAGGTCACAGGAGTCAGTAGAGCTGGGTGGGAACCAGATTTTTTATTTTGCAGGGAATTTCATGAGTTTAAAATGTCTCCTATTGCAAAATCTAAATTGCCCACAAAATGGAATTCGGGGGGAGGGGAACAAAACATTTAATTCCAACAAAATCGAAAGTTTTGTTCCTATTTTGACTTTTTAAATTTTATATTCTATGATATAATAGAAAACTTTTTAAAAATGAAACACAAAGTAGTTTCAAAACAGAAAATCAAAATGGAATTTGAAAATGTCAATTCTGTAAAATTGCCACAAAAAGCATTTAATTTCAAGTCAATTTGACATTAATCTGAGTCTGCCCGAACTGCTTTGATGCCTCATGGGAGTTGTAGTTTGGATGCATCACGCCCGTTTTCTTCTACAGGCTGGGCTCCCTGGCTGGACTACATATCCAATGACGCACCGGTCTCCCCTCCGGCTGAGCCATGTTGGTGCATCATAAGAGTTCCCTGACTGTGATGCATTATGGGAGGTGCAGTCTGGCTAGAGATCCCAGCCCACAGGGAAGAATGGGGGCATGAAGCACCTGGACTACAGTGCTCATGAGGCACTACAATAGCTACGCTAAACTGAAACATTGTACTATTTCCGAATTGAAATTTTTCAGAACTTTCTGTTCCGTGAAAAATTTAGATATTTTGGCTTTTTACCCTGATTTGGTTCCAAAACAAATGTCGACATATTGGAATTACTCACAGGATAGAAATTCTCATTTCCAATCAGCTCTAATAAACAAGGAAGCAACAGGTTGGATGGAAAACTTCAATGAACACCTAGGATCTTCAGTCAGCAGTGCTGATGATGTGGTAGGTAGCACTCCCCTGTCTGGCTCTGTACTGAACCAGTGTTGCTAAGGATCACAAAGCCAATGAAAATGCTGCCTTTTGGATAAGATTTAAAGCTGAGGTGCTCATCCTTTGTGGTCATTAAAGAGGCAATTTCACACATATAAAGGTGACAATTTTGATGTCTTTCAACTCAGGAAATAATCTGTCTGCCTAATTCTCCCCTGTGCCTCAGTTTTAATCAAATATAATCTTTTTCTTTACTTACTGCCTCATTTTGTGCTGCTACATGTTAGTGACAGAGTTACTGAGTTGGCTCTGAGGCAGCTGCAGTTCAGTGGTGACTGAAGATTTACCTCTCTCAAGGCTATTGTGAGGGCCCATTAATTAATGTTTGTGAAGTGCTTTGAGATTCAAGACGGAACGGTGAAGTACTATCATCTCTCTTTCCCAAGGCAGAGTATGCTTTCATTTGATTGTAGTTTGATCACATCATATACCTCCCATACATTAATACACCAGATACTGCATAGTTTAGAAAATAAAATCTTACATGCTCTTCTTCAAACTGGTCCCCACCAAAGGCAGCCACACAGGGTTTGATACCTCCCGTTCCAAGGGCAATCAAAGCCAGGCCAAACATGGACAGAACCCTTCAAACAAGGATGAAAAACTTCAGCACCACAGAACCCCTTTAGGATAAAGCAGAGCACTCTAGCTACATCTTAAACCAGATGTGTCATTTATTAATCTGCACATAGGCTGTGAGTGAAGAGCAAGCTGAGATGGGCTAGTCATGGGAACAAAAGAATTATCCCCATCCCCATCCCAAACCATGAAAACATAAACCGAACCATTGCTTTTGGAGTGTTGGATAAATTCAATTAACTTTGTTGTTTTCTTGCATTTCTGAGTATCAACCAGGTATGAAAGTGGAAGTGCAGAGATGCATGAGAGAGTCGGTTTCTGGCCCAGCTGGAAGCAGGAAGTACCAGAGATCAAAAGAGAGGGTGAACCTTTTCTTGTAAGATTTCCAGGCCAGATTTGCCAGTTTGGATCAGCATCACTTTTGGGTGCTTTCTGCACCCAAACTCCTAACCTAGTGAGATCCATCCATTGCTAACTACAATCACACAGTGGCCTCCCGAAATGCTTCCCAACTAGCATGAAAATACATGTGGTTGGATGGGCCCAGGGAACTTAGAAAGGTATCTAGTAAATCTGATGTTGTTTTGCCTGGTTGTGAACATTTTCTGAGCTGTGCCCAGCTAGCAGTTTATCAGACATGCTAAGAAGCGAGTTAGGGAACTGTTCTGGGGAGAAGACTGATTGAAGCTCTGGAGGGAGAGAAGAGAGATGCACTGAAGAACAGATAGATTCCTTGTGGTCCTGCCAATCTGTTCTGGAAATGTGCTTGAACTGATGATTTCATGCTCCACTGACAGACATACACAAAGTTGTTTGCACTTTCCCTAAACTTCACCCACATTATTCTGCCTGAATTTTTTTTAGCAGGTCTCGAGACTGGCCATTATCTCTAGTACAAGTTATCTGCTTGGTTACGATTATGAAGCTGCATAAACTGCAGGACGTATATAAATAAAAGCATCTTGTGCAAATCCCAAAGGCTGATGGCCTGACAAAGGGAAGACACTATTAGAGATGCCTATTCGGGCACTGTATAAATGAATAACCATAATAATGTATCAAAACACCAGTTCCAAGATTTACTTACACATGAACAACCTGGTTTCCCACAGTTGGTATCGCACCAACAGACTTTATCACGTGGCCAATCACATAGACAATGGAGAGGTAGATAATCGTCCTGAGAAGAAAGGAAACAGTAGCAGCTGAATACTTGTCGGGTAATTTATGACCTGCAAACAGAAAGCATGTCTGCATTTCCTGATACAGTGGGATTGCTTGGCATTCACACTGGTAACTGGCCAATCCATACCACAGGCAGCTCCCAGGCCCGTATCTCCTGTGTCAGCATTGAAAGTGTCATAGGAAAGAGATAGGCAAATGGGTTCAGATGGTGGGCTTAAAATTAACAGAGAGGGATAGATGTTGCTTTGTGCACACACAGATCTCCAGGTGGAATTAACTAAACATGTTCCAGTTCAAAATGTTGTTTTAGGTGCCACAAGTACTCCTGTTCTTCTTTTTGTTTTAGGTGGTTATCCAAGTCATATTTACTTGATTAACACACACAGGCATTTGCCAGCCCACCTGCCAAATGAATGCGTACTTTGGAGGTGCATATGTAGATTGTATGCCCATACACTCCAAAGAGTTACAATGTATCTGTGTTTCAGGCAGATGTTTTTAGGAGCAGCATTGACAGATGCAGTGGTTAGGATAACACAGCGTGATGAAAGCATTCAGATGATCCCATTCTAACAGCAGCTGAGGCTTCAGAAGCAGGACCGGCTCCAGGGTTTTTGCGTCCTAAGCGGCGGGAAAATAAAAAAAAAGCCGCGATCGCGATCGGTGGCAATTTGGCGGCAGGTCCTTCCCTCCGAGAGGGACCCAGGGACCCGCCGCTGAATTGCCGCCGAAGAGCGTGACGTGCCGCCCCTTCCCCTTGGCCACCCCAAGCACCTGCTTGCTGAGCTGGGGCCTGGAGCCGGCCCTGTCCAGAAGATAACTTGTGATCCAATGGTCACAGCAGAAGTTGGGAAGCAGAGCAGCCCTAAATGAGTTCAAATCCCAACTGACTCAGCTGATTCCTAGGAATGTAAGAATTGCCAGATGGGATCAGACCCCATCTAGTCCAGCAGCCTGTCTTCATCAGTGGCCAGTATCAGCTGCTTAGGCAATAACCCTGCAATAAGCAGTTGGGGCATAACTGCCCCAGGGAAAGTTTCCTCTGAACTCCTAGTAGTTAAGAGCTCTGCTTGAGGGTTTATATCCTTCAGGTCACCGACACCCTTGTATATCAGTGAACTCAGCTGTTAAACTTGAGTAACCAACCTGCAAAATAAAACCTCCAGTGTTACTTTATTTGTTTGAAGGGAAGAGGATGTTGGCGGCCTATTGGGAACATGCTAGCAGGAAGAGGGATCCAAATTGTTTTTCTCTTGTTCAGACCCTTGTTTCTAGGACAGCATGAAGCGGGAAGTCCATGCTCAGTTCTGGAAAGAAGGGAGATCTTCATGTTGTTTTTAAGAAGACAATATGGTCTAGACATCAGAACACAAGACTGGGAAGCAGGATTCCTGGATCCTTATCTCCACCTCTGCCACTAACTTTGGGCAAGTCACATGTTAATCTCTAGGAGTCTTGTGGCACCTTAAAGACTAACAAATTTATTAGAGCATAAGCTTTTGTGTGCTATGACCCACTTCTTCAGATGTATGGAGTGAAAATTACAGTAGGCAGGCATAAATATACAGCACAAGAAAAGATGGGAGTTACCTTACCAAGCGGGGGATGGGGGAGGAAGTCAATGATTCAGTCAGGGTGGATGTGTCCCATTCCCAACAGTCGACAAGAAGGTGTGAATGTCAACAGAGTAAAAATTATTTTTTGTAGTGCTAACGATGCCAATTCCATCAGGGTGGATGGCCCATACTCAACAGCTGATGGGAGATTACGCCTTGTAGTGACCCAGCCATTCCCAGACTTTATTCAGGCCTAATTTGATGGTGTTAAGTTTGCAAATGTACCTCAGATTCCTCATCTGTAAATTGGCGAAATAATGGTTGCCTAACTCAAAGGGGACTTATGGGGTTTAATTTGTTAATCATTGTAAATCATTTATTGAGCCTCAGATGGAAGAGAAATACAGAGCATTATTAAAAGTAGTGCTCCAGCATCTTCTCTCTCTTGGTTTTTATACCATGCCTACCACCGTGCTCTACAGGTACCTTGAGCCTCATGAGGTATCTTGGAATCCTGTGCCTCATCACCACAATATTGTGCCACCACAATACACACATCATGATTCCCCACGTACGAGTGCTGAAGCACTTCTTTTATGGCGGCCCCGAAAACGATAGGCTTCAGCAAGCATATCAGCAGTTCACTCATTATTGGAGGGGAAAAGCTGGCGGTTAGTATATTTGAACTAAAGAGGTTTCCTTCCTTACTTGAATTTTCCCAGCCATGTGTCGGCGATGAGAGCTCCAATGACAGGTGTGAAATAACACAGGCCTGAAAAGGCATGGTACATGGTGGTGGATAAGTTCTCATCCCAGTGGAGGAAATTGAGAAAATACAAAGTCAGCACGGCTTGAAAAAAAGGAAACAAACAAAACAGGTCAGATAATCCATACACACAACCAGGCAGGTGAACAAGGTGGGTTAAATCACTGGGACTAAGATCAACTGAATTGTTTGTATAAGACTTTGATGCACACAATGGCATGGAAAGAATTAAAAGTCTTGGACTCGCCTTTGTGACTTTTCTTTCCCCGCCTGACTTGCGGTCAGGTATCATTACACTTCTCATTAGATCCTTTTCATACTATAGTAATAGGGCCCCTAGCTAGGATCAAATCCAGGACCTCCATATTTAATATCATGAGCCCCTCTTACATGAGCTAAAGGAACAAGTCATCATCTTGGACACAGAAGCAGACTTATAAACTCCTTAACATAGTCCAGCTTTTAGAGGGGGACAAGGACCCACATTCTTCCAGTGTGCAGTACACTCACTCCCCCTCTGCCTGAGGACACGTGCCCTGAGTGTCAATGGTCCACAGCAGTTCAGTAGTTACATGGGGACAGTGAGGTGACCTGTAATGGGCCTGTTCTCTTTTATGAGGCTGATCCTGAGTTCAGCTGGGGCTTTGTCTTATACAAGGACACCTGAACGTATTCAGTAAGGGTGATATTCATTCCTTTTGGGTAAGGCTGGCATAAGGACAGCCAGGAGGTTTAAAACCACAAGGAAAGGGTAGCATGGTGGGCAGTTAGGGTGGAATAGCCATGTGGTAGATCTCCACATTATCCTGTGCAGCAACCACTGTGCAAGGTCAGTTTCAAGGGAGACCAGGGCAGGGCTACAGGATTTGTGTTTTTACAGATGCAGTTGCTTAGAAACCTACAGAGGCATGTGGAACAGAAGCAACTGCTTCACCAGCCTATGGGCTGGAACAGGGGCTGCCAAAGATTGTGCTGCACCCTGTAAGCAAAGGTGACACGAGGAGGCAGTGTTCGGATCAGGTTAAGACTAGGGCTCATTTTGCTACCGTATCAAGGATTAAGATTTGGATTAGAATTCATTATTGTCCACAAATCTGCAAATGGTTGATCCCATATGGCAAAGCTGTCCTGAAATCAGCTGATATTGAATGATGAAAATCTAGCAAGACCAAGTGAATCTCTGAGACTGCAACCTCATGGGGAGATTCCAGCTATGTCAGATAGAAGCCCCCTTCCCAGTTTGGCATCTGATCTGAAACCAAACCTGTAGGTGCAAATGTGGATCCGTGGTTTCAAATCTGACTCTCCCACCCACTGAAATTGGAAGGGGTTCTGACAGGCTAGTCTGGTTTCAGGCCCCCTCTATTTGTGTGTATCGATGTCCAGAGTGCATAAAGGGACATATTTTTCCGCCAGCCTGATCCTAGCCTCTGATTTTACACGAGCAAGTTTTGGGTGAGCATGCCCTTGCCCACATAGTTTCCCACATTGCTCGTGTAAATGCAATAAGTGCACACACAAACCAGAGTCTGTGGACAAAATTAGAAGCCATGGAAAAACCTGACCCAGGATGCACATCAGGTTTAAATTAGCTAAACTGATACTTTGAAGAACTCTCTCTGAGTCAATGTGCAATATAGGGGCGTATATTTGAAGACAACAGACCAGAGTGAGGGGGGCCCTGCCAAGCAAAGCAAAGCAGGGTTATTAGATACACCCTGTACCTTTCATGCCATAGTAGGAGAAGCGCTCGCAGAACTCGTTCACCACGATGAAGGCAATGCTGAGTGGGTAGTTGGTGCCACATAGTTTCTATGGGAAACAAATAGGAACATGCTGGCTTTGTGAAAAGCATTGGTCCCAGCAACGTCTTCCCATAGGCTATGTGCAGTTGATGTCAGAGATGGGTCTAATGCAAAACCCCACAGCCAAACACCCCAAATTCCAAGGAGATCAACATCCACATCCCAGCCTTGTAGGTCTGGCACACTGGTGAAAATCAGGCACCGAGGACGGGCTGCTGCCTGCCAGCCATGGTTACTGCTGCAGTCAAGGTTCTCCTAGGTGGGTCGCCTAGGGTTACCAACTTTCTACTTGCACAAAACTGAACACCCTTGCCCTGCCCCTTACCCCACCCCTTCTCTGAGGCCCCACCCCCTGCTCACTCCATCCCCCCTCCCTCTGTCGCTCACTCTCCCCACCCTCTATCACTTGCTCATTTTCACCGGGCTGGCTCAAGGGGTTGGGGTGTGGGAGGGGGTGAGGGCTCTGACTAGGGGTGCAGGCTCCAGGGTGGGGCCAGGGATGAGGGGTTTAGGGTGTAGGAGGAGGCTCCAGGCTGGGGGATGGAGCTGAGGGGTTTGGAGTATGGGAAGGGGCTCCGGGCTGAGGCAGGGGGTTGGGGCAGGGGAGTGGAGTGCGAGTGGGGAAGGCTTCCGCTGGGGGTGCAGACTCTGGGGTGGGGCTGGGGATGTGGGGTTTCAGAGGGTAGGATGGGGATCAGGGCTGGGGCAGGGGGTTGGGGCGCAGGCTCCGGGCAGCACTTACCTCAAGCAGCTCCCAGATGCAGCAGCATGTCCCCCTCTGGCTCCTATGCGGAGGCGTGGCCAGGCGGCTCTGTGTGCTACCCCGTCCACAGACACTGCCCCTGCAGCTCCCATTGCTTGCTGTTCCTGGCCAATGGGAGCTGCGGAGCTGCGTGCTTGGGGTGGTGGGCAGCGTGCGGAGCCCCCTGGCTGTCCCTATGATTAGGAGACGGATGGGGGACATGCTGCTGCTTCCGGGAGCCTGCCTTAGCCCTGGTGCGCCGCTGACCGGACTTTTTACAGCTCCATCAATGAGCAGGAGTCAGGGTTCATCTGCTACTCCTGCTGCGGCTGGGATTCCCTCCAGTGAGTCCCCTTCTCTCCCCACAGGTTACGGCTCCTTCTGCTGAGGCCTTCTGAGCAGGACACCCACTGTCGCTCCCCACCCGGTGCTGCTTTTTCCACTGAGGATTCGTCTTAGCAGTTCCATCACTCTCTATTGCCGTGGCTGCCCTCTGGGCTCTCACAGCAGCGCTCCGCCATCTCCCACCAGGCTCTCTTGCCCCAGGCACATGGAACTGTCCCACCAGCTTTACAATGAGGGAGAAGACCAGCTCCTTCCAATTTTGCCAATCTGTATCCCCCGGCCCAATTCATCTATTCAGCACTCCCTTCCCCGGTCAATTCAGTTCTGCCCACTCACCAGTTCTGCACCCCTCTTGCCCCAGATTCTGTCTCTAGTTTACTCCGACTGTGGCTGGAGTCAGTACTTAACCTGCCTTTATCACAGAGTAACTGCCTCTCTCTCTTATTCCAAAAACAGAGCAATGTTGTGGTATCAGTAGATTATTTTTTTTTTAAATACAATGACTGGTGTATAATTCCTCTGAGCTTGGCTGCTATTTCACTGAATCTCACCTAACCGAGGCTAGCTTTACCCTCTCAGAGTAAAACCTCAAGGGATTTTATTTAAACACAAATGAGTCTTGACAGGACCACAGAGTGTGCCTCAGTCATTCCTTCTATATGCTCTTTGTCCATGCATCGCCTGCTTAGCCTCGCTTCCTCACAACAGGGGATGTGCCTCTTCAGAACACGGCCTATCCCATACCAATTAGGGACAGCCCCAGGTAGTAAGAGAGAGGGACTCATTACACCCAGAGGCTGGGTCTACATTGCAAAGTTAGATGGACATAAGTCACCTTGCGTCGACCTCGTTGTGCACGTGTCTACACTTTAATTTTAATCCCACCAGTGTAAGCACCCCATTATGGCCACGCACTAACACCAACTCCCCAAATGGCCTTGAGGATCTGGTGCTTGCAAATACTTGTGACAATAGTGCAGAGCTTTGCAGGTTCCAGACTACTGTCAGAGATGGCAGACAGCAAGGAGGGCTGTGTGAGATCGTCGGATTTTTATAAAGGCGTGAAAATGATGGGGTATGGATGACATAATGGGATGGAGAAAATTGCATGCTGAGAACTTGCTCCCTTGCTCCCAATTATCTCTGCATGATTCGTTTCTGCACTACCATGCATTCCCAAAACTTCCCCAAAGACAGTGCAGTGGCAAATTGCACACTGGGATACCTACCCAAGGTGCACCGCACTATGCAGAGACACAAGTATTCCTGGTGAGTACCTGTAGAAGCCAAGTAGTCATGCACGAGTGACATATTAACTGCAGTGACTTTATGCCAACATAACTTGTATCAGCCAAAGTTTGTAGTGCAAACATGGCCTGACTCGTGGGTAGGGCTCAGTGTCTGTCACTGAGGTTGTGGAAGTCATGGATTCCGTGACTTTCCTCGACCTCCGTGATTTCTGCAGTGGCCAGTGTGACTGACCCCAGGGCCGCCCAAGCAGCTGGCTCCAGGGCCAGATGCTCAGGTGGCCCCAGGGACAGCCACACCAGCCACTGCTCGGGCGGCCTCTGGCAGCAGTCCCAGGGCGGCCGGAGCAGCCGTGGTCTGCTGGCCCCTGCAGCGGTTCCCGGGCAGCCGGCTGGAGAAGCTGCAGTCCACTGGCCCAGCAGTGGTCCCCGGGCGGCCGGCTGGAGAAGCTGCAGTCTGCTGGCCCCGGCAGCTAGTGCCGATGGCCCCAGGCATCCCCTCAAGATTTAGTCACAGGTATTTTTAGTAAAAATCATGGACAGGTCACGGGCTGTGCATTTTTGTTTATTGCCCATGACCTGTCCATGACTTTTACTAAAAATAGCCATGACTAAATCATAGCCTACTCATGGGTGGTGTTTGTGTTTTTAATTTCTTAAAGAGCCATATTATGAGGCCAAAATGACATGAGGTCTGGTCTTCCCAGTAGATTTTAGCTCCTAAAAGATGGAAATACTGATCTCCTCTTTTTCAGCCTCAAAAATGGTTCACAAAACACAAATACAGATGCCAAAATAGATATGTTTATTCAAGCATGCCCAAATATTGAGGCATTTGGGTTCATTTTAATTCCTGGAGTGACAGAATATTTTAACCTCAAATACCAGTTTAACAATACTTTTTTTTGCCAGGAATGTACAAGAGCAATGAAAGACAGTATGAGGAAACTAAAAAAGAATAAAAAATTAAACCATCAAGAATTTAACCCCATTTGTCTAAACACAAATATTTTGGTGCATCATTTCAAACACATTTTTCATCTCTTATCTATGGGATAAAGACTTCAGCCAGCATACCTGTTTCTTCAGAAACCTTCTGACCATGTGTCCAGGTTGAGCAATTGTTATTAATATTATTTATTATTTACTCTGTAGCTATAAAGTCTGGAACACAGTTTGTAAGCAAAATCCTACACAAGGTGGCTTAATTCCTCAGATTTCTGCACTAGCACCCCTTGTTAATTAACCCCCAAAGCGTAAAAACTTGTAAATATTGCAAGTGTGGATGCACGCCCAGGCACACACATGTTCCCACCCCAGAGTGTAATGTCTGCCTTTCTCCAACAAGTGGTTTATTATCAAGAAAAAGCAGAGAAAGGGAAGTATGCAATTCTGTCTTTTTGTGCAAACAGAAATAAAAGTAGACTACATGAACATTTCAGCCCATCCAAAAATTTGCAAGAGATTCCTGATTTTCACAGTCCTGTGCGGCTGGCGTGCAGAAAATTAAAAAAGTTACAAATTTAGGGCCCAAGTCTACAGATGCTTATTGCCACATGTAGTGATTACTATCCACTGAAAGTCAAATTGCACTTCTCACATCAGTGATCACTAACAGAGCTGTGACTTTTTGGTTCTCTGGTCATTTGGAAAAAAATAGGTGAAGGGTGAAATTGCTTTAGGTCAACCAGAAATAAAGTTTTTGGCAAATCAAAAAATCATTTTGGGGCATGCAGTGTTTTGTTTGACTTGAAGCAAAACATTTCCTTTCGTTTTGGAGGATTTTTTCATTTTCTAATTTTTTAAAATAAAATTGAAGTAAATTTCAATGGGAAAAGTCATTGTGCATCAAAGAAATCAAAATGTTTTGTTTCAAACAAAACAAACATTTCAAATGAAACAAAACATTTTGATTTTTTAGGGGGGGAAAAATCATCTTTTCTTCCAACCAAAACAATGGCAAATTCGACATGGATTTGTAAAATGGTTTGGTCACCCTGACTGCATTTTTCAGTGAAAAAAAGTTTCATCTGAAAAACTTCGCCCAGCTGTAACTACAACGCTGCGTGTAGCAATTGTCTGCAGTATCGGGTCCTTAGTTTTGGCTTCAGCATCATGATGTGGCAATGTTGTGTAGCGAGGAACCAATGAGGTGGTATCTTCCCAAGCTGATGTTGCATCAGCGTGTGGCGTTATCTAGGAAGCAGGGGGAGGCAGCATAAAAACAAACACAATCTTGACAGTTAAGAAATCCTGAGTCGTCCCAGCTCTGTCACTGACTTGCTCTGTGGCCTTGGGGCAAAACTTTCAAACTTGGGTATCTAAAATTAGACAACTGAATCCATACTTAGGACCAGCTTCTGCCACACTTACTGACACTGAGTAGTAAGTAGCACTTGCCTCTGCAACTAGTCCCATTGAAATCAGTGCTGCTGCTCTTGGAGTAATGAGCTCCTCAAAGTATACAGAGAATCTGTTACCGAGAGAAGGGCATGTTTTGCAGAAGTGTTGAGCACTCACAAATCCCAAGGAAGTAGACTCTCGCCACCTTTGAAAATCAGGCCCCATATGAAGGTGTCTGTATATTGATTTAGGGCCCAGATTCTCAAAAGTATGTTTTAGGTGCCTAACTCCCATTGGCTCTAGACTTAAAAGCAAATATTCCCATTTACAAGCACAAAATAGCAGCCGTTTTTATGGGCCCCAGAAGTCAGGTCCAGGAAAAGCAAACTTTGGGCTCAGTGGAAGCATGACAAAATGCGTAGGTCTCCATCGCTTGATGAGAACTAGCCTGAGAGGCAGCACACATGTCAAAGCTGCATGGCGAGAAAATGATTTGCTAGATCTGCCTTTAAATCTCAGCTGAAGATTTAAACCGGAGCCTCTCACTCTGGAGAGGGAGCACTGGAATGTGCGGCAATGGCCAGTGCTAGCATCGCATCTGTTTCACTGCTCAGCAGCATCTGGAAACTGCCTCTTTAGTGGCTTTACAACAAACTGTGCAAATAAATAGGCCCACTCCGGAGCCCCTACACTCCTCCCTGCCTTCCAAGTCTTCACTTCAAAGGAACCATCCTGCTAGAGAAGGAGCCTCCAGGAAAAAGGCAGGAATCAAAGCTGCATTTCCCAAAGAATCTGACAGCTCATTTCCCCCCATAAGCTGCCCTTTCTTAATTTAATCCGGTTAGCAGAGGGGATTTTGTTTTGAGTTTTTCATGCTCATTCCAATCCGAGGCAAGAAGGAGTGTCTGTCTGCAGGCACAGCACAACAGGGGAAGAAACAGAGCGATCCTGTGAGGTTTGGAGTGAACAAAACAGAAAGCAAAAAAAGGAAGCCCGATGTAATACTCACCGGGGATTTTTTCTGAGACGAGAAACCTCCTTTGGGGGGATCATCTCCTGCAGGAATAAAAGTGAACAGAGTTTCCTTGGATTTGTTTTTCTGAAAAGCGTTCATCTCCCTCCTCGCCTCGTCTCACACCATGCTATGTGGCTGTTGTGAGTTGACTGGAAGACTTCCAACCGCAGGGTTTGGAGTTTGATTCAGTTAAGTTAACCCTAATCAAGCCCATTTCTGCACTGGTGGGGATGATACTAGGAATGACAACAACAGAGCTGTTGTAGTAGCTCATCCTAAATCACTAACGGATTTGGGTTCTCAGCACTTTGCATTGTTTGTTTGGCACTCCCCCGGCTATCGTGCATGAACTAGCCCGACAAAGAACCGTGTGCCACAAAGATATGACCCCAAGAACAAATGCCAGATCCAAACACCTCTGGAGTCTGTGGAAGCTCAGATTTAGGAGCAAAGTTTGCATCTCAGGCCAGTCTCAGTAATAACAGATTTATTAAATTCTTTCCAGAGCTAAATGGTGGGCTGGAGAAAAGTACCCCATGGATAGCACAGTGACAACATAAAAGATATTTATTACCTCATCCACCTTGTCTCTCTAACAAGCTACCTGTGGGTTATACTTGCTGCACCAACCTCTGCTGCACCTTTGCCTTTCAGACCGCAGACCTGATGGGTTCCTGTACCCCATTAAATAAGTCCCTCTCCGCATATAGATACACTTGATATTTTCCCTGCATTCAGCTCCCCACAGCAATCCTGCATTCCCCTGTAGAACCATTTAATTTGCTCCCTCCGTACAGAGCCCTCCCCCATGCTCCACCAGGACAGCCCCAAGTGGACCCCCCCAATTCACTGCCCCATTTCCCCCTGAGAGAAGGCCTAAATCCCTCTCCCCGTAGAAACCCTTCATTCTGGAGGCCTCCTGATGTGCTCCCCATGGTGCTGAATGACTCCTGCACGGTGCAGTGATCCCTTGATTCCCACTGAAGACGATGGGAGTTAAGGGTGCTCAGCTCCTTGCAGGATTGGACCAATAGACACCCAATGCCCTTCGTCTTTATATGCCCCTCCCCCTAAATCTTCTGCAAGGGACTCTGTGGAACTCTGTTCCACAAAAAATATCCCTGCTGAATTGCCCACACTCGCAACACTGCCTGCCATAAAGCCCTGTATGCCTCCTGGAATTTCCCATCTTGCATTTCCACACCCACCAAGACCCCCTGAAGCACTCCAGTCCCTCCGTCCCCAAGATCCATGACTTTACCCTGTCTAGAGACACCTGGGTCTGACCATTACCATCTTGTATATGGACAACCAGACACTTGTCCAACATGAGCACAGGAAAACTACCTTTTGATCATAAAGGGAAGCCCCACCAATTTATTCCTGGCTTTACCCCCTGCACCTTAATCATCAGTAAGAACGCATCTTCTCCTGTGCAGCAGACCAGCATAGGTTGACTTCAATGCATCAACTGAGAAGGTGGCCCGGTCAGAATCTGGCAGCCTCTGTGCAAGATACACTGCATTGGTGGGGATGCAGCACCCCTAGCTGCTGGCACAGCTGTGAGGAAAGGTCTCCTGTCCCCACTTTTGGATGCTTATGCTGACTCTATAATACTGCAGGTCCATCTCCTGATCTTTAATCGTCACAATACCTTACATGCCTGCACAGTAGAGCCTTTCATTTGAGGGTCGCAGAGCATATACAGCGGATCATTAATTTGGTCTCCCGTGAGGTGGGTACTATTAGCCCCATTTCACAGATGAGGAGACTGAAGCACAGAGAGAGAGTTGACTTACCCACAGTCACCCAGTGAGTCACTCACTAGACCTAAATGTCCATTTGAAATCTCTTGATTATTATGAGTCGGATCCAGTGCTCACTGAAGTCAATGGAAAGACTCCCACTGACTTCAGTGAGCATTGCATCAGGCCCTAGCTGCTTTTCTGGTGTATCATCAGGCATCCCTCCAACAGAAGGTTATGGTCTTCACCAATGCACAGGTTTGCAGTGGGAACTCCAGCAGCCAACGAGCTAGATCAGTAATAAAAACAGGATGGAAAATGTGGGACTGGACTCCCGTGCTGCTAGTACAATGAGATGCTTTGATTTTTCCACAGTCCTGCACCTACTTATCCTGAGCATGTGACCAACCCCATGCTTTACATAAGCTAAGTGATTTACTTAGAACCAGTAAGAAAACTTGTATCAGGCAATGGGCTTAGCACACAACTTACCAAAAGCATTGCAAAGATATTTACATCATTAATGACCAACAGAGATTAGCAGACAGAAATGGGGAAAAATTCATATCACCGGCAATCAATGTTATTTTGTTTTACGGGACGCTGAAAATGAGGCTTGGTCTACACCTAAAACTTTTACCGGTAGAGTGAAAAAAAAACACACAAACCCTAGCAACAGAGCTATGTTGACAACGTCCTCCATGTAGATGCAGCTATGCTGACAGAAGAGTGCTTCTGTTGGCATTGCTAATGTCATTCAAGGAGATGATGTTCCTATACCAGCAGAAAAACTCCTCCTTCTATTGTCTTAGGCCTTGGCTACACTGGCAATTCACAGCGCTGCGCTTGCTGCACTCAGGGGTGTGAAAAAACACCCCCCCTGAGCGCAGCGAGTGCAGCGCTGTAAAGCGCCAGTGTAATCAGCGCCTGCAGCGCTGCACGCTCGCTCGGAGAGGTGGAGTACTTGCAGCGCTGCGAGACAGCTCTCGCAGCGCTGTGAATCCGCAAGTGTAGCCAAGGCCTCAGTTTCTGAATTAACTGACAAAAACAGTTGTGTATTACTGTAATATTTACTCAGAACATGTTAGTCTACAGGACCTTTCTGTCCATCCCTTTCTCCCTTCGTCCCCCGGCCCCCCCGTTTGAAGAGAGCCCTTAAAGAGGCAACACCCCTTTCCTGCCAGATAGTTGGACAAACAAGTTTCCCTTTCTTTACTTCTGACTATCTGATTAACTAGTTTTAAGAGAACCCTCCAGCAAAATCAGTACCTTAGTAAGATATAAAATCCTTTGCTATACCTAAAATCTTTGGAAACATTTTTTTAAAGTTGGTGAAATTTCATAAACATAATTAGTATTCCCTTTTTCTAAAGGCAATGCACATTGTTATGAACACACTAAACCTCTGTGACTGATTAATTTAAAATAATGTCTTTGTTTCAGTGAGTTAAATATGTAGTAATCGGGAATGATGACTTTATGAAGGCTTAAGAGTACATTTAAAATATAAAATCAGCTTAGAAATACTGATTAAGAAAATGTTAAACAGAGAAGAGCTGCATCATGTGTTCCATCATATTTAATGTTGTATTCAGCAGGACAGCTGACTCGCCCTTACTACAAAGTTTTTGCAAATAAATCTCTGACAAACTTCAGGGTATATCAAAAATGACTGACATTTTTTATTCCTAAATTTAGTGCTTTTAATTAGGTACCTTCTGCATGGCCATTCTGCGTGAGGGAGAGGCTACGGGGGTCTCTGCGGGGAACTGTGACTCTCTGCTACTGTGAGGCAGGCCGGGCATCTCGCTATCCTTTGCTGCCTCATCCCGGCCCCCCGGGCTGCCATCGGGCATAGGGACACCAGTTTAATAATAATAAAAAAAAAAGACACATAGACAAGACGCGATAAATCGATCCCAGAAGATCGATTGCTTACCGCTGGACCCGGAGGTAAGTATAGACCTACCCTTAGAAACACATCCAATCTTGATTTAAAAATTGCCACTGATGCAGACTCCACCACAACCCTTGGGAAATGGTTCCAATGGTTAATTACTCTTAAGTACTAATTTGTCTCCTCCTAAGGCAATAATAATACAGCGCCCTATGGAACCTTGGATCCAAATATTTTTATAAGAGTAAATTTCCAGATGAACTGAAATACAGAGGGCCAGATTCTTAGATGATGTGAAATATCATAACTGCATTGACTGAAACAGAGCTACACTGATTTACACTATCTGAAGATCTGGTTCAATGAAGTTAAGTGATTTGCCAAAGGCTAAGTAGTGTATCAATGGCAGAGTCGGGAATAGAACCCAGGAATCTTGAGCCTCAGACCCACATTCTAACCACTAAACCCCATAGCCAACAAAGATGAAAGAAACCCTATCCTGCTAGACTCAGCAGCATTTTCTTTGCATTCTCTCTCTCAGTCTTTTTTTTAATTAGCAAGAAAAACAAATATAAAATCTCTCACCAGTTTGGTTTTTCTTTGCTGTTTCCTTTGTACCTTTCTCCCTTGCCATGTTTGCAATTTCCTGTGCTCTGTGTGATCCCAGCCCTGCGTTGCTGAAAATTAATCTTGCTGAGCGATCCTGTTTATCTATTTAACTTTTGTTAATGTTTCACTTTACTGTAGTGACAAGTTAGTCACCAATAAAATGCCATTGGACAGTCTTTGATTTTTCAAAAAGAACAGGAGTACTTGTGGCACCTTAGAGACTAACAAATTTATTAGAGCATAAGCTTTCGTGGGCTACAGCCCACTTCATCGGATGCATATGCGAATAATAAATTTGTTAGTCTCTAAGGTGCCACAAGTACTCCTGTTCTTTTTGCGGATACAGACTAACACGGCTGCTATTCTGAAACCTGTGATTGTATCTAGTTTGCATATCAATTCCAGCTCAGCAGTCTCTCGTTGGAGTCTGTTTTTGAAGTTTTTCTGTTGTAAAATAGCCACCCGCAGATCTGTCATTGAATGACCAGACAGGTTAAAGTGTTCTCCCACTGGTTTTTGAGTATTTTGATTTTTCACTTTCAAGAGGAGCTGAAGTTATTTATTCTCAACTTCTGTAGACAGAAAATCAAGCATGGATAGGCCACACATGTAGACTATTGGTAAATTATAGTCATAATGTTCCCTATGTTTTTCACGGTAGATATTCTTGAGAAATCACATTTAGTTTCAGCTGTGGCGGGAGGCGGGGGTGTTAAATAGGATTATTATGCTGTTGAGGGAACAGGCTTTTGACCCAAGACTACTTAGGGCCAGATCTACAGCTGGCATAAACCAGCATAGCCCTATTGACTTGGAAGGAGCTACTGCAGTACACAGCAGCTGCAGATCTGGCCTTACCTGAGTGCATGCAACAGTAGTTAACTCTGTTCCGAGAGGGGCTTCATCAACTCTTAACAGGCCAACTTTAATTCTAAGCTCTTCTTGCATCTGGTGTACTAGCCTTTATTAAATTGATGCCCCATTCATCATGCACAGAGCCCTTTCTTCACCTCCCGTACCTTAATGTAACAAGGAATCCTATAAACAAATCAATTCCTTTGCACAATTTTTTTACTTGCCTTTCATGTTTCCCCTGAACTAACCTCTAAAGGGAAGCCACAATATTTCCCTACAGAGAAATGAGTGCCTGTCTTTCCCTGCCCGCCCATGAGCTGCTACCATCCTCCAGTGATGACCCAAACATCTCGATATACTTAAAACGATGCGAGTTTGCTAATCCACAGTTATCAATGTACACTGGACAATAGGAATTTTAATAAACAGAATCTAATTTTATTGGGTTGATTTATAATTATTTATTTTTCAAAAACCCTATAATAGAAAGGTTATCACTTTCTATTCTAGTCTATAGGGCTTTTCAATAGGGGATAGCCCCTTCTCCAGACACATTTTTGAACAGTCAAATGAAGGGGGAATGGCTTGTGGCCAAGCTCAGTTGGCTGAGCAGTGATGTGAAACACAGGTCTCTCATGACCCCTTTGTTGCCACATCTCAGGGCCTCTAATCCATCCTCATCCTCTTTGAGCTCTCCTCTGCTTTGACACTGCTGACCACACCCTCCTCACCTGCCCTGAGTGTCCATGATCCTGTCCTCTCTTCCTCCTCCCCCTAGCCCATCTCATCAGCAACATCTCCCAGCTTGATTTTCACAACCTCCTCTTTTCCGGCCTCCCAAGCCTGACTCCAGTCCTCCAGTCCATTCAAAATATGGCTGCTAGGATTTTCCCTCCATCACTGTAACCTCATTACCCCAGTTCCCCTTCTTTGCTGATTTACCCTTTTTCCACCATATTATATTCAAACTTCTTGCCCTCTTCTTACAGACTTTTCACAGCTCCGCCCAGCCCTACTTTTCTGCTCTTGTCTATGATTGCATCCTTCATGTCCACTCCAGTCTCCCAACGGGCCCAGCCTCCACCATCTTTTTGTCCATTGGTACTACAAATATCTGTGCCCTTTCTTCCATTCTGTATGGAACACTTTTCCCTGAACTGATCCATCAACTCACCCCTCTCTCCTCTTTCAAATCCCTTTTCAAGGCTCACTGCTACCAGCCAAGCCTATAAGAGATCTGCTAACAAACAATGTCTAGGCTTAGGGGAGGGAATAATCATTTCAATATGATTATGTGAACATAATATTTATGTACAATTGTTGTCTGTATGATATAGCTTTCCCTCTTTTTCCTCTGTCATGTGGCAATTGTCTTCTTAGTTCCTGATCCCACAGATACCTAAGCATGTACGTAACTTTATATAATTCCATTGACCTCCATTGATCAGGATGGATAGAAGGAAAATAAAAGGAAAGGGTGAAAGGTAAAAGTTGTAGTGGTGAAAGGAGAAGAAATCCAACGGGGCTGCTCACAGAGATAAAGTTACTCATGTGCTTCAGTGTTTGTAATATCAAGGCCTTTGATGGTAAGCTCTTCAAGGCAGGGAGTTATCTCCCCAGTATAAGCACACGGGCTCCTGATTGGGGCCTATGGTAACAAATAGTGCTAATGACATGTGAGAGACAGGGGAAAGCGGCTGGGGTTGAGTTTCTTCCTCTCTTCATTCACCAGTACAAATGTTCCCTTTCAGCCTTTCCTCTGTTTGCCTGCTATTGCAATTCTTTCCCTTCAAAGATTTGCTCAGAGGTGCCTCCAATTTTAAACTTACTGTAGAATGGGTTTTCTGCAGAGCTTTCAGCTTCCGTTCCTTCCTTCTTTGCTCTCATACTTTTCTCCCAACTCTTCGCAGCAGGGACGGTCTGTTATGTGTTGAGTACGGTGCATAGCACAGTAGACCTGATCCTGACGGTGCCTCTAGGCTTTACATCAATACAAATAAAGACACTTTTGTACTCCCCTGACCCTGGGGTCTAATTCAGCCCTTGGAGTAAGTTAGCGCAGACTCAGCTGTAAAGTCATGTGCTCTCAGACCATGATTTAAGTGGCAAAGCCAATCAGAAAATTTATGACAAAATGGTTTTCCATCTAAAAATGCCAATGTCGGAAAGGGTCCGTTTGGAGGAACTTCCTGCTTCAAACAAACATTTTGATAAAAGTTTTGAAATTGTCTACACCACCTGTTTTGACATCATCTAAACAAAAAGTTCTGATTTTTGGTTCAAAGTGACTTTTTGTTTTGAAATTTAAGTTAATTTGTTGTAAGAATCATCTTTTTAAAAAATTTCAAATAAACATGAAATGTTTTAAAATTATCAAAATAAAATGTTTGGCTTGACCAGAACCAAAACATTTGTTCAAATCATTGGGTCATGACAATTTTCAAGCTTTTGACTGCCTCCCCTCCACCCCTCTCCCAATTCAGAATGGGAAAATGTATTTGAAATCACCAAAATTTTCCCAGGATGGGAAAACTGTTCCCCACCCAGCTCTAACAGTAGGACAGAGTAGGACTCAGTTAGTGTTTAGATCTAGTGCAGGTCCTCAGCACAGGAGTGAATTTCACCTGATTTTCCGTTTCTCCCTCGAGCAGCACTTCATTCGTCTAGGACATATCAAATATGAAGTCAAGCCTTGCGCTGTGGGATGATCTATACTGGCTTGATCCAAAGCCTGCTGAAGTCTGTGAAAAGACTCTCACAATTAGTTATTCTATTCCAAGGTTCCATTGAGGGTCATTTAAATCAGTGAATATTCAGGCCCTTGATCTTCAGTTTGGATTGCCTGAACCTGCCCCGTCCCTTGAATGTGTACATTTCAGAACATGTGTTCAGTTGTCCTGATTTGCCTTCCTTTCCTCTACATCCCCTTTGGTAATGCAGGGCACATTGTAACAGTTTCTGGGATGCAGCACACCTTTCCAATATAATCACATCTTGGCTAGATCAATAAACATTTATGAGGTGAAAAGTAAAAGTAAGGTCAGCGGCAAACTGATGGTTTTCAGCAAGAAAAGGAGAGATGAGATAAGGAAAACAGAAAGTGAGCTAGACAATCTATTAGAAAATAAGCCTAAAGTTTGACTTATAAGGATATAAATAACACATTCTGAACATTTTTTTCTAGGCTCCTAACAGATTAGGGGCATTAAACTTTCGTCAGTGCACATACACAACAGCCTGTATTTCTTTCTGTCTTGAGATCAGCGTGGCTTGGATTATACAGCAACTAGAAACAAGCTGTAAACCAGGGGTTCTCAAACTGGGGGTCGGGACCCTTCAGGGGGTCACGAGGTTATTACAGGGGGAGGGGGTCGCGAGCTGTCAGCCTCCACCACAAACCCCGCTTTGCCTCCAGCATTTATAATGGTGTTAAATATATAAAAAAGTGTTTTTAATTTATAAGGGGGCAGGGGGGATTCGCACTCAGAAGCTTGCTATGTGAAAGGGGTCACCAGTACAAAAGTTTGAGAACACTGACGTAAACTGTCCTGTTCGTACCTAAAGTTGGAATGAGGAAATCAGGCCATGTCTACAGGACAGGTGCTACAGCTATGGTGCTGTCACTATGCCACTGTAGCACAGATGCGTCCCATGGCGCCAGGAAAGGTTTTTCCATTGCTGTAGGTAATGCACCTTCCCAAGCAGCTGGAGTTAGGTCACTGGGAGAATTCTCAGTGCTCAGACACATCTACACCAGGGGTTAGTTCAGTAGAGCTACAGTGCTCGGGGAGGGGGGGGGGGTGTGTGAAAAATTCACACCCTATATCAACCTAACTTTCCCGGGTAGACCAGGCCTCAGACCAATCAAAAATGGGAAACACCTATTAGAGATCCAATCCAGTCCACCTGCCTGGGGCTGCTGCAAGACTGTTCCCTTCACAAAGTTTTCTAATAACTGGCCAAATCCATTTGTCAATGTCACTGGCGATGGGGCCTCCCCTCCCATTTGCCATCAGGCCAATCCCACTTCCACACCCACTCATGATCAAATAATACAATAATAATTATTTGTATTCCCATAGCTCCTAGGAGCCCTAGTCCTGGGCCAGGCCCCTGTTACGCTAGGCACTGTACAAACACAAAATAAAAAGACAATCCCTGCCTCAAAGAGCTGACAATTTAATTATTAAAACCAGGGACAACAGATGGATGCAGAGAGACAGACAGAGGGTGAAGTACAAGGAAACAGTATTGGGCAGCCTGAGAGGCGCTGGTCTCAGCACACCAGCAGCCGAACCATTGTCCATTTTTTTGTAGGCATCACGGCATAGGAGAGTTTGAAGGAGGCCAATGAGGTAGCTTTGAGGATGTTTATGGGGAGCATCTCCCAAGCATGAGGGGCAGCATGGGACCAAACACAGAGGTTCTTGTTTGAAAATGTAACAAGTGGGCGATGATGGAGGCTGATGCCATGGGCCGATCAGGAGTCAACATTTCAATAGCGAACGAGAGATGCTAGGTAGGGTGGGGTTAGGTCATGAAGGGCCTTGGATGTGAAGCCACCCGGTTTATATGTGATGCAATAGAGAAAGGGGAGCCAGTGGAGGGAAGCAAAGCGAGGGGTCAAAGCAATGGGCTAGGAGAATCATCTTTGGAGCAGCATTCTGAGATGAGCGGGACAAGACTGCATTTCCCAAGGCCAGAGAAAGGAATGTTGCAGAAACCGAGACATGATATGACGAGAGTTTGAGCTGCGTGGCTGGCTAGGAAAGGCCTTATGTCAGAGATGCTATGCAGAAAGAATCGGCAAGTTTACACACAGCGTGGATGCAAGGACCTAACTTCCCTGTAACAACCACAACAATTGCTCACGTGGTGGAGTAGCACTGCGAGAGTAGTGATGTGTTTATGCTGTCTCTGCAATGATAAAAGGCTAAGCAATTTGTCTACTTTTGCGCTTGAATTTGTCTCATCTTCCTTCTTACCCCTCTCCCCTCATCCCATTTCTGGGTCTCTTCCCCCCTGAACATGCTGTCCAGGATGCTTTTTTCCCCCATGCACCTGCAGCTGACTGCCTGATTCCCTTCTCTCACTGGTGTCTTCAGTCCCCAACATAGATTCGGTTTCCCCTCCTCCTCATTTTACAGGCTCTTCTTCAGTGAGGTGAAGCTGGAAACAAGGAGAGTTGGCATCACGTGACGAGCCAGCTCTCCTTCCGCCACCGGAAACCCAGGGTGTAGTAGATTTTATCATGCAGTGGGGGAGGATTTGTTTCCTACTTGTTAGAAGACTTGGAGTCAGAACTCCTGGGTTCTATTCTGTCTATGCCACTGACTTTGCTGCACATCCTTGAGCAAGTCCTTCAACTCTCTGTGCCTCGGTTTCTCCATCCATAAAACTGGGGAAAACAACATTTATCTACCTTCCGGCAGGGCTCAAAGGTTTGATTCGTTAATGTCTATAAAGTATCCGGGAGATCCTCAGATAAAAGATGCTGTGTAATTACGAAGTTTGCATGCAACCTTTATAGGATCATTAATCGTTTTATTTCTAAAGAGTGCCACATGCCAGGGTACTTGATGTACGCCACAAAGAATTTCAGAATCTTTGCTGTGCCAGAGCGGATGTTATCTCTGAATTTCAGCACATAGTTTGTTGTTTTAATCTTAGTTATTATTGTACAATCGGTGTTTTATTAGGGCAATCTGCAAGAGTCACACAACATGGATGATCCCAAAAATGTTTCTGAGATAAGGAAATGGTTGAGCTGATTCACAGCTTTATCATTTGTTTGTCAGTCAGCTGTGCCTGGGAAATTGCTGCGATGTATTTTCACAGACCGTGACCTTCAGCTGGACACCAAGATCCAGGTCTATAAGACAATTGTTGTTCCTACACTCCTTTACAGATGCGAAACCTGGGTGACCTATCGACAGCACCTCAAGAGTCTGGAGAGGTACCACCAACGATGCCTCTGGAAGATCCTTTGCATCAATTGGGAAGATCATTGCACTAATGCCAGCATCCTCACTGAGGCCAACGTCACCAGCTTTCAAGCAATGATCCTTGTGCACCAACCCCGCTGGGCTGGACATTGTGTGTCGATGCCAGACTCTCGTCTCCCAGAACAAGCCCTCTACTCTCAGCTCATACATGGTCAGAGACCCTGTGGTGGTCAGAGGAAACGCTACAAAGACACAGTGAAAGCGGATCTCAAGAAAACTCATGTGAACATCACAAGTTGGGAGAAGCAAGCCACCAACTGACCCCAATGGCACCACTTCCTCCACCAGTCAGTGGCCCACTTCAAGGAGCAGCGCCTTGCCCTCAAAGCTGAAAAGAGAGAGAGATGGAAGGAAAAAGAAAGAACTTTCTCCCAGACGGCAACTGACCCGCCAGGAAATGTCTGTACCTTCTGCAGGCAGCTCTGCGGTTCCAGGATCGGATTCTTGAGTCATTTCAGGCCCCATTTGTAAATCTGTGGTAGAGATCATCCTCGAATCGAGGGATCACCAATGATGCCTAATTGCTCCTCTCTATATCCTGGGGACTGCCATTCCTGCAGAGTTCATCACCCCTCCCACACCATCCCCTGTCTGCATTGCCATCCAGAGAGCCAGGCAGCACACGATTTCATCCAGTGGAATTCATAACATCTTCCTCCCCCGGTTTCAGAAGCGAACTGTAATTTGGGGGTAACTCCATTTTTCAGCTTCCCAGTTTTAGCTCTCTGACGGCCTGAGCTCCCGCAGCTCCCACGGACGCCAGCTGGAACTGGAGGTGCTCAGCCCCTCTGCAAATCAGGCCCTCGGGGCTCAAAGTTGGAGGCACCCCAAAATGGAAGCACCAAAAATTAGAGGCCCCTTTTAAAAATACTGGCCTCAGTAAACAGCCACGGAGCTCAAGCCACCCAGTTCATGTTATGGAGGTGTACACAGCATACGGCAGCGTTATGGTTATACCTGGGATGGAAACCTACCCACACTGAAGTCAATGAGAGACAGGACAAAATATATCCGTCCTTTCCTGTTGCTTTCTCACTGCCATGGACCTAATCCTGCAAGGGGCCGAGCGCCCTCAAGTCCCGCTGATGCCAATGGGAGTTAAAGGTGCGCAACCTTTCCCATGTGTTCACATTGCCTCTTTCTGTTCTATAGCCTCTCGCAAATTGGCTTTGGGTTGATTCGATTTGCCCTTCTCCCAGAAATAACCATCCCCCCGTTACAGCAGCTTCAGCCAAGTGCCATCCATGTCCCTGCACTATAAGATTACATCAGGGACTTGGCAAATTTAAGGCCCCCAGATTTGCATGTGGGGCTTGAAGGGAGCTCCCTGTGTGCATGCCCCAGGACAGAATTCAGCTGCATTATTTCAACGTTGCTCCGTCACACAATGGGCCAAGCCCAGTGCTAACTTGGGCGTCTGCAAACACTAATGCATGCATTTAGCTTTACTGCACATACAGCCCCTTTGAGCAAAACAGGATTACTCCTCTGCACAAACTAAGCACCTGCATTCGTGTTTGCAGGATCAGGCCTCTAGCACAAGCAGTTCCATAGACCCGACGGGTTAGAGATCAGTGCAGAATCCAGTTATTTTAAAGAGACAATCCACAAAACATCTCCAGTTAAAATACAGTGAGCGACTGATCAGTCACTAGATCTGTTATCTTATGCCTATAATTGCAGGCCTCCATCCTGCTCCATTGAAATGATGGGTGTGTTACCATTGCCTGAAATGGGAGCAGGCTCCTTGTGATCAAAGTGCTTAAACAACCCTTTCTCTGTCTTTTAATTGCCAAAGCACTCTCAGACCATCAGCACTGGTAGGGTGGCAGAAGGTTAAAGCAGGGCATCGAAAGCCAAATTCACTCCATTGACCTTGGCTCCTT
The DNA here is from genome assembly GCF_011386835.1 of Chrysemys picta bellii. NCBI lineage: Eukaryota > Metazoa > Chordata > Testudines > Emydidae > Chrysemys > Chrysemys picta. Next base: position 10,183,606 of record NC_088801.1, on the reverse strand, counting down.
AGGATTTCCTAATTCATCTTTAAGCAGGTCCTCCGTTTACTATGAAGGGTAACAATCCTCCACAGATTGTCAGGATAATCCTGCAGACAGCGATTAACCACTGATCTGATCGTTCCTTCCCTCGATTGCCCATCACCTGCCAATCCCGGCAACTGCAAAAACCATTGTCTGAGCAGAGTGTGATACCATGTTATGCAACACATGCAGATAGTGGCAGTTCCAGTGGGGCGCTTGCAATCTTTTGAAACTGGTGCCTTTGGAGGAAACCATTGCTAGGCAGTCGGGTAAGTGGAGCTCAGCTGCATTTGCAAAAAGGGATGGATGTACCAACTACGAGCTAGCGTAGGGAGAGGCGAGTTGCAGCACCGGCTGCTGTGTTGCAGGTGAAGAATTCCGTCATTCAGGGAGGGCAGCTGATGGTTCACCACACACTGAGCCTGGGTGTTCTGGCAAGAAAAGGCAGCATTCATTTTCACCAGGGACTCCTGAAGAGCATACAGGGATGATGCCCCTTCCATGACCAGCGCTGTCCAATTCTGGGAATGTGTTGGCACAATCTCCCCCAGGTCCTTCTGTCACTTGTGCCCTGTAATAATGTTTACTTGTATGCATCCGAAGAAGTGGGCTGTAGCCCACGAAAGCTTATGCTCTAATAAATTTGTTAGTCTCTAAGGTGCCACAAGTACTCCTGTTCTTTTTGAGGATACAGACTAACACGGCTGCTACTCTGATACTTGTAGTATATAATTCACCCACTAGGTGTCTCTCTGTGCTGTAAAGAGTTCCAGGCAGGATGTGGTCCTTGGATAAACACAGGAGACAAAACTGGAATTCATGCTGTGTAGAAACCTGTTTGTGGGTGGCTGTAGCTATTATCTTTAAAAGCTCTTCCTCTTTAAACACATCTGTGGTTTTCTACATGCCCTTCACCTGGGTCTGGACTAATGGAAGCCAGCACAAGCCATGAGTCGATCTGGTCTTGCCAAATTTGGGCCCAGTACTTTCAGGTGTAGGTGGTCTCCTGAGATGTATAAATCCAATTGATCTAAATAAGGTTTTGTGTGCTTAGCAACTTGCAGGACTGGACCTTATGTTTAGAGAAAATAATCCTTATTAGAAGTAAAATGCACAGAGCACATTTTCTCCATCTCTCCTTCAGTTTTATCTCTAACTATAAGTCAGTGGATAATTTCATCATGGAATGTCTTAGTATCATATTCAGCCATGAATACGTTTTGGCTGATACGCAGCTGTACAGAGTCAGCGATTAAAATTCATTCTCTCCAAGATAAAAACATCTAGAAATAATTCAAGGTAATGAAACCAGTTTTCCACATTCCTGACATTTCCCATTGTTAACAAATAGAAGATCTAAGAATAGTAAAGTCAGAAGGATAATTTCTCTCTTATATTAGATCTGATTGATTGAACTTATGACAGAGACTTTATTACTTTTTGTCCTTACCCCACATTTTCAAGGAGGCCTTGTCTAATATGGCCCGGACTGTGTTTTGAGTCCTAAACTCTCAGATAAGCAGTTTCTTCAAGTTCATAGATTTGATTCAGAAAGGCAATTTTCCTTAAAGTTATTCTAATCAAGTAGTCAGGGCCCAAATCATAGAGGTTGATTGACTGCCGGCATCACTTAGATCTTTCTAAAAGAGACTAGTTTTAGATTAAAAAAGGAAAACAATTGTTATTTTTACAGAACCAATTTCTTTTGTATTAAATGTGTCGTAATGTCTTCAAATATTTGCATTTACTGCAGAGTTGCAGAATTATCTAGAGAGATAAAAAGAAGGCTAATATATTCATCTCTAGCTTTGTTTAATAACAGGATAGATAGCTCAAGACGAGTAGTGTGTAAGAGTAATGCTCTTATCTGTGTTTATTAAGGACTAGCCCTATATACTATGGAATGTACAGCACTCTTGTAAATTATATTAATGGGATGACACATGGACGCCTACAGGAGACTATAATCCTATGTGTATTTCTGTTCAATTTCAGGAAAAGGGTATATTCTTCTCTTCACCCATCTCCAGTTTGATATTTCAGTGCTCAGTAGTAGATTATATAGGTGCAAAATTAGCAAAGCAGGACAACAGAGGTTTATATTAAAAAAATGCAGACCCGGTTGTGCACCTACATGCATATGCATTATTGTTGTTATTCATATTACAGTTGTACCTATACATTGCAACTAAGACTGTGCTAAACACTATAAAAAAATCATATAGTAAGAGACAGTTCTGTCCTGAAAAACTTGCAACTGAAATGGACAAGAGAGGCAAAGGTGGGAGAATGGAAATATTGTTATCCCTATTCTAAAGGTGGGAAACCAAAGCACAGCGATTAAAGCCCAGATCTTCCAATGTATTTGGGTACCGAACTCCCCTTGAAATCAATGGTCCCTTTGCACCTAGTGGATTTATACCCCCATAGAAAATTGACTCCTAATATCATGGGTAAGAAATGCTGAAATATTCAGAGTTTACAAAACAAGAGAAGTCTGATAAAAGAAACTTTGCCTGAGTAGTTGAGTTGTCCTGACAGCTTCATTGAAGTCAATGATGAAATGAATATTCTTAGTGATTTTTATCTACCAGACTTTTAGGTTTAATCAAGGAGAGCATTATGCTGTAATTTCAGGGCAGGCATCTTTCCAACGATGATTATCCTGAGGAGTCTATAAACCTCCCGATGAAGACATTAATTCCTTCATTCCTAGGCAGAGTTGCAAGCCTGGGAGAGGTAGCAGCTCCTGATACAAGGGGGAGCAAGTAGGGTTACCATACGTCCTCTTTTTCCCGGACATGTCTGGCTTTTCGGCACTCAAACCCCCGTCTGGGGGGAATTGCCAAAAAGCCGAACATGTCCGGGAAAATGGCGGCTGTGCTCCTCCCCTGACTCTTCGGCTCTGTTTAAGAGCCAAGCTGCCCGAGCACTACAGGCTTCGGGCAGCCCCCTTGCCTGCGGACCCCAGCCGCCGGCCGGGCACTTCCCCTCCCGGGCTCCGGCGGCGCAGGGTCCGGAGGCAAGGGGGCTGCCCGAAGCCGGTAGCGCTCGGGCAGCTCGGCTCTTAAACAGAGCCGAAGAGTCAGGGGAGGAGCAGAGCCTCCGGCCGCGGCGGCTCTGCTCCTCCCCGACTCTTCGGCTCTGTTTAAGAGCTGAGCGCTACTGGCTTTGGGCAGCCCCCATGCCTCCGGACCCTGCGCCGCCGGAGCCCGGGAGGGGAAATGCCCGGCTGGGGGCGCAGGATCCGGAGGCAAGGGGGCTGCCCGAAGCCCAAGCGCTACCGGCTTCACGGTTTGCCGGGCAGCCTCCAGACCCTGCGCCCCCGGCTGGGCGCTTCCCCTCCGGGGCTCCAGCTGCGCTGGGGAAGCGCCGGCTGGGGGCGCAGGGTCTGGGGGCTGCCCGGCAAACCGTGAAGCCGGTAGCGGTCGGGCAGCCCTTTCCGCGTGGCTGGGAGTGGGAGGGGGCGGAGTTAGGGCAGGGAAGGGCGGAGTTGGGGCTGGGCTGGGGGGTGGGGAAATGGGCGGGGCCATGGCCCGTGGAGGGTCCTCTTCTTTTATTTGTTAGATATGGTAACCCTAGGAGCATGCTTCCTCTGCATGTAGCAGTACAGGGGTTGCTGTACCCCACATGCTCCCTCTTTCTGCCTTTGGCCTTTGCATAGGGACAAAAAGCTGCCCTAACAGGCCAGCGAGAGGTTCTCCTTGTATAGGGAAATCCTTGGCTATCACAGAGCAGGCAAAGCTGGCTGTGTATCCCCCATACCCAATCTACCCCGCAGTGTACGGTATGTGCCACGGGCAGCAGAGGATGCAGATGGAGCTTTGGTGATCCTGGATCAGCGGACTGGGGAGCTGCTTTAACTTATGCCAGTGGCTGAGTCAGCCACCAGGAGCAGGGGGGAGCAAAGGTGCAATGTACCATACTCATAAGTAACAGTCCCAAAGAGCTTACCAATCTAAACATCTGATGAGACACAGATGGATACAACAAGCAGATATGGTAACAATGAATTTATGACAGGGTAATAAGACAACTTTAAGGCTGCCTTTGTCCTCCCTTCCCAGGGTCCTTTGTCAAGCACAAGAATCTGTTCCATTAAATAATGGCTTATTTTGGGGCATATATACTGAGTAAACCCTAGGCCTGAACCCTTCTAACCCGAAACTCCACTTCCGCTGAAACTTGGTTGTGTCCTGAAGTGTGGATCATTTACCCATTAGTTCCCCAGTTATTCAGCCTACTGTTGGTCAAATGTTTTGGTTTCCTTATAGATTCACAGCCCAGAAGGGACCACTGTGCTCATCTAGAACTTCCCCAAAATAATTCCTATGGCAGATCTTTTAAAAAATATATCCACTTGATTTAAAAATTGTCAGTGATAGAGAATCCACAATGACCCTCAGGTAATTATCCTCAGCTGTTAAAATTTTACACCCTATTTCCAATCTGAATTTGTCTAGCTTCAGCTTCCAACAGTTAGATCGTCTTATACCTTTCTCTGCTAGACTGAAGAGCCTGTTATCAAATATTTGTTCCCCATGTAGGTGCTTATAGACTGATAAGCCTTAATTTTCTCTTTGTTAAACTAAATAGATCAATCTCCTTGAGCCTATCACTCTAAAGCATGTTTTCTAATCCTGTAAACATTCTCATGGCTCTTCTCTGAACCCTCTCCAATTTAGCAACATCCTTCTTGAACTGTAAAAAGAAGAACAGGAGGACTTGTGGCACCTTAGAGACTAACAAATTTATTAGAGCATAAGCTTTCGTGGACTACAGCCCACTTCTTCGGATGCATATAGAATGGAACATATATATATGTTCTATATGCATCCGAAGAAGTGGGCTGTAGTCCACGAAAGCTTATGCTCTAATAAATTTGTTAGTCTCTAAGGTGCCACAAGTCCTCCTGTTCTTCTTTTTGCGGATACAGACTAACACGGCTGCTACTCTGAAACTTTTCTTGAACTGTGGACACCAGAACTGGACATGGTATTCCAGCAACATTTATACCATTACCAAATACAAAGGTTATATAAACTCTCTAGTCCTACTTGAGATTCCCCCGTTTATGCATCCAAGGATTGCATGAGCCCGTTTGGCCACAGCATTGCATTGGGAGATCATGTTCAGATTATTCACTGTGATCCCCCAATTTTTTTTCAGAGTCACTACTTACTTGGATAGAGTCCCTCTTCCTGTAAGTATCAGAGGGGTAGCCGTGTTAGTCTGGATCTGTAAAAAGCAACAAAGAGTCCTGTGGCACCTTATAGACTAACAGATGTATTGGAGCATAAGCTTTCATGAGTGAATACCCACTTTGTCAGACGCATGTAATGGAAATTTCCAGAGGCAGGTATAAATATGCAGGCAGGAATCAGTCTAGAGATAACGAGGTTAGTTCAATCAGGGAGGGTAAGGCCCTCTTCTAGCAGTTGAGGTGTGAACACCAAGGGAGGAGAAACTGCTCTTGTAGTTGGCTAGCCATTCACAGTCCTTGTTTAATCCTGAGCTGATGGTGTCAAAATTGCAAATGAACTGGAGCTCAGCAGTTTCTCTTTGGAGTCTGGTCCTGAAGTTTTTTTGCTGTAAGATGGCTACCTTTACATCTGCTATTGTGCGGCCAAGGAGGTTGAAGTGTTCTCCTACAGGTTTTTGTATATTGCCATTCCTAATATCTGACGTGTGTCCATTTATCCTTTTACATTATCCTTCCTGTAAGTATGGCCTTCATTCTTTATTCCTAGATGCATACATTTACATATTGTTTGCTCGCACCTAGCTTACCACGTGATCCAGACTGCTTTGTATCAGTGACTTGACATCTTCATTACTCACCATTCCCCCCAGTTTTTTGTCATTTGCAAACTTTGTTTTCTTCCAGGTCACTGATAAAGATGTTAAATAGCATTTGGTCAAGAACTGATCTCTGTAGGATTCCAATAGAAACACACCCAGTTGATGATGATTGTCAATTTACCGTCACATTTTGAGACCTATCAGTTAGCCAGTGTTTAATCCATTTACTGTGGGCCATGTTAATTTTGTAACTTGTTTTTTAACCAAATTGACTTGCAGTACCACATCAAATGCCTGACAGAAATCAAAGTATATTACATCAACACTCTTACCTTTATCAATCAAACTTGTCATTTCATAATATATATATATAGGGATAGTTTGACAGAACTATTTTCGATAAACCCACGTTGACTGGAATGAATTATATTGTATTACTTTCCATTAATTCTGTATCAATCACGTTCCGTATCAGCCACTCCATGCCTGGAATTGATGTGAGACTGAAGGACCTATAATTAGAGGGGTTGTCCCATTCACCTTTTTCAAATATAGACACAACATTAGATTTCTTCCAGTCTTCTGGAACTTCCCCAGTGTTCCAAGAGTTATTGAAAGTCAATATTAATGGTCCAGAGAGCTTCTGAGCCAGCTCTTTTAGGTTGCAATAAAACACTGCTTTATTTCTTCGAATATACAACAATTACACATAAGGACAGAGAGAGAAACAGGTGGGATACATACAGTTGTACATGTCAAGGAAGTGGCATTCGACTCAGACTTTCAGCCTGGCTTAGATTTTAGCTGGAATTTACAGTTTGGGTTCAAGGCCAGGGCTCAGGTTCACATTTGAGGACACGCAGACCTTGTGAGCTTTTCTTGTGAAATTTCAGCCCAAAATAGTGGAGTTTCCCATGAGATTCCTGCCATCCTTCCAAAATCAGCCATTCTCAGAGTTTCCCCTGATTTTGGGACAAAATCTCCCAACACAAATTGTTTTTGTGGGGCTTCAAGCTGCATATAAACAGGAACATGGGCCACTTCTAGCTTTGGACCCAAACAGAAATTAAAATTGAAGGGGTACACTTGGGTCTGAGGAGTCACATCCCAGTTTAAGTCCCCAAATACACTGGGGCACTCAGATTCAAGAATTCAAGATTCTGATCCGTCTCTAATATATCTGATCTGCCCAGGGAGCTCTAAAAGAGCTTGTTACATTTGAAATACCAAGCATGCTGCTGAAGAGGCATCCTTTTAAAAATAATTCTTCCCGTGAATGACACTATCAGCTTGGTTACAGACATGCCATGGCCAGGAGCAGCTACTTCTTGGAATTATTCAGACAAGAGATCAATAAGGGGACATAACTTAAAAAGCATGTCACATTTGGGACGGTCCCCAGGGAGAGCCCTGGAATTGTCAGTGCAGTTAAACAATCACTAGAGAAGTAGGTATCTGTCCTTGTTAATTACTGAGGGAAACAATGCATGAGGGAACAGAACAATAAGGAAGAAAGGCCAGGCTTTTCAGCACCAGACCTCAGCACTTTCCAAGCTAATTGATGTATGTGGGGAATGACCCAAAGACCATTGAAAGAATTGCCATATTGGATCAGAACCACAATCCATCTAATCCAGTATCCTGTCTTTTGACAGTGACCAGTATCAGAGAACGGTGCAAGAAATCCTACAGTAATAGAGTAACCTGTCCCCAGAAACAGGGGCGGCTCCAGGCACCAGCACAGCAAGTGCATGCCTGGGGTGGCAAGCCGCAGGGGGCAGCCTGCCGGTCCCTGTGAGGGCGGCAGGCAGGCGGCTTTTGGTGGCATGCCTGCTGGAGGTCCGCTGGTCCCGCAGCTTCGGCAGCGGGTACGGCGAAGGTGTGGGACTGGGAGATCACTCACAGAAACGCCGCCGAATCCGTGTGACCAGTGGACCGCCTGCAGGCATGCCGCCGAAGGCTCCCTGACTGCCATGCTTGGGGTGGCAAAAAACATAGAGCTGCCCCTGCCCAGAAAGACTCCTACTGACTTTATAAAGTGTTAGTCCCCATGCATACAAGCATCAATGAACTTAGGAGCTCATCTATGCAGCCCCACACTGCGGATTATGGGGGTGTGAGTTGCAGTGCACACTAAAGTGTTGCATTGTAACTGCCCCATGTGGACCCTGCTAGTGTTGCGCTGTAACGGCCTCATGTGGACCCTGAATTTAAAGGTACCTAGTTCATGTTAATGTGTAGACAAACCCTAAGATTCACTAGTGCGGCCAAAATGCTTCTTTACAGTTAAATCAAACCTATTTCATAAAACTGGCTAGAAATCTGGTCAGAACAGGTGTTGCAGAGAGATTTGGGGCACTTTTGCTTCCAATGCTGGCTGCAAATAGAACAAAAGCAGCTTCCTTTGTGTTATTTTGTCAGTTCTGGAGCTGGGCAAAGAATTTGCAAAAAAATCACATATTTGACTCATTCCCTCTCTTTTCCATTGCTAACGATCCGGGAAAAAAATCCCAATTTTCTTGAATTTGTTATTCAAAATTATTCACCAAATAATATCTAGAAATAATTGCAGCTCGGTCATAAACAGTTCCTTCAGAATATTAAGGATTGAAATTAAGCTGTTTTGATGGGACATATAGGTCACATGGTCTCTATCTGTTTTCTGATTGGATAAGCATAACTTGCAGATTTAGAATCAGGTCCCTGATGTGAGCACTCATGATTATGAATTTGAAATTAATTTCATGCGAATTATCTGAAATTCTTGCTGAAAATTCTCTTTTCCTGAAAATTTTCCTCCCAGCAAACCTACCTGTTAGAATATTCACAGAAAGTGAATGCAAAAGGAACTCAAGCATAATCAAAGCAGATCTTCTAAAATACATTGGAAAGAAGATTCACGGGAATTCAAGAACATTCACTCAGATCCAGGCATTTCCATTTTTGCTCCCACCTGGGAGCAAGAAAGTGCCGCTTCCTGAAGATGAAAAGTGGTGGTGGAAAAAGCGACATGAACTTTTAAAACCTCAAGAAATGTCTGATTTGAATTTATGGGAAGGATTTAGGTTGGTTTTTATTTTATCTGCACTAATTGGTATTTGAGTATCTAGGTGGGCCAATCTGATGATGAGTGAGGTTTGGGTTACAAGACAGGTGACTAGCTCCTTAGAATTCATGCTTTGTTTTCTATCACAGGTGTGCTTAATTTGCACTTGATTAATCTTTGGCATCTTTATTGTGGTTTTGACATGGTCAGATATGCTTGCAATGCATCTCCCTATTCTGATTTCTCTATCTAGACCCATTTGCTTCCTGAGAATCAGCTAAATTAATTTTAAAAATTCATTGTGTCCTTAATTTACATTAATTTCTTCAGGCTGTTAATTAATATATTCTCTGCCACTCATTTCTTTGATGCATATGTAGGAGAGTCCTCTTGCAAGGCATACACTCCAGAGCACAAGTTCCCACAGGAAACAGTGTATTCTTTTGACTACTGAAACATGACTACAGCAAATTTCCTTTAAAATATTAGAGCAAATCCTTCAGCTCTTCCTCAGGCTTCCTTCAAAGGTTTGACCAATTTTAGTACTCCAGTATTTGGCCCATATTTAGCCACTGTCCCAAAGAAGTGCTGGTGTGTCTTCAGAGGAAGAAGGGAGAGATTTAAGAGTCAAACATTGTGTCTTTCAGGCCCAGTATCCCCCGCCAAATTTGAAAGCACTTTACCAGCTGTAGGACAAATTCTGCTATCCCTGCTGGCCAATGGGAACTTTGCTTGAAGAAGGACCGCAGGGTTTGGCCCCATTGGACCAGATTTTCAAAAGAGCTCAGCAATCATACATAGGGACGCATGTGTTCGAGGGACGTCAGCAACCATAGAGGCATCAAAATAAGTGGCCAAATTTCCAAAAGACCTTTATCGTGTTGGATGCTGAGCTTTATTGAAAAAAACGGCCCCAACTGTGGGTGCTGACCCTTTGACAATCTGGCCAACCATCTTCACATCCAAGAATCACCTTGCTTGTCACTGAAATGCAGCTGTGTGTGTGTGTGTGTGTGTGTGTGTGTGTGTGTGTGTGTGTGTGTGTGTGTGTGTGTGTGTGTGTGAGAGAGAGAGAGAGAGAGAGACAGGCAGGCAGAAGTGTGGAGCAGGGGGAGGGTGGGGAGACTTTGACCAAGGACATAGGAAAAACACCATGGGTTCTTTAATTCCCAAAGAGAGCAGAGAGAATTTCATTTTTAAAGTCTCCCCCACAAGACTTACAGTAAAATTCAATCTAAAACTTCCCTGGGGAAAAGATAACGGGCCTGAGCTGACTGCCTGGCTGTCTATCCAGGTGCTTCTAGGCCCCCAACGCGGTAGTATCCAAGCGCGTCAAAGACATTAGTGATTCTGCCAGGATTCAGACGTAGGGTTCCAGTGAATCCAATTATTTCAGCCCTGATGCTTCAGCCGCTAAGCCACCCATGGCATGTTAGTCATTTAATAAGGCCAATCGATGAGTGATGTATTCATCATTTTAGAGGAGATAAACAAGCCATTAAAGCTGTTTGCGAATGGCTGGAGAATAAATTAGAGAACATTATTAGACACCATCATGTCCCTGGAGACTGGAATTAATACACTAAGAGCCAGATTCTTCTCTCGCTTATGCTGATGTAAATCAGGATGGACTCGGCTGAAGTCAATGGATGTATACGTGTATAATACAAAAAAGTAGACTCAGGCCTTTTGAATGCATCCCCCATCTGGACTGTACCCTTGTTCACTGTGCATTGGGTCCTACATAAAACCTGTGGTGAGGAACAAGAGGCTCTTTCCAGGACATTAAAGATGCATTTATTCATTGCAAGGGATCATTGGGTGTCCTTTCCTTCTTTGATTCTGGTTCTTTCAAGTGAAGTGTCAGGGTAGTTCTGGAAAGCAGTCAAACACTGGCCTCAGTGGACCAACTTCTGATATCATCAACGTCAATTTAACTGGAGTTACTCCAGAATGAGACCGAGATCAGAATCTGAACCTGTGGATTTTGATGCTGGATGTATTTGTATAAAATTTAAATGAATTTGGTCATGCTGGAAGGTGCCAGGCAGAGTCCTGGAGACCGAAGTCTCCATCTACAGCACAGGCAGTGACAGTGCAAGCTTCCCCCCACACCATCCAGCAGCACATAGGCCATGCCCCACATCCATGTGCATCAGCTCTGAGCTGGAGGGACCAACTGTAGAGATGAGAAGATAGTTTAGTTGCTACGTCCATACAGTCATAGACCCATCAGACAAGACTTCCAGGAAGGGCACCAATCAGGAGCAACTGTGGTAGGTTTTCAGCGTGCTACTGTGTGACAGAATTCTGCAGCAGCATAAGGACAAGCAACGCTACAGCAGATTTGTCTAATCTCCGCCCCCCTGTTGCTGCTACAGCAGAAAGTAAGACAATGTAGACAGAGTGAAAGCCTCAGTACACAGTAGCATGACCAGGTAAATGATTAGTAATGCTCAGTTACACCTCAGGCTGGGGGTAGGGACGTACAGAGACCAGCATAGCTGACAATGGCACGGCTTGCAAGAAGGCGATAAGTACCAAGCACCAGATAAATACCAGAGCAGTAGCCCTCTTCCTTCCGGCATCTCAGTCCCACACATCTCAATTCCGTGACATGCCTGGTCTCCCATTCACAAGGATGCAGAAGTTGCAAGGTTGTTATAGAGAGGAAGGCTCAAAGGTAGCGACACAGGATGTTACTGCAGCACCTTCTCTGGGTAATATACAGTAACTGCTCAGGAATAGCACTGGCCGGAAAATGAGAATTCTGTTTCATGAAGAATTACAAGACAAGAACCCAGACCCATGCCTGAATAGCCAAGGCATTCCTCTGGGATGTGGGACACCTCGGCTCAAGTCCCTACTCCACCTGATTCAGAGCAAGGACTCAAACCTGGGTCTCCAAAATCCCAGGGGAGTGCGCTAACTTCTGGGCTAGAGGCAGTCTCTCCTATTGGAGCCATTCTTCAGCCTGGAGGTGAGTGCAATAACATCAACTGGCTACGGTGGGGTGGGTCTCTCTTTCTCAATGAAAATTTCATCAAAAGGGATACGTTTCCACAAACAGTTCTGGTTGTAGCCAATCAGTATTATCTGACCAAAAAAAAAAAAAACTTTAGTCAAAAATTTCCAACCAGCCCCGTTCAGTGTGTCACATAGCAGCAACCGCATGAATACTCAACTCAGTCTGAAACATCTGGAAACATCTGGTTGACACTGGGCATGCTCAAAGGCTTAACACATTAGCATAGTCACATGCACTTATTTGCATAGCCATGCCTATCGTTGTAATACAATCCCTATCCTTACCACCCTGAAGCATTCATCAAGTACTGTATAGGGCCACATTCTCAAGATAACTCAGCTGTATGTGTGTCACTGAGAGCAGAATTTGGGTCTTCCCAGAATTACAGGGAAGGAATGTAGGTGCAATTTGGGCACAGATAACTTAGTCTCAAAATTCCACACCAAGAGAGAATTATGCATCAGTACTAATAAACACAGAGCATTTTGATTTGAATGATTTCAGGGAGTGAATGGCTGCTGGCACAAACAACCTATTTCATGAGAACTTAGCAGGGGAGTAATTTAATGGAGCTAGAATAAAATGCATTCACCCAGAACTCAGATTTAAAAGAAATTGCTTTTTTCTGAACTACTGGTTAGGAGGTTAAATAAGGAAAAATCACCTGGCTGCACTTTTTTGCCCACTTTCCCTGATAAGTGTGCTAATTAACTCAGAACTGTTTGGGCAAAAAGCTTTGGCCCTTTTTCCTCTTGCCCCAAGGAGCAGGTTCTTTAGAAAAAATAATTATAGATTTTCTTTTCAAGTTCAATTTGTGCGACTTTGGGTGAGATTCAGCGCTGGAATAAGCAGGTGCAATTCCCAGTGCAGTCAGTGGGCACTGGTCCTGCTTAAAACGCCCTGTGGCCTATAAGTGGAGGGTCTTGACTAAGGACTTTGGTTGTAGTCAAATAATTGATGGGGTTTCATTGTCATTATTTGCTGAGGGCTAGATTGTCACTACCGTGACTAAGCCACAGTGGGAATCCCCACTTACTCCTCTACTTGGCCCTGCTCAGATTATAGACAGGCATCAGTGAGGAGTGCAAGAGCTACTCCTCCAATATTGGCTGCTGTGAGTGGGAAGGGGTTGAGGACCCCTTCTGACACAGTATGGAATCTGGGGGACACTTTAGAATATTATGAATACCAATATTGTAAAATCACAATGAATTAGGCCAGATATGTCATGTAAAATATCTACACAAATGTTATAATTTGCCAAATGTGATAATCTTGTTTATATGTTTGTATCACCTTGGTATTAGGGGTTATAGCTATGTATGTATGTCTGTATTTCAAAACTTGTGCTATGCTTCTGGGTGACACCCCTCAGACAAAACAGATTTTTACAGATTCAGACTAACACGGCTACCCCTCTGATACTTGACCCCTCAGACAGTTTGGCATCAGCACTGCCTAGCTGCTTGATGGCCCATTAAGGACCATCAACTATACAATTGACCCACTGAGAGAAGACAAGGGATATAACTTATGACTCAGCAAGGCATGCATGCAGGGGCCTGCTTATGGACAGACCTCTAAGGCTTCCAGGCCATGTGCCAGGCAGCTTGGGTCTGGAACAAAAGAAATCAAGCTGCATGGAAAAAGACTATAAAAGGCAGCTGCATCATCTCCATTTTGTCTTCATGCCTGCTTCTTACCTCTGGAGTAACTTTTCTACAAATGAAGCTCTGAACAAAGGACTGAATGACCCATCCAAGCTGTGGATGTGTTCCAGAGGGACTTTCAAACCAGCAGATTCACCAATACTGCTAGGAACCTAATGGACTTTGAAGTCTTTGTACGTATGCGACTGTTTTACCATTTCACATCTCTCTTCTTGTTCTTTCTTTTTTTCTTTATAATAAACCTTTAGTTTTAGACGCTAAACGATTGGCTGGCAGCGTGGTATTTTGTGTAAGATCCAAACCTATATTGACCTGGTGAGGTGGCTGACCCTTTGGGGTCAGAAGAACATTTTGTATATGTGAGCAGAGTTTTTTAAATGACTTCTCACTGTACTGGACCTAGGTGCTGACTGGGAGCCAGAGAACTAGAATGCAATAAAGGGGGCTGTGTGATTTCTTTTTTTGCTTCTTGATAACCACTGTGGGGGATCAGAAGCACAGTTTGTGACTGGTTAGGGAGTTTAACTTCAGTGTTACCCACCAGTCTTGGGAGTATCTGCCTGCAGCCTGCCCTGACCTTAGCATTTCCAGTGAGGGCTGCCCCAGGCACTGTGGGTCACATCCCTGACTCCACCTGTGACAGCGTACCCCATAAGGCTTTATGGGGGGGGTTTGCTTATAAATGTATGTATGATATAACTGGAATATGTTTTGTGCTGCCTGTGCCATGTAACATATCTCCATAAAGGTTATGGTCTACTATATCTATTCATCCTATTTGTACATATATACCATTTTCTACTTGAGGTTAAGAATATGGGCTGTATGCTTGCCTGGTTTCTAAGTAAGCTTTGTGAGGCATTTGGTCAGCTTCTTTAGGAAGGAATTCGCCAGGTTAAGTACCTGATCAGGAAACACTTGGGGAACAATGCATCTTGGAATGCTCCAATCCACTTGAGAAGTCTTCCAGGAGACATGCAAGATACCATGTGGACAATGGCTTCCGCCTGTAAAGACTGAGTCATGCAGGGGCATGTGACTTGCCCAGGTGACTCCAGAACTGCATCTTGGAGCTGGACTTGGCATAGGAGGGAGGAGGGGGGTCTCCACCCACAAGAGAGAGTCTATTTAAACCCGTGGGAGACCCCTCCATTTTGTCTTCAGCTGGCTAAGGAAGGAGCCTCTCCACCCCCCCAGGATACTTGAAGGGAACTGGAACAAATGACAGTAACTACAGGGAGTGTGAGTGAGTGCTGGACCCAGGCTAAAAGGAGATTAGCCTGTAAAAGGGAGCATTCTGGAACTGGTGAGGAACTTATCTGTATTTAGCTTGATTAGACATAGATTTGTGCATTTTATTTTATTTTGCTTGGTGACTTACTTTGTTCTGTCTGTTACTACTTGGAACCACTTAAATCCTATTTTCTGTATTTAATAAAATCACTTTTTTCCTTATTAATTAACTCAGAGTATGTATTAATACCTGGGGGAGCAAACAACTGTGCATATCTCTCTATCAGTGTTATAGAGGGCAAACAATTTATGAGTTTGCCCTGCATAAGCTTTATGCAGGGTAAAACGGATTTATTTGGGTTTAGACCCCATTGGGAGTTGGGCATCTGAGTGCTAAAGACAAGCACACTTCTGTGAGCTGTTTTCGGGTAAACTTGCAGCTCTGGGACAAGTGATTCAGACCCTGGGTCTGTGTTGGAGCAGACGGGAGTGTCTGGCTCAGCAAGACAGGGTGCTGGAGTCCTGAGCTGGCAGGGAAAACAGGAGCAGGGGTAGTCTTTGCACATCAGGTGGCAGCTCCCAAGGGGGTTTCTGTGATCCAACCCGTCACACCACCTACCCCAGTCACCAAACAAAGTAGCTCAGCTCTATGAGGCAGGGACCATCTCATTGTTCTGTGTCTGTACAGTGCCTAGTACAATGGGGCCCAGGTCCGTGACAGGGGCTCCAAGGTGCTACCGCAATACAATAAATAAAAATTGATGGCCAGGTGCATAGGGAGGAGTGAGCAGCTCCACAAAAAGGTGTGAAATGGTTTATTCCTTCCCCAGGAAAGGGAGGGGCAGGGGAGGGATTGTATCTGTCTGAGCCACAATTCATTCTCTGGTCTGCCTCTAGGGTAGCACAGTTAGGCATTGCTCCCTACTCAGCACAAGACTGTGGAGTTACAGACTAGCCCCAGGTGCTGACAGTATGCTCTGTACTGTACCAAACAAAGAGGAAGATTTGGGGCCAGATCCTCAGCAGATATAAATCCATTTAATTCCATCCACTTCAGTGGGACACGACCAATTCACACCAGCTGAGGAGCTGGGCCCACACTCTAAAAGGCACACAATAGAATTTGAACAGCCTATACAAACAATGCTTCTAAAAAGGGAAAATATATTTACTCTCAGGCGCAGTCGTCACATGGCTGTTCCCCTCCTGTCTGAAGGCTTTATTCATGTAGCTGCAAGACCTGGTTGGAGAGGGAGATTCAGCTGATGGCAAATCCAAAGTACATACATTTTCTCAAAGCTCTTGAGAAGAATTAGGAATCCAAAATGTATGTGAGAGTGTGAGAGGGAGATGCCCTTCTATCCAGTGCTTTATGGGGCTTCTTGTTCTGATTTCCTGACTCAGGCCAAAGATTGTTCCCGCTAGTCTTTAAAAAGAAGCCAATGGCCAAGAAAAGCTGGTTCTGGGGGTTAATTTAATGCAGCGCAGCAACCTCCCTAGCCTGCAGCTCGTACTGTAGAACTCAGCTCCTGTGATTTTACAGCTCTGGGGATGAGCCTCCGGGCCAAAAGGAAGCGATAACCGTACGGCCGCTCCTGCAAAGCTCAGAGATGCATTCAGTGAGAGTTCATTGCCAATACTCATGGCACTTGTCAGCTTGCTGAAAAGTACTAATGGGAGCACTGGGCATAGAGAGGACAAAGCTTTTTTATTGAATGGCCTCCCAGCCAGTGTGTGAGTAGGGTTTTTTCTCTCTCACACACATTGTGAATGGCGGGGAGTTGGGGGCGAGCTACGTGCAGGACTTAACTCATTGTCTCTTCTCAGCTCTCACTCGCAAGGACAAATCCTGCAAAAAATGCCATTGAATTCAATGGGAGTTTGGGTGTGTTCCAATCAGGGATTCTATTCTGCTCATTGGAGAGAGGGCCCGATTCTCCTCTCAGGCAGACCTGTCTAAATCAGGAATAAGTCCACTGAGATCAATAGAGCTACCCCACTGTGAAACTGTGGTAAATGAAAGGAGAACAGGCCCAGAATGACTAAGCCACAAAATTAATGTCTGGATCCAGACTTCCTCACAGCCCTGGGTGGCGCTGGATGGTGAATTCCAGCCTGAGTCCCTCGCTGCCCAAACTTGACTTCGGGTTGCTTTGCTTATCTGCCAGATCCCCTTTTGGATGTGATCGTGCTGCACGTTTACATGGATTACAATGCGCCAAAAAGCTATGGCAGTTGTGGCCAGTCCCATTTCCTGCCATATCTCCTCTTATAATCCTTAGGGCTGTCAGGTGGTTCAGTAGCAGGCACCACTGAGCTGAGAGCATCAAGACGGCAGTTAAAGAAAGGCCTTCTCAACTCCCTCAGAGTTCACCTCACAGGGCTCCAGAAATGAAGTTTTGTCTACTTCATTTCACACAGTAACGGCCTCGATGACCTCCCATGTAACAGAGGTTGCAGCACACCAAGCAAAACTCAAGTGTGTCCTCACAGTGTCCTGTAGGACAGTGTGTGTCTTTAAGGCACAGCCCTGCATTGGCAGTGGGATAGAACTGTACTACCCCAGAGGGAATTTAGGGAGACTAATCCCAACCCAGCTCCTTAACATCTATAGAACGGTGTGCAGCCATTTAGGATGGTGCAGCCTGTTTCCCATCCCCCATCCCCAGTGCATCTGCCTGCTCTGTCAAGCAACATAGAGATGTGGAGACCTATCCAGGGGCTCAGATCATCAGATTAATTGCTGGCTTCATCCAGCTATTTCTACAGAGGATCTTAGTCTGTATTTCTTAGAATAGCTTTAATGGGGAATTCTCAAGACTGGCTAGCATACAAGAAAGAATTATTTAAAACTGAGATGGCTCGTGCCTTGGACTAAAGTGGTAAAATGGTAATTATGTGGACTTCCCAGGATACACTGAAAAGGCCTTTCAGGCAAGCTGAGTGAGGTAATATCTTTTATTGGACCAACTTCTGTTGGGGAGAGAGACAAGCTTCAAGCCACACAGAGCTCTTCTTCAGGTTCAATAGAAGTTGGTCCAATACAAGATGTTACCTCACCCCCTTTGTCTCTAATGGCCTTAAAAAAAATTAATGGAAATATCCTATCTCCTAGAACTGGAAGGGACCTTGCAAGGTCATTGAGTCCAGCCCCCTGCCTTCACTAGCAGGACCAAGTACTGATTTTGCCCCAGATCCCTAAGTGGCCCCCTCAAGGATTGAAGTCACAACCCTGGGTTTAGCAGGCCAATACTCAAACCACTGAGCTATCCCTCTCCTCCTGGGACCAGCCTGACTACAAATTCAGTAAGGTGCAATCAACCCAAGCTGATTTATTCTTATCTCATCACTGTTGGGGCAGGAAGGGGAGGAGAGACAGGGCAAGAGACAGGAACAGCCTGAGTGTAATGTAATGGCAAATTAGATCACACTGCCTTCATTTAGATTACACTAGACCTGTCTCCGTCCTGTCCTTTTGCTCCTGAACTGCACTGACACCACCTTCCAGCTAACTTCCTGAGTTTACAAGACCATTGTGAGAGTGGAAGGTAGAATTTAGAAGGGTTTGAAAAGTTATAGAAGAGAGAAAATCTGCAGCAGTATCTCCTATTAGAGATGGACCAGAAGCAGAACCACCACCCCCCTTCCAGGCTTGGGGGGAAAGCTCAGACTTTGAAATTGGAATTTCAGACATGCCACACCTCACATTAATTATATTGGGTGTATTTTACTTCCCTGTCCTCCAGCTTCCATGTACTTAAATTGCAAGCTCTTCTAGATGGGTATTCTTTGTTCTACGTCTCTGAAGCACCTGTCACACTTTTGGGTACTTGATAAATAACAGTAACAATAATTAACAATTAGGCTAAATTTTCAGCCAAGTAGATCTTCCTTTAGGCCAATACAATTTGCACCCACAATACTTCTGTGTGTAACAAACTTTGCAATCATCAAATGAATTGCAGGTGCAAATCAGCCTCAGACTGCCCCATTTATGCCCACAGTTCTGCATAATCACAAGAGATGGCACAAAAACATTTTGCAATAAAAACTGGGCTCCATCAGCTCAGGATATAAAATTACATTTTATCCCATGAGGCCGTGCAAGTTCAATGTGCCATGACTTAGCTTATCTGAGTCAAAACAGCTGACTATCCACAGGAGCGGAGTAGTTTGATATAAATGTGCTCATTGCACCAGGAGTGCTCTAGAAGTGGGATTTCTTCAAGATCTCCATTATTTCCCTTATTTCTTAAAGGGACACTGTCAAGATAAGGGAAAAACAAAAATTCCTACCCTGTGTTATCAATACTACCCAACTTCATCCAAACAGAGTATTTTAAAAATCTCACTTGCTGTTTATTCACTCTTTGCATTTCACAGGGAAACTGCTCTGGCCAATTTCACTCTGCGTTTTTCATCAGTTTCACTCACGGGTTCACGTGCATCAGATCTGCGTCAGGGTGGGGGCTGGGTTTCTAACCCAGCCAGAGGATGTGCCAGTTGTTTCTCATTTGACTGTTGAAGAGCAGCTTTCGCATGCAAACCCTCCTTCCCCTTTTCTTTCTTTTTGTTTTACAGTCCCTCCACTCTGAGCCTAAACTTCCTTGACAATCACCATGGAATTGTTCAAATTAGGCCCAATTGTCCCCTGTGGAAAAGGAAGGGATGGGAACCACCTAGAGCCAGGTGGGGAGCACTACCTGCATGTCATTGGTCTCATTTGCCTACAAGCAGCCCTCCACATATGCTCCAGGGGTAGGAAGGGGAAGACGGGCTTGAGAGAGCAGGGCCTGGAGAACGGCTTTATCGACAGCATTGTCAGCTCTGCAGGGATATCCCACAGTGTCAAGAGTTCACTTGGGCAAGTTCCTGAGATGGCTGGAGAGCGGGGAGGTGGCCAGCAGGGGAACTCATGGGGACATGGCTCCATTGGTGCCATAGAATCAGGAAGGAAGGAGTGGGCCAGAAGAAGACAAGAGGCCTTTGCACAGATGGCCTGGGCTTTCAACTGACCCCTGGAGGCTGCACAAGTCCTTCCGGCCAAATCCCCTGTTGGTTTCTCCAAGGAGGGGGAAGGGGAGCAAACACCCCTCTAGCTCAGAAATGTCTTGAAGAAAATGCCATTACTGCAATTTCAACATGTTTCCTATTTACACTGCAAGCTCCTGGAGGCTCTTTGTGTTACGCTTGCATAAAGTGCCAAGCACAGTAGAGCAGCAATCCCTGAATGGGGCCTCCAGGCACTACCACGATACAAATCACAAATATCTCCAGCTCCAATGCAAGATTATACTCCCTCTGCTTTTCTCCCTCTCTATGGCCAACTGTGGAATTTTCATTCCAACCCTCTAGCCTTTCCCCACTTCCACCACTTACAATGGAGATTCAGACAAAAACATCCACCTGGTTGTTCTGCTGCAATGTGAACTTACACCGAATCTTTGCTTTTACTGCTTGACTTACAGCTCCAGTGCCGTAGCTTCTCCTATTTGTCAATTTCTCCATTTCTCATCTGACCTTTAGTACTTTATAAGGAATCTTCTATTTTTTTCAGTAGATGGCCAGTCCTTGAAACTATAATTATTCCATTATATCACCATAGCCGATTCTAAGTAATTTTCCAGAAGTTCAGTTCAGTCCTCTGCTTGCCTAAGGAGATATAAAAATTTACACCTATTATAAAATTGAGAATAAAAGCTGATTGCAGCAGGTAAAGACAATCATGCGCTGTAATGTTAACTAGCTCAATTGCATCGCATGTCTATTTAAAGAAGACTTGTCTGATTGTCAACAGGGCGGTGATTTAAATTCCTGTTAAAATTACCGCCATAAAAGTAACAGCATTTTATTACATTAGTACAGGGAACAGTTATGTATGTTTTGGACTTTTATGCCTGTTGCCAGTGGTGAGCAATCTATTAATTATTAAGCCAAATTGATCTGCTGAGAGAAGCAGCAAATTTAGTTCCTAAAAAACAATTTTTAAAAAAAATCCAGAAAACTGAATGGCAGAGTTGGGAACAGAATCCATGCTGCACATAGGACTGTTCTCAAGGCAGGCATGAAACAGCAAGGAAGATCACTTCAGTGGTTAGGGAACTAGACCAGGATTTGGGAGACCCCAGTTCATTTACTCTTTCATAGTCTCTCTGTGCAACACCTTGCACAAGCCTCAGTGTGCCTGTTTCCCATCTGTAAAATGGGGATACCGCCCCTATGAGGTAGGGAGAAGTGCTATGAGGATAAAAACAGTGAGGATTGTGAAGTGCTGAGAGACTATAGTGAAGGGGGCCACTCTAGATAGGACAGAACTTCCATTGATGTAAAGAGGTATTCTTGATGCAGATCAAGGCAATATGGCCAAATATACTATGGACAGAGATAATTTAATTCCGCACTGAAATGCAGCCTATGGGTAACCATATACATACGTACAGAACTGCAGTGCCCTAGCACAAGCCAAGCAGTTGCAGGGCAAGCTTCCCCATATTATCCAGCCTACACACTTAAACTCTATGCGGAGCAGATCACCTCGCATGGCAAGAGAGTAATTCAGTCTTGATACCAATGCAGCCCTTGAGACTGCCGACAGGGTGGGCAGTTTGTGCCAACTGTGGTGGTGGTTTTGTGATACAGACACTTATCTGTGAAGAACTGGACTGAGATCCAGCAAACTCATTTCATGCAGACCACCAAGCAGCCAACTGATGTGATGGTGATGCCTTTAGGATGCTATCAAATCCAACATGGGAAGGATTAGAACCAGCAATTTATCAAAATAATCTCGTTCATTCACATTCAGCTTACTCACCATTTATTCACTCCTTACTTAGGACTCTAGACTGCTGAGTAAGGATAGCCGGATTTGGCCCTTTATTGCTGTTACGGTTTTTCCCAGGAAATTTGCACTGGAAAATGTTTGCAATTTTGAAAATAATGCCTTTGTAAACGCTGTGGCTTTGGGTTCCACAGGATAATAGCATCATTATGGCATAAATTCTTTAGAAGTGATAATCGTTCAAGCAGGCTATAGAGTAAAAATCAATTGGGTTAAACTTTATGACCCCTCTAGAATTCATTTATTTTTATTCGATTTCCATTAAAAAAAAATCTCACTCAAATGGGCGGAAGGGAAGAGCTTTGGAGAACTCTCAGCATCCCATTATATTTGGTACAATTTTGTGATTGGATTTGCATAAGATGATTTCTAATTAGGAACCGTAGCAGCTTAGGAACATTGGTCTGACTGACAGATAGCCCTGGAGGAGCAGCCAAGATAGGAAGAACACATGCCTGGAATGTGAATCGCAGAAACTGGCCTTCAAACTTACCATTAAAGAAAGATTTGATCTGCTATGAAAAATACCTCATCAGCTGGAACAAGGGCCCTCACAGAGCTACGAATCATCTTATCAAGCAGAGCACAGGAACCATGTACATATAATGACCAATCAGAGGGATTTATAGGGTGGTCTCTGAGCCAAAACAATAGAAAACACCCAACCATCCAGATGACACATCAAAATGAGACAGCTACTAGAGGGGAACGGCAGGCATGTTTTGTAAGTTACCCTATTTTAGTATGTAGGAGGTGGGTTAAAATACAAAAGGAGGATTAGAACATTAAGGCATGGGATTGGGACTCAGGAGATCTGAGTTTATTTCCCAGCTTTGCCGCAGACTGTGTGTGGGACCTGGAGGAAGTCACCTCGACTCTCTGGGCCCTAGTTCCTCACCTGTAATGATAGTACTCTCCTTACCAGACTTGTTTATTTCGATTGTAAGCTCTTCTGGGCAGACACTGTCTGTCTATGTGCTTGTACAGCACATTTTACACTGGGGCCCCCAATCTCAGCTGGGCATGCTACCATAATACAAATAATTAATAATATTTGTCAACTTTTCAGTGTGTTTTCATTTGGGAAGGGGGTTGTTCCCTTTCCCCAACATAGAAATGAATATGAAATAGACTAAATTCCTTTCCCCTTCATTAAAGCTCTTCAGAGGGCGGGTCTCTGGTTTGGAGGTTAAGGGTTTTCATAAGCTACACGGAATATCATGACTCTTTCTGGGAAATCGGCCATTGCCTATAGGAACTTCCACCCACACAAAGTAGTAACGTCTCCAAGTGGTCCCTGGCGGGGTCTTTTGGGGCCGAGGGGGAAAATCGTCCTTTAAACTGCGGAAATCTTCAGAGTGGAACTTCAGAGCTCCACTGACAGTGGAAATAGAAAGCAGCTGCACTGACAGTCCCATTAGGAGCAAAGACGTGCAAAAAGGGCTTTGAAAAACAACTGGCCTTTCATCTTCAGTAGCAAGCGAAACAATTATAAACCAGCTGAGCTTAGCAGGGGAAAGCAAATCACTACCACACAGTACATTAAACATGGCAAGGCCTTCAGATGCCATATTTTGTCAATCTCCTTTTTAGATAATGTGCTCTTTCCAAATGCTAAAACATGACCTGATTAATAACAATGAAGACATTCCTCTGGATCTCTTGTCAGTTTTACTGCCCATGTCCTCTGCTTAGCTTACAACCGGGGAAGGAGGAAAGTGTGGAGGTTTAGGCAGAGAACTGGAAGTCAGAAGGTTTGGGTCCAGTTTTGACTCTGCAAAAGGCTCCCTTTGTGACCTTGGGCAAGTCACTTCATCTCCCTGTGACTCCATGTCTTCATCTATAAAATTAGGATAATTCAATGTTATATACATATCTTGTGGCAATGAGTCCCACAAGAGCAGACAGGCTTACTAAGCGCTGTACATAAATACCTTTTGTCTGTTTAAATTTGCTGCATTTCAACTGCATTTAATGTCCTCTTGTTGAGAATGGGTGTTCACACATTACCCAATCTTCCTTTTCTACATCCTTCACTATTTAATATATATGTAGAGAGGGGACACATAAAAGGGGACATGGCAAAGTCCCAATCCTTTCATTTTCTCCTCACATGGAAGACTTTCCAGGACTCTGATCATTTTTGTCACCCATCTCTTAACTCCCTCAATTTCAGCTGGATTCTTTTAGAGACAGAGCGACCCCCAGAGCCAAACACAGTATTCCAGAGTGCACCACTGATTTGTAAGAACAGCCCTTTACGTAGCCCAGGTGGTAATGCTCTTCCATGTTCTATCTGAGTGCACAGATATACCTAGCATTAGCCCAGCCTGCCAGCTCCCAGTGCCATATGCCAGCATGTCCTCTCCTCCTTTACTAGTGTTACTTAGCAAATAAACCTTGAGAACTGCATGTTGCAACTAACTTCCCCTCTCTGCTCCCCATTAGGATACAAGATAACTCAGCACACACGGAAACCAACCCCTGCTCTCTCTGTCATTGCATCTTGTGCCCAACTTTTTGCTGTTTGTCAGGCTCAGTGACCAGCACAATTCCTCTCTGGCAAATGCAAGCTGGTGCTGACACTTGTGGCTAAATGCCTGGTGTCATGCCAGATGTTTTTGTATCCGCCAAAAGCAGACAGTTGCCCCGGAGGAGTTGTCTTGAGAAGAGCCCAGCTGTTTTACTCGGCTAAAATGTGCGCTTTAATTTGCTTTCACCAATGAAACAGCATATAGGTCTCTGCTTTATTCTTTAATTCCCTGCAAAGCAACACCAGGGTTTCAAGAGGGACCGTTTGCTAAGATCACAGTTCTAATTACGACAAGATCATGTACAGACAGTGCCTACTCACACGCTAAACAGTGCAGCACATTTAGTATTTCTACAGCATTTTCTGGAAGACCCCTGGGAGCACCACTTATATGACTAGGATTTTGGAACAAGCAATGGTAACATTGCCCCCTGAGAACCGGTCCCACATTTTATGCTGAGCAGAGGACGTGCAGGGAAAGGCCTTTGGGAGTTTAGTCAGTGAATGAATATTCATACTGTGTCTGATCCTGTTCCCAATGAATTCAGTGGCAAAATTCCCATTGATTTTAATAGGAGTAGAATCAGGTCCATGTGGTAGATACAAACTTCATTGATTATATTTTATGTACCTTGTTCTCCAGAATCTCAGCAACTTGATTTCAGGATCTCTCAGTGACCCGAGCTGTAACACTTTCCCCCTGGGGACCAGAGAGTGCTTAGAAAAGATTAGCGAACAGAGGCTATGTACACACTACCACTTATGTCAGTATAATTTACGTCGCTCAGGGATGTGAATAAGCCACCCCCTCAAGTGATGTAAATTACACTGACCTAAGTGACAGTGCAGACAGCGCTATGTCGGTGGGAGAGCTGCTACTGCCGCTTGTGGGGCCTGGAGTAACGAAGTTGATGGGAGACCTCTTTCCTGTTGGCTTAGAACGTCTGCACTAGCAGTGCTACAGTGGTGCAGCTACGCCGCTGTAAGCTCTGGAGTGTAACCATAGCCTAAGACTCACAACATCACCAGTGTGGTAAGTATTTTGTGTCCCCATTTTACAGATGGTGAAACTGAGCCTCAGAGAGGGGAGGTGACTTGGCCAGAGTCACCCAGTAGCTCAGTGACAGAGCCCAACTATCCCACCTCCCATTCTGGTGCTTTAACCACAGAGCCTTTGCCATCTAGAGATAGCCACAAATATATCCACAAGTTGGTAGCAACACCTACCTCTCAGTGCCTCTCAGCTGAGGATCTGAGCATACTTTACAAACATGCATTTATATCACTCCTGTGAAGCTGGCAAGTATCATTGTCTCCTTTTTCCTGATGGGGAAATTGAGGCACAGAGCGGGGACATCATTTTGCGTTTTGCTCTTGAACATGAAATGTGGAAGAGTTTTCCGTCTGGTCTTGTATGGAGATATGCACCTTTGGAGCTAGATGAGAAAGTACAGCAAAGCAGCAGAAAAGACTATACTGAAGAGTCCTGGTGCCAAAACATATCCCAGTTTGACACCACTGTGGATTTCAAAGCTGTCAGAAGGATCAGCATCATACTGGACTTTATACCATCATGGAAGGATCAAATCAGACTAAGGAGGATTGGGGAGGCAAACAATTCTCTCTAGCAATTGGAAAAGGCCCTTTCTGCTGACCAGGTCAAAAGCCTTTGTAAGATCTATGAAGGCCACATATAGAGGTTTTCCTTGTTCTTGATACTTGTCTTGCAGTTGCCTTAGTATGAAGACAATGACAATAGCTGATCTACTGGCATAGAAGCCGTACTAACTCTCTGGATATGCACGTCCAGCAAAAGCTTGCAGTCTTTTAAGAATGACCGATGCAAACACCTTGCCGGCAACACACTCATCATTTCTCTATAATTGTTACTGTCACTCCAATCTCCTTTGGTTTTATACGTTATGATGTTAGCATTCTACATGTCTTGTGGTACCACTCCTTGCCTGCAGCAGGCAGGCAAGCAAGATTCTGGGCAGATGTTTAAGCACAACCTGTCCTCCTTGTTTCAGTACTTCTGCTGGAATTCCATCTTTTCCTGTGGTCTTTCCTGATGCTAGGGAGGTGATTACCTTTTCAAACTCATTTATAGATGGTTCTATGTCAAGCTCTTTGATAGTCTAGAACCTGGGGATTGCATTTAGCACTGCTTCAGAAACAGAGATTTCCAGAAGTCTTTTGCCCATTGCCATTTTTCCAACTCCATGGTAGCCATCCACAGCAGCCACATCTTGTCATCTGAGCCAACTCTAGCATTGAAGTCTCCCAGCAGATAGAGTTGCTCGCCTGGAGGTAGCTTAGTGATGATGCTGTTGAGTTGCTGATAGAACAAGTCCCACTCTTCAAATATGGAGGAAAGAGTTGGGGCATATCTCCTAATGATGTTGGCAAGCCACCTCTAGTAGATATTCTTAGTGATATGTGTTCTGATGCTGCAACATAACATTTGACCACAGGTACTAGTTTTTGAATGCAAAACCCACACCATGTTCATGGCTATCTTGTTTGCTTTTTCCATGCCAGAAAAAATGGGTAATGCATCTCGCAGAAAGAACCTGTGTCAGCTAATCTGGTTGCAGAGAAAGTGGCTCCATCAATGTCAAATTTCTCTAGATCTGTCAGAGAAAGCTGACTTTCTAGGGCCTTGGACCTATTCTAGTTTGACATACCTGTGCACATTGTCCTTTCGTTCCAACAAGCAAGTCTGAAGAGGGCAACCATTGTAACTGAATCTTTGGTGCGTATACCTAGGAAGAAAGGAAGGAGGCAGAGTCTTGCCTTAGGACAAAAGCCCCCCTCAGACTAGGCCAAAGACTTAAAGAGCACGATGTTTGGAAGCCAGCACAGCTGCAGGAGATGCTGGAAGGATCCACAGGAGATTTGATTCAAGATTTTCTCCCCTGGCCTTTGTTCAACCAAGAACTAGCAGCAAGGCAGCAGTGCCAGATGGAGTTACTCCTTTGTGGATATTGTTTGTTATTCCAGGGGTATCTGGCATACCCCCATTGAGTGGTGGAGTTCCGAGTTTAGTTGCTGACACCCAAACCGTGGCAGGTTGCACTGGGTT
Organism: Chrysemys picta bellii; assembly: GCF_011386835.1. Classification (NCBI taxonomy): domain Eukaryota; kingdom Metazoa; phylum Chordata; order Testudines; family Emydidae; genus Chrysemys; species Chrysemys picta. The sequence goes on along the minus strand of NC_088801.1, from coordinate 10,156,353 downwards.
AGGTGGGACCGGTAGCAGGCTATACGTGCCTGGCATGACCTGACCTAATGTATGTAAGCAGTGGTTCAAATAACAATGAAATAGAGGGGGGAGATCTCACTGCACTGAGGAGGGGAAGTCTGCAGAGAAGCCAGGGAGGGGGAAGCACTCTCTCCACTCTTAGTTCCAGAGCGAGGTATAATGCAGTTACATTCCTGTTGCATGCTCTGTAAGTACTCTTCTGAGACAGGAAAACCAAAGCTGCAGCTAGCAAGCCAGATCTCTCAGGTCCTGGCCAGCATGGGCTCTCAAGCAGTCTCAGCAATCTTAACTATGATCAAGGAACCTTGGACATTGGCCTCTCCCTGAAAATCCTTCTGGTAAATATTGAAGGTTTCTCAGTTGCTAAGTGTTCTGTTCTCCAGTCCCTAGCCTGGAAATACAACACGGGTGTAATCTGCTTTCAGGGTACAAATGTTGACTCTTTCTGCCAGCCTGATTATGATCTTGTGAGTTACTCTCTATGTCATGCACGTGGCCATATTATCTATATTAGAGTAAATCTTGCTGACACACAACTATTCCCCTAATTCACACCCCGGTGATCTTGTGAGAGTCGGTCATGTCAAAGTGGCAAATACGTACAAGTCCCCAACCCTGGCCTACCCCATATATTCTCCCTAAGCTCCCAGACCCAGCCATTTAAGCTGCAGATTTTATTACCCACCATTATCACTTGGGGATAGAAAGTCAGATCCAAATGGAGTTGACCTTAGGGACTGGGCCTTGCTCCCTGACCTTCATGTCATCCATGACCCAAAACAAAGGGATACTTTTCATTGTGCCAAATGGAAGCAAGACTATTTCCCTGACCTCACCAGGACTATCAGCACAAGCAGCCATCCACTTCAGTGTATTGGGAAACTTCCCACAGAGTCAACATCATCTGATCCTGACCAAAGTTGGAATAATCAGATTTATTGTGAGCACTAATACAAACCCTCAGTGGCACTATTGCAAAGCAGACTGGCCCAGCTTTACACAATTCACCTACATCTCTTGTATCCAACATAACACCCCCCCGAAGAAGCTTACCTGTGGTTCACAAAAGCCATTTATTTACAAAGCTGCCAGCAAGTCAATTTCAAGAGGTTGTTATAAGTCCTACATTCCCTGCCTAGATGAGGAGTGTGCAGAACTCCTCAAGCAATATGAAGAAAATGCAATCTAGACAGGACCACACATCTTTTAGACAGCTTGTACGCTTCTAGAGGAACAAGGTGGAGCTGGCTACTGCAGAGCTAAACATGGCAAGAGATAGCTGCAAAGCCTGGGCACTAATCAAAAGAATTGGTGCTGCTCAGAAGCCTTCGACACAGCACCATGACCCAGTCACTCCTAACAGCCAGGGCAGATAAGGACAGAAAGTTTGGAAGAGAGCTGAAGAAATAGCAACACCACAAACAGAGTCCTGACTACCAGGTTCTCTCCAGCATTACCGCTCCTGACATCAGGCAACACGTCACCTTCAGAATTTGCTCTTTAAGGTGCAAGACATGCCACATCTACCCCTTGTTTAATCCACTCAGGCACTGTTTTAGCTCAGATCACCCCGTTCGGACAATTCCCCTAAGGAACTTCGATGACACCTCCAGGTGGCATGCTAGTTGGCAAGAACAAGCTTCAACCATAGTCAATGTCTATCTCATGACAAATCCATCAGTCCAGCTTCTTCGTTTTGACCTTCCACCCCATCTTTGGGAAAAGCTCAAGCTCTTCAGATGTGGAGAGATCAAATGTGCTGCTCAGGACTGTAAGTGGGGCCTTTGTGACTCCCCTCTTTGCCACTGTGGCCAGTTGAAAGAGGAAGGCCAAATACTCGCAGGCTGCGCCCATCGGCAAGGGCTGCCTGATTCCCTCCTGGACTGGCATTCAGACGTGGGCAAACTACGGCCCACGGGTCACATCCGGCCCACGGGACCATCCTGCCCAGCCCGAGCTCCCAGCCGGGGAGCATAGTCCCCTGCCCATCCCCCACTACCCCCCCTCCCCTGCAGACACGCCACCACGCGGGTCGCACTCTGGCCCGCCACTCCCGCTGGGCAGCGTGGGGAGCGCAGCTGGCTCTGGGCGGGTGTCGCGGCTGCGAGCTCCTGCTGCTGGTAAGGGGCGGGGAGCGGGGGGGGTTGGGTAAGGGAGCGGGGAGTCCTGGGGGGCAGTCAGGGAGGAGGGGGAGGTTGGATGGGGCGCAGGTTCTGACGGGGTGGTCAGAGGATGGGGAACAGGGAGGGTTGGGAGTGGGAGTCCCGGAGGGCCTGTCAGGGGGCGGGGATGTGGATAGGGGTCAGGAGGGCAGTCAGGGGACAGGGAGGAGGGGGGGTTGGCTAAGAGGGTGGGATCCTGGGGGGCAGTTAGGGGCCGGAGGTCCCGGGAGGGGGTGGTCAGGGGATGAGGAGCAGAGGGCAGTTGGATAGGGGGTAGGAGTCCCGGGGGGGCTGTCAGGGGGCAGGGGTGTGGATAGGGGTCGGGGCAGTCAGGGGATGGGGGGTGGGGGTCCCGGGAGGGGGCGTTCAGGGGACAAGGAGAAGTGGGGGTTGGATGGGTTGGGAGTTCTGCGGGGGGCAGTCAGGGGCAGGGCCGGCTCCAGGCACCAGCCCACCAAGCTTGCGCTTGGGGCGGCACCTGGAGGGGGGCGGCGTGGTGCGGCGCTCCGGCTCCAGCCGCCAGGGAGAGCGGTGCCCCAGCCGGGCTCGCCGCCCTCCCCCCTGCGCTCCGGCCGGTCAGGGAGAGTGGCCCGCGGCCGGGTTCGGCGCCCTCCCCTGCCACGCTGGTCAGAGGGCAGGAAGTGGGAGGAGGTGAATAGGGGGCGGTGGCCAGGCTGTTTGGGGAGGCACAGCCTTCCCTACCCGGCCCTCCATACAGTTGCGCAACCCTGATGTGGCCCTTGGGCCAAAAAGTTTGCCCACTCCTGATCTAGTAGATGCAATTGCAATATATAGTTCCAGAGGGAGAGCTGTGCTAGACCTAACCACTTCGCAACTTTGACCCCTGCTTGTAAATGAAGAGTTTCATTTCTGGGACTACACTAACAATCATGAGATTCATCGTATCATACACACCCAGCCTGACCATCATCTTCCAATGTTCTCCAAGGAATTCAGTCCAGCCATTGAGATGATCGTGCAGAACGAGCAAACCAGGTGTAAGATCCCAAAGCAGCTTTGCCTCTACCTGGGGCTGCTTCTAAACCAGCAGGATTAGGGGACTGATGCACTCAGTGGGCTAAATCCCTATCTTTCCATCATGGATGAGTCACTTCCAACAGGGCTATTAAATTATTACATTGTGTTAGTATATTAATGTCATTCCTGCTTTCGGGAGAAGATAAGATTTCAATTAACGGCAGATTAAAATTAGGTTTATCGAGAGACCAGCTGCATTCCCACAGTGAGACGGCCCTTTTTTTCTTTCCCCTCCTCCTCTCCACACTGTAATGCTGATGAAAAGAAATATCTCTATTAATTAGGGGGGGGGGAAGCAGCTTGGACTGGATCAAGCCTGTTAACCCACATCTTGGGCTGTTATCACTGATCTGACTCTTTCTAATAGCAAAAATCTCACAGGGTTGTGGTTTGCCAGCACGTTTCAGTGGCTTCATGAGCCGTTCGTTTTTATGTCAGAGCATCTGACAGTTTCCATTACAGGGAGTGAGAATATTAAAAGATATTCAAGCAACACGGAGAGAAAATTAAGTATATAATGCAAAAGAACTGGGCAGATTTTAATTACAGATTCCCCCAAAAATCCATAGAAGCACTGATTAAACGCCTAATTACTTTTAAAGAAGTGAATAAACAGTCAATAAGAAGAACAGCAGTCTCTTACCCTCTTTCTTTTGAGCAGGGACTGTGCATATAATGCATGATAGACATTTTATCACCAGCAAGTAAATGCTGAACATGGGGGTGAAAAGGAGAAACAAAGCTTCAGAGAGTCTGTTAAAAGGAACTTTTTTGCCAGATGCTCAATGCTTGGCTCCACTGAAGTCAATACAGCTATGCTGATTTACATCAGCGGAGGCTGTGGCCCATTATTTCTAGCCAGGCCATCGTTGTCCAGGATTGTATTGGCCTTATCAATAGAGCCCACCTGCCTGCCCCAGGGTAGCATTGTCCTTTACTCCAGTTCCCTAAGGGCCCAGTTTTGCCCTCGGCACTGAAATGCAGCTTCATTAAGATTTAAGCCTCTGCATCCAAGGACAGAATCTAGCCCTCCTCTATGTGTTTTATCAAGTACCTTCTCAAACGCATCGAGTGATGGTGTCCCAGTGGCCTCCCATGGCAGGTTGTCCCACTCGCTAATTAACATTCTCACAGTTGGACCATTTCTCCCTAAATGATACACAGAAGCTGCCGTTGAGGTGGGAACTAGGCTAGCAGACAATCTTCAACAACGCAATCAGTGCAGACCCAGACAGCACAGGCAGCCGTTGGGCTCACAGTACAAGGGAGCCATGGCGGGGCTGAGCCTGGGCTAATTGCTCCATTAGGGAGAAACTGTTAAAACTCAACTAGTTGACGATCTGTGTGTTTGGACTATGCTACAAGCCAGACCCCTGAGAGAAAGGGAGGTCCTTCGCCCAAGGGGATACCTGTGCTGGAGCCCTCTTACCCCAGCTGTGGGGGTTGCATTTCTGAGTTGACTGCTCTGCTGGCCCTCAGTGCCTCGTGTGTAGCCCTATGAGCCTCTGTGGACTTGCTCAGGTGTAGCTGATGGGCATTTAACGAACACTGGTGTTGATGCACCAGAAGGAACAGAGTCCAGCTCACCCCTTAGCTGGGCTGGCTCTGTAGAGCCAACAGCAGTCAAAACTTTAGAAAGCCTTTGTTGTCACTAAGGTCAGCAGGTGTGAGAAACAGCACACATCAGAGGCTGACAGAGGAGATCTGCTGATTCGGCAGCTCTCCATGTTTTACAGTCACTTTGCAGAGCTAAATCACGTTTCAGATGTTGCCTTTTGTTCTACTGCCTAACCGTGCAAACCCGAAGCCCGAGTGATTTTCATTCACACGAGCCTTTTCAATGAGGGCAATGGGAGGAGTCCGAGGCGTAAAGTTACACATGTGCTTCTGTCTTTGAAGGATCTAGGCCAAAGTTATTATCTTATCCATATTAACAGGCAGTTACCACATTCCAACTCCTTCCTGGTTTGGGGGTTGGGAGGTTTTTGTCTCCACGTCTCTTTAAATCCCCCCTATATAATGGGTAGTAGTAACTCCATTGATACCAGCCAGTCAAAAGTTTTCACCGTTCACTGAACTGTGCTGCCTGTGCAACCAGGCAGAGCCTTGCCTCTCCCCACCCCCTGACCTTTGTGTAACATGCTCACAGAGGGCCAGAGCCTCAATGGTATTTAGGCCCCTAACCCCCATTGAAATTCATGAGAATTAGGTGCTTACATACCTTTGCCTATGTGGTCCAAAGTGCCTTTACTATGGAAGTTGCCCAAGAGAAGACATTACAAGGGGGAAATGTGATCTATTGGCTAAAGCACAGGACTAGAAGCGGCAGCAGTGGGTTCTGTTCCTGCTTCTGAGATACCTCTGCTTAGAAATCAACATCAGAGGCATCTTAGAAATGCCAGTGATACACAGATAACGAGTTCCGCCACTGACTTGCTGAGAAACCTTGGTCAAATTGCTTAACCTCCATGACCTTCAGTTTCCTAGTCCCTACCTCAAATGGGAATTGTGAAACTAAATTCAGAAAAATTAGCAAAGCTCTTGGATTTGGAGACTCTTCCATGGAAGGTGCTGTAGTAAGAGGTGCAAAATCTTGATAAACCATGGGGCTATCTGCATGTAATGAAGCACTTCTCCTTTGTACTGTATAACTAGTATATGGGGAAGCTGGAGGGAATGCGGCTAATGCACTGGATGGGGACTTGGGCAATCTGGGTTTGATTTTGGCTTCCACTATGGACTCCCTCTGTAACTTGGGGCAAGTCACTCAGGCCGGGAGTTTCAAAAGATTTGGTCACCTAACTCCCTTCAGCTCCTTTGATAAATCCCAGCTTTAAGCACTCCGTGCCTCCAGCCCCTATTTCTAAAATGTGGACAAGGATACTTCCTTTCTCCCACCCTTTGTGTGTCTTGCCTAATTAGACCATATGCCCTTGGGGGCTGGGGCTGTCTCCTTCTGTGTGTTTACAGCACCTAGCACAGTGGGGTCCCAAACACTGCTATAACTTTAAAGGCCTAGAACACTCTTTAAAAGTTGGGGACCTATCTTCTCCCCGCCCCCACAGGCACAGAAAACCTGCTGCTTCTAATGGGGAGGCTGATTTCAAAAAGAAACCTTATATATCAGCTTGGAGGGGGAGAGGGAAGAATCTTGCTTTGTGTATAAGAGAGGTGGTTTATCTGCCTGCTCCTGAATCCAGGGGAAATAACAGACTGCTTTGCAAGCAAAACGGCGTAATAATATGTGCGTGGCTTCCAGTGACAGTGTGTGGATTTACAGTATAAAGATATATAGGGCCACTTGGAACAAACCATTTCTAACATCAAATGGCTTTGTATATTGATTGCCTGAGGACGTGCGCAGATACTCTATTGCCAGACATATAATGGAGCATATTATTTACTCACTCTAAGAGCCAGATAAATGGCTGGACTATCAGAGGGAGTAAGGCAGCTCATCAACAGACTGAATGGAAGGAGAGTTCATGTCACACTGAGGGGTCAAGGTAGATCACCACTGAAGTACATAGAATATCAGGGTTGGAGGGGACCTCATGAGGTCATCTAGTCCAACCCCCTGCCTAAAGCAGGACCAATCCCCAGACAGATTTTTGCCCCAGATCCCTAAATGGCTCTCTCAAGGATTGAACTCATAACCCTACGTTTAGCAGGCCAATGCTCAAACCACTGAGCTATCCCTCCCTGGGGCTGGAGCAAGATGGTGCATCCTGCATGTCATTTGAAATGGAGAACCCTTGTGATGTTCCAGCCTCCTGCCCCCACTAGAAGGGCTTGCATGGGGGTGGGAGTTGAGGAACAGGGTAAAGAGCAAAGAGGGTTTGTGCTTGTGGGAGGCGGGGGGGAGAAGAGCCTGCAGCTGCTGGACACTGTGGGTAGGTATGAGGAGGGAGAAGGAATCCCTGCCTAGTTCTGAGCTCCTTCATCAGCCCATAGGCCCGTCTGAAGCACGTGGAGGGTATCATGTATCATTCAGGGAGCTACAGCTACAAGATGGTGGGGCCCTCTACATGCTCTGGAGTCCAAAGAGAAAAATGTTGGTTTGTTTTCATTGTCCCACATACAGACCTTCCTGAGCCTGGTCACAGCCACAGTGATGATCAGGGAGACCTCAGCTGAGACACTCCCTCCAGTGCAAACCAAGGTCTCCAGGAATAAAGGAAGAAGAACAGGAGTACTTGTGGCACCTTAGAGACTAACAAATTTATTAGAGCATAAGCTTTCGTGGACTACAGCCCACTTCTTCGGATGCATATAGAATGTAACATATATTGAGGAGATATATATACACACATACAGAGAGCATAAACAGGTGGGAGTTGTCTTACCAACTCTGAGAGGCCAATTAATTAAGAGAAAAAAAACTTTTGAAGTGATAATCAAGCTAGCCCAGTACAGACAGTTAAGAAGTGAGAGAATACTTACAAGGGGAGATAGATTCAATGTTTGTAATGGCTCAGCCATTCCCAGTCCTTATTCAAACCGGAGTTGATTGTGTCTAGTTTGCATATCAATTCTAGCTCAGCAGTCTTCAAAAACAGACTCCAAAGAGAGACTGCTGAGCTAGAATTGATATGCAAACTAGACACAATCAACTCCGGTTTGAATAAGGACTGGGAATGGCTGAGCCATTACAAACATTGAATCTATCTCCCCTTGTAAGTATTCTCACACTTCTTAACTGTCTGTACTGGGCTAGCTTGATCATCACTTCAAAAGTTTTTTTCTCTTAATTAATTGGCCTCTCAGAGTTGGTAAGACAACTCCCACCTGTTTATGCTCTCTGTATGTGTGTATATATATCTCCTCAATATATGTTACATTCTATATGCATCCGAAGAAGTGGGCTGTAGTCCACGAAAGCTTATGCTCTAATAAATTTGTTAGTCTCTAAGGTGCCACAAGTACTCCTGTTCTTCTTTCTGTGGATACAGACTAACACGGCTGCTACTCTGAAACCAGGAATAAAGGAGGTTTTGGACTGAGGTGGTTTTGGATGGATTCTTCTTGCCCATTTTGGAGAAGTACCTCAAGGCCTCCCCACGAATGAGCAGCAGGGCAGCTCCAATGATGGGTAACGAAGCTCTACCCAGGTGTGTATGTGGCCTCCACCATATAAACATTTGAGTACTTTCCTCAACAATACGTAAAAAAGCAACCCCCTGATCTTCACTCTGTCCCATCCTTTCCTCTCCCCATCCCTTTGCCCATGGCTAGGGCTTGCAATGTTAAGCTAGATTTAGATCATAAGCTCTGTGGAGCAGGGACTGAGGCATTTTCATATTCTGTAAAGTCCTTAGTGCACTTCAGTTACCAATCCAATATCTGTCCTCATACATCAGAAACATACAGCAAGGCAAGGGACTGGCCTGTGTATTAAATGAGGAATGGATTGTAAACCTGGCTTTATGTTCAGCAGTAAGAAGCTTCACCAAAGAGGCTCTGATGTTTAAAAGTCTCACTATTCTTGCAGTCCTGCTGCCACCCCGAGGCCATTTGTGGAAGTGAGCTCTGAAAGTCAAGTAACAGCAGAATGCAAGTGTGTTTGTTCCATTTTGTCTGCTCTTCTAGACCAGGGTTAAACTTTAGCTAAAGAAAGACTCATTTGAAACAAGAAAGGATTTAAAATATAGATAGATAGATAGATTTACCTCTAAATAGTTTGCTGTAAATTATGGGTAGGCTTCCAAATGGGTTGAACTACATGATTCCCCAGCCATGAATATGCATTGCAAGGCTGCTTCCCCACGCAGCACTTGGAGGATTTAAGGCAGAGGTTCCCACATACTATGTCCTTATTTGAAAAGGTTCCTGTTCAGCTGCACCCAGAATCATTTGCCCCAGATCTCTGTGATTCAAAGGAGACGCCTGGTCTTTTGCTGTTTTAAGGAGGTGCTGACAAAAGCCATTGCACAGGTTATGAGGAGAACCCAGGGCAAGCGGTTTAACCAAACCAAGTTCAGCAGCATACTGGAAGGAGAATGAAGAGCAAGCTGGTGACCCTCCCATCCCAAGCCACTGACTGGGAGCCAAAGTCACGACCGCCCACGTTGAGAATTGCTGGCTTGAGGGGTTAATCCCTGCAGGCGCTGAAGACCGAGTCACTTAAACGTTCCTATGCAATTAACACTAACACAAACAAAAGAATGAACATTTAGAGAACTCTTCTTAACCAAACCCCTTTGCAGATGACACATTTTAGTGTGTTTCCTGCTCCAGCGATCTGCCATTCAGACCACTTTGGGCCAAGTATGTACAATACGGCCTTCTTCTAATGAAACCTAGTTGCACTCAATCCATTGCTCTTGGATTGTTTTGTCAGCATGGTCTGATAGAGGTAGATGAGGAAGGATTTTCTAAAAGGAAATGTTACTCCCACATTAGATGTAAAATAGCAATAAACTTTGTTCAGCTTCTGGGCTGTATAAAATGGCTCATCAGTGCTTACTGAACTTCTGGTGCAGGGCCATGGAAGTCTTCAATTGCCTCATAAATTGAAAGCCATGTGGAAGTATGTATTACTTAAACATTCAAAAAGTATAATTTGCTGCTGTAGATCAAAGTATTGCCTTATGAAATAGAGGGAACAAAACCACCAGTTATTTATGAAAGGGGCTTTGCAGCTTTACAATGTGCACAGCAGCAAAAGCTTTAATTTATGCTTAAGGGATAGCATAACATATCATCTAATATTCCTGCATTTATTTGTCGAGATAGTGTGTGTGTGTACTGAATAAGTGAGGTTATGAGAGAGGTTTTAATGGCGGGAATGCTACAGCATTCACACATGGCAAAGTGTACCTCCCAGTTGTGATGCTGGTTACTTTTTTGAATTAGAGGCATTTCCAGATACATGGATGCTGAATGTCTTCATCAAAAGTACCTCTATATGAACTTCAGGCATAACTGTTTCACTGAACATCTTGATGTACTGTCTCAAGGCAAAAAGTAATGATTTCTCTTTACCTGCCAGGCTAATAATTCTCAGTTGGTGTGAATATCATGATATTTGTTTTCTCCATTGCACAGAGTTAAACTGAAGTACACAGAAGTTAGAATAAAGTGTTATACTATGAGATAACTGATGGTTATTTGATGACAATTCCTTTCTCCTTGCAGTCTGAGAAGCCCTTTGACACCCAAGGAATGTATCTTACTCTATCTAGACATTCCTACCACTGTAGGAATCTGACCCAGTCAAATCTAATATTTTCTTCACTTATCTTCATTGGGCAATTTTAGTCGTCTTGAACAGAGCAGTTCCTATTTCTTATGGCAGAGAGCATAGATTAATATTAATTTTTTTAAGTTGCGTCAAACTTCTGAGAGGTTTGATGCAATTAAAATTCAATAACAAAAATACTGAATAAAGAATTTAATACAATGGATAATACCCACTGCTTTAAAAATAGGCTCATTCTGATTACCAGGTGGTTTCCCCTTCTCCTCCGCAGCATGATTTTAGCAGCCACTAGTCCGATGAACTCTTACAGCAAAGATTAATTCTTTATTGCCTATGAAAGATGGGGTTGCAAACTTTCAAGTGGTATACAGCATTGCTTCAAGTCTACCAGTTCTCTGATTTTAGTGGCTGCTATTTTGAGAAAAACTAAAGTGAGTGGGGGTTGGAAAGCATTATGGTGATCACAATAAAAATGCGGAGTCCGGTGGCACCTTAAAGACTAACAGATTTATTTGGGCATAAGCTTTCATGGGTAAAAAACCCACTTCTTCAGATGCATGGAGTGAAAATTACAGATACAGGCATAAATATACTGCCACATGAAGAGAAGGGAGTTACCTTACAAGTGGAAAACCAGTGTTGACAAGGCCAATTCAGTCAGGGTGGATGTGGGCCACTCCAGTCAGGGTGGATGTGGGCCACTCCCAATAACTGAGGAGGAGGTGTCAATACCAAGAGAGGGGAAATTGCTTTTGTAGTGAGCCAGCCACTCCCAGTCCCTATTCAAGCCCAAATTAATGGTGTTAAGTTTGCAAATGAATTGTAGCTCTGCAGTTTCTCTCTGAAGTCTGTTTTTGAAGTTTTTTTTGTTGAAGGGTGGCTACTTTTAAATCTACTTTCCCCACCTGGGGAAGTGAGGAAACAAATTGACAGAGCAAGATGGGTACCCAGAAGTTACCTACTACAGGACAGGCCCAACAAGGAAAATAACAGAACACCACTGGCCATCACGTACAGCCCCCAGCTAAAACTTCTCCAGCACATTATCAATGATCTACAACCTATCCTGGAAAATGATCTCACTGGCCTTGGGAGGCAGGCCAGTCCTTGCTTACAGACAGCCCCTAACCTGAAGCAAATACTCACCAGCAACTACACACCACACCACAGAAACACTAACCCAGGAACCAATCCCTATAACAAACCTCGTTGCCTACTCTATCCCCGTCTACTCTAGCGATACCAGAGGACCCAACCAGATCAGCCACACCATCAGGGGCTCATTCACCTGCACGTCTACTAATATGATATGTGCCAGCGATGCCCCTCTGCCATGTACATTGGCCAAACCGGACAGTCTCTACGTAAAAGACTAAATGGACACAAATCAGACATTAGGAATGGTAACATACAAGAGCAAGTAGGAGAAAATTTCCCCTCTCTTGGTATTGACATCTCCTCCTCAATTATTGGGAGTGGCCCACATCCACCCTGACTGAATTGGCCTTGTCAACACTGGTTCTCTTGTAAGGCAACTCCCTGCTCTTCATGTGGCAGTATATTTATGCCTGTATCTGTCATTTTCACTCCATGCATCTGAAGAAGTGGGTTTTTTACCCATGAAAGCTTATGCCCAAATAAATCCGTTAGTCTTTAAGGCGCCACCAGACTCCTCACTGTTTTTGTGGATACAGACCAACATGGCTACCCCTCTGGTGATCAGAATGGTGATTTTAAGGTCAGATGACTCAGAAGCCCCTAGGGCTAGAAAGTATTACTACACAATCTCAGCTTTCCCAGGACATTTAGCATTAGCTTTTAGCTCCAGTTGTCAACAACTGTGTGTTACATTGGGAGTAAACTTTTTAAGAGAGTGTTTAAATTAAATCAATGGAGTTAGGCACCAAAATACATTTGAGGATCTGGGCTCATGTCCCTTTTGAAAATGGGACTTAGGCACTCAAATTTTCCCCTACCTTTGGTTTTTGTCTCTTCAAATCAATCAAAAAAAAGCAAACCATTTGCCAGACATAGCAGGATGCTTTCAGCTTTCTAAAAATCCCAGGTCTGCTCCAAATCCATATTGCAGCATGTGTGTCCAGGCCAATTTAAATTAATTTTGGTAGAAAGATTTTGTGACATACCATCTCAATTATTTTATTCTATTCCATAAACTGTGTTCTTCCCTTCATCTATTAGTTTTGTAATGTATCTTTAAAAAAAAAAAAAAAGCAATCAAGTTTCTCTGGCATGATTTGGTCTGAATAGAGATGGACCCAGGGGGTAGAACAAGCCAGAAAATAGCAATTCCATTCCACTGAAAGTTGAGGTTTCAAAACATTTTTTGTTCTGATGCAGAATGACACTGAGACCTGAAATTTGTCATAAAAACAAACATTTTGTTTAAAAAACTAGAATATAAAATTAGCAAGGTGCAAAATGGATGGATTATAAACTGGCTAACTGAGAGGCCTCAAAATATAATTGTAATTGGGGATTTGTCATCAAGTGGGTGTGGTTTCCAGTGAGCTACTATAGGGATCAGTTTTTGGCCCTATGCTATTTAACATTTTTAATCAATGACCTGAAAGAAAACAAAATCATCAGTGAAATTTGCAAATGACAAAAATTGTGGGAGTAGTAAATAATGAAGAGGACTGGTCACTGATTCAGAGGGATCTGGATCACTTGGGAAACTGGGGGCAAACAAACAATGCTAAATGTATACATCAAGGAACAAAGAACGTAGGCCATGCTTACAGTATGGGGAACTCAGCCCTGGGAAGCAGTAACTGAAAAAATATGGGGGTCATGGTGAATAATCAGCTGAACATAAGCTCCCCAATGTGATGCTGTGGCCAACGAGCTATCCGATCGTGGGATGTATAACCAGGGAAATCTTCAGAAGGGTAGCCGTGTTAGTCTGAATCTATAAAAAGCAACAGAGGGTCCTGTGGCACCTTTGAGACTAACAGAAGTATTGGGAGCATAAGCTTTCGTGGGTAAGAACCTCACTTCTTCAGATGCAAGTAATGGAAATCTCCAGAGGCAGGTATAAATCAATATGGAGATAACGAGGTTAGTTCAATCAGGGAGGGTGAGGTGCTCTGCTAGCAGTTGAGGTGTGAACACCAAGGGAGGAGAAACTGCTTCTGTAGTTGGATAGCCATTCACAGTCTTTGTTTAATCCTGATCTGATGGTGTCAAATTTGCAAATGAACTGGAGCTCAGCAGTTTCTCTTTGGAGTCTGGTCCTGACGTTTTTTTGCTGTAAGATGGCTACCTTTACATCTGCTATTGTATGGCCAGGGAGGTTGAAGTGTTCTCCTACAGGTTTTTGTATATTGCCATTCCTGATATCTGACTTGTGTCCATTTATCCTCTTGCGTAGTGACTGTCCAGTTTGGCCAATGTACATAGCAGAGGGGCATTGCTGGCATATGATGGCATATATAACATTGGTGGACGTGCAGGTGAATGAGCCGGTGATGTTGTAGCTGATCTGGTTAGGTCCTGTGATGATGTTGCTGGTGTAGATAGGTGGGCAGAGTTGGCATCGAGGTTTGTTGCATGGGTTGGTTCCTGAGTTAGAGTTGTTATGGTGCGGTGCGTGGTTGCTGGTGAGAATATGCTTAAGGTTGGCAGGTTGTCTGTGGGCGAGGACTGGCCTGCCTCCCAAGGTCTGTGAAAGTGAGGGATCATTGATCCAACTAAAAGATTTCATTGCATTCAAGAAAGTTCATAGGTGATAAGCAAGTGGCTGGACCCAGGTAAAACTTCGGCAGCTGGGAATACAAGAGAGTTTATCTTTTTTTTTTTTTAAAGCACAAATTGCTGTGAAGATGCTTGCAGACAGCACTGGTTATGGCATTTAAATGGGCTGTACCCTTTATCCATTGTTTAGAGTCACTGAACTGAGCGGCACTAAAGAGGGTCCTTGGTAGTCATCCCAGGTATTAGGGAGTTGATTACATAGATTCTATTAAGTGCCGATACAAATCCATGTTGAGGACTCAGTTCTTCACAGTAGATTCTCATGACTTAGTGCCAAGGCAGGTAGACTGCTCAGGATGGAATACTGTACTCACTTACCCCAGTGGGAATATTTTACACCCCATTTACACTTGCCTTGCACAATGTAAGCAACAATGGAGTGCACAACAGGGCTTTTGGGTATTCCTGGCACGCAGGAAGCCTGATCCACATTCCACAGTGCATTAGGTCACAGGAGTTTGATAATATGTTTGCCCTTGTGTTGACGTCACTAGGCATAACCCTAGGTAACTCGGGAGGGTGGAAGGCCACTAAATGTCAATGAAGCTTCCTGCACTAGGCCTAAGTGAACCAAACTCTATCCTTCCATGTTTAAACTCTAATCAACCTCAAAAGCCAGGTGCAATTGGAATATGTAAGCAACCAGTTATCTGTGTGCAACCCCCTGCTCAAGCAGTAATAATGAGGCCTGCATGTTTCTGGCTGAAGGGAAAAAGGACAAGATAACAGTTTAAAGAGGTTACTAACAAGCTAGGCTTATAGCTGCCAAGAATGACTTAACTATTACCAGGGATGGGAGGGGTAGAGGGAGGAATGGGGGGGAGAAAGGGAGGGCTAGAGGGGAAAGGGGGGGGGTGAGGCTTAACTGCAAAATGTATAAAAGAAGAAAAACTGTTCCTGTTAACGTGCTTGATCTGAGATGTGCCTGTCTCCTTGCACCGCTTTGGGATCCCAAATAAACTTTGTTTGCTTCTCCCCCTGGTGTGTTTATTGACGCGAAGCACACCGGGCAACGGACCTGCTGTTGCTTTGCCTTGGGCACTCTGTGCTGGCAACAGTTTTGGCGCCCAACGTGGGGCACGAGGCTGAAATTTAGCCTTGCCCGGACCCCTCTCGGAGGTCGACAGATTGCGGCGACGACCGACGCCCAGCGCGCACCGGTGACTTTACCGGGGGCCTCGGCGGAGACGTGGTTTGGTCGACCCCAGAGGGCACAACGGTGCAACGCGCTCGAGTAGTGGAGAAGCAGCTGCGGGCGACGGTGGGGAACCGGTCCCGTGGATAGGGCGACGGTGCAGAACCGGACCCTTGGATAAGGTAGGAAAAGTCCAGTGGGGACTTTATCTGTCTTGACCTGGGGACGCCCAGTGTCTACCTGTTATGACCTGGGGACGCCCAGTGTCTCCCTACGGGGCAGGGACAGAGTATGGCAGGCAGGGTAAGGTGTACACCCTTGGAATGCATTCTGGTGAACTGGAAAGTGTTTGGATCGGATCCGTTGGTTAAAAGTAAACTGAAAAGGTTCTGTACAGTAGACTGGCCTCAATATCAGCTAGAGGACCAGGAAAGGTGGCCACCGGAAGGATCACTTAATTATAATACAATCCTTCAATTACTTCTGTTTTGTCAGCAAATGGGTAAATGGAATGAACATATGTATGTACAGTTGTTTATGTTGTTAAGAGATAGGTTAGATATTTTGCAAAAGTGTAATTTGACTCCGACAGGTTCGGTAGTAGCTACTGTTAGTTCCCAGAACCCCCCCACAGCTGTAATGGCAGGTCCGGTGTCCCCTTCGGCTATCACACCCCCACCATATAAAGACAAGGTGTCTCAGGTCCCAGAGATTGCCCCCTCGGTGGAATTTTATCCGTTGGTCACTGAGACCGTGGTGTCCAGACATGGCTCAGATAGGAATCAGGCCACTACTATGCAGGTTTACACCCATGTGCCTTTTAACCCGGTGGACCTAGCAGCCTTTAAGGCACAGGCAGGGGAATTCTCTACGAACCCAAGCAAGTTTATCTCGGTCTTTGAAGGGTGCCTTGCTAGCTGTAAGCCTGACTGGGATGATTGTAATGTCCTTATGCAGACCCTGCTGTCTGAGGTGGAGCATAATCAGGTTGTGTCTTAAGAAAAGGAAAAGAGGCAGGCGAAAATGATGGTCACAGCAGTACAGGCCGGTGGCAGGGGAAAATTCCAGGAAGGTGGAAGGGGCCAGGGAATAAGAGGACGTGGGCGCCCTGGCTCACAGGAAAGGCGTCTGGGTTGCAACCAGTGTGCCAGATGCCGAAAGGAGGGACATTGGAGAAATGAGTGCCCCGAAAGGGAAGCTACCCCTATAATGACAGCGAAGGATCAAGAATAGGAGTGTCAGGGGAGACTGACTATCCTGCCCCTGGAACCCCGAGTAAACATGCGGGTGGGAGATTCGGACATAGACTTTTTAATAGACTCTGGAGCTGCACGAACAGCCGTAAACCAACCTCTGCAGCTGCCTGTGTCAGAGTCCCTCACTGTGGTGGGTGCCTCAGGGAAAGGAATCAAATGCCCAGTATATGCCCCAGCGGAATGTGCTTTGGGAAACAGAACTCTATCTCACAAACTGGTTTACCTCCCTGATTGTCCAACGCTTCTACTAGGACGGGACCTGCTTTGTCGCTTAGGAGCCACCCTGCATTTCACCCAAGATGAAATAACCCTCACCTTACCTGCAGAGAATGCCTGGATAATGACCCTTGCAATTAAGCCCTCAGACATGCAAGCCCCAGAGTGGAGCAAGTGGGAAGACAAAAGGAGGGTTAAAAAGCAGCTTTGCTGGACAGTGTTGGCCCAGGGATTTAAAAATTCCCCCACCCTTTTCGGCCAGGCCCTGGCCAGAGACTTGGAGGAGTGGGACAATGAGGACAGGGTCCTCCTCCTGCAATATGTGGATGACTTGTTAATGGCTGCTGTGGGTCTCATCCCTTGCCTTAAAGCCACTGTGAGCCTCCTGAACTTTGTTGGACTCCTCAGAAGTGGGTGTGCTCGTCCTGGTTTGTTGCTCCAAAGCTCTGTATAGAAGTTATTTTACTGGAAAAGTTCATAATGGCAATGTGTATGTGTTCACTGTTGGGAAAAGGTGTATGAGTGAAGAGTGGAAGTTTCCTTTGTAAGTTAAAAGAAGCCAAGAAGGAGAGAAGGAAAAAGAACAGAACGAGTTAACTGAGGGAAAAAATATAGCTAGCAAGTTCAGTCCAAAGATAAGATGCTGGCACCATCCAAGGACACTGCCCAGAGCTAAGACTTGGCCGACAGCCAAGAAAAGGGGGGGCCTGAATGGGCCCAAGCAACTATGAGATCTGCAAAACACTGTCAGGCATTAATGAAATGTGTTAGGTTTCTTTTCTCACAGATAAAAGAAGTGCTACCCAAAGACCCTAGCAGCCCTGCCATTCATTGAAACAAGGAGACTGAGTCTACGTAAAGTCCATCAACGAAAAACTTCTTTGGCTCCACACTGGAAAGGCCCTTTCCAAGTCCTGTTAACCACCAACACCGCTGTGAAGTACCAAGGACTGCCCACCTGGACCCAGGCTTCTCACTGTAAAAAGACCCCTCCACCTCGGGAGGATTCTCCGACTGATGATAAGCCTATTTAAAGACAGGGTGATGTGCTAGTAACCTCTCCCCTGTATGATGCTGAACCACACTGTTTCAGGAAAAGAGAAGAAGGAACACTTGCTTCACTGAAACCACAAAGTCCAGGAATTCCTGACTACAAAAGACATTAAGAACTGACCCTGGTGAAGAAACAAAGAATTATACGCTGGCAGGGAGGCTGTTAGACCCCTGGCCTCCCAGGTACAGGCTGAATGTCTAGTCTGCCAAAAGAACAACCCTCGACCAGAAGATATCGGATGCCCTGCAAATCCCCTGGAAGCTCCACACTCCATGGCGACTGCAGGCCAGTGGAGTAGTGGAACGCACAAATCAGACACTTAAGCGGCACCTCTCAAAGGTCTGCCAAGAGGCTTCCCTTAAGTGGCCTGATGCCTTACCCCTTGTTTTGCTCCGCATTCGCGCTCTCCCAAAGGGCAGGTTAGGGCTCAGTCCCTTCGAGATTATGTTTGGAAGGGCATGGCCTATGAACGGTACACCGGTTCTGGCAGGGAAGTGGGAAATGGGGTGTGGCTTTTTATCTCAGTATATGTGCTCTCTGTCTGCTGTTCTCTGTTCTCTCCACAGGTATAGCAGAGATTTGCAGCCTCTCCCACTGGATGCCCCTGTCCACTCCTTGCAGCCAGGCGATTCCATTCTCGTTCGGACCTGGAAGGACTAGCCTCTCCAAGAGAAGTGGAAGGGACCCCACACCGTCCTGCTGGTCTCCCACACAGCAGCAAAGGTCAAGGGACACAAGAACTGGATTCATCACTCCTGTCTGAAGGCAGTGCCCGCTCCTGAACGGTGGACCGTCCAGCCTACGGAAAAGGACTACCAGCGATGACCTGGGACTTAAACTGTTATTCAAAAAAACAATAAGATCTGCTGGGAATGCCCTGTGGTCTCTTTGGACAGTCGCAGCGCACTCCCCGTGAAAACTCTAAGCGTTGGTTGTGTTTACTCTCATAGGGCCGGCCTAACCTGGTGACCTGGTCCTTTTGTTTTTAATCTGCCTACTATTAGTAATTGATATTTTGTAAGTATTTAAAAAATTGTAATTGTTAGGCCCTAGGGTCACCTGCCCAGCATGAGTTCAGGTCCAGGGTCTGCCACAGTGGTACTCTTTGCCATAGGGACACTCCTTTCGTTACCTCCCGTTCCCCCCAGGCACATGTGGGATGGAAAGGGATCCCTACTAACTTAGAAACAACACATATGAGTCCTTGAAGGTTTGCTTTGCCCAAGAGTTTAACCTAACTGCTAAGTATGCTCCCAAATCCTGCACCACGCAGCAGGGTTACCCTGGAGGATGGTCCCCCAAAATTGGTCAAATATCTGTTGGGGATGGTTCAGTAGGGGAAGAAATACCTCGGGTACCCCCTTGTGACAAAACTGTACCATTAAATCCCAGTATGCATTAAGGGACAACCCCTGGCCGCCCCAGGCAGCGTTAATCTTTGTATGCCACCTCAGAGCCCATTAAGGAAGGAGACAGGTTGGGTATAATCCTCCTCCCATCCCATGGGGTGGGACGACTAACCCAATTTTATCTCAGGCTCTCTGTGTTTCTCACCACATTCGCCAATGAAACCTTGGCCATAGAGAAGAGCCTTAACTCAGAGCTATACCAGCTCCGGTTGCTGTCCCTGAAAAACAGACAGGCCTTAAATTATGTTTTAGCCTCCCAGGGCGGGGTGTGTGCCTTTATTGGGAATGAATGTTGTACTTAGGTCCCGGAAAACTCACAGGACATTAACAAGCACATCCTGTCGGCCAAACAGGCTTTCAAGCAGTAGAAGGCCCAGGAAAGGAAACCCACAGTTTTCAATTCCCTTTGAAGTTGGTTGCCCAACCTAGGAGGACTGGGGGGTGGCCTTGTGCGTCTCCTCCTCACCGGTGTGGTATTGTGCCTGGTCACCCTCCTCCTAATTGCTTGTTTTAAAATGCTCCTCCGTAAGCTTTGTGCCCCCCGTTCCTCAAAAATCCCGGCATACCCTCTCATTGAAAACCCCAGCTTCATAGCACTTAATCATATCTTGTCCACAGAATATGAGAAAACTCAGCCAAAAGCTTGTTGAGTATTCTCAAAGGAGGGAGTTGTTGACGTCACTAGGCATAACCCTAGGTAACTCGGGAGGGTGGAAGGCCACTAAATGTCAATGAAGCTTCCTGCACTAGGCCTAAGTGAACCAAACGCTATCCTTCCATGTTTAAACTCTAATCAACCTCAAAAGCCAGGTGCAATTGGAATATGTAAGCAACCAGTTATCTGTGTGCAACCCCCTGCTCAAGCAGTAATAATGAGGCCTGCATGTTTCTGGCTGAAGGGAAAAAGGACAAGATAACAGTTTAAAGAGGTTACTAACAAGCTAGGCTTATAGCTGCCAAGAATGACTTAACTATTACCAGGGATGGGAGGGGTAGAGGGAGGAATGGGGGGGAGGGCTAGAGGGGAAAGGGGGGGGGGTGAGGCTTAACTGCAAAATGTAAAAAAGAAGAAAAACTGTTCCTGTTAACGTGCTTGATCTGAGATGTGCCTGTCTCCTTGCACCGCTTTGGGATCCCAAATAAACTTTGTTTGCTTCTCCCCCTGGTGTGTTTATTGACGCGAAGCACACCGGGCAACGGACCCGCTGTTGCTTTGCCTTGGGCACTCTGTGCTGGCAACACTTGTGATGAAGGGCTTTAGTGGTTTCAGACTCTCTCCTTGCTCCAGTACTGTAGCACTAGGAAATTGTGGTACTTCATGTGCTGTACCTTTAAATCTCTAAGAACCCTGCATTTAGAGTTCAGCTGCCATTTTTAATGGTGAGAACCCCTTCCCCAAGTCCATAGAAAGACTGGTCTATTCAGATTCTTACACTCCACCCATCACCATAGGTTGACAATTTTGGCTGGACAATCCTGGAGGGTTGGCAACCCTACCATAGGTTCACATTGGCTTGGAGCAGACTCTTTGCAGGTTTATTAGTGTGTGATTGTAATGGGGTCACCTTGGCCAGGTGTGTGTGCCTGTACTCTCTCTCTGGGTTTGTGGTGGGTCTTCGGTGACTCAGCCCTCTGGCCAAGTCACACATAGTCGGTCTGTGAGATAAAATCAAAGCAAAACCCCTTCCGGGGTACAAGTCCAACAGAGGCCTGTCTCAGTGGCCTCTAATGTCTCTGTTTGTCCCTGCTTTGCAACAGAGTGGTGCCCCAGGGCTTCTTCCCCAAAGGCAATGTCTTTGCCCTCTCAGGGCCTTTCTGGCCCCAGCTCTTCAGCTGGGCTACTACCATTCAGTCCCCCTTCTGGGGTGCCTCAATGTCCAGGCCACCTCCCCATAACTAATGGGAAGACCCAGGCCCACCCACTACTCCAGGTCCCAGTCTAGGGACCCTGTAGAGAGCAGCCATCTGCTGTGTCCCTTTAACTACATTGCACAGCTTCTCTAATTCCCTGGGCCACTTCCCCACACCATCTTCACCCTTACCTCAGGGCTTTGTCCTAATGGAGTCCCAGCAACCAGCTCAGGGCTCTTTCTCGCTCTCCCCAGCTTCTGGTAGCATGGCCCTGTCTGGGGTTCTGTATCTCCATCAGCCAGACACACCCCATCTACCCTCCTACAGCTCCAGCAAGGAGCTGAAGTCACTCTAGCCCTGCAGCTCTTCTTATATTGACCTGCTGGGCACTGATTGGCTGCTTCCCACACAGCTGCTCTAGGCAGCTTGGAGGACCTCAACTGCCCTTTTCTGGGGTGGGGTGTCCACAAGGCCTCCAGCAGGGGGCCTCAGGTCCTAGTCCACCCCATCACAGCGATGTTGCCATCTACTGACTGGCTCACAAGAGATAATGGGCCTAGTACTGTCTGAGGGAGGTTCTTCTTTAGCTCAATTAGGAGAGGCCTGTGTTTCTGGAAAAGACAGATCATGGTTCTAACCCTGGAGCCCCTCGCATGTGGGTGGTTTATATAGTAATTGTGCCTGTTGCCTGCAGCACTGCATTACAAATGTCTTGACTGGAAGCTAAACCTAAGGCATCTAGGGCCAACATGGTTAGATCAGAATGTAAGGAGAAGTACAAGCAATAAAGAGAATTGTGTTAAAAAATATGAACTACCTATACAAGGCAAGAATAAATGAGTTAGGAGGATTATTAAAGGAGCAAAAAAAAGTCATTGAGTATCGACAGCAAATATTCTAAAACAGTGCTCTGCAAACAGATCTGCAACTTAGTCAATAGGAAAAATTATTCTTCTAAAAAAAGATAGGGATGAAGTGGAGACAGCAAGAGAAGAAATTGTGGAATTTATGAAGTGGAGGAAGTGTTTTGGTGTTTTTTTAATTTTCCCTGCGTCTTTGCAGAGAAGGAAGAGAGGTCTGAAAGCTGTGACAGTGACTGTATATCTTATCTTGTCAGGAGAGGGTTAGATAATGGACAGACAACAGAAATGGTTATGAAAAAAATGGGACACTCCTCAAGATGCATGAAATGTTTGAATGAAAATATCCACAGCAGCTGTAAGGGAAATGAGGATAGAAATTGGAGTGCATCGGGTCTAGGGAATGTATTTAGATGCATTTAGGAGGGTAAGTGAAGGAACCTCGGAACACTCATCTTGACAATGACTATGTGTAATAGTGGAATGCCTAGAGGCTCCAACTGAGATCAGGGCTTAGTTGTCCACTGTGACGGGTTGGATCACAGAAACCCCCTTGGGAGCTGCCACCCGATGTGCAAAGACTACCCCTGCTTCTGTTTTCCCTGCCAGCTCAGGACTCCAGCACCCTGTCTTGCTGAGCCAGACACTCCCGTCTGGCTTCAGACACAGACCCAGGGTCTGAATCACTTGTCCCAAAGCTGCAAGTTTACCTGAAAACAGCTCGCAGTAGCGTGCTTGTCTTTAGCACTCAGATGCTCAACTCCCAATGGGGTCTAAACCCAAATAAATCTGTTTTACCCTGTATAAAGCTTATGCAGGGCAAACTCATAAATTGTTCGCCCTCTATAACACTGATAGAGAGATATGCACAGTTGTTTGCTCCCCCAAGTATTAATACATACTCTGAGTGAATTACTAAATAGAAAGTGATTTTATTAAATACAGACAGTAGGATTTAAGTGGTTCAAAGTAGTAACAGACAGAACAAAGTAAGTCACCAAGCAAAATAAAATAAAATGCGCAAATCTATGCCTAATCAAACTGAATACAGATAATCTCACCCTCAGAGATGCTTCAGTAAGTTTTTTCTCAGACTGGACACCTTCCAGGCCTGGGCACAATTCTTTCCCCTGGTACAGCTCTTGTTGCAGCTCAGGTGATAGCTAGGGGATTCTTCATGATGGCTCCTCTCTTCTCTGTTCTCTTCCCCCCCTTTATATATCTTTTGCATAAGGCGGGAACTCTTTGTCTCTCTGGGTTTCCACCCCCCCCACTGGAAAAGCACCAGGTTAAAGATGGATTCCAGTTCAGGTGACATGATCACATGTCACTGCAAGACTTCATTACTCACTTGCCAGCACACACATATACAGGAAGACTCACAGGTAAATACAGCCATCTGCAGACAATGGGAGTCATCAAGATTCCAAACCATCATTAATGGTCCACACTTTACACAATTACAATAGGCCCTCAGAGTTACATTTTATATTTCTAGTTTTAGATACAAGAGTGGTACATTTATACAAATCAGATGATCACACTCAGTAGATTATAAGCTTTGTAATGATACCTTACAAGAGACCTTTTGCGTGAGGCATATCCCAGTTACTTACATTCACTTATTACCGTATTTTCTCTAAAACTATCTCAGTTACATTATATTGACTTATTATCAAGTTTTTATAAAACCATATAGACTGCACAACGTCACAGTCCTAAGTGCTGTATATACACATAGTAAGAGACAAGCAGTCCCTGCCTCAAAGAGCTTAGGCTTTGTCTACACTACACAGGTTCTGCTGATATAGCTATACTGCTTTAGCTCCTAGTGTAGACACAGTGTCTGCTGACAAAAGGAGATCACCATCTCCCAGAACACTAGCTATAGGAAGCCCTCTTCTGTCAGCATAGCTGCAGCTACACTGGGAGTTTTGCTGACATAGGTGCATTGGCTAGGTGGTCTGGTTTTTCCACACTCCTGACCAAGCTAACTTTGTAGTGTAGACCTGGCCTTACAGCCTAAGTAGACAAGACAGATAAACGGTGGGAGAAAGGAAGTATTTTCCCCTGTCAGTAAAATGGGAATTTGAGGCACAAGCAGATTACATGACATGCCCAAGGTCACACACAAAGTCTGTGGCAGAACTGGAAATTCACCCTTGTAAATCAGTAGTAACTCAGGTGAAGTCCATGGAATTACTCAGGTGTAGAGTCAGTAAAAGTAAAAAGAGAATCAGCCCCATTTCAAAGTATCTCCTGGCTTCCTGGATATTAGGAAAAACTTTTTCACTAGGAGGGTGGTGAAGCACTGGAATGGGTTACCTAGGGAGCAGGGCCGGCTCCAGGCACCAGCCCACCAAGCTTGTGCTTGGGGCAGCACCTGGAGGGGGGCGGCGCGGTGCTCCGGCTCCAGCCGCCGGGGAGAGCGGAGCCCCGGGCAGGCTCGCCGCCCTCCCCCCCGGCGCTCTGGCCGCCGGGGACAGCGGAGCCACGGCCGGGGCTCGCCGCCCTCCCCCCCGGCGCTCTGGCCGCCGGGGGGAGAGCGGAGCCACGGCGGGCTCGCCGCCCTCCCCCCGGGGCTCTGGCCGCCCTCCCCTGCCGCGCTGGGGGTGGGGGGTGGGGTGGCCGGAGGCTTTTTTGCCTGGGGCAGCAAAAAAGCCAGAGCCGGCCCTGCTAGGGAGGTGGTGGAATCTCCTTCCTTAGAGGTTTTTAAGGTCAGGCTTGACAAAGCCCTGGCTGGGATGATTTAGTTGGGAATTGGTCCTGCTTTGAGCAGGGGGTTGGACTAGATGACCTCCTGAGGTCCCTTCCAACCCTGATATTCTATGATTCCTCACTAGCCCTTAAAAATCCATTTTCCATGTTTGAGGCAGTTGTGCAGAGAACCCACCCACAATGCAGAAGGTAGATTACACTTTTCATTTGATTTCAGCTCCTGGGGTGAGAATAAATAACTGTAGAATTACGTTAATTTCAACCAGCCTGGTTATTTGCACTAGGAGATAAGGGGTGCATGGATAGCTCTGGAATCTTAGGGTATAGTCCTACAGTGGCACAGCTGTGGGGGTGCAGCTACAGTGCTTGTAGCAAAGAAACTGCTATAATGGTGGAAGGGGCTTCCCCCCCCCCCAATCAGTGTAGTTAATCCACCCCCTTGAGAGGCTGTAGCTAGGTCAATGGAAGAATTCTTCTGTTGACCTAGCAGTCACTATACCGGTGCTTGAGTGGGCTTAACTACGTCACTCAGGGATACGACTTTTCCATACACCCTAAGTGAAGTAGTTAGATCGACCTCAGTGTTTGGTGTAGGCCAGGCCTTATAAAGGCTCCTGCCTCAAGGGATGAGTTCTTCTAAATAACAGAGGCACTTCCTTGCCCCAGAAAGGAAGAAGTTGAGATAGTCTAGAGACCTGATTCACCCTTGCCTTGCCCCTTTTGCAACCATTTCAACAAATGCCAAATTTTGATGTGGTAGCACACCCATTTTGCAGTCACTTTGCACTAGCATCAAAGACTACGAAAGGTGATCCAGTGGCCAATATATTGGACTAGCAGTCAGGGCAACTGGCTTCTAAATCTGGCTCTACCACAGAACTATTGGATGATTGAGTGAGTCACTTGACCGCTGATTCTTGTTTCCCCTCCTACCCTTATCTAATTTGATTGTAAGCTCCCCCAGGCAGGAACTATTATCTGCATACACAGTATCTAGCCTACTGGGATCACAGTTAGACTGATAACAAAGATACAGGGCAAAGGAGTATGAGGCCCCGGACTCCTCCCCACCTGTTCTTAGCTTCCATACAGTGTCTGCTGCTTAGGATTTGTTCCCCAGAATGATTGCATGTTTTAAACAACTATAAGTATTAACTCAAGGGGCTCCATCTGATAAATGTGCTACTCTTTCAATTTGTCTACAGAAAGATGAGGTACATAGCTGCTCATAAATAACAGGTTCACGCACATAAGTCATCTCTCCACTTCCATCCATCTGTCCAGGAGAGTCTGAAGCTAGAAGTGTACAGTTCATGATCACTTAGTTATTACCCAGCTAAGTTTCAAATGTGCTAATATGGTCTTTGAACTAAGCTATCATTGATCAGTCAGCTCTGCCCCAGCCCCAGCCCCGGAATGCTGCAGACATTAAGTTGTCCAGCCCACAGCCTCTGGCAGTACTTCATGCCATCAGCCCATGACTACAGGCGCCCCTAGTTCAGTTCTGGGATTTTCCTCAAGAATTCTACAGTTGAAATGAGAAATTCAGCATAAATTGCATCCTGGCCTTCAGACATCGAGACTAGCTGTAGCTTAGTCATCCTGCTGCCTTTGCTTCTGACTTAGAATCTTGTCTGCTTAATGGCCACATAAGGCAATCAATTGTTTACCACTGCTGTCTGTCCAGAACAAGATGTTGGACTCCATGGTGAGTTGTCTTCATGATGTCAGCATCCTTTTCCACCGTCCTGCGGACACTCTTCCTTCTAGGTGGGATCCAATCGAAGTTTGTGCTTCTGCAAACTTGGGAGGGATAGCCTGATGGCCTGCCCAAAGCACTGTAGCTGTCTCAGTCTAATTGGGGGAGGGATAGCTCAGGGGTTTGAGCATTGGTCTGCTAAACCCAGGGTTGTGAGCTCAATCCTCGAGGGGGCCATTTAGGGATTTGGGGCAAAAATCTGTCTGGGGATTGGCCCTGCTTTGAGCAGGGGGTTGGACTAGATGACCTCCTGAGGTCCAGGGCCGGTGCAAGGAAGTTTCACGGCCTAGGCGAAACTTCCACCTTGTGCCCCCCCCAGCCCTGTGGCAGCTCCCCCCTCTGCCCTGAGGCATCCCCGCGGCAGCTTCCCACCCGGGGAGCCGTGCGGCAGCTCCTGACCCCAGCTCACCTCCGCTCTGCCTTCTCCCTGAGCACGCCACCCCCGCTCTAATTCTCCTTCCCTCCCAGACTTGCGGCGCCAATCAGCTGTTTGATGCCACAAGTCTGGGAGGCGGGAGAAGTGGAGTGGCCGCTGCGCTGGGAGAGGGAGTCTGAGCTGCACGTGTCAGCGTGCCGCCAGCAGCCCAGCCCAGGAATGCTGTAAAAAAAAAAAAAAAGGGGGCACTGCTTTTTGGCACCCCCAAATCTTGGCGCCCTAGGCAACCACCTAGGGTGCCTTAATGGTAGCACTGGCCCTGCTGAGGTCCCTTCCAACCCTGATATTCTATGATTCTGCAGTCTGCTGACCTATGCAACACAGCACTTCCCCCGTGGTTACACAGTCTCTCCAATGAATTCCCAAGATCCTTCATAAACACTGGTAAAGTGCATTCAGCTTCCTGTTGTGTGCTTCCACCATGTGCCAAGTTTCAGGCATACAGTAGTGTTAGGACAATAGCTTTATACAATCTTCTTACTCTTCCAGATGTTTGACAAATGGAAAAATGATCTAGCGGCTTTACTGATTCTTGCCTTCACTTTTTTAGTGAGCTGGCCATGAGCAGAGATTTTATTTCCCAAGATAGACAAAGTCATCAACTCTTTCGTACTCGTCTCCATCAATCACACAACCACCAGTTTTGACAGCATTCTCTCCTATCTTCCGAGTCTTGGTCTTCTGAGTACTGATAGGGAGTCGCACTTGGACAGCTTCTGCTTTCATGCAGATAAAGAATCTCTCCATTCCACCCACCCTGGGATATAGAATGATCATATCATTGGCAAAAATCAAAGTCTTGCAGCTTCTCTCTTGCCCAAACACCACCATTGTCTTCAACATCAGCTGTCACTTTTCTCATCACAAAGTCTATGACAATGCAGAAGAAATGGGGTGAAGAACTGATGGTATGAAGTAGCCCTGGAGCTCAATGCTGGACAGTTTTAATGTCTGCAGCACTGAGTGAGGCTGAGTTGACTGAACTAATCTAGGATGGATACTCAAAGATACCCAGTTGAGTTTCAAATGGGATAATATGTAACTACATGATAATGAGGTGTATGTGACCGGGACCCAGAGCTGTGTACCCGAGTTCATGTGCACAGCTCTCAAAGAGAACAGGCAGCATTCCTTCGCAGACAGAACAGTCTCCCACCTCCTGCAGCTGGAGGGAAGACACCTCTTGGGGCTAGAGCACAGGACTAGCAATCAGAAGATGCAGAGTCAGGAACCAAAACCACCACAGGCGTATTACGTGACCACAGCAACCACTTATGCTCGCAGTAGATCAGTTTCTCCCTTTCTAATCAGGGATGCATAACACTGACTTGCCTCACAGGTGTGCAGAGGGCCTGTTTATCTTGAGACCCTTGCAGGGAAGGCACTCTTAGAAGCGTGAAGCTGTGTTTGGAGTGCTCAGAGATGGCAGCAATGAATACTATTGGAATGCTTCTAAGGAACCAATAAATCTTGTCTCTTAACTGCAGTGCGTTGCGCGGCAGCTAATGTCCCCATGTAGCTGCTGCTGAAGTACATTATCTAGCCATGTATCTAGTGCTGGCGTGCCACTCAGCATTGGTAAGCAGCACAAGCGTGGGGGCGTTAGCCCTGTGTTCCCATTTTGACTTTGAAAAATATTACAGTCACTTTAAGGCTCTGGCTTGCCTCATCCATTAAGGGGTCGTTACTCACTGTCTTCTCTGAACGGATGGAGCCCATGCCCTAAGTGTTTTCCTTTTAATAAATGCCACTGACTGTTTTACAACATGCTCTCTACTTAAAAAACAAAACAATCCTCCCTCTCCCCCCAGGAATCTTGCAGTGTAAAGAATTGCAGTAAATTTAGGTAGTGAAAAACATTATGGAGCATATGCCCACACCAGCAGGAGGAGGAGCAGAGTAAGTTCAGTGTAACCAGGCACAGGAAGGTCATGCCAATGTAGAGGGATCCTCCATTGGCATATGCCACCCTTCTCCCTATTGCTGGGGGTGGGGGAGGGGGGAATGGCCAGGTCTCCCTTATACCCAGCAGCTATATCAGCCCTTTGGAAAGTGAAGTGACTTGCCTAAAGTCACACAGTGAGTCAGTGGTGGAGCTAGGAATGGGGCCTATGCTCCTGCCTCCCAATCCTGTACCTTAACCACAAGACCATCCACCCCTGCTGCTTGGCTGACCCAATGGCTTCCCACTAGCCCTGCACATTGGGACTCCGGATAAGCAGGCTGGGACTTCAGGCCTTTCCCTCTTCCAGGCAGGTGGCGCTATGGCACAGTGCGGTCCCAGGGGACTCACCTGGTCTGAGGAAGGAGAGAAGAGAGGTGGCGCGTTGGCAGATAGTTGACTGTGGACTTTCTTCCAGCCAAGGGAGTTGCAATGACATCCAATTGCAAGATAGGTCCCCAGCTTCAAAATTTCATGTAATGGGACTAAAGTTGATTTAAGCCATCCATGATTTCAGGAACATATTAATGGTCTCCTAGTATTATCCAACAAGATGACACTTTAACAGTGTCAGTTTTCCCACCAGTCAGTAATACAGTACTTCCCTACCTACCAACCTCCCAGTAATGTTGTGAAGACAAAAATAATGTTTCTAATGTTCTTAAAAGACAGACATTGTTACAGTAATGACAAATTGTTGTTTTAATAACTTGGAACTGGACCAAGATAAACTGACACAACCACTTTGAAGTGGTCATATGACCATGGTGGAGTTGATCTCATTACCAAAGGGAATAGTTTCTATTACCAAACCTGTAAAGCCATCTGCCCACCCAATGGGTAATTGTATATTTCCTCCACCCCATGAGAAATTTTTCATAAAATTTTCATGGTTTCACCAAAATTTTCAGCAGAAAGTTGACACTGTCTGGGGGAAAAAAATGTTTTTCTACAAACATTTTTGGTTTTCCAATGAACAAATTGAGGGGAGGAAAAAAAAAAAAAAACCCCGAAGAAAGCAGATGGACACTTCCAATGATGTTTTTCACTGGGTCAAAACACCCGAGTTTTGTCAAAAAATTTTGACAAAATTTTTGGCCGCCACTACCACCTCCCCCAGCGTTCCTGCCACTGAGGAATATGCCTAATGTTCTAAAGGACCCAGTGCTCAGTTGACACTTCCTTGTATCTGAGTCCTCTAGGCTAAGGGCCCAACCTTGCCACCATTATTCATGCTGTCGTACTTACTCATATGAGTTTAATGGGACTATTCATGTGAATATGCAGCATAGGTAATGGTTGCAGAATCAGGCCCTCATAAAGGAGTAGGTATTTCTGCTGATCTCTAACAGGGTGTTCTGCCCGTTCAACAGCCAGAGGCCTGGGACCAGCCAGCCCTGGTCATTAAGTAGGTGCAGCTGAGGAGGGGACAGATGTTGCCTAGAAAGAGCTGGTCTTTCAGTAAGGAAGGGGAATCAGGAACAGCAGAGAGTACCTTGGGAGAGACACCAGTGGGAACCTGCTGGGGGGAAAAAAGGTCTCCAGGGAAAAAGGTCTGGGAGGCAGTGCTCAGCTAAAAGAACAAGAATCCTGTAGTAGGGCCAGACTCAAACTACGTCTACACTTACTGCTACAGCAGCACAGCTCCAGCACGGTAGTGCTTCAGGTCAGACACTCACTACAATGGGAGGGGCTCTCCTGTCACTGAAGTTAAGCCACCTCCCTCAGGGATGGTAGTTAGGTCAACGGAAGAATTCATCATTCAACCTGGTGCTGGCTACACGAGGGGTTAGGTCCACTTAACTGCGTCGCTCAGGGGTGTGGATTTGTCGCACCTCTGAGCGGCATAGCTGGGTTGACCTAAGTTTCTAGTGGAGGCCAGCCCTCAGGGTACGTCTACACTGGAAATGCTACAGCGGCACAGATGCACCATTGCCACTGCACCACTGTAGCGTAGACACTACAGTCACAGAAAGGGTTCTTCTGTCACTAATAAATCCAGCTCTCCAAGAGGTGGTAGCCTGGCACTGTCTATACTGGGGCTTAGGTTGGTTTAATGACATCTCACGGAGGTGTGAATTTTTCATACCCCCTCCCCCAGGACCATAGCTAGGTCAACCTACATTTTAGGTGTAGGCCAGCCTTGAGAAGCAAAGGGGAAAGCCCCCTGGGGAGCTGTAGCCCAGGGGGCTGAGGAACAGTTTGTGCTTTTTGCCTATGTTTGGAAAATAAAACTGCCTGAAAACAGAATCTGGGTGTGACAGCGGGTCTTTGTGGGCTGGGGACAAGCCAGCACTTTACAATCTCTTGTTACCCCGTTTTCTTCCAGGTGTGCTTATGGTGGTAGTTCACATAGTTTTGTTTCGTTGGCAACCTGGTCAGCTGCAATTAGAATCAGGGTGAATTTTTCACCCTTCAACCACGGATAACTGAGCCTTTCGCTGGGCCCGTTCAGAGATTAATCTGAGAAATGGCTGTGCAGGAGCGAATCTTTAGGGCATAAAGAACTTGGATGCTATTCATTATTGAATGACAGACATGCTGCTCTAGGACGTTCAGGAGTGATGGACTCCGCATCCCTCGCTCCCTGTAATATCCCAGTTAATACAATACCATTAACTTCGAAAGGTGCTGCAAGTGGTAATGCTTTGGGCCATTAATTCTAACAAAGTCAGCGTGCTCTTGCAGTGACATTTACCCTAATTAGTAATACATCCTTTTACTTAACAGCACCCTTCTCAGGAAATAGTTCAGACTTGGCTGCATCATAAACAGAACAATTTTGGAGGATGCTGCTAGGGAGCTAGGACCAAGCTGCGAGTACTAGAAAGGAATGAGAGAAGGGATAGAAAAGTAAAAGGGATATGTAGAGCAAGAGCTAAAATGAGGGAAGAGCAAAGAAAAATGCCATGAGTTACTTGAATCCTTTGAGCTGTGGCTGCCTCTCCGCTGATTGTTCAGAACAGTGCAGGAAAGATCAGGTAGAGGGCGCTAGACCAGGGGATGTTCCTATCATCACGCTGTCTAAGGAGGTCAACAGTGGGAAGCGCAAAGGAAGAGCAAGAAGGGGGTGATTTGAGGTTGTCTCTGCGGGGGTGAGGTTAGGAGGTAGCAGCAGTTGGAAGGGGGTGAGAACATTTAGAAGAGGAGCAGAGGGGTGGCTAAGGAACAGCAAATATTTTACACTTTGTAGGAGCAGTCTACCCAGGGATCACAATGAGCTTCTCAAATTAGTCAGCTTCCACTCCGGACATGGCATTACTCCAGTCTTACAGGAAGAGAAACAAACACTCAGCAAGGAGAAGTGATGTGCCCAACACCATACAGAGGTCTGTGCAGAGCCAGGAATAGAATCCAAGTCTCCTGACTCCCAGACATATGCTTTAACTAGTAAAAAAGATACTCCATCCCAAACCCTTGTTCACGGTTTCCTAAATGGTTACGCTGTTGCTCTGTGGGAGGCAATACACCCACTCCCTGGGGAAAGGCAACACATCAGGACACACTGCAACAACCTCACAGGTCACTGGTGCCGGACTGATGAGGATGGACTCAAGAGGAAGCCATGTGTAGACCCCCTCAGCTGCAGTGCTGGTTGCAATGGTGCAGTGCCTTTACGGACTGATAAAAGCATAGGGAGGACTCTCAGGGGCAAAGTGTCCCAGAACCTCAGGTTTTCTGGGGATCAGGAATCAAGACAAGCAAAAGCCCTTGGGAGTGAGACAAAGGTAGATGGAGTCTAAAATGATGGCTGCAATGAGGGATAGCCAAGCACTATTGTACAATGACTACTAAACTATGCTTGTGCTCCCGGTCATAGGTGCCAACTCCGTGGGTGCTCAGAGGCTGGAGCACCCACCAGAAAAAAAAAAAGTGGGTGCTCAGCACCCACCAATCAGCTGTTTGGCCGGCCCTCTGATCAGCTGTTTGGCGGTCATGGATTGGGGCAGGGAGAGGTGAAGCAAGGGCAGGGTCTCGGGGGGGAGGGGCAGAGGTGGGGTTGGGTTGGGGCCTCAGGGCAGAGCAGGGGTGGAGCACTCACCCGATAAAATGAAGAGCCAGTGTCTGTGCTCCCTGTATATGAACACATACAACCCTGAGGCGGGTCAGTCACCAGGCCTCTCCCTGGAGCATATTAGAGCAGCTTCAGAGCTACTCAAATCTGTGTCATCTGCCCAGGTCCTCAAGGAGCCATGATAGCAGGCAAGGATTATTGGGGTGCAGGTGTGATCCATGTGCCAAATAGGGGGATCTCCTTTTAAGAGATCTATTGCGGAAGGGGGGAGTGGCAAGGAATGAGTTGCATCTGGGTCACTGTTGCTAGGCAGATGCACAATTAGTACTCTACACCCAGAAGTTTCTGGAATTGGGTGTGGTAGTTTGGGGTATGCTCAGTAGGTTTCCTCAGGCTCCATGAGGGCAAGTAGTCAGGGCAGCTGCTTTGCAAAACGCCATATGCAGGTTAGAAGAAGCGGAGCCAGAGAAGCAGAAAGCAGGCTGTTTCCCGCCCCTAACACGGAAGCATTTTGCAGCAGGTTTCTTTTTAGATCTATATACTTATGAGTGGTTGGTTAATAACAGTAATTTCAGCAGAGGAGGGGGCAGAGTCTGCCTTGAGTTCAGTTGGAGGTTTGTACAAGCAAGAGGAGAGATGATATTGCTGCAGTGCTTGTGACGCAGCAGACTGAGTAGATTTTGGTGATCAAAGACCAACTGAGACTCAGAGGAACTCAACCTAATTGACCTGTTTCAATTTAATTTGTTTTCATTATGTATAACTGAAGATAATGTATGTGGATTATAAAGTAGCCATGTTATAAAAAAGTAGTAATTTATTAGGTTGCTTTATTACAAGATTCTATAAAGTTGGTACTTAAGAATTCAAGTTCATTCCTTGGGTTATTTTTGGACTTGATTGTGGGGAGATTGATCCTGTGCAATCGTTGCTGAAAATCCTGGGGGATTAAATTCTAGGTCTCCAGGTGCCTTTCTATGGGAGTTGAGGGGGTTTTAGACAGTGGAAAAGGGCAGTAAACTGTAGCCCACCCAAAGTTTACACAGGGACAAGTCCAGCCAACACCCCACTGCACCAGGAGAGAAGAGGCGGACACAGGATCCACCATACCAAATGATCCCCCTGCACAAGAGGAACCCAGCTGAGGAAGCATCAGGGTATTACAAAGCACCTTTAAACTAGAGGATCAGGCTTTGTAAGTCTAACTGACTCCATCTTATACAATGAGTTTAGCACCCCTTTTATGTTGGGGGAAAAAAAACAGGTGCTAAAGAAAACAGTGTTCTGTGCAAACTGTGTGAGGATAGGCAAACCCAAAGATTGTCCAGGGAATTGGACTGGCATCTAAGCTTCATTGAAGCTATGGGAACTATACCTACTTCCCTCAGCTGAGGTTCCAGCCCTCTAAGATAAGTATTTGAATATAGTATTTTTTTTAAACCTCTAAAATATTAGGGGTCCTCAGCAACTGGAACAAACAAATATATTTAAGTCTTCATGCAAGAGCCTTCTCCTTTGGAACGCCTGGCATCCATGATCAACTTTCTCCCATCTCTGCCTCATCAACTTGCCCTCTCTTCTCCAGTTTCGTCAGAAGAGATCATTGCTCCTTCCTCTGTTTTCCTTCATGTCTCCCTGCTGCTGTTTAAATGTGCTGGACAGTTTTGAAAAGTCCAAATGCAGCTTTTCTAAGTAGAGCTTTACACTAGGTTTGGAGATAAATATTTTCCTTAGGGTCCCGGGAGCAGAGCCTTTCTACCTATGCTTCTTCCAATTACTAGAGTGTTCAATGCATTTATCCTCACCACATCCCTCTGCAGGAGGGCAGTTCTAGTATCCCCATTTTACACATGGGAAACTGAGGCAGAGAGACTAGAAGACTTGTCCAAGGTCACGCATAAAGTCTGTGAGGGAGCAGTGAATTGATGCTGTGTCTTGGAATCCCAGAGTAGCACCTTAACCACTGGACCATCTTTCCCTCCTGTGGAGCAACAGGCTGGCAGCCCCCCATTTTAGGGCACAGGTGCCAAGACCCTTTTCAAACTTTCAGGAGGTGATGTGGAGGCTTTTCAGGATGACTCTGCAGAGACCCACTTAGAAGATTAATATTCTTGAACCAGGCCTGACAGATACTGCTTCTGCCATTCCCAAAAGAGTTGTTAGCACGATGCTGACGAGAGATTTCGGTTGTTCCCCAGGCTTCTAATGTGAGCAAGGTTAGGATCAAAGAGCGATGCAGGGAGTGCCACATGGAGGCATGACCCATAAAGAAAATAGCTGCCTGAACCAGAGGAAGGAACTTTTGCTGGGGCTTGATGACCTTTTTGGCTGTTCTGCAGCTTCGGGGAGCCAGCCACCACTATTCATCATCACCAGTACAGTTAACAGCAGTTACTATTGCTAGCTCTGAAAGGTATTATGAGAAATATGCCAGACAGAAAAGTCTGCTGTAAGCAAAATTATGAAAGGGGACCCAAACTATTACTCCAGGTCTAAACCCTCCCAGAGTTTAGAAGAGCTCCGATCCAGGCTCAAATTGCAAATGTGGGGTCTTTGTCCAAACAGCTCCATACCCCTTAGACTTTAGAAAAGTGGAGATCCAGATTCAGACTTGGACTTGACTGCAGAACAGCATTTTCTGGGGGGCTGGTCCCAGACTGGAATGAACTCCCGCAGGATCTAAGAACCACCACAAGCCTCACTATCTTCCATTCCAAGTGCAAGGCATATTTCTTTGACCTGCCCCAATAAACACACTTAGCACACACTTGTATTTAGAGAGAAAATTTGAAAAAAAAAAAATTCCCCTCATACAGTCTCCCCCACTCCTGCCCCTGGGTAGAGGAGAGAGGAAAATGGAACCAGATGATAGATGCTAGTCACCTCATGTAATGACCTACTGGAAGGCACTCAGGTACCATGACGATGGGTGTGGTATTAGAACCACAATAGAATCTCTATATGGCCCTATTCAGAACCCCAAATCAGAGCACCCCTCAAATTTTAGGAAAGTTCAAATGTGAATCTGATCTTTGAGGCTCAGGCTCTACTATGCTAATTTATGTATCGCTTTGCAAATACCCCGTCATAACTATAAAGGGAAGGGTAACAGCCCTCCTGTGTACAATACTATAAAATCCATCCTGGCCAGAGACTCCAAAATCCTTTTACCTGTAAAGGGTTAAGAAGCTCAGGTAACCTGGCTGACACCTGACCCAAAGGACCAATAAGGGGACAAGATACTTTCAAATCTTGGTGGGGGGAAGGCTTTTGTTTGTGCTCTTTGTTTTGGTGGTGGTTTGCTCTTGGACTAAGAGGGACCAGACATCAATCCAGGCTCTCCAAAACTTTCTGAACAAGTCTCTCATATTTCAAACTTGTAAGTAAACAGTCAGGCAAGGCGTGTTAGTTTTATCTTTGTTTTCTCAACTTGTAAATGTACCTTTTACTAGGGTGTTTACCTCTGCTGTAACTTTGAACCTAAGGCTAGAGGGGGATTCCTCTGGGCTCTTTAAGTTTGATTATCCTGTAAAGTTATTTTCCATCCTGATTTTACAGAGATGATTTTTACCTTTTTCTTTAATTAAAAGCCTTCTTTTTAAGAACCTGATTGATTTTCCTTGTTTTAAGATCCAAGGGGGTTGGATCCTGATCCACCCGGAGTTGGTGGGAGAGAGGACGGGGGATGGTTAATTTCTCCTTGTTTTAAGATCCAAGGGGGTTGGATCCTGATCCACCCGGAGTTGGTGGGAGAGAGGACGGGGGATGGTTAATTTCTCCTTGTTTTAAGATCCAAGGGGTTTGGATCTGTATTCACCAGGGAATTGGTGAAGAGTCTCTCAAGGCTACCCAGGGAAGGCAATTAGCACATTGGGAGTGGTGGCAGCGGACCAGATCTAAGCTGGTAGTTAAGCTTAAAAGTTTTCATGCAGGCCCCCACATCTGTACCCTAAAGTTCAGAGTGGGCAAGCAGCCTTAACACCCCCACAGCAACATGAGAATATAATTGAGTAGACAAGAGAGCAGGTGTCAACGGTAGAAAAAAAAATAGTCACTATAAAATGGAGAATGAGATTTCTAAAGTCAAAGGGAGGGGAGTAATACAGGAGGCTCTTGGTTCATGACTGGAAGAGTTAAAGCCATTTAAGTTTCATTAGGAAATATGAAAGTGAACCTTGGAATGAAGGCTGCTATGATTAAGGGCCTCTATAAGCGAGATTGGCACCACACTGATATGTCATGGTTACAGAATTATGACAGTTTTATTACCATGGTCTCTTGATCCTGTAGCAAAAAACAACAAAAACCACCACACACCACCAACCTGCAAAATGGAATCCAAATGGATTTGGGAGATATTTACAGAGCTAATCAGCCCTGTATTTTTAATTCAGAGACAAAGGTGCAATATGGAAGTGATGGGCAGAGCTATTTCAGGAGAGAAGTTTTCCCCCCATTCATTGTTCATTGCTCCTCAGGGATGAACTGTGGCCTCGGGTCAGGGTGAGCGCATGAAGCGCGGTACGAAAGGAGGCCAAACTGCAGAAATGGCAGTCCACAGTGGTGAAGGGTTCAGCACATAAGAGTCTTTAAATAGTATTGAACCGAGCAGCTTCCAGGTGGCTCAAGACTGAGCCTGTCAGGTTGCAGCCAATCATGTCCATGGACCACTCCTCTGTACGAAAGGGGAAGGGCTCTGCAGTTGGCTTTGTTGTATGCCAGTTAGGTATGGCCTTCAGGCTGCTGGCCAACTAGGACACCCTGGTTTCATACTAATCTGCACCCAACCACAGCTTCCCACAGCGATGGTCCCTCCCCAACAGCGCACGCACACACACTTCAAGGTGATGGGACAGTAAAGAAGCAGCAGAGTGTTCTTGACTGGTGCAGCTGCCGGAAACTGGCATTGAGGGAAGTGATTGCCTAATAAGTCAGACATCTACACATTATAAAGTGCTGTACTTTACTGGAAGATAAACCACATGAAACAGACACTGTAAACAGAACTGCTTCTGCCAACTGCTCCCTTATAAAGCTCTGACTGTCCTGAGGTATTAGCTCAGATCTCATGGCACAGCTACCTACCTTATTACAGCACATATCAGAATGGATGGCCCATTCCCCAAGCAATTACACCTATATGAATATAGATACCAAACAGGAATGTATGAGTCTTTCCCCCTCCCCAAGTTGAAGGTAAGACTATTTTAATGTGATATTTGAGGGATTTGCACACCATGGTTGTCACAATGCTCAAGATGACAACATCAATCAGGTCAAGGCAGAGGAGGAGAGTGATCCATCCTCTTAGGTGAGGTGAATGCGGATGCAAAAGTATCTTCCAAAACTCTGGGTCAGATATTCAGCAAGTATAAGTCTGCCTCACTCCATTGAGGTCAGTGGAAATAGGGCATTTTACACCTACCAAGGATCTGGCCCTATGTTTAGGGGGAAGAGCTGGCAATAAATTATTAAATATGAAATAAAATTGCAGTTCTCCACCCAGCAACATTTGGTTTGTATTTGCCTGCTACAGCAGAATAAGCCACTCTGGTATCATAAATTTCTGTTGCAGTGACCATCTGTCTGCTGTTTACTCAAGCCTTAGGGAACTCTGATCCACCTCTTAATCAACTGCGTGAAAATTTAAATGGGGGAGCTCGTCGGACCGGTGCTTGATCCATTTGCATTCAACACCCTCTGCCTGAACTTGTTTCAGGCAACAAAGGCATTAAATGAATGGTGTTTATAATATGCAGTAAAACAGAAGTGTTTGCTCCAATGACAGGCATGAACGCATGAGACACATGGTGGCCTCCTTTTGTCCGATGGGAACAGAAGGGTGATTAAAAACAGAAACAAACAAAACTACTTTTCCAAGTCACTCACTTCAGAGATCTGCCAGGTTGATTCCCCTTTTCCCCCGCCCCCATCATTTATATTAGCAGACAGCTCTTTGGATAGTTTTAGTAAGCCAGGAGAGGTGGTTCAGCGCATAGGGCAACCGAGCACTTCCCTGGGAGTCTTGAGAGCTGGGTTCTACTTTTGGCACTGCCATTGCCCTTGGGCAAGTCTCTGTACCTTTGTTTCCCCTCTGACCCATTGTTTATTTAGACAATAAGCTCTTTGGGCAGGGACGGTCTCTTACTAGATGTTTGTACAATGCTCAGCACAATTGGGTCCTAATCTTGGTGCTGTTGTAGAACAAATAATCAGAACAAGTCTCCCTGTCTAGTGCATCATGTTCTAGCAGACCCCATTGCTCGAGACGTTACCTACTGGAGGAGCTTTTGAATCCCTGGGTGTTCCTGGATTGCAAGGTGGCAACAGTATTTTCCCACCTACACTTAGGAAAGTGACTGAAACCATTACCGTCAAATCCAGTCTGTGCTACCACGATCTATAGACTGGATTGCAGTAGTGTAATCTGCATCAGGCTACCCTTGAAGGTCACTTCATAGTTGGTGCAGAATGTGATCACCCACTTGCCAGGCAGTGCTAGCCTCAAGGTCATGTTACACCACTTCTCCAGCAACTGAAGTGTTTCCTATTTGCTTCAAGCTATGGAATTGGATCTGGTAAGCCTTATATGGCCTGGTTCCTCTTTCCTTAGATGCCCAAGATCAGCTGCGGTACTAGAGCTAGACCAGTCCCTTGCTTTGAAAGCCCAGGTACTACAGGCAGAACATTGTCATTGGAGAGAACTAGAGTTTTCTTCCTCTAACAATTCAGAGCCAGAGCTCATGGACTCTAGACGTACTCTCTCTTTGCTTGGACATTAGCCTGGAGGGCTGGGAAACAGAGGAGCAGGTTGATTTGCAATTTTCTGAAAATTTATTTTGATTGTATTTTTTTAAAGACACGTTAAAGAAAAAGCAGAGTGTTCAATTCCAGTCCTAATAACCACTGGGAAGCATTTCTTGCTCAATTTATTCTACTTTTTCTACAGCAAGTTACAGTGGATCAGTATATTTGATTTGGGAGAAATGAAATAACAGCTGCCCAACTTGAGCTTGAGCACTCCTGAATTCTGAGGGTGTTCAAATCTGGAAGGCAGGTGCTAGATTCTCTTTCTGAATATTAGCTAAATCTGGAAAAGAAAAGTCAATTTCTGCTTCCATGGCTCAGAAGTATAAATCCTCCTACGTGCCTGGTACTGTATCTAAAGCTGCCCAGTCTAGTAGAGCCTCCCCTCCCTTACTTTTCATTTTAAATTCTAGTGGGATCCACGTACCTCCCTTGCTAGGCTTCAGATAGAGAGGTGCACTGTCCATTTAGTCCACCCAATTCTTTCTTTGGGGGAGAGCCCAGGGCTGGGGCAGCAGGAGGGGGCCAGAGCTGGGGCAGCAGGGGGTACAGGCGTGGGGGGGAGAAGAGCCCAGGGCTGGGGTGGCAGGTGGGGGCCAGGGCTGGGGCAGCAGGGGGTGTGGGCAGGGAGAGCCCAGGGCTGAGGTGGGGGGCGGCAAAAAACCTAGAGCTGGCTCTGTCCCTACCATTCACAGCAAGTTGCAGCATGAGGTTTCAGGTCTACACTCCTTCCCCCTCCTGTTAATTGCGGCCAAGGGAATGCTGGGAAATGTAGTTCTTTCCCTGCTCCAGGGCTAGCTCTATAGGCAGGGAGCTAACCAAGGAACTACAGCTCCCAGCAGGGCTGGCTCCAGGCACCAGCTAACAAGCAGGTGCTTGGGGCAGCCAAGGGAGAGGGGCAGCACCTGCGGCAATTTGGGGGCAGCAGGTCCCTCACTCCCTCTAGGAGTGAAGGACCTGCTGCTGAACTGCCGCCGCCGATCGCAGCTTTTTTTTCCCCCACCAATTGCGGCAGAAATGCTGGAGCCGGCCCTGGCTCCCAGGGCCCCCTGTTGGTTCTCAGCTCCCACGCTGGATTCTTGTGCCCCTGCAAATTTGCCACCCCAAGCAACTGCTTGCTTTGCTGGTGCCTAGAGCCGGCCCTGCAGAGGAGTCATTGCAGCTTGTTGTGCTAGTGACAAATAGGAACAAATTTCTTCCTCAGACTGACATCCCCAATCACATGAATGAGCCAGATCCTAATGAGCCTCTCAGCGGGTGTTACTCACTGTTTTCCAGCTGAATAGCCATTTTGTCATTGGAGATGGTGGGAAAAAAAGTCATTGTGAAAGGGTTACATTGTGGCTGCTGCTGCCTCAGTTTCCTTCCTGGAGCTGAGGTGTTCATACATAAATCTAGTTCCAAAACAGAATCTCCACTTCCAGGCTCTAGTTTAATAGTCTCATTAACACACAATAGCTATCTCAGCAACCTCTCCCCATCCAAACTTTCTCCTCAGGTTCAATTCACCCTTCTGTTCCAAAGTCTAGGAGTCATGACTTAGGCCTCCACAGGTTCTTAAGACCTTCCCCTAGGTTAATGGCTGCAGGTAGTCATTACCTCTTAGGCACTTACCTGGAAAGGACTAACTCCCATGCCTGTCTCCCTCAGAAGGGTTGGTAGACTCTCCCTAGCTCACAGGACCTTGCTTTTATATCCTTCCCAGTAGGCCTGGTTGTAGCCAACAGCGGCATGATCTGGGAGGAAACCAGACCCAGGTGAGAGCTGGGTCTGGATCTCTCTTAAAGGCCCAGCAGTGGTATCGTGAAGTAGCACCCCTCTGTGTTAGCAGTGATGTGATGCATCACCACAACACACCAATTTACCATCTTCATCCCTTCCCTT
The DNA here is from genome assembly GCF_011386835.1 of Chrysemys picta bellii. Classification (NCBI taxonomy): domain Eukaryota; kingdom Metazoa; phylum Chordata; order Testudines; family Emydidae; genus Chrysemys; species Chrysemys picta. The sequence goes on along the minus strand of NC_088801.1, from coordinate 10,114,815 downwards.
CTCCTGGCAGGTAGGAGGTGTGGGATGTGTCAGTCTGCCCTGCACATCTGGTGGGTGCAGTCTTTTTCCTGCCTGTGTGTGGTGGGCTGGGGAATGGATTGGGAAATGGAGCCCAGCTAGGGTGACCAGACAGCAAATGTGAAAAATCTGGACGGGGGGTAATAGGAGTCTATCTAAGAAAAAGATGCAAAAATCGGGACAGTCCCTATAAAATCGCGACATCTGGTCACCCTAAGCCCCGCAGCGCCTACCCCAGGAAGCAGGTTTGCTCAGCATTCTTTGCTCAGCCATGAGAAGGCAACTGGAGCATCTGTGATTATCACTCCCTAGGATCAGGGGGGACAAGAAGATACGTTGATCCCACCCGTAGTGCCCTGTGTGTGCGCTTCCTCAATCAGGCAGAGTGCCTCACGCTCTCTGCCTGCCTGCCAGCACCAACAGCTTTGGCCCCCCGACTGATCACTGCTGCATTTTCCCCATCCTCAGCCTGACCCTGGATGTGACCTCCCTGTGCCCTGAGACCTCCCTGTGCCTGAGGGAGCAGTCAGGGAGTGGGGGTGGATCAGGCTGGGAGAGAAGGGAGTTCAAGTGCACATTCCTTGAACGCTCCCTCCCAGCTCCTTTAATGGACTCTTCCTCCCCAAGCCACCTCCCCACTCATTCTTCCTTCCCCCTCCAAGGCCTCCATGATCTTGCCCTCGGTCACATTGCAGGGTGCACTCCCAACCAGTGAGTGGCTGTGTCACCACGTGTATTATACTCACTTATATTATATCCCTGCGTGCCCCAAAATGCTACTGCTACTTGTGGCTCCCAGCCTAGGATGGACACACATCCAGCAGCCATTATGCACTCCATGCTCTGTATGCTGTAATAGCTCTGATTCAACCGCTTTGAATCCAACAGCCTGCCAGCAGTTATCCCAGACACACTCTTGCCTTTGCCAGACTTTGTTAATGTTAGCAGGTTACCCCAACACTCCCCCAGTCCCGAACTTTCCCAAACTCGTGTGTTCTGCAAGGCCCAGCCCTCTCCTGCAACATTCAGAGGAATCAGCAGATCCGTTTGCTCCTTTAAAGAAACAAAACTCAATAGCTTCCCACACTAACTGGAGTGAACATTCTCTTAAAGCAAACACAGCACTGGGTTGCTTGCAATTAAAAGTAAGACAAGTTTGTTAACAAAAGAAGATAGGCGTCTAAGTGAGTTCAAACACAAGAAATAACGTTAGACACGGTTACAAGCAAATAAAAGTGAAAACGCATCTAAGAGTTTAAAACGTAATTTAGGAGACCAAAGTACTGGTTCCTTTGTCTTCTTAGATGAAAGACATAACCTGGAGTTCTGGCCTCGTTCTTTTATAGTCCAGTGGATCTTTGAAATGGATTCTTCTGAAGGCTACCCTTCAAAGTAAAGTTTATTCAAGCTGCGAGGAAAGTGACATGGAGCCTGGTAGTGAAGGAAGTTGGTGTTTGCTAACGTGCAAATTATTCTGTTTCCTGCAGTCTCCTCCCCTTGTTAGTTTGATGGCCCTGTTTACTGCTTATATGTAAATTGAGGTAAACCCACATTCCTTTGTTTAGGACAGACCCTTTCAACACCTTTACCTAGGCGAGGCTGTCTGGTCTGGAGCCTGTGCTAGTAACATTGTATAGGGGAAACTCATAACTTTAGAACATAAGAACATAAGAACGTAAGAAAGGCCATACCGGGTCAGACCAAAGGTCCATCTAGCCCAGCTTCCTGTCTACCGACAGTGGCCAATGCCAGGTGCCCCAGAGGGAGTGAACCTAACAGGTAATGATCAAGTGATCTCTCTCCTGCCATCCATCTCCATCCTCTGACAAACAGAGGCTAGGGACACCATTCCTTACCCGTCCTGGCTAATAGCCATTAATGGACTTAACCACCATGAATTTATCCAGTTCTCTTTTAAACTCTGTTATAGTCCTAGCCTTCACAAACCTTCTCAGGTAAGGAGTTCCACAAGTTGACTGTGCGCTGCGTGAAGAAGAACTTCCTTTTATTTGTTTTAAACTTGCTGCCTATTAATTTCATTTGATGACCCCTAGTTCTTGTATTATGGGAATAAGTAAATAACTTTTCCTTATCCACTTTCTCCACATCACTCATGATTTTATATACCTCTATCATATCCCCCCTTAGTCTCCTCTTTTTCCAAGCCAACTTTGCCTATGGTGTTGCTGCACACATTTTAACATGCTATTATTGACCAGCGAGTTATTAGTTTTCAAAGGATACGTCCCACGGCATACCTTGTACAAAGATTATTACAGCGGTGTGTAGGGTGTGAATACGGAGGAAGGGGGGTAGAGTCACACCCTCTCAGTCCCTTTTGACAGGTGATTGGCTTCTCACCAGGTCCCAATTCACCTTTAGCACTGAATTCAGTTTTACATCTTCCCCTTCTGGGGCCAGCTCTTCGTCACACAAGTAACCCCACTAGTCCACAGGATATTGCATATGACTAAGATGAGCTGGGTTCTCTATCTCTACCTTGAATCATGGAGTCTAAATTGGTGTTTTGCCACTATATGCTCTATGTTTCAGCTTGGTAAAGCCTGGGAGTACTGGGCCCAGCTCCTACTAGAGACCCTGACTGGGAGGAGGGTTTGGGGCCCTGGAAGCCAAAGGGCTGAAGAAGACTGAGCTCCAGCTAGGTAAAGCATGAGAGACTTTGCCCTGGGACCTAGCTCTAGGAAGAAGGGCTGGGGACTCCCGATGTAAAGAGAGGGAGTCACTGGATGGGGGTTGGGCCCTGGAGGGCTGGTATGTAGGGATCCCAGGAAGGGAATGTTTTAATTACTTGTGGACTGTGAGTTATTAAAGGGCCCTGAAGAGGGGAGAAATTGGTGGTAGGACACTGCAGAGTGACCTCTGCCCATGAGGGGGTGCTCAAGAGGCGGATGGACGGATGGCTTTGGCACAGCCTGATTAAAAAGGACACACTCACCAACCATTCAGTGCTTTTTTAATTTTTCTCTCCTCACACTTTGCCAATGCGACTCACCCAGCCATCACTACTTCTTTGTCCTTCTCTCTAGGTAAGAAACACAAATGGGATACGCAGCCCTCTTTGTACTTAGCGTTTTGCTGGACCGATTTTATAAAGTGGAAGAAATAAAACTATGAGGTGTTCCAAGGACATGCTGACCATGATTCTCTGTGGCTGCGTAATGATTGTGAAATAGCATCACAAACTGTTGTGTAATCAATTCACAACACATTTTTCAATATCATGCTATTATACTATATCACATCAGCACCTTTGAACCTGAACTAAGATGTATGAAGACAAAAATCTATCAAGAATAAAAGCCCAGATTATGGAGAAAACACTGAGTGCTTTTTTGGCCATCGGCCACTCTTTGGCTGGTGGCTGGTTAGTAAAGCTGATGACATCCCAAGGGAGCCAGGAAGAGGAGCCGGGATACTATGACCATGGGCAAGTCCGATGGCCAGGCTGACATATAGGCCCAGTTTTTAAGTGCGGCTGTTGCTTTGCATATTCAATCAGTTGCAGGTGCAACCAGTTTAGCGCCCAGTCTGGGGGTGCAGCCGACACTGTCGTTTATGCCTGCAATTGATTGGTGACACAAAACTGCAGGTATAAAAAGAAAAGTGACTGTTAGCTATCTGGCCACAGATTGGAGATTAGTTACTGTATGTATGCTCCTTATGCCCTATGGAAGCAGGAGTAGGGGCAGGGTCCTTCATGTGCCAAGATCTCTTGCATGGGGAGCCTCATGAGGCCTGGAGAAGGACAAATTTAGCACCTGTCTTTAAAAATGGGAACAGAGAGGACCTGGGGCACTACAAACTAGTCAGCCTAGCTTGCATACCTGGAGAGATAGTGGAACAAATTATTAAACAATGTGTAAGCACCAAGAGTTAATAAAGTGATAAGTGATAGCCAACATGGATTTGTCAGAAACAAATCATGTCAAACCAACCTAATGTCCTTCTTTGACAGGTGAATGGCCTAATGGATAGAGAGGGAAGCAGCTGATGTGATATATCTTGATTTTAGTAAGGCTATTGACACAATCATATATAACATTATCATAAACAAATTAGGGAAATGTGGTCTAGATGAAATTACTATAAGGTGGGTGTAAAAATACCCACCTGGTTTAAAAGCTTTACTCAAAGAGTAGTTATTAATGGTTCGCTGTCAAACTGGGAAGATATATCTAGTGGGGTCCTTTGGGGTCTGGCCTGGGTCTGGTACTATTCTGACCTGGGTTCGGTACTCTTCAACATGTGTATTAATAACTTGGATAATGGAGTGGCGAGCATGCTTATAAATTTGTGGGTAACACCAAGCTGGGAGGGATTGCAAGCACTTTGAAGGATAGGATTAGAATTCAAAATGATCTTGACGAATTGGACTGAAATCAACAAGAGGAAAGTCAATTAAGACAAGTGCAAAGTACTACACTTATGAAGTAAAAATGAAATGCACAGCTCCAAATTAGGGAATAACTACCTCAGCAGTAGTACTCTTACTTCTTTTGTATGGCTTAAAAACAGCAATGTTGGATGTTCAAGTCTAGGTTGGTGATCCAGCTGATTGCTTCATGTGAAACCGAGTGGATGGCAGAGGTATCACCAGGATATTATTTAGAACATTGATGGACACAGCTTGGTCCTTGATGACTTCTTAAGGTCCCTTCCAGTCCTACATTTCTATGTTGCAGCTGGGAGTGGGGGGAGGGATAGAAGGGAAACACTTCTTTACTCCTCCCCCCCCCCACACACACACACCATTCCCTACCATGAGCCACTACACAGCCACCCAATAAGTCAAATTAGGCTCATCAAGCCCAACAAGCCTGTGCTGCCCTCTCTAGTCTTGGACCTCTCCCCCACACCGAGGTCCTCTCTCCAGTCATCTTGCTCCCACTCCTCGACTCCACCACCACCACCTACACACACTCTTCCCTCTCTGGTCCTCACCTTTTCTTTCCCCACCCCAGGTTACACTCTCCAGTTCCCACCTCTTCCTCCCTCGCCCTCTCCACTCCCCGCAAATTCCTGTCTCCCCTCCAGTCCTGATCTTTCCCCTCCTTGCCCAGTCTCCCCACTCCCTGCAGTCAGCTATTGCCGTCATTCCTCCTTGGGCTGTAGTGATTTTGCCTTTGTTCTCTATTACATTTCACCCACTCCACTTTGCTCAGTACTCTGTTACTGCAATGGATGCTTCCTGCCCAGTGCTGTCAGACTCTGAACACATTGTGCCAAAAATCAGTCATAAGACCATGCAAATCTACAGGAAAATTTCCAGCTCCCTCAAAAGTGTATTCTTAGGCTTAGACTCAGGGCCTCTTACCACCAGATAACTCACATTCCCCTAGCAGTTCTGAATCTGGCCCACTGAGCATAAGGGGATCTAAGTTAGTCTGACCTACCCCAGTTCCTCAGTGTATACGTTATACCAACTAATACTCAGCAAAATGGGTGTCAATAAGTTTATGGAGGCCATGTTAGTATAAGGAGTTCTAACTTCCACCACTTTACACATAGCTGGGTAAAAGTGTTCAGACTAATAGGTTTTCACCAAATAATGCAGTTTCAGGTCATCCAAAATGCTTTGCAAATTCTTAGTTTCAGGGGGGGAAATAGAAAAAAAATCAAAATGTTTCCACATTTTCAAACTGAAATGTTTTGACTTTTCATTTCAAAACAGCATTTCATTTTGAAAGTTGGCTAGATTTATTTTAAAACCAAACAGTCAACACACACAAACAGAACAAATGGAAAACAAATTGTTTCAGAACAAAAGTTCAGGTTTGGCTCGAACCTGAAATGAAATGTTTTCAGTTTTTCGTTTTCACAAGAAAACCAAAAAATTTTTGGACTGACAGAATAATTTTGGTTTTGGATTTTTGATTCAGTCACTGAACCAAAAAAACAAACAAATCAATTATTTGCTCAGCTCTATTTGCACACTACCACCTGGGGATTTGGCCCTGTGACTAGCACAAGAAAGCATAAAGAGCACAAAGTTCAGTGCACAAGAATCCAGCAGATGGCGCTGTTTTCTTATCATTCAACAATTTCTAGACGCAAATACACTTAGGGTTATGGAGCACATGGAAAGGATTTTATTTAACTTTTCAGCAGAGTTCCAATCCAAGAGGAAACAACTGTAAGTGTCCTAATGGAGAGGATCAGAGAAAAGGTATCCTGAGCAAACCAGCTGGAAAGGAAACTATTGATGTGTCCAGAGCAAATATGCTGGGGAAAGATTTCCCCTGTGACTGATTCTCTGAGGTCATCTATTCATGCTACTGTGTATGATTTAGTCTTAGATAAAGGACCAATAAGCAGCTATTACACAAGTGGTTTTTCATAGTTTTATTTCCTGTATATAAAAGTTGTTTCCTCCTTTTGGAAGTACACACAGGATTCTCCAGCCCTACCATTTGAAAATTACAGGCTGAGAAAACAATAGATTTATAGTGTTAGAAATCAGCCTCTTTATTATTGCTATTTACTTCCCTAAAAACAGTGCCTAGAGGCCCTAGTTGAGGTGGGGTAGGCCCCACTGTGCTGGGTGCTGTACATACATATTTTGTGAGACAGTCCTTGCCGCAAAGAACTTGGAATCTAAATTGACATGACAAAGGAAGTTGTATCCCTGTTTAGACAGGGAACTGAAGCATACCAGGGTTAAGTAGTTTCACTAAGGTCATCCAGAAAGTCTATGGCAAACCTGGGAATTGAAACCAGTTCTCCTATATTCCATCTAGTGCCTTAACCTCATGACCATCCTTGTCTATTCCCACTATTGAGGGATTGATTGTTCACAGAACGTCTAAAGCAGTTTTACTGGCACTTCTCTCTGTTCTAACTGTGCTCAGATCAGGTCAGACCACTAGATAATCACAATGATCCCTTCGGAGCTTAAAGTCTATGAGGTTTCCACAAGATGGTGCTTAAAATGTTGGCAGCTACCAGCACCCTGTCTACGGGTAGGGTGATCAGATGTCCCGATTTTGGGGTCTTTTTCTTATATAGGCTCCTATTACTGCCCACCCCCTGTCTCGACTTTTCACATTTGCTGTCTGGTCACCCTATCTAAAGGAGTTTTTGCATTAAGGGTCTGAACAGGTGGTGTGAAAACAGCAGAAATATCCCGTGTCGACAAGGCCTTTCATATAAGGGATTAGATCCAAGAGGGTGCAATCTCTCCCCAAGAAAACTGCTCTTATAATTCTAATATAGAGGTATCAGGCAGGCAAACCTTTGCCCTGAGGTAAATACGGGATTGGTAGACGTGGAAATAAATTTAAGTTAACCTCTAAAGAAAATGCCAATCGTTTGTTAACGACTGGCTTCATGGGGTTTATGGCAGTTAGAGAACAAGGTTTCTGTTAGCCAGAGAGCTGGATGGAGAATCAGAAAGTGAAATGGACTATAAATATGCAGGCCTGATCCAAACCCACTGAAATCCTTCCCTTGACTTTGGATCAGGTCTTTGGAAGTTTAAAATTGTATCAGTGTTAATATCCTCAGCGTCACTAGCAACACTGATGGACCGCTCTTAAAAATATTATTTTAGCCTGAATGACCCTTTAACAGCAAGAGTGCAGATTTGGTTATTGATTACCTAAAAACAGGAAGGTGTGTTCTGCCCCTGACACGAGCTCTGTCAAGGAGAGATTGACATGACAGTTTGGATTAGATATTTGCAACCGACCTCAGGAAACAGAGGCAGTAAGTAGTCAATTACAAGCAACAAAAATGCAGCATAAAGGTTTTTTCCACATGACTGACTCTTTGGAAATTTTGTTCTGCTTATCTTTAACAGCTGCTCTTGCTGTAGCAGGGGAGGCAGACACAAGCACCTCTGGGCCTCACAGAGGGAGCAACACTCCCGAAAGAGTTCTGATCCCCTCTGGGTCTTTTTAAAAAACTTCAAGTGGAGCAATTTTTAGGGAGGAAAAAAATAAAAAGCAAATACATGAGACAAATTAAAATACTATGAGAGATCACACCATGCTAGACATGAGAACGCCAAGTCCCACTGAATTTTGCAGTTGTTGTCAGTGGGCCCAGGATTTTAGTGATCTAAGGCATTGAAAACAGGTGAATTGATGTGGTTTTAAATAAATTTATTAGCCCTGGCCCCTTTAATTAAAAAAAAAAGAGGCGTGCTTTCAGTGGGTTATGTTGCTGTGTGACCGTTCTGATCCTTGCAGAAGTTCGAAACCAAATCAGCTGTGCTGAAAGCTGTTTCTTTCTACCTACCTACATTTCAAAACACGCACCCACAGACGAGTTAACAGCAGGGCTTGTTGACACATGCTTTTATCTTGCCATAGCTAATATTTTGCCAGCTAATTCTTGGAAATTCAGAGCAGCCAGGTCACAGAACACAATTGCATATACTGTTTGCTGTAATGGGCCAAGCTACTTTTGTGTATTGATGTATCTATTTTTCAGCATAACTTAGGGTGATCAGATGTCCCGATTTTATAGGGACAGTCCCGATTTTTGGGTCTTTTTCTTATATAGGCTCCTATTACCCCCCACCCCCTATCCCGATTTTTCATACTTGCTGTCTGGTCACCCTAGCATAACTAAACAGGTTGTAAGTGCCTCTCGTGATAATTACATGCCGACCCCCCTAAACTCCTCCTGATGTCTCAACTAGATACAGGGTTAACTTTTTGCTCAAAACCATTGTTTAGGGCTTGTCTCACTAAACATGATACAGGAGCACAGCTGTGCCACTGTAGTGCTTCAGGGTAGATGATACTGCCTACACCAGCGGTCCCCAACCTTTTTCATCTGGCGGGCACCAGACGACGAGCCAAGGAGGACCGTGGTGGCGGACGAATATCCGTCGAAATGCCGCCGACAAGCAGCAACGTCAATAGGCGCCGCCGCCGATAAGCAGTGTCATCCAGAGGCGTCGCCGAAGAAATGCCGCCGAAAATCAGCAGCATTTCGGCAGCAACGCCTCTGGATGACGCTGCTTGTCAGCGGCATTTCAGTGGATGCCCATCCGCCGGCCAGTACGCGGGCGCACATAGATGCCCCGGCGGGCGTCATGGCGTCCGCGGGCACCGCGTTGGGGACTCCTGGCCTACACCAAAGGGAGGGATTCTCTCATCCACGTCCCCGAGATGCAGAAGCTAGGTCAACAGAAGAATTCTTCTGTTGATCAAGCGCAGTCTATACAGGGACTTAGTCGGTTTTACTATGCCACTCAGTGGGGGTGGATATTTCACATCTCCTGACTGATGGAGTTAAACTGACCTAGTTTTCTAGTGTAAACCAGGCCTTAACATAGGCGTCACTCCGTGGGTGCAGCACCCACAGAAAAAAAATAGTGGGTGCTCAGCACCCACCAGCCACAGCTGATCAGTAGTTGGGGGGAGGGGTTGGGTGAGGTCGGAGAGCAGTGAGCGGGGTCCTCAGGTAGGGGGTGGAGCAAGGGCAGGAATAGGTGGAGCAAGGGTGGGGCCTAGTGGGAAGGGGCGGGGCCTCAGGACAGAGCAGGAGTGGAGCACCCCCCAGGGAAAAATAAAAGTCAGCGCCTATGGTCCCTAATATTGTACACTGATACCACGTTCTACTCCAGAGGTGGCTGCATTACAGTGGTGGATGAATAGATTTTTATCCATAATCTATGGGGCGTCACAGGGCTTGCTCTAATTGAAGCTTGCTCAATTCAAATGTTTATCATCTTTTCAGGTCCTCAGATGAAAGTTGCTAGAGAAAGTTCTACTCTACTTTCTAATTACTTTGGCGTTTAAGAACTCAACACTTTAAAAGCAGTTCCAAGATATTAAAATCAGAACAATGGTTAAATCTTCATGGATAGACCCCACATTCTGGAATGATTTTTAGAACACATTTAATGTGAACAGTAATTTTAGGCCCTGAATATAGAGCAGGCTGTAATACAGTATGAAATGTTACTCCTGTCAAATAGCTTAAGATGTATGTGCCTTTTAAAACTTAACTATCTGGAATTAATGAATAGCTTGGAACAGCTCCTAAAGCGTCATTATGGGCTGCAAGATAAATAATACATGCCTTACAACAATCTGTTACTATATCTAGTCAGTTGATGTATATCAGACCTAGAAATGTCTGCAGAGTCATAGATTCCAAGGCCAGAAGGAACCACTGTGATCATCTCTTCAGCTCTCCTATAATATAACACAGGCCAGAGAACTTCCCAAAAATAATTCCTAGAACAGATCATTTAAAAAAAAAATCCAGTCTTGATTTAAAAACTGTCAGCAATGAAGATTCTTTGTTAATTGTTCCAATGGTTAGTTACCTTCACTGTCAAAAAATTTTACACCTTATGTCCCAAGTCTGCAATTCACTGCACATGGACAAGCTGTCCTGGGGCTTGGCAGAGGTACAAGAAAATGCAGGATCAGGCCCTTATTTAGTCTCAGAGGCAGCATGGTCTAGTGGATCGTGCATAGGACTAGAAGCCAGCAACTTCCACAATGTCTTGCAGCATGACCTTGATCAAGTCACTTCACCTCTGCCTCTTAAGTTTCACCATCTGTAAAATGGGGATAATACGTGCCTAGCTCCCAGGTGCATTGCGGAGGGTTAGTCAACAAAGCCTTGCACAATTCTGCTCACCAGGGGAGAGTCAGTTTTGGTGACTAAGGCATCCTTAGATTGTTTTACAAACGGGTGATGACAAAAGGCTGGGGAGCCTGCGCCCTAGGCGGGTTATGTCCTGACACGATTGCCAGGCTGTGTCAGTGCCTAAAAGCAGTTTGCAAATGGAAAGGGCTGCATAAGGGTTCCCCTTTGAACACAAATTTCTGCTCCGTCATGGGAGGTACAATATCGTCTTCAGTCTTTTGCAGGGCTTGTGTGTGGCACCTTTAAATATGCTGGGCCTGAATCCTCATTGCCACGCACCTTGCCCAGTCGTGTACACCAGGGAAGCGTGAAAACAACGTTGGTGTAAAATGCTGCCACGCCCATTTGCGCTGGTGTGAGTGACTGCACTTGAACAGGGGAAGGGCGAGTCTGGCCCATTGCATGCTACCTAGCTAAGCATGGGAGCATCGCTGATCCCATGGAGGCCAAGTCTTTATGAGGTCTATCATCCTTTATCTGGAATCCAATACACAACCCCTTGCACACAGCAAAGCACAGTAGTTCTAAGAGCTGCTAGGCTTTGAGTGGTCACCCCATTAGACCTTTCCCAGTGTCAGGTTGGTCCTTATGGTACCCCATGGGGCAGGGGGGTGGAGTGCAAAGGGGGAGGGGCAAAGGCACATGGGCAGAACTTTCCAGAGAAGATGTGAGTGATACCCAGGCCGGGACCCAAAAGGTGGTGGGATCTAGTTAGGGGATGGTGGCCACCTCATCCCTTCCCCTTCCTCCCCACTTCATTACCAGCCTCCTCAAACAGTCCTTTTGGATGACACGGAGGAAAGCAGGGAACATAACCCTGACACATTCACGGCCATTCCCTCCTGTGTCCCTCCACACCCCCAGCTCCTGTGCACTCCCTCCAGCCTCAGGCTGAGAGTGGGGGCCTGGCAGGGGTGTTTGTCAGGAAAGCTAATGAGGGAGGCGGAGGAGGGGAGCAGAATTTCATGCCCTCGCCCATGAGGCCAAGTGAGGCAGGCCTCAGTGAAGCCAGGAAGGTGTGGGCAGCAGGAGACAGCTCACCACTCTCCCCTGGAGGCAGCTGGCCAAGAGTGTGTGAGCTCTTTGCTATCCTCTCCCATGAGGACAGGGGAGGGAAGCTGCTAGGCTCCTGCCCTGCACAGTAGGGAGTGTGTTAGTGTTGTTCACTCAGTACTCCTCTTATATCTGCCTGAAGGAGCCCTGAGCAGGTGCTTGGCCGAGCCCACGCTGACGCTCAGGACTTCCCAGCCACAGGCCGGGGAAAGGAGTCCTGAAGCAGAATGTGCGTGGGTGTGTTGGAGATTATAGGGTTGCCAACCCACCCAGGATTGCCCGGCAGACTCCAGGAAATAAGAATTAATCTTTAATTAAAGATTAGGTCACATGACGACACCTCCAGGAATACGTCCAACCCGAACTGGCAACCCTCGGGGAGAAGCCCAGCTGCAGTCCAAGTCAGTCAGTGGGTGGTGGGGCTAGGCTGGCAGGTGCTGAAAGGAGAGCTGTGGGGATGGGCCCATGTCACCCAGAGCACCACTCTCGCCTGCAGAATGGGGGCGGCCTGGCAGCCATGGGGCAAGGATGGAAGATGAACCAGCACGAGACCACGTGGCTGTACTTCGCCGTGGAACTTTGATCCACAGCTACCTGCAAGGATGGTGCCCACACAATGAGGAGATTAAACAGGCTGTGCACCATGCGGCATCACCATCTACAGCAGAGGTGTGACGAGTTGTGGGTTCAGTCTGTACCACTGCTGAATTTTGGATGATTTTCTGAAATTATATGATGCTATTACTGTGTCCTGGAAAGCCTCTAGGTACGTGGATCCCATAGCCGTCAGCAGGGTTGCATCATATCTCCACCAGGCCAGAGACAATGAGGAGTGATCAGCACTCAATCAGTCTATTCAGAGTGAAACCCCTTGGGACAATGGGTTAAGGTTTTGCTCTACTTGAGAGCACACACTTCAGCCTCTGGTCTGAAGGGGGGTGAGGAGGCGAGAGTAATTACCAAAGGGCAGAACAAAAGCAGCAGATGACCCCAGAAGGAGTCTATAAAGGGACTCAGGGAGGGGAGGCTGTGGGAGAGAGTCATCTTTCATCAGATTAAAATGAGAGGGGCTGCTGCAGGGGCAGGGTCGGCAAGGGGGTGGAGGACCCTTCCTGTCTGCCTGCGTGACAGAACACAAGGACTCCCAACGGAGGTGAGCTAGTAAGGAACATGGCAGGGGTTTTTGTGTGATCTGCACTTGCCAGTGCTTTATTGGCTAAGTAAAAGAGCAGAGAGGGAAAGAGACAGACAGACAGACAGACAGAGACAACTGCTTCAGAACTGCTGCATGCCCCTGCAGGAGTTAAACTATAAACCTTCTAGAAGCTTTTTGGGGTGGAGTTCTAGGAGTGGAGTGTGTATCAGGGAGCCTGAAGAGTCAGTTCTGTGCCCAGAGGGGCTAGGCAGCTGACCGCAGGTTCCAAGAGTCAGAGGGTGGTGCCAAATAGAAGGCCTGTGCCTCGAGACTCCGAGACTAGGGCAGTGGCTGGCCTCTGTGTAGCAAACCCCGGGAATCCAGAACACAGAGGCTTGGATTTCCCTCACAGCAATGCTTGCGAGTGGCCAGGAAGGTCCAAGAGTCAGGAGACCTGGCTTCTATTCCTATCTCTGCCACTGATTCACTGTGTGACCTTGGACAAGTCACTTCATCCTCCTGTGCCTCACTTTCCTCAGGTAGTGATAATATTTCTATTTCCCTCCTTCTCCTGCACGTTAGACAAGGTCGGTGAGGTAATATTTTTTATTGGACCAACTTCTGTTAGTGAAAGAGACAAGCTTTAGAGCTCCACCAACCTCTTTTTCAGGTCTGCAAGTCTCAATCCACTAGTGCTAACAAGGAGCTTGGGATCCTTTTAAATTCATGGAGATATCCTATCTTCTAGAACTGGAAGGGACCCTGAGAGGTCATCGAGTCCAGCCCCCTGCCTTCACTAGCAAGACCAAGTACTGATTTTGCCCCAGATCCCTAAGTGGCCCCCTCAAGGATTGAACTCACAACCCTGGGTTTAGCAGGCCAATGCGCAAACCACTGAGCTATCCCTCCCCCCTTCAATAACAGCCACTAAGAAAGTGCCATGAATTGTACCAGGGCATTAGCTTGTGTCATACTTAAAAAAACAGCTCTCATGGCAGTCCAAAATAATTCACCAAGCCTATGTCCCCGCCTCTTTGTATCAGAAGGACGAAGGTGGGGAATCATGATTGCCAGGTTGCTTTTTACAACTGACCATCCAGGCCGGCAGGAGGGCCCAGTATTGTGGGAATTGATGATGAAATGTAAGAAGTAAACAAGTTACACTTGCACTGGGCAGCTGTCTTCACTGCCTTCTTCTCTCGCTGGCAACGTGCCTGACTTTAATAGAAGCCGCCCTGCTTTGGAAGCCACAGAGGAAGGTAAATTTAATCCCTCAGCCATACCACAGCCCATCAAAAGAGCTAGAATTGCCTGGCCCCCTTCCCGCTATCCCCCCTGAACCACCCGCTTTGATGAACATGCCCCATGCCCAACTCAGCAATCAATTGCCGGAAGGAATCTCCCACCAAGATCAAGGCCCCAATCCTGCAAGCTAATCTTTATGGACAGACCCCACTGAGTTCAGTGCGGTTCTGCAGAGATGCTGAGTCCCAACCACACAAACCAGCTTGCTGGCTTGGGAATTTGGTTTATCAACTTGTCCCACAGAGCAGACATGGGTTAATAGAAGCTGCAGCCTCTCACCGGACAGTCACTGTCCGACTGACTTGCACACCTGATTTTTTGTTCGATTTAGAGAGACATAAGCTTGTGAGAGTTTTTAGAAGCAAGATCCCGAAGATTAAAGGCTCTGATGTAGCACAGCAATCGCTTTGGCTTACGCAGCTCAGAGACTTTCCACGTTATTATAAATATACCCAGGGCCTTATTAAAAAGTTAACGAGTTTCTCTCTCAGGGAGCTCAGTGACTCACCTGTGAGTAGCTGGTGTTTCATCATCAGTCAAGATTTAAACAAAGTCAGCACAAAGGGAGAGATGAGCACAAGGTTTTGTTTTACAAATTAATTGGGGGTGGGGAATCCCCAGTGTGTTCAGTGCTCTCCTTCCAGATGGTACTTTCTCATCTAAACTCAGTGCGGGAAGAACCTTTTTAGATAACAGTCTGATCTCCAGGGCTGAACGAATCCACCTGCCCTCCTCCTCGGTATTATGGCAGAAACCGCGCTCTTCTAACGACTGCGAGGTGAAATCCTGGCCCCATTGAAGTCAATGGCAAAACTCCCATCGATTGCCCTGAGGTCAGGATTTCCCCTCATATTTTGTTAGATTGAGAGGGGCAAAGCAGTCAAAGGAAGAGACCAAAGGGACCCCAGCTACCGCTTTGAATGGAGTTGTGCTCACTTATGTTAAGGCTGCATTTGGCCCAGCATTTCTTTTAACCAGATTTATGATTGGCTTCTGCTGGATCATTATAATACTCTGCATTGGCTGTTGCCTTGTGCACCCTCTGTTTGTTGGTTCCAGCTGTTGCCTCTCCTCTTATGCTTTGATCATTTATAAACTCTTTGGGGGAGAGACAGTCTTTTCATTGTGTATGTACAGAACCTAGCAAAATGGGATCCCAGTTCCCAATTTGGGCTTCTGGGCATTACTGTTATTTAAGTAACTGCCCCCTCACATGCTCTGCTTTTGCCTATGCTGTAGCCTGCCAGACTCCAGCCATCCTAATACTTAAAGGAAGCTGCTTAATCCAGCCACTTGTCTCTACTCCCACTTTATTCCTAAGGGACGATGAAGCAGACACAGAAATGGTTTTCATTTGAACAGGACTTCTTAATTAGCTGGAATTTGGTCTTCAGAATAGTTCTAAGAATGTGCAGGTCCACCAGGGATCTAAATATGGTGATTTCCTGACATTAGCGTAAATGGCTTTATCAAATTCAGGGGAAAGTCCAAGTTCTTTCATAAACTGACCTCTGTCCAGCTGCAATTAACAAAGCTCCAAGAGGAAGTTAGCAAAGAGCTCACTTTTATCTTTCTACATCATCTTCAGGTCTTGGGTCAACAGAAGGACTGATTAAGTAGAAGGCCAATAATATAACTCTAAGAGGCTTTTAGAAGAGGTCATAATAATGGGGGATTTAAACTGTCCTTGTATTGACTGGGATATGTCACCACAGTAAGGAATGCAGAGATAAAATTTCTTGACACCATAAATGACTGCTTCTTGGAGCAGCTAGTCCCGGAACCCACAAGAGGAAAGGCAATTCTTGATTTAGTTCTAAGTGAAGCACAGAATCTGGTCCAAGAGATAATAGCAACCATAATGTAATTAAATGTAATATCCTTGTAGAAGGGAAAATGCCAAAGCCACCCACCGCAGTAGCATTTAACTTCCAAAGGGGAACTACACAAAACTGAGGAAGCTAGTTAAACGGATATTAAAAGGAACAGTCACAGGGGTGAAATGCCTGCAAACTGCATGGAGACTAATTAAAAACACCATACTAGAGGCTCAAACTAAATGTATATCCCCAAATTAAAAAAAAAACAAAACAAAACAGTAACAACCAAAAAATACCACCATGGCTAAACAGCAGAGTAAAAGAGGCAAAAAGGCACCCTTTAGAAATTGGAAGTCAAATCTTAGTGAGGAAAATAGAAAGGACCATAAACACTGGCAAGTCAAGTGTAAAAGTATAATAAGACAGGCCAAGAAAGAATTTGAAGAGCAGCTAGCAAAAGATAAAAACAGCACACACAGAAATTTAAGTTAATCAGAAGCAGGAAACCTGCCAAAAAGTCATCAGGGCCACTGGATGATCAAAGTGCTAAAGGAGCACCCCAGGGAGATAAGGCTGTTGCAGAGAAGCTACATGAATTCTTTGCATTCATCTTAATTGTAGAAGATGTGGGGGAGATCCCCACACCCGACCCATTCTTCTGAGGTGACAAATCTGAGGAACGGTCCCAGATGAAGTGTCAGAGGAGATTTTGGAAAAAATTGATAAATTAATCAGTATTAAGTCACCAGGACCAGATGGTATTCTCCCAAGAGTTCTGAGGGTCTTCAAAGTTCTCGTTTGAATATTTGCTACTACCACCAAGATCTGCACCTGCGGCGGCTCCACCCGGGCCCGCGCCCTAGGCTTCAAGGCGCACCGCAGCGGCCCTCCTACTCGTCGCGGCGTAGCCCCCGCGGCTCTCATTGCCGGCGACGGCCGGGTATGGGCCCGACGCTCCAGCGCCATCCATTTTCAGGGCTAGTTGATTCGGCAGGTGAGTTGTTACACACTCCTTAGCGGATTCCAACTTCCATGGCCACCGTCCTGCTATGAAACTGCAGAACTACTAACTGGTAGGTAATCTATCACTTAAATCAACCTCTGTACCAGATGACTGGAGGATAGCCAATGTAATGCTGATTTAAAAAAAAAAAAAAAGGCTCCAGAGGTGATCCTGGCAATTACAGGCTAATAAACCTCACTTCAATAGATGGCAAATTGCTTGAAACTATAGTAAAAGACAGAATTATCAGACACATGGATAAACACGATATGTTGGGAATGAGTCAATATGGGAATTCATGCCTCAATCTATTAGAATTATTTGAGGGTGTCAACAAGCGTGTGAACAAGGGTGATCCAGTGGATACAGTGTACTTGGATTTTCAGAAAGCCTCTGGCAAGATCCCTCACCAAGGGCTCTTAAGCAAAATAAGTAGTACTGGGATAAGAAGGAAGGTCCTCTTATGGATCAGTAATTATTTACAAGATAGAAAACAGGGCAGGAATAAATGGTCAGTTTTCAGAATGGAGAGAGGTAAATAGTGGGGTCCCCCAAGGATCTGTACTGGGACTTGTGCTGTTCAACATATTCATAAATGATCTGGAAAGTGGAGTGAACAGTGAGGTGGCAAAATCTGCTGACAAAACAAAAGTACTCAAGATACTTAAGTCCAAAACTGACTGCAAAGAGTTACAAAGGAATCTCACAAAACTGAGACCAATAGCCTTTAGTGACTGGGAGACAAAATGGCAGATGAAATTCAATGTTGATAAATGGAAAGTAATGCACATTGGAAAACATAATCCCAACTATACATACAAAATGATGGGGTCTAAATTTAGCTGTTACCATTCAAGAAAGATCTTGGAGTCATTGTGAATAGTTGTCTGAAAACATCTGCTCAGTGTGCAGCGGCAGTCAAAAAAGCAAACAGAATGATAGGAACCTTTAGGAAAGGGATAAATAATAAAACAGAAAATATAATATAATATAAATCGATGATACACCCACACCATAAATGCTGACTGCAGTTCTGGTCACCTCTTTTAAATATGATTGATATATATAAAAATTGGAAATGGTGCAGAGAAGGGCAACAAATGATGAGGGGTATGGAACAGCTTCCATCTGAGGAGAGATTAAAAAGACTGGAACTGCTCAGTTTAGAAAAGAGACAGCTAATGGGGTATAGAATAAAGGTCTATAAAATCATGAATGGTGTGGAGAAAGTGAAAGTGTTATTTACGTCTCATAAACATATGAAAGTAATAGGCAACAGGTTTAAAGGAAACAGAAGGAAGTAATTTCACACAACATAGTCAACTTGCAGAACTGGTTGCCATAGGAAGTTGTGAAGGCCAAAAGTATAAGTGGGTTCAAAAAAGATTTAGATAAGTTAATGGAGGATAGGTCCATCAAGGCTATTAGCCAAGGTGGTTAGGGATGCAGCCCCATGCTCTGGGTGTGCCTAAACCTCCAACTGCCAGAAGCTTGGATTGGATGACAGCAGATGGATCATTCAATGGTTGTCCTGTTCTGTTCATTCCCACTGAAGCATCTGGCATTGGCCACTGTCAGAAGACAGGATACTGGGCTAAATGGACCATTGGTCTGACCCAGTATGGCTGTTCTTATACAGGCAAAACATGAAGGATTTTTTGCAGTTTACTGGAAATTCAGTACGCCTAGGGCACAGGGCCGGCTCCAGGCACCACCTTGTCAAGCAGGTGCTTGGGGAAGCCGCTCCAGCTATTCGGCGGCAATTCGGCGGACGGTCCCTCACTCCGCCTGGGAGCGAAGGACCTCCCACCGAATTGCCGCTGCAGATTGCAATCGCGGCTTTTTTTTGTTTTGTTTTGTTTTGTTTTTGTTTTGGCTGCTTGGGGCGGCCAAAACCCTGGAGCCGGCCCTGCTTAGGCAAGATATATCCGATTAGGTGATCTCACATTTAACTATGCTGATTGCTAAGAGGAAACGATTGTGCAACTATTTTGCAAGACTTTTGAAACTGGTAGAACAGGACATGCAGCATTGGGAAGTGAAACTAGAGATTAGTGATAAGTAACAGTCAGCATGGATTTGTCAAGAACAAATCATGTCAATCCAACCTAATAGCCCCTATCCAGAAGGCTTGTTACCCTGTCAAAGAAAGCTAAGTGGTAGATGTGGTATATCTTGATTTTAGTAACACTTTTGATACTGTCTTGCATGACCTTCTCATAAACAAACTAGGAAAATACAACCTAGGTGGAATACTATAACGTGGGAGCACAGCTGTCTGGAAAACCGTTCCCAGAGAGTAGTTATCAGTGGTTCACAGTCAAGCTGGAAGGACACATTGAGTGGGGTCCTGCAAAGATCGGTCCTGGTTCTATTCAATATTTTCATAAATGATTTGGATAATGGCATAGAGAGTACACTTCTAAAGCTGGGAGGGGTTGCAAATACTTTGGAAGATGTGATTAAAATTCAAAATATGCTGAACAAACTGGAGAAACAGTCTGAAGTAAATAGGATGAAATTCAATAAGGACAAATGCAAAGTACTCCACTTAGGAAGGAACAATTAATTGCACACATACAAAACGGGAAATGACTGCCTGGGAAGGAGTAGTGCAGAAAGGGATCTAGGGGTCATAGTGGATCATAAGCTAAATATGAGCCAACAGGATAACACTGTTGCAAAATAACAAACATTAAGTGTTGTAAGCAAGACACAAGAGGTAATTCTTCCACTCTACTCCACACTGATAAGGCCTCAACTGGAGTATTGTGTCCAGTTCTGAGCACCACATTTCAGGAAAGATGTGGACAAATTGGAGAAAGTTCAGAGGAGAGCAACAAAAATGTCCAGAAAACATGACCAATGAGGAAAGATTAAAAAAAAACCCATTTTTTTCAGTCTGGAGAAAAGACTGAGGGGGGACATGAAAACAGTTTTCAAGCACATAAAAGGCTGTTAGAAGGAGGAGGATAAAAATTGTTCTCATTTACCTCGGAGGATAGGACAAGAAGCAATGGGCTTAAATTTCAGCAAGGGAGGTTTAGGTTGGACATTAGGAAAAACTTCCTAGCTGTCAGGGTAGTTAACTGGAACATATTGCCATGGGAGGTTGTGGAATCTCTGTCACTGGAGATTTTTAAGAACAAGTTAGACAAACATCTGTCCGGGATGGTCAAGTTATTACATAGTCCTGCCTTGAGTGCAGGATACTGGACTAGATAACCTCTCGAGGTTCCTTCCAGTCCTACACTTCTATGATACTATGATTAAAAAATAAGTGTTTGTTTGTTTTTAAATTGGTCTTCTAAGACACTCTGCTTTTCTTTAAATAACAGCATGGAGAGGACCTCATTTCTTGGAGTGAACAAAATTCTCTAGCATGAGTGAGCACACTAGCAAAAACAAACCAGATACAAACTCTCAGGAGAGTAACCCAAACTGCATAGAAAAGACAACAGAAGAAACGGAGAATGGAGAACAGGTACTATAATGAAGGCCCCAACCTAAAACAACTCAACAGAGGTCTCAACTATTAACTCACAAAGCTTCCTCTGTTGAATGAAAAGCTCCGTCATCTCTGCCACTGATCTCCATTCCTTTTACACCACAGTGCAGGGGTTTTCTTTTCAACAAAGGAAATGTGAGGAACACATTTATTTATTTATTGGATTTCAGAAAGCAACTGAAAGAACTAAGCTCTGGCCCTGGCCAATCCCAAGAGCCTGCATCCTGTTTCCACTGACTTGTGCAGGAGCAGATGCAATGTATATTTGTGAGAAGCCCAAGTCAGTTTGGCATCCCTTCATCATTTAGGCTCTGAATATTTCTTTCTATAAGCACTTCTACAGTAGCTGCCACCAGGAAATCTACGTGCTATTCCAGTTTCTATAGTATGCAAGCCCCCTCCAGCCACAATGGAGTTTGTGAGCCGTGAAAGAAAGGCAACAGTTACTGAAGATTCTTTTAGAGCTTTTCCTGTAACTCATCCTTGGGTGTGCTATGCACTGATTTGATAACTTATAGCTGCTCCGAGTAGGTCATGGAGGTGCCACATCTATGTAGCAATTCCCATAGGCACCAACTTTCCAAAGTGCTGGGCGGTGCTCGACCTCTGGCTCTGCCCCAGGCCCTGCCCCAACTCCACCCCTTCCCTCAAGGCCTCACTCTGCCCCGCCTCTTCCCGCCTCTGCTCCACCCCCCAGCGCGCCATGTCCTCGCTCCTTCCCCCTTCCCCCCAGAACCTCCTGAACACGTGAAGCAGCTGATCATGGCGGGCGGAAGGGGAGGGGGAGGCACTGAACCATGGGGCCCACCCATGGGTGGGAGGCGCTGGGGTTGGGGGGAGCTAATAGGGGGACTGCCAGGGGATGCTCAGCAGCCACTATTTTTTCGGCTGTGGGTGCTCCAGCCTGAAGTCGGCGCCTATGGCTATTCCAATATGAAATATTTGCAAGACACCAAGTTCCCATACAAAGTTATTTCATTCCCTCTTAATGTGGCATTGTAAGTGAGAATAGCAATTAGTCCACAGTACATGATCAGGGGTCACTACAGTTTCACTTAAACTAGTGTACATTATAAAAAGATAAAGTACTATCAGAAATCCATACTTCTATTAGTCCTCAACATATAGAACTCGGCTTGTACATGGATCAGAGGGGTAGCCGTGTTAGTCTGAATCTGTAAAAAGCAACAGAGGGTCCTGGGGCCCCTGTAAGACTAACAGAAGTATTGGGAGCATAAGCTTTTGTGGGTAAGAACCTCACTTCTTGCATCTGAAGAAGTGAGGTTCTTCTTCAGATGCAAGAAGTGAGGTTCTTACCCACAAAAGCTTATGCTCCCAATACTTCTGTTAGTCTTAAAGGTGCCACAGGACCCTCTGTAGCTTGTACATGGATGTTTGGCTAAGATTTGAGTCCGGGGGTTGGGGATGGGTGGGAAAGAGAGAGAGATTAAAAATATTCTAAGTATCTTTTAATGTAGGTCACACCCCTAATTGGGAGAAGAGTTCATCATCTTTCTGCTCATTAAATTACATCTCCCCCCCCCCCCAAAAAAACTATTAAAACATGTCAGATAAAAAGAGTTAGATTAAAATCAAAATTCTGCTCTTTAGAAATGAGCAGGTTTTTAAGATGGAGAGACTCTTGATAGAGCAGAGAATGACTTAGAGGGGTCACTACTGGACAGCTTACCTTTCTCTTGGGCTCAACTGCCTGCCCTACTGAGCTCTAATTGGTCCTTTCTTTCCCTTGTTGATAGCAGCGGCTGTACCACCTCCCTAAAGTAGCAGAATAAGAGCAACCGGTACCCATCCTCCTCAACTCCATGTGTTCAGCACTAGGACCCTTGTAAGCCAAGCTACACTGCCCTGTCTTTCCTTCTCAGGGCCTCTTCCTACATGCTCAGCCTAGATTTCCTCACGAGCCCTTTCCTGACTGTTCTGCCACTCACTTGTGGAATGTTCTTGTGACCTTGCACCCCATAATGCTTTATGGAAATATGCTTATAATGTATATATGACATAACTGGAATATGTTTTATGCTACATATGCCATGTAACATATCTCTGTAAAGGTTATGATCTACTGATTAATATTAATCCTATGTGTATGCATGTATCATTTTTGTATTTGAAGTTATGAATATTGGCTGTGTACTTGTTTGATTTTAAGTAGCCTTAGTAAGGCATTTGGGCAGCTTCTTAAAAAAGGAATTTGCAAGTTAAGTGCCCAATCAAGAAACACTTAACGGACAATGGAACCTTGGAAGACTCCAATCCACATAAGAAGTCTACCTGGGGACATTCAAGGTAGCATGTGATCAATGGCTGCCACCTGTAAAGTTCTGAGTCATGCATGGACATGTGACTTGCCCATGTGACTCCAAAACTCCAGCTTGCAGCTAGATTCTGCATAGGAGAGAGGAGGGGGTCTCCACCCACAAGAGAAAGTCTATTTAAGCCCCTGGGAGACCCCTCCATTTTGTCTTCAGCTGGCTCAAGAGATAGCCTCTCCACCCCTAAAGGATACCCGAAAGAAACTAGAACAAAGGACAGTAACTAGAGGGGTGTGAGTGATTGCTGGACCCAGATTAGAAGGAGGCTAGTCTGTAAAAGAAATTTATTGGAACATCTCTGAGGGTGAGATTTTACTGTAATTACTTTCTTACTGTATTACATTTAGACTTGCGTATTTTATTTTAGTTTGCTTGGTAATTCACTTTGTTCTGGCTGTTATTACTTGGAATTACTTAAATCCTACTTTTTGTATTTAATAAAATCACTTTTTACTTATTAATTAACCCAGAATATGCATTAATACCTGGGGCGGAGGGCAAACAGCTGTGCATATCTCTCTATCAGTGTTATAGAGGCGAACAATTTAAGAATTTACCCTGTTTAAGCTTTATACAGGGTAAAATGGATTTATTTGGGGTTTGGACCCCATTGGGAGCTGGGTACCTGAGTGTCGGAGACAGGAGCACTTCTTAAGCTGTTTTCAGGTAAGTCTGCAGTTTGTGGGACGTAGTTCAGACCTGGGTCTATGTTTGTAGCAGGCTAGCATGTCTGGCACAACCAGGCAAGGTTCTGAAGTCCCAAGCTGCCAGGGAAAACAAGCTTAAAGGTAGTCTCAACACATCAGCTGGCAGTCCCAAGGGGGTTTCTGTGATCCAATCCATCACAGTTCTCTCCCAGGAGGCTTTCCAGGTTGCCCTTATCTCCTAAGCAGGCCTGGTTCTGATTCTCTCACCCTGGGGAGGTGGCCTAAACGTGGCACAGGTGAGGCTGAGTCCTCGGCCTCCCCCAGATGCTTAAAGGGCCCAGACAGATCACCCTGACCTCAATTAAGCTACCAACCTTGTGGATTATGGGCTTGATTTTTCAGAGGTGCTGAGCACGTGTCGCTCCCATTGACTCCCACTGGATTAGTGGGTGCTCAGCACCTCCGAGGTGCCGATACAAAAATCCTTAGGAAAAAAATGCCCTCTTGGGAAAAGTGATCAGACAGGAGCCAGATGTGTAGACATCAAATTTAAGCTCTCTCCTTTCTCTTAAAAACAACAGATCTAGTCACGTTCTATGGTTTAATTGCTTACCTAGGTTCACAACACTTGCATCTTCCTTGTCACTCAAACCTGTAAACTGGGAGTCATCTCTAATGCCTCTCTCCCCCCATACCCCACACATCCAGGCTGGGCCTAGCTCTTGCAACTTTCCCCTCCCCAGTGTTTCTAAGGTTTGGCTTTTCTTCACCCCCCCCCGTCCTCAGCTAAAACTTTTGTCCAGGCCTTCATCATCTCCCACCTTGAATTTTAAAGAGAAGAACAGGTTAACAGAATGATCTGAAAGGTCAATTAAGACATCAATCAAAACCATTAGTCTGCAGTGCTATATGTACACTTCTACCCCGATATAACGCGACCCAATATAACACGAATTCGGATATAATGCGGTAAAGCAGTGCTCGGGGGGGGCGGGGCTGCACACTCCGGTGGATCAAAGCAAGTTGGATATAACAGTTTCACCTATAACGCGGTAAGATTTTTTGGCTCCCGAGGACAGTGTTATATTGAGGTAGAGGTGTATCTAACTCACATGCTTATTTGTATTGGGGTCATGCCCTCAGAGCCCCATATCACGTTGTGCTAGTTACTGAACAAAAACATAACCAAGACAGTCTCTGTCCCCAAAGACCTTACATTTTCAAGCCCAGATCCTGCAAACACTAGCGCATGTTTAACTTTACTACCATGAACAATCTCAAGAATGAAGAACTTTGAAGTTAATGGGATTACTTAGATGGTAAAGTTAAGCATGTGCAAAGGTGTTTGCAGAATCAAGGGCTAGGGTAGAACATGTAGTTACAACAGACATGGAGAAAATAAGAAACAATGAGATATTATAAGCCAACATCTATATATACACACAATTTATATCAGAGCAATGTGCCTTTAAAAGCAACTCCTCTCACTCTTTATATTTGCTGTGAATGCTAGAAATACCAGCTGTAACAGCTGAACCAGACAGTCTACTCCTAGCTGAGCAATTACCTTGGGCACGCCTAGGGAGGGAGCAATTACATGACAAAACACATGCACACAGTGAAGACTAGTATTTGCTGTGGTGTGGCCAGACAAGTTTCTTAGTCTGGTACCTTTCAGTAATTGGATAGTAGCTCCTAAGTCAGGGCCAGCCACAAAACTAACATTCCCCCACAAAAAGCACAACTTTCATACAGCCCAACAGAGAGTAGTCCACTTCGGCTTGAAGGGTAGAGTGCAAAAAAATTGTTGGAGGGGGTAAGAGAATTAGCCTTCATTTCTGTGTCTGCAGCTTGGGCTTATCATTCGCTTCCTTTTCATTCTCCTTTCTGGTTTGGGCTGGCACAGAGCCACGCCAGTCCTGCTGGTCTACTACCCTGAAGTATTTTATCTGTAGCATCTCACATTAGTTGTTCTGAGCTAGCAGCTTTCATTCACAGCAGTTGCCAGAGAGAGGACGCTTCTCTCGCAACATTGCCAATATTGCAAAATATTCCTCAAAGGACAATTTCTGAAATAAGCACGTAGGGTTTAGAGTTGCTGGAGACCCACCTACAACTGAGCAGAGTAGAAAAGTGCAAACATTCTGGTTCATTTTAGGTTGTTCTCTTACCATCTGAACATAAAGAACTAGAAAGCTTCACATGACCTATGGCAACTGAAAGGAAGCATCCCCCCACCTTTTATGAATAAGTTCTCCTTGACTGTCTTGCCCCTTCTCATCACATTCCTAGTGATGATTTATATTCTTCTCCCCACACATTTATTTGCTGCTTTTTTGGTCCTGGGACATTCTAGGATTGAGGGAAACACAAACACTGCTATACCCTGAAGACAGCTTCACCACTTCTGGCTGCTTAGCAGCCCTTTCAGGACCAGATGATATTCAGACAAGAGTTCTGAAGGAACTCAATGTGAAATTGCAGGACTACTAACTGTAGTCCGTAATCCATCATTTAAATCAGCTTCTGTACCAAATGACTGGAGGATAGCTAATGTGATGCCAATTTTTAAAAAAGGCTCCAGAATTGACCCCCAGCAATTACAGGCCGGTAAGCTTGACTTCGGTACCAGGCAAACTGTTTAAAATTATAGTAAACAAAATTGTCAGACACACAGATGAACATAATTTGTTAGGGAAGAGTCAACATGGTTTTTGTGAAGGGAAATCATGCCACACCAATCTACTACAATTCTTTGAGGGGGGTCAACAAGCATGTAGACAAAGGGGATCCAGTGGCTATAGAGTACTTAGATTTTCAGAAAGCCTTTGACAAGGTCCCTGACCAAAAGCACTTAAGCAAAGTAAGCAGTCATGGATAAGAGGAAAAGTCCTCCCATGGATTGGTAACTGGTTACAAGATAGGAAACAAAGGGTAGGAATAAGTAGTCAGTTTTCAGAATGGAGAGAGGTAAACTGTGGTGTCCCCCAGGCAGGGCCGGCTTCAGTAAGTGCGGGGCCCGATTCAAATACCCAGCGGTGGTCTGGGTCTTCTGCAGCACTGAAGGACCCGCCGCCGAAATGCCGCTGAAGACCCGGACCGCCACCTGGTGAGTAAAAAAATTAAAAAGGTGCCTAAGTTAGGCGCTCTTCTTTAGGGCGCGGGGCCTGATTCGGGGGAATTGGCCTAAAGCCAGCCCTGCCCCCAGGGGTCTGTAGTGGGATCAGTCCTATTCAACATATTCATAAATGATCTGGAAAAAGGGGTAAACAGTGAGGTGGCAAAATAGGCTGATGATACAAAACTACACAAGATAATTAAGTCCCAAGCAGACTGCGAAGAGCTACAAAAGGACCTCTCAAAACTGGGTGACTGGGCAACAAAATGGCAGATGAAATTCAATGTTGATAAATGCAAAGTAATGCACATTAGAAAAAATAATCCCAACTATACATATACATTGATGGGGTCTAAATTAGCTGTTACCACTCAAGAAAGATCTTGGAGTCATTGTGCATAGTTCTCTGAAAACATCCATCAATGTGGAGCGGCAGTGAAAAAAGTAAACAGAATGTTGGGAATAATTAAGAAAGGGATAGAGAAGAACACAGAAAATATTATAGTGTGTCTATATAAATCTATGGTACGCCCACATCTTGAATACCGCGTGCAGATGTGGTCACCACATCTCAAAAAAGATGTATTGGACTTGGAAAAGGTTCAGAAAAGGGCAACAAAAATGATCAGGGGTATAGAATGGCTGCCATATGAGGAGAGATAAATAAGACTGGGACTTTTCAGCTTGGAAAAGAGATGACTAAGGGGGGATATGATAGAGGTCTATAAAATAATGACTGGTATGGAGAAAGTAAATAAGGAATTGTTATTTACTCCTCATAACACAAGAACTAGGGGTCACCAAATGAAATTAATAGGCAACAGGTTTAAAACAAATAAAATGAAGTATTTTTTCACACAACACACAGTCAACCTGTGGAATTCCTTGCCAGAGGATGGTCGGAAGGCCAAGATTATAAGAGGGATCAAAAAAGAACTAGATAAATTCATGGAGGATAGATCAATCAATGGCTATTAGCCAGGATGGGCAGGGATGGTGTCCCTAGCCTTTGTTTGCCAGAAGCTGGGAATGGGCGACAAAGAATGGATCACTTGATGATTACCTGTTCTGTTCATTCCCTCTGGGGCACCTGGCATTGGCCACTGTCAGAACACAGGGCTAGATGGACCTTTGGTCTGACCCAGTATGGCCGTTCTTATGTTCTTTCCCTCTCAAGTGAATCCAGTAACCCTCTGCTGCCCTGCCCTGCCATGATTTGCTATCACTCAGGATATGTCTACACTACATCTGGGAACAAGCCTCCCAGCCCAGGTCCATGACTTGTGTTAGTGGGGCTCATGCTAGCGCACTAAAAATGGCTGTGTAGACATTGCTTTGACATTGCAGCTTGCGCCAGAGCTCAGCTGTGAAGGCCCACCTATCCAAACTCCAGTCTGAGCCACATTTACACAGCTAGTTTTAGCGCATTAGTGCAAGTCCCACCAATACAAGTCTGTAGACCTGTGCTGGGAGACTCACTTCCAGGTGCAGTGTAGACATACATCAAAAATTTTACAAAGACAGAGGGTAAGATCCTCAGGGTAAGGATCATGGTTATCTTCTTTTCAACAATCCCTAACCCACCTAGTAAACTTCAGCATGCTGTACAAATGGAGAGCAATGCCTCTACCTACGGTAGGCCAAGAAGATGAGCAATATATGATCTAATAGAGGAGCAAAGGAAGATAAGATTGGTGTGGGGAAGAGGTAGAAGAATTCAGTGCAAGAAAACACTGCTACTAATTCTTAAGCATCTGCTGGCAACACTGCAGAAGTCCACTTGTAAGTGGTAGACCTACATATGACTCCTTAACAATCCTGCCACAGAGCACCCATGAGTTGATACTCGCTCCCAGCAATTTAAGACCCCTGCACTAATAAGATATATGGTGTATGTGAACTGAATGTGCATTTCACTTCACAATAGGTCTAGGTTTACATATGGAATTTTACCCCATTATGTAGTCATGGGGCTGTGGTTGAAAGTCATCTCTTAGTCTGACAGAGAAGAGAGATTTCATTTGACTTGTCTTGTCAAAGTATATTCCACACACATTTGCCATATTTAACGTGGCTAGCACCAAGGACAGTTTTGTAGATAGAGGGTGGGATTCTGAACCTCTTACTACAGATTTTTCAGGGCTTTTAAAGAAGGTATTCAACAAGCATGAACACATATTCAACTATAAGAAGACTGGACATGCAGATTCTTTCCTCCCTCCTTCAAATAAGATACAATAGCATACACTGATCACACTCATGGCACACACTATGAGAAATTATCAGCGCACAGTATCAATATTGTAATCACTGAGTCAGTTGTTTATAGTACTTCTCTGCCTGATGTTTCTTATGGCTATCTCCTACATCTATACATTTGGCAACTTAGATAAACTGTGCATATCATCTGCCATTCTAAAACGTGTGGTTCTTTCTGGCCTTATAATATACAAATGGGTAAGATGCCAATGTGGCGATTCTGTCTTCTTGTTGTTTTCTAGACATTTTAGACTTCATACTTACTTGTATACCGCTCTCTAATTTAAATGTTAGCTCACTGGTAAGGCTACGACATAAAGAAAATTCAGTCCATGTTACCTTTTGTTAAGAATTCTCATAATCATAACAATCAGTCCCATTAAAATTATAAATAATATTGCTTTATTAAATTAATTGTATTAAACTCCTAGAAAGGAATTCTATGATTTCAGTTACAGAATTAAATGAAGGAAACTCATTGCTGTCTTTGTAGTTCTCTAAATACAGATAGGAAGAGGCTGTAAGGAGTCCAGCTGGTCCAAGTAAAGGCAGGGAAAAGGACGAGTTCCCTTCAGAGACGTAAGGCTCAGAAATATAAAAAGTCCTATAATACAATGAAACTAAAAATTCAATGATGTGTCGTAAACTGTAACTGCAAGAGTGGACCATACCATTCAGCAGTTTCCTTAAAATTATGAACTGTGAACAGAACAACAACGTAGCTTACACAGCAGATCTCAGCTGTTCTTCCTTCCATCCCTCTCAAAAAAAAAAAAAAAAGTTATGAAATCAGCACTAAACTGTAAGGACAGGAGGGAAACTTGCCTCCATAAATACTAGAAATTTCCCCATTCCCATATCTATTATATAAAGTAACTAGCTGTTATAAGTCAGTTTCAAGTACAACAGGTGGTTGAGGCAAAAATCAGA
The DNA here is from genome assembly GCF_011386835.1 of Chrysemys picta bellii. Classification (NCBI taxonomy): domain Eukaryota; kingdom Metazoa; phylum Chordata; order Testudines; family Emydidae; genus Chrysemys; species Chrysemys picta. Next base: position 10,085,051 of record NC_088801.1, on the reverse strand, counting down.
ATCCGTTCATAAGAACCGATACTGTAATACAGTAATTTGGAAGAGACAAACAAGTACCCAGAGCAGTGATTAGACATGAGTGCTGCTGTACCATAGACCTGATGTGCCAGTAGAAAATTAAGATGTCTCTATTTCCAAAAATTGAGGACATTCATTTCAATCTTGGGTAATCTAATCTTAGTGCAAAATAGATGCTATGACAGCTTTAGCAAAGAGAGGTGATGCATCTTTATTAAGGCCAAAATCTTGTTCAGTCATCACTGTCACTTCCAGATTCACTCAGCAGCAAGTCATTTCCTAAAATAGAAGATAAAGTCATTGTATTAGTTCCATTAAACAGACTAGTTTTCCATCAAGAAAAGTTCTTTTTTCACCCATCCAGTATTTTCTATTAGGAATTTAACACCAAAACATTTAATATGTCTAAACTCTAATCTGTTGTCTTAACTACTGGAATGGGAATCTTAGGGCTACATCACTTATCTGTGACCTTTGAAAGCCCTGCATTACTCACACTTAACCCACCAGATTGAATGAGTTTGTGTATGGGAATTAGTGCAAGCAGGCCACAGCGGACTAGCTAGCTTCCCATCCACCTTCTGATACCTGATCAGCAGGGAAGCTGCTGGGAAATGCAGTTTCATAAAAAAAACAAAAAAAACAATAGGATACGAGTTATTGTTGTTTGCATGTATCTAAATGCCTCTTGGATCTGTCTGAGAGCAAAGCAGTTTCCAAATCAAGGTGAGAACAAGCTGTTTGATGCACCTTTTCAAAAAAATAATCAGGATGTGGAGCAAGACAGCAAACAAAAGATCAAAGCAAATATTTATGTATGCTGTCACCAAAAAATTAAATGGGAGTTATTTTAAAATGGGACACAAGAAAAGTGACTATCCAGGGCTTGCAACAGCGGTCTACATAACAGAAAATAAGTTCTCCCTGCTATTTTTTTTCAACTTGACAAGCAGTTTTTCTCCCACTCCCCTCCACCATCTCCTACATATAAGATAGAGGTTAAAGGGATACTGTCAATAGCAAATCTATATTTTTTTTAAATGAGTTAGATGTAATTTCAAATACTGCATCAGCCCTTCTATTCCTCTGCCAAATTGGTGGTTATGCAACTGCATTTTCCTTTATTAAAAAAAAAGGAAACATGGAAAGAATCTCTCTCCCCTTGTTGCTGGGTGAAATGCCTAAACAAATAGGAAAGCAACTAATGAAAGCAACTATACATAAAGTACTGTCAGTTACCCGTATCGGCGGGTAGCAATCAATTTATCCGGGATCGATATATCGCGTCTCGTTAAGACGCGATATATCGATCCCCGAACGCGCTCACTGTTGACTCCGGAACTCCACCAGAGCGAGCGGCGGTAGCGCAGTCGACGGGGGAGCCACGGCCATTGATCCTGCGCCATCTGAACCTCAGGTAATTCGATCCAAGATACTTCGACTTCAGCTACGCTATTCGCGTAGCTGAAGTTGTGTATCTTGGATCGATTTCCCGCCCCCCCCCAGTGTAGACCAGCCCTATATAACAGAGGTAAACTGGATTAGAGCAAAATTCTAAGCAGGTTTATAGCTAAATCACCATGAAGTTTTAGACCGCTCACAAGGGTCCGAGGACCCACCTCCCTCCCTGCAGAGCTCTTAAGTCCCACAGGGTTCCTGGGCGCCTTGCTGTGGTTTTGGTATTTCTGCAAGTTTAAGACATCAGGGTGTTTCATTATGACAGTTTTAACTGGTGGCATCAGCCACCTGTACTTGGACGTAAATCTTTCAATGGGAGCTTTGCAGCTGTGAACTAGCCATTAGTCACTAAGATGGTTCATTTTATTCTCAAAAGTGTTTTTTTCTAAATGTGTGTAAAATGGCAAGTTTGAAAGTATTTCCATGTCTGAGCAAAGGGACTGATGTATATGGAACTTTCTAAAGATATACTGATTGTAATATGAAGCCTATTTGCTTTAGGCCATGGAAGTTAAACTAAAAAATTTAGTCCTCTTGCACAATAATCAGAGGTTTTCAGTCTAATCTTATTCCTGTGAAGGAGGTGGTATGTGGAAATAAGGCTAATAACAGAACCTGATTGTAAGCTTAGCTACATCATCACAATATACAACTACCTTGTTACCAGTTTTAATTCCTTATAATAGTGAAGCACAAGAGGACATATATATTGTGTATGAGATATTTTCACTATAATCAGTGTAAGCTGTCAAAAAACTTCAGTATATATTATCACTATGTAAATTAGGGCCTATGACCAAGTTTTTCCAAACTTGTGAGCCTGAAGTTAGGCACGCAATTAAAAGTATGGCTTTGTTTTCAAACAGCAGCGGTGGGTGCTCATCAATTCTGAAAAACCAGGCCCGGTTTCTTTTGGGGCTAAGTTTAAAGACCTTTACATAGGTGGTTGCTTGCTACTGTTCAAACCAGTGATACTCTTCTTTCTAGGCAACAATATATATTTAAAAAATCCCAGTTGTACTTTAAATATCTTAAATTTGTCATAATTTTCTTCAATCAAAACACTGTGAATTAGTTTTGGCTGTAGGTATCCTTCCATCCCTTCAACATGGGAAAAGTATGAAACACCCTCCCTTCCCTACATACATAGGAGGGGACTGGCACCTTGTAGGTTAGAAAAGCCTCCATGAATCACAAGACTTCTGAGTGGGTTAGGACAGTGGCTCTCAATCTTTCCAGAGTACTGTACCCCTTTCAGGAGTCTGATTTGTCTTACGTACCCCCAAGTTTCACCTACTTGCTTACAAAATCAGACATACAAATAAAAAGTATCACAGCACACTATTACTGAAAAATTGCTGACTTTCTCATTTTACCATATAATCATAAAATAAATCTGAATATAAATATTGTACTTACATTTCAGTGTATAGCATACAGAGCAGTATAAACAGGTCTGTTTGTACTGACTTTGCTAGTGCTTTTTATGTAGCCTGCTGTAAAACTAGGCAAATATCTAGATGAGTTGATGTACCCCTTGGAAGACCTCTGCAGATCCCCAGAGGTACATGTACCCCTGGCTGAAAACCACTGGATTAGGATAACCCCCTCTTGTAACTGAGTATTATCAGGATAATATTCCAGTATCATCTACTCCGGAAATCATACACATATGTTTTGGGAGTGCCTAAGCCGTTCAAGCATTTTCAACACAAATTACTGTTCTATAGTCCCAATGTATGCAATTGGGAGGAAGCCAGTATGGCCTATGACATATTTTAAACTGCATCAGCTTTAATTTAATAGCTCTGATGGTCAAGTAACTTTTAGCCCAACTTCTAATTCAGAACTCAACTGAACAATGAAACCCCAGCATCTCTTCCCACAATTTTAATTACAATAGAGACATAGTTACAGAGTCTCTGGTTTTCTTTTAGATTCCTAAAGCATGAGATTGTTCTTTTCTTAGAGCACTGTCTTCTGTACTTACTTAGTGTATTCATCATATGGCCACCGCTCTCTTGAGATTTGTTATGACTGGCATCCATGTCACGGATAGCCTGTTGTGGTATGGCAGACATAGCAGGCTGTGGCTGCAAGTACGGCATTGACATAGGCAGAGACGGCTTAGCTCCCTCATCTTCTGAATCACTAGAACTATTTTCACTGCTGGATGAAGAAGATGATGAACTTCTTGATTCGGACGAACTATCAGAGCTACTCATCTGGTCCATGACACTAGCCTCGGCCTTTAGCTCTGAAAAGAAGATGTAGAATAATTGAGAAACAAAGCAAGAGGTGTCTCAGAGTTTAAAGGAGATGGCAACAAGGGAAGCACTGCACAAGCAAGTGACTGTAGTGAATGTCACAATATTATTACAAGTCATAAGTGAAGTGTGGGACACAAGCAAACTGATCACCCTACTTGTATGCTGTATTCCTCTCCTACACTCCTTGCTGTCTTACTTTTAGCCCACATGCTTTTCAGAGCAGAGATGCATTAGGGTTCAGATAAGGCTGCCAGCTAAGGTGCTGCCCCCTACACTTCAGTGGGCAGCACAACCTAACTTACCCTTAATATCTGTCTCTGATTAGTAAGTCTCTTTTTTCAGGCTTTGTTTAACACCTCTACAGATGTCTTACAGGAGTCAATAACTCAACTTAGACTCAAGGGACAGATAGTGAAAAAAGGAATTGGTCAGTGGAACATCTGAAGGTGCAGCAGCAACGGCTGGCAGCAATTTTGGCATTATAAACAACATGTACATGTTTGTCTAGACATTCATTGTTCTCAATCCCAAATTAAGCATTGTGGGATACCTGCAGCGATTGCCCATATTTTAAAATTATGGAACAGCTTCATTAAATCCTTGTTGATTCTTTTTATAGGTCTGGAAAGAATTTAGAATAGCTAGCAGGAAACCACCCAGACCCCAGCACACAATTTACTGTGGCCAAACAAATAAATCTGATTGGCAGCACATAGGGACAGGGTTTTGGGATATGTTAGTCTTGGTGACGCACTCAGAACAGGTTCTAAACAAAACAAACAAGCCATGGAGAAAAAGTCTCAGGTTTCTCATGCACTTGAGCACACTTTGTTTCTTTTGCAGCCTTAGGTACTTTTAATTGCCTTTTTGTGGAGTAAGACACTCTGGTCAAAGTTTGTCTAAATCACAAAGAAAAGACATCTGCATAATGAGATATCTGGGGGAAAAAACTGTTTAAAAGAATCCAGAGCACCCTTGAGAGCCAATATCAATTCAGATCAATAAAGCTACCACCTGTTAGTGTTCATACAGCAAGCGATTAACACCTGCTTTTCTCCCCCCTCCACAAAAAGGGAATAAAGTATGTCTCCTACTGAATTAAATCCAAAGGTTCCTACCGAAACAGTCTCCCAAGAACATAGCATGTGGCATTATTTTCAAGGATGGGATTTATGTAAGTGTTCAGTTGTCTCTTACCATATAGGGAACCACTTCTACAGGTCTGATCTGATTTGGAAAAGTAGGGTGCTATTTGAATCTCTCTGACTAGATTTACATGATAATGAACTCATACAAATTTAGAGTTTTATTAAAAACTAAAAGAGTTATAAAGCATTTTAACCAAAGATTTGCTGTATGCAAAGGACAAAGAATGAGGAGGGAAGGGTGAAGTGAGGAAGAAGTGGAGGACTGGCTGATTTGGCTTCAGTGCCACAATCCTACAATTGAGCCTGTAGCTTAAGACAGCAGCAGTGGGAGGACTCAGTGAGAACTAAAGCAATGCTAATCATGACCTTCATAAGACTAAGAATTGATTTGATTCTCAATCCTAGGTGGTTTCAAATACTTTTAGATTACTACTCTTGTCAAGACATCCATTAAACTTTAGAGAACATTGCCCATGTAACAGCTTCTAGTGTGCACTTCATTCAAAAAACCCTTGGCTCTATTTATAATGTAAGCCTGCAAAATTTCTGAAATACTAAGTGACACAGTTGCAGTTTACCTCTCTCAATGTCGTCCATAGGAGAAGATGGAGACATCTTTTCTTTTGGTGGAGAATTTTTAACATTGTTTGGAGTCTTACTGGCATTTCGCATTTGCTGCTGTTGCTGCTCAATACGAGATTGAACCTTACTGCTTCCTTCAGCTCTGTATGACAGGGTGAAAAATTGTAATTGATTCCAGAGAACAATATTTAAACAAAATAAAAACACACAGTCTAAGCTGTGTGTGAAACTATTATGTTTTTCTTAACTGTATCACTACAGTTTTAAATTTCAAAGTACACTATTACAGTGGTTCCCACACTTTTTAACAAGGTATCCACCAACTGCATTTTGTCTTTTTTTGTGACCCACTATTACATATATGCACCCTCCATCCCAGCACACCACAACCATACTTCTGGCTTGGTGCAGCCCAGTAGAGAGGGAAGGCCTTGGGAGAAGGGGGGCTGGAGAGCGAGCCCACCCCACACTCACTCTACAATGATGGCTCCTGTCCTGTGGGACCAGAACCAGCTGCCTACTCCTGGCGTTGTGACCTGACACATGGGATCACAGTGCTGTTCAAGTTTGGCCCGATGGCCCTTCCCACACCACCAGGCTTCCCCTCCACACCAGGCTGGGAGAAGTGTATATCTGCCTAGGCCAGGGCCCAGTGATAGATTAATCCAGCCCCTGGATATGGCAACCTATCTAGAACCTTCTTGGGACCCACCATTTGAGAAACACTGCACTACTACATTGGCATATAGCAACATATAGGTGCAGTGAGTACTATTCTTTTGATGTACAACATGCCATTCATATTGGCCCTTTGACCCGATCCTCTACTATGCTGTTTCACATTTTCTTCAGTCATTCACTAACACTTCATTAGAATGCTAGTGGAAGTGACTTATATGTGGACATAGCATCAGAATGTGCGTTAATGGGAATTACATACTCAGTAGGAGGAGAATGGGTCCTCAACATTTTGCTAAACCCTTTCACAAGAATTTATGCTATTTTATTTACACAGTTCGAAGTCAGAAAATGGCAGCAAACAATTTCATTTGTGTAGCAAAAAGCTATTTTCCAAACTTACTATGAGAAAACAGTTATTGTCTCTTGCAAGGATATGCAATGTTTCTGTTCAAAACCCACCCTACCAGCCTAGACTTGAAAGCTATAAAGTTATTTTTTGAGAATAATAATGACATGCTTTTTCATTCCATTGAACAAGGGTAGGTTTTTGGAAGGACCATGTTTGAAAAAGTGAAATTTTGCTAAAAGCTAAGAATAGTTGGTATGTATCCCAATTTAGACTTTCAGCTATTTCTAAGGGCTTGTCTACATGGTGTCTTGGTGCACACCAGCGAGGGTGTAAATTCTAGTGCACACCTGTGAGTTGTGCACTAAGTGGCCATATGGTCCCTACTGCACAATAAAAGTTCTCTACTGTGTGTTGACATAGTCCTGTTTCAAACCGTACTAAATGCATGTGCACTAGGGTCCACGTGGCCAGTTAATGCACAACATGTTGGTGTGCAGTAGAATTTACACCCCACCTGGTGTGCACCCAAAAGACCATGTAGACCAGCCCTAAACCATTTTCATAATGAGTTAAGGACATAGCAGTTTCTTTTGTAAACCACCTACCTGGTTTTCTTCACAGTGATGTTACTGCTCAGTTTCTCTAGTCGACATTCTCCAGTGTCATGATTGATAATTAAGATACATTCCTTTAGATAAGGCTTCTTGGAGCCCTTGAAAACTGTTACTGGTGGAGTTGAACCCTATTTAAATTGGAAAAAATATCTAATTAGCATTATTTCAATAGACTTATTTGTATAAACACAAAATGAGCCTTTACAATATGAAAAGTTCATTGTAACTGATCATTTCTAGCCTTTTAAAATCTGTTACCAACTAATTCAAGTTAAACTCAGATTAGTAGTAACTAGGGGTGAAATCCTGGCTCTACTGAAGCCACTGGAAGTTTTGCCATTGACTTCAATGTGGCCTTGATTTCACCCAGCCAGTTTGAAATAAACCAGTAATCTCAATCCAGTTTTTAACAAACAGGCACAAACATCACAAAACTACTGCCAAAACTAGAATGCTTGTTGGCAATATCAGAAAAGCAATCTGGGATTACAGGAGGCTGAATTCTCCTCCCCAGTGGTGGTGCGTGCACTCCTACTCCTTTGGGATTGTGCCATAATGTCAATGCAGCAAAGGGAAGGTTGCACAGCAGCCAGTGTCCGTGCTGTACT